>NC_050579.1:123122899-123722899 GCF_011100635.1 Trichosurus vulpecula
CCTCATTGTCTCCTCCAGAATCATCAGAGTCCAGTGGCAAGGACAGGTCAGGATAGCTGGCGGTGGCCCGGGATGCAGTGGCAGACCTTGGTCTTTTTAAGCTAAAGTCTTTCCCAGGGCTCAGTTTGTCTGAGGCAATACCCATTCAGTAGTCAAGGCTAGGTAAGAATTGAGGTAAAAGATGGCCTACTTTGCCTTCACAAAAGAATCTGTCAGAGAGGGGAAGGCCCTCAGAATTTCTGTCCAGAACAGAAACACTCGCTATTTACAATACCTGGAATGTAATAAGTGCTGAATAAATGCCAGCTGATGACTTCATTTGACCTATTCTTGTATATTACATCATAGTAAGAAGAATATTATAATTATTTGAATATATATATATTACATACATATAATGAAAATAAAATATAATTACTTGAATAGACTGTCAGAACTTTGAAGGAATTTTCAATTCTTTTGTTTCAGAAGAGGAAAGAAGGTAGATAGGAAGGAAGGAAACAAGCATTTATTAAGCATTTTCTTAATTATTATATTTATTATTTATTTATATTATGTATTTATTGTATTTATATGTGATGTTTTTACTATTATTAAGCAATTTATTAAGCATTATTACAAGTACAAGCAAAAGGGAAGATAATCCAGGAACCGATATTCTGATGGGGCAATAACACACAAAGGGAGTTGAAAAGGCAGAAGGAGAAAAATATGCACAGGCTCATGATTTTGAAGTCCAGTAGATCAGGAAAAGGTCCAGGAGGGGAAGACGGGCTGGCCACTTCCCAAAATGAAGACTCCAGATGGAACTCACCAATGGGAAGGGAGAGTTGGGCCACATAGAGAGATCCATTCCATGGTGAGAAGGCATGTTTCAGGATGAAACAGCAGTAGACATGAATTTAAAGTCCAGAAGATTAAGAACAGAGTCAGGTTGATTTGTAGAACAAGGAATAGGACACTAGATTTAGAGTCAGAGCATCTGGGCTTCAATCTGGCTCAGCTTACTACCTTTGTGACCTAGAGGAAGCCTCTTTGCCTCTCTGGGCCTTGGTTCCCTCAGATGTAAAATGAAGCAGCATAGACTGTGTGATCTTGACCTAGGCTGGTTGGGGACCTGTTCCTTGAACCGTAGAAACACCTGCTACTTTGTTTAACTGACAGGTTTGCTCATCTCCATTCATTCCCTCTTAGGGCCTTGGGCACCTCAGCCCAGGGGGACCTTGAGTCATTTCCACATTGCATCTCTTAGCTGTCTTCCTCCTCTTAGTATAATTTTGAAAACTACTCTGCATTGGCTAGATCTTTATTACAGTAATGTGCTTAGTTGGGAGACTTGTAATAATATCTGGAGAAGAGTAATCAAAGTATCTGAAGATTTGGAAAGTATGAGAAGAGGCTGAAAGAATGTGTATGTTTAAATCTGTGGGAAAAAAAGCTAAAGAGAGCCTTAATAGTTTGTAAGTCTATAAAGTAATTCTGTATGAGTACTCACCAGCTTTTTTCTTCCTTCTTTCCCTACACTGAGCCTACCCTTTTTCACCAAGAAGAGCTTAGAAAATAGGTTCAGATTGCATGTTAAGCTTGGAGGAGATTATTCCTACTTTAAGGGGTGAAGCACGGAAAGCATTCATAGTACTTGGAGTTTCCTCATTCTGCTTATTATCATTTAAACTTAGATGGTTCTTAATATCATGTCCATGGATCTCCATTGAGTCTATGGATATAGATTTCAGGGGAGTCTGTGAGCCTGGATAGGAAAAAAAAACCAAAAGCTTTATTTCAATATATTTGGTTCCCTTTTGTAATCTTGTATATTTTATGCTTTTCAAATTTTTATTCTAAGAAGGCATCCATAGGTTTCACCAGGCTGCCAAAGGGGTCCATAACACAAAAAAGTTAAGAATCCCTATTTTAAATTAATTCTCTGCCACATTACACAGGACAGGGCTGGATCTACAGGAAGAGTTGAAATGAAAGCAGATTTTTTTTTCAAACAGATCAGATAGCAGATGCCCTTTAAGTAGTGACAGTTACTAACCCTTGGTTAAATAGATCAACACTTGAAAGATAAGAGACAGTAGTTGAATGGCCCTTAGCTTATAAATTTAGGATTTTAAAATGAGTGCTTGATTGGGATAAAGATCTTCAAAACAGGCAGGCAAATTATGATTTTATAACAACTCGGGATCCATTAGAATTCCCTCTCCACTATTCAGAACCACCTGCTCCTCTCCCACAAGTCCCATCGATGCCAGGATATTTGTGAACAGACTTGGGACCTTTTAAAACTCTCTAAGTTTGGAAGTGGATCAAAAGAACAAAACAACTTAAATAAAAAGTATCAGAGGTAAACTCCAGGCAGGTGGGCCCTGCCCCTATGATGCATGCCTTTGAGATCCCATTCCAAACATCCTCCCGATTATTGTTGTTGTTCAGTTATGTGCAAAACTTTGTGACCCCATTTGGGGTTTTCTTGGCAAAGGTACTGGAGAGGTTTGCTTTCCTTTTCTAGCTCATTTTACAGATGAGGAAACTGAGGCAAATAGGGTGTTAAGTGCTTAATAAATACCTGTTGACTTCATTTGAACTATTATACATAACATTATAATAGGAATAATGAATTTATTTGAATGTAATGTGTCACAACTTTGAAGGAATCAACTGTGCCACCTAGCTGCCCCCAAATGTCCCCAGGCTCCCCAAGATTGCTTCATTTCATTCTGTAATGCTGCCATAAATTCTACCAAATAGTGATTCATTTAGGATAAAGAGGTAGGTTTTGTTTTGTTTTAAACCAGACCCCTGATTTTTATCAGGGTAGGAAGTGCCTGGTGAGAGACTTCTGCTGTCAGTGTTGATCATCACCTACTCTCCAACTTACAATCTTAGAGACTTTCCTGGGGGCATTGAATAATTAAGTGACTTGCCCAGTAGAGTCAAGGTTTTACTTGAACCCAAGCCTTCTTGACTCAGAGACCAGCTCTTATTCTCACTCTCTCTCTCGTCTCTCTCCCTCTCAAATTCTTATTCACATCTCTAGGAAACCTAAGGCTCCTTCAGTCCTACAAATAATTGAACTAGTTTAATTAGATTGTCTTCCTCTGAACAAGCACCTGAGGGAAAGATGGGAAGCAGTATATGCCAAGCAAGTCCAACCACCAGCTGCCATCACTTCAACCACCACCTCCCCTCAGATGCCCATGAGGACAACTCAGGATCTTGAATCCAAGAACTGCTCCCCTCCCTCCTCCGGCCCCTGCCCACTACTGATCCTGCTTCCAACCTACTCCTGCAGTCATCATTGAGGGGAGCTGGCCACCTTACTTGCCAACCATACTAACTCCCAAGATCCCCAGGAGTGGCACTACTCCATCCCCCATCCCCTCAGACCACGGGTCCTGTTTTCAGCCTAAGCCCTATAACCATCAACCTGGGCAGCAGCCACTGTGGAACTGCCACCTGGCAAAGCTTCTGCTGGTGCTGCAGCCAGAAAAGGAAGTTCTCACCACCAAAGGCCTTGGCACTAGGAAGTGGTTCAGCATCAGAAACAATATGCTTTTTTCAGTAGGAGTTAAAGAAGACACATGACCATCTGCTTTGTTGCTACGGTCTAAAGACTGTGGGACTTATCTGACTTGCAGCTGAAACTTCTTGCTGTTGTTCAGTCGTGTCCGATTGTGACCCCCAGGGTCAATACTGTCCATGGAGTTTTCTTGGCAAAGATATCGGAGTGATTTGCCATTTTCTTTAACAGTGGATTAAGGCAAACAGAGGTTAAGTGACGTGCCCAGAGTCACACATTAGTAAGCATCTGAGGATAGATTTGAACCCAGAACTTCCTGACTCCAGGGCCAGCCACTCTGTCTACTGTGCCACTGTTGGCTTCTTCCCTGTCTCAGCAAAATCAGAACTTCCCTTCCGATGTAGTCAACACATCTTGCCTTCTCCTGCTGTCCGAGTAACTTTCAAACTACTCATCCTGATGTTCATGATCTTCAGTGCCTTTCCATGCTTTAAAGGATAAAATTAAAACTCTATATTCTAGCATTCAGGGCCTATCACAATCTGGCACCATACTATCCTTCCAGGCCCATTTCATACTACTTACATATTTCATGGCGGCTAGGTGGCACAGTAGTTAGAGTCCTGGGCCTAGAGTCAGGAAGATTTTTCTTCCTGAGTTAAATCTGGTCTCAGACACTACCAGCTATGTGACCCTGGGCAAGTCCCTTACCTTTGTTTGCCTCAGTTTCCTCATCTGTAAAATGATCTAGAGAAGGAAATGGCAAACCACTCTAGTGTCTTTGACAAGAAAACCCCGGATAGGGTCATGATGAGTGGAACATGACTGAAAACAACCGAGCAACAAAACGTATTTCTAGGTGGAAGGGATCATAGTGGTCACTTAATTCAACTCCCTTATTTTACAAATGAGAACATTGAGGCACAGTTAAGTAACTTGCCCAAGTCATTCGAATAGTATGTGTTAAAGAGCATGGGTCTTTTGACTCGAACCCCAGTCACCATTCCATGGTGCATATCTTTCTCTTCTCATAGTTCTCTTTCCTTTGCATAAATCGGCCAAGAAAAAAAAAGTTTCTCTTCCTGAATATGAGAAGTGCCTCATACAGTGATTACTTCTCCATAAATAAATATTTGTGTATAAATATACACATATTTTTTAAAGATTATCTCATGGTGACTAACATCCAAGTGTGGATATGATGGAGAAAACTAACGCCTTATCAGCTCACTCTTTTGTACTGTGCACATATAGAAACTATACTTACATTTGTGAGCATAGCAATCACCACCAGAAGCCTTTTTAAAATATGCCTTCCAGGGTTTGACTCCTGAGCTAGGTGAATTTGGAAAAGATTTCTCCCCTCTGGGAACTTAACCAGTTCAGAAAGATAATAGTGCTGTGGAAAGATGTCAAGCAAATAAAATAAATACAATTAGGCAAACATTTAATTAAGAATATAAAAAGGAAAAGTAACATGTACACAAGGTACATACTACAGATCGATAAACAAAAGGTGACCACAGAAGCAGGCCACATGATCTCAGAACTGGAAGGGAACCCAAAGGCCATCTAATTCAACCTTACCCAATGAGAATTCCTCTTCTGACATCCCTAAAGTGATTTATAACAGCCTTTGCTTAAAGAATTCCATTCATGGAGGAACCTACACTTCTTGGGGTGGCCTGTTCCCACTTTTGGCTAACCATAGAGCTGGAGACTTTTCCTTATCAAGCCTAAATATACTTCTTGCAACTTAGATCCATTGGCCCTACTCAGGTCCTCTGAACCAAGCAGAATTGTTTTTAATCCTTTTTTCTTTTTAAAAATTTTTTAAATTTATTTTGTTAAATATTGTCCAATCACGTTTTTAACATACTTTTAAAAAATTTTGACATCCAAATTCTCTCTCTCCCAACCCTTGAGAAAGCAAGCAATATATGGTATTGATCATACATGCGAAATCATGCAAAACATATTTCCATAGTAGCCATGTTACAAAAGAACACTCACATAAAAAACCCTCTCACCACTCCCAATTCGTTTGACTTATGTCCATATATGTCGTATCTCCGTTTTCAAAAAAATAAAATATAAACTCCTTGAGAGCAGGAGTCATGTAATTTTTTTGTTCTGGTAGCTAGGTGGTGCAGTGGATAGAACCCTGGACTTGGAATCAGGAAAGACTCATCTTCATGAGTTCAAATTTAGCCTCAGACGCTTAACTAGCTGGTGACCCGGGGCAAGTCACTTAACCCTCTTTGCCTCAGTTCCTCAATCTGTCAGATGAGCTGGAGAAGGAAATGGCAAACCACTGTAATATCTTTGCAAGAAAACCCCAAATTGGGTCACAGAATTGAATACAATTGAAACTATTGAACAACAGATCACCAACACCTAGTGAGGCTGTCCAACCTTAGGTTTTTATTGAAACAATAGACAATATATTTGATTTGCCATTTTCGGGAGAGCTCTGTGGTAGCTCAGCTTCCTTTACTAAAGCATTTATGTAAATTTCTATGCTTGTAGGCAGGCCTCATAAATCGTACTGTGGGGCTGCATGCAGCCCATGGGCCACATTTTGGACAGCCCTGTAGTAGATCCTTGATATTTCTTTGTAACTTGAATAAATGTCTCCTACCTATTGCTTTATAAGTCTAAGCAGAACAAGCCTAGGTCCTATTCTATATAATGGCTCTTCAAATATTTGAAGATGGTGATCATAACATTCCCCTAAGTCTTCTCTGTAGTTTCTTCAGTTGATCTGAGTGTGGTATGCTCTTCTGGAGTTCCTTAGCATCCTAACACCCTCTCTAATAATACAGTGTACCCGTCATTCTGCATTGCATTGAACAAAAAAGGAAAGCAGAAATGCAAAAGTCTTACAGAAAAAATGGAAAAAGGCAAAGGCAAGATCCAAACTCATGGCTGTATGAATTAAAATTAAAAAATGTATGCTGATTTAGTGTAGTCCAGTGTTCTTGGACCCAAGGATGTGGGTAGAAAATTAATACCTTGATGAATCTCTGATTTCATCACTATTGGTATTCTCTCCAACAGCACAGATGGCAATCCATCCATGCCTGCCATCTTAAGACTGTAAATTCTTTTACAAGAGGTCCACCTGGTGTGCTGGGAACTTTATTCTAGGGTATTTGGTGGATACTTGAGAGCACACGGGATGCCTATCCATTATCTTCCTTATGCCACTGGGCCAGGTATTTCTCTTTTTTTCCAGTTGTACATCTGTTTGGTGACATCCTTTATTCCCCTGCTCCTGCTTAGGAATTGCTCAGGAGAAGCATAAGGTATGAGTAGAAAATCATTACCCTTTGTCATTCGTAATTTCATTCTTTTAAGTATTTTTTTATTTTACCAAATATGTACCTCCACAACCTTTTGGACAGTACTCAGCCACTCATATTTTTAAATTATAGGCTATATGTTAGAATATTTATGCTAAAAACAAGTTTTTGTTGAAGATGTAGGAATAGAAAACATAATTTTACTAAATCCCACAAGACTGAAACTTTGCCAATAAAACTTAATGAGAGATGACTACTTAAAAATACATTTCCCCAGGGTAATGAGTGCAAAGGAACAATCCATGTAATGTGAAGGCTGGTGTGGAACTGTTAATGAAGATGGGTTGTGTCCTTTGTGAAGACACAAAATCAATAAGAAATTTACCTTTCATTTACTGGCATAATTTTGTCTCTGTTCCCTTCTTTTTTTTTGGTGTTGCTAAACCGGATGTTAGCTTGGGGGTGGAGTGTGAAAGGTACTATATGAGCCTTGCTTTCTTAGTCCTTTACCACCCTGGGTAGCTTTTTCATTTATCTTTGAAATTCTCACCCGGTTTACTAAACACTGTGATTCATCCTGGGTTACACAGCAATCAGCTGCCACTATTAGTGAAAGCTGGTGAGAGGTAAGTAGATCCTCGATCTCTTACCAGCCCTCCCTTTAGCAGCTCTTCGCTGCCTAGTGTGAAAGGCTGCTTTTTAAGCAAATCTCTATTTCTGTTGTATGATAGAGGCAGGGAGGAAGGTGAAGACGTGGCCAGTGTGGCTGGGCGGGGTTTATTTACATTCAGGATTTTCTTTCTTTTCAGATTCAGAGTTTGGAACTTGAATCTTCAATCTAGGCTGGTGTTTGCCAGAGGACCAGTTCCTTGATCTTTTTTCTCCTTGGTTAGGGGATATATAGTGTTGGGGGGAATCACAACAGGACAGGAGTAAGACTCCTGAAAAGAAAGAAAACAGAATTCCAAGTAAGGAAAGAAGAAAGTGACAGGCAGCTGGCCATCTAAACCCCCCCCACCCTTAGGATGGAAGTAAATAGGGAGAGGGTGTAGGGGTAGATATAATCTTGATATAACAGAAGCTTCATGACAGTTGCAGCTATCCAGAAGTAGAATGGACTGCCTTGGGAGGTGGTGGGTTCCATTATTCTTATTCTTGGAAGTCTTTAGGGAAAGGCTGGATGACCAATCACTTGTTAGGTGTCTTGTGGACTAGACAAGGTTTGTGATTTTTCAAAGATTTGAAGACTAGCTTTGGCTAATCCCACTAGAGCTGGTGGCAAGGGTTTTTTAATTGAACCCTTTTGCCCAGCCTGACACATCAAGACAGTTTTATAAATTTTCTCCAGATTCATTCAGCAGCACATCAATAGGAATGAAAGCAATGGATTGGTGGAATTAAATCAGGGAGAAGCTTTGCAGGGCAGGATTGGTGATATGGATAAGGGGCAAGGGATTCAAGAGAAAATATCAATGTCAGGTGGAATTGGTTTATTAAGGGGTCAACATGGGGAAGGAAAGAGAGTGTAGCCAATGCAGGGGTGATGCCTGGAAGAAAACTAAGGGGTCAAAGTATTCAAGAACATAGTAGGACAAGAACAGGATTCAATTCAAGGTTGCAAGACAGACAGAGAGAGAGATGGAATGACAACAGATTGTGATCAGATAAGGGAATTTCAGGAGTTCATAAACATGGAGGTGGTGTATTTGTGGATAATGGCAAGATCAAGACTTTGACCATCTCTGTATATAGCTGAGGTGGGATGAGAATAGATCATGGGGAATGAGAAAGTTGAGGAAGTGGGAGGTTAGATTATTTGAGAGAGTAGCATTATGTATATTGATGTCTCCTACTGTGAGGAAAGGATAATAGCTACCTGAATAATAATAATTATATAAATAATAGCTACCTGAATCTTGACTGGGAGGTAAATATGAGTAAACCTCAAAAGAGGAGAGATTACTGAATGATGGAGATAGAGAGAAAGCCTGGAAGTGGGAGCAAGGAGTATTCTAATCGCCCTGCCACCACAAGTGAATCAGAGGAAAAGTGTAGTTGTTGATGGAGAGGGTGGTCAAAGAGACTGTATCATGGAGGGTGGGGAGGGGGAGAAACCAGAAGATGAAAGGAATACGGGGAAAAAGAAGATCTAAGATAATTACTTTTCTAAAATCAATATTAGAAATTATCAGAACCCAGTATAACAAATAACTTGGGGATCTGTAAAGTTCAGGAAAAGGTAATAATCTTTTTCATTTTGGATGTCTAAATTAAGCCTGTAGAATTCCTAAGTGACATCCTTTGGGAACTTTTTGCTCTAGTACCCAGGGGATATTTACTCATGCTTATAACACTACTACAGACTTGTTGAAGTTTAAAAAAAGTGACCCTTGCTGTAAGTATTTTCACAAGAAGTGATAAGTAAACAACAGATACTTGATCAGATAAAGATTGCCCCTTTTCAACAGATGTAGATTCTGTAGAAAAGGGGGAAACCAGATTCCAAGATGAGAGAGAGGGAATAAAGAGAAGAAAGGAAGCAAATTGTAAAAGAAGGAAAATCAGAAAGAGAGCGGGAGAGAGCATTGCTTTGCCTTAGGCAAGAGAGGAAAATTACACCTAATATGTTACTGTCCACCACAGCCTTGCCTGTAGAACATGTGACTTTGACTGCAGAAAGTAAATACTACCCCCATGACATGGGGAACGGGATTTTCTGGCATTAAAAATATGCGCATTTATTTTCAAAAGTGATATTAAGAAGTGCTCTCCTTTCCACCCTTATACTCCCTCCCCACTGACGTCCCATCCCACTTTACTTTCTTCTCAGTTGAAATTCTTCTGAATTTAAGCCCCGTTTGTCGGCTTACTTGGATTCAGACTTCGGGAAAGTTACTGAAACCGTCCTCATCATTTCATTTCCAAATCCATCGCCAAGTCTTGTTTCTTTCAACGCTGCAACATCTCTTGCAGGTGTCCTCCTCTTTCCATTCACACAGCCCCCACCCTAGTTCAGACCAGCTTCCCTTCTCCTCGAGCCTATTTCAATAGCTTACGAATCATTTCCCTTGCCTCAAGTTTCTGCCTGCCCCAGGCCATCCTGTCAGTAGTTTCCAAAGTATTTTTCCAAAAGTGCAAGTCTGGTTGTGTCATTCAGCTACTCAGTAAACACCAGTGGCTTCCTATTACCTCTAGGATCAAATAGAAATTCTTTTCTTTGCTATTTAAAACCCATCACAACCTGGCCCAAGTCTAGCCTTATTATATATTATTTCCCTCCTCACACTTCACCATCTGGTCAAACTGGCTTTCAATCTGGCCATTTTACTGTTCCTGCTACATAGCATTGGACTCCCTTTCCCCTCAATGCCTAGAATTCACACTGTCTTCACTTCTGTCTTTTGGAATCCCTGATTTCCTTCAAGACCCACTTTCTACATGAGCATATAACAATAGCTAACACTTCCATAGTACCTACTGTGTGCCGAGCACTCTGTTAAGGATCCTGAGAGTTAGGGGATGTATTATCCCCATTTTATAGATGACGAAATTGAGGCAGAGGTTAAGTGATTTGCCTAAGGTCACACAGCTAGCAAGCATCTGAGGCTGGATTTTATTTAAGTCTTCCTGACTCCTGGCCTGGTATTCTATCCACACTGCCTCTTAGCTGCGTTTACACGATCCCTAAAATTAGCAATGCCGTCTCCACAGTGACCTCAAACTTATCTTGTAAATAATGTGTTTGTGAATATATTGTCTCAGCTGATAGAATGTAAGTTCCTTGACTCAGTTGAATAATAAACGTCGATTAAGCACCTATGGAATGCCAGGCACTATGCCAAATGCTGGGGATAAAATTGTTGTGGGCATCTTGGCCCATGAAAAATTCAGAGAAGTCGTCCGTATTTTTAAAAGCATTTAGAAACAGTAAACAGCTTCTATCCCATGTTGTCACAGTCAGCCAAAAAGCATTTATTAAACACTTAGTAGGAGCTAAGCCCTCTACTGAGCACTGAGGATAGATAGAAAAGCAAACAATACCTGCCCTCAAGGAATTTACATTCTAATAGGGGAGGTAGCATGCCCATAGCTAGGTATATGCAAAAAGTATAGAGAGTAAATGGGGCCAACTAGGTGGATTGAAGATTCATCTTCCTGAGTTCAAATCTGGCCTCAGACACTCACTAGCTCGTGTGACCCTGGGCAAGTCACTTAACCCTGTTTGCCTCAGTTTCCTCATCTGTAAAATGATCTGGAGGAGGAAATGGCAACGCACTCCAGGATCCTTACCAAGAAAATCCTAAATGGGGTCACGAAGATTGGGGCATGACTGAACAACCATAACGATCTGAGAGGGGAAGGAATTAACTGCTTTGGGGAGTGGGGGAAGTGAAGCAGAAGACCAGAAAGACCTCTTAGAGGAGGTGGGAGGAAGCTAGGGAAACTAAGAAGCAGAGGTGAGGTGTCAGACTTGCTTTCTGTATTAATAACCCAGACCGACTTCAGCAAAGAGCTGTCAGAGTGGTGTGGTGGGAAGACCCTGGGTTCTGGGGGAGTAAAGATCCAGTCAGTACTCTCCCTAAGCTTCCCTTCCCTCATCCTTAAACCTATGATAAGAAGACTTGTGGTGCCAATCTCACTGAGTCAAGCGAGATAATGTATCTCAAGTGCTTTGCAGATCTCAAATCGCTCTGTAAATGACAGTTATTATAATTATGATTGTCCATTACTGTAATTTGGGGGTGGGGTGGGGAGTCACTTCCCTCGTCAAGTACGGTTAGCTCTTTTGTCCCCAGTTAATGCAGGCTGGAGTCAGCTTAACAGTCTTGGGTTTTGTTGGTGGAGAAAAAAACCCCAAACCTGAAAAACATTTTAGGAAGTTTATTAGAAAGAGGAGAGAGTTGGGAAAAGTTGTGGCTCACTCCCTGCCCCCTTCTGGATTTATTCTTGACCAGCAGTTTGTTCCTGGAAGGAAGAGAAAGAGGATGAGCCTTCCCCTGGATTTAAGGAATAGAAGAGATTTAAAAGAAAAACAAAACCCCCTCTGTTATCTCCTGAAGTCATGCCAATTAATCAGTCAGTACCTTTTATTGAATACCTACTGTCCACCCCACATTGTAGAGATACTGTGGAAAATCCAAAGGCATTTGAGGCTTAGTCAGTGAGGTGACCTTAGGACTACATAGCATTTCTCCTGTGAAGGTTTTTATAGCTGTGAGGTTTGCATGAACCATCAATCTATCTGGTGCTATGGTAGAAGAGATTGGGAGAGGTGGGTAAAGAGAAAAGGTATCCCTTAATCAATGAAACTCTTCCTTACAAAACACATTTTGCCTCTTCAGAGCCAAGAGTATTCCCAGAACTAACTTAGTTTTTAAATATGGCTCTCATGAGGGAAACAAGACAAAGGGGGGACCTATTCCAGGGGGGCTCTGATAAAGTGATTTGAAGCAAGTGCTAAGAATTCTGCCCAGAAGGTGATAGGAAACTTTAGAGCCCCAAGAAGAAATGATTCCTAGTCAGGGTGAAAGACAAAGTCACTTTGGTCCATGGCAGAAGGAAATGATTAGTGAATGAGGGTCCTAGAAATGAAAGCAAAGTTGTGGACTAGATGAGAGAAAACAGTGGCTTCGGCTAGCAGAGTTAGAAGGAAGGAGTAGATTTTGAAACTACTGTAGTAGGAAAAAAAAAAAACTCTGGGAGCTCTGTGGCAGCTCTGCTGATATCCCTGGTCATAAGACTATAAAGTATGAGGAGGAGTTAAGAGTACATATCTTTCCCCTCCTCTAGTTCAGTTTACCCCTCTCCCCATGCCAAATGTGCAGCCAGCTGCAAAAAGATATTCAAAGTGTGACTTGGCTAATTTCAGCAATACAGTGATCTAAGACAATCCCAAAGGACTAATGATGAAGCATACTATCCGCCTCCAGAGAAAGAACTGATACTGTTTGAATACAGACTGAAGCATGCTATTTCTCACTTTCTTTCATTCTTTTTCTTTTATTTGAGTCTTCTTACACAAAATGACTAATATGGAAATGTTTTACATGACCGCACCTGTATAACCTATATGTGATTGCTTACTGTCTCAGGGAGTGGGAAGAGGAGGGAGGGAGGGACAGAATTTGCAACTTGGAACTTTTAAAAAAAATATTAAAAATTGTTTAAACATGTAATTGGGAGAAATTACATGTATATGTGTATGTATGTGTATATATACATATATATTCAAAGTGAGCTTATTGAGGTACCAAGCATAATATATAGAATTATAGAGATAGTCCAGAGCTGACTGTATAAAGGGAAGGAATAACATTAATCAGGCAATCATTTTAAAGCTATTAGAATTTGCTATTAGAATGCAATTAGATATACACTGGTGCACACATATCATTCTCCATATGTGTCTTTGACCTCTTCCTTAGCACAGCTCTTCCTTCAATGGCCTGGGACCTTCCTGGATAATGGAGGAGGTCCTGGGTAATGTGCTTGAAGATAATTTAATGGTAATCTTACATATGTATTAGTCCTCAAACCAGAAAACTCATTTTACACCAGGCAGAATAAAGCCCAACTGGCAGCTAGTGGGTTGGGTCAGAAATCTCATTTTGAAGGGCAGAGAAGTTAGGAGGAAATGTGTATTTTTAATGTTCCAGGACCTTAGTGTAGCATCATCTGGGCCTTGAAAATAGGATAAAATCACCCACTCAAGTCACCCCTGTGAACAGATGATAGCCCCTAAATCTAATATGAATAAGGATGACACCTTTTTAGCACTCTTGTCAGTAGCAGGAGGGCAATCTTTGAGGCCAAGAATAGCCAAACCTCCCTTGAAATATTAATATCAGTAACTATTATTTGCTTTAATAAGTAATCTTGTTTTATGGATGCTGACATTTTTCCACGGCCATTTTGGTTTCCATCCAAATTGCCCAAAGTTACAATCAATTTCTGGTATCTTTCTGCCATGCTATCTATCCAAAGATGTAGAAATTGCTATATGCTGTTACGCTGGAGGATTTAAAAATGATAATGGCAAAAGAGCCTTCCTAAGAAACCAGCAGGAGACTTCAAGACTGACGGATTTAATGGTAGTTTGAAGAATGGGAAAAAGAAAAGCAATACGGTATTTCATTACACTGCTCGGCAAGGTCAGGAACTAGGTCTGTCAAAATGTTTATTCAGAGAATAGCTCCAAGCTCACCTATTTTCTCTGAATGTACCCTGTCCTCAGAAACAAAAACCAGAAGATGATCCTGAGGCTCCAGAAAACTGAATTCTTGAACTCAAAGGGAATGCGAAAACATGAACTAGGAAAATGACATAATTACTGATAGGATCATCTTCACATCTGTCGTATCCACAGAATACTGATAGCCTTGTTGGGAGACACATGGCATTTTAAAGACAACCTATTGCATTAGGTGGCCCTCTCATTATTCAACACATATTGACAGCAAAAAGAGCTGCAGGGCGCAGTGGTGGAGGAGTGGTTACATATTGGCTCTGATGCAAGGTTTCCACTTGCTAAATCAGAGAAGTGTCAAAACACTCAGTCCTCAATAGTCCCAAGTGCCCCAACCAAATTAATATGGAATTGGGAAATATTTAACAAAATAAGTAAAAATACAGTGGAACATAATGTTAATTTGTGGAGTTTTTAAATTCAATATGCAGCCCTTAAGGAATTCTTATATAAGGTTAATGGTCCCGGGTTCTATCTGCACTGGATAGAGGGCCAGGCCTGAAGTCAGGAAATCTCATCTTCGTGAGTTAAAATCTGACCTCAGACACTCACTAGCTGTGTGACTCTGGACAAAACACTTCACCCTGTTTGCCTGCATTTCCTCATCTGTCAAATGAGCTGGAGAAGGAAATGGCAAACCAATCCAGTGTCCAAGAAAACCTGAAATGGGGTCACAAAGGGTCAGACGCGACTGAACAACTGAACCGTGATGTTAAATCATGAACAAATCCTCCTGAGCACTTTGGATTGACTCAAAGTGCACCCCCTATTTACTAGATCCATTTGGTTTAAAGTTTGAGTGACTAGGTGAGCACAGTCCAAAATGCAGGAGTTTTAAAAAAAAAAACAACCCAGGCTCCAAACTGGTCTTCTCACTTAGGTCAAGAAACCATCTGTACCAGCAAAATGTTAAGCAACGCTGATATCATTTATTAGCTCTGTTCCTGAGAAACCTGCGAGGAAACTTGGATACTGTTGAACCATCTGAAAAGACTTTCCAGTTCATAAGAAGTACCCTCTGATCTGAGGAGGGGTGTATCTATGGCAGACATACTCAAGTTAGGGCCACAATAGTAGGGCATCTGATAGGGGAAGGTACAGCTTGGAATGAGACATGATCTGTTTTCTGAAGTTAGTAATCACTGCAAGGGGCTGTGAAACCTCCTTCCAGCCCTCTCACATCCCTGATTCTCTTCTCCAACTATAAAAAAGACAAACTGAATCAGAAAGAACATACCCGTGACCCTTTGGGATTTGCTTTCACAAGCATCCATCCTTTTTCCGTTGGACTACTCTGACCTAGACTAAAGCATCTCTTTCTTCTGGGAGGCCAGTGGCCTTGATCACAGTTCCTTTTTTTTTTTCTTTGGTGGGGGGAAGGCAGGGCAACTGGGGTTAAGTGACTTGCCCAAGGTCACACAGCTTGTAAGTGTGTCACGTGTCTGAGGTTGGATTTGAACTCAGGTCATCCTGACTCCAGGGCTTGTGCTGTACTCATTATGCCACCTAGCTGCCCCTTGATCACAATTCTTTCCCCCTAGTAGAATGTAGACTCCTGGTGTCCAGGGATGTTTCATTTTTTATCTATGTATTACCACTGCCTAGTACAGTGCCCTACATATAGTAGGTTCTTAATTCCTGTTGAATAGAATTGCATAGAGCTCTGTATCCATGTGGTTTGTCCGTGTATTTGAGAGCTGAAGTCTTCCATGGACAAATTAGTTTGGAAACTAGTGGGATGACATGGTAATACAAAATTGCTGCGGGCTGATGCATTCCTTACTTGTATTTGCCGCGTTTGCTTCGTTTTGTTGTCGTTCGTTCGTTTCTGTTGTCTCTGACTCTTTGTGACCCCCATTTGGGTTTTCTTGGCAAAGATGATGGAAGGGTTTGCTATTTCCTTCTCCAGCTCATTTGACAGATGAGGAAACTGAGGTAAATGGGGTTAAGTGACTTGCCCAGGGTCACACAGCTAATAAGTAAGTGTCTGAGACTTGATTTGAAATCAGGTCATCCTGACTCCAAGCTCAGTACTGTGACACCTAGCTGCCCCATAGATTCATATATTCATGGGATCATGAATTTGGATCTGGAAGGGATCTTAGGACTTATTAAGTCCAAACCCCCCTTATCCCCCTCCACACACACATTTTACAGATGAAAAAAACTGAGCCTCAGAGACAGGCATTGCCTTGTTCAGGATCACACAGGTAGAATTTGAATACAGGTCCTTTGAAATTCCAGGGCCAATATTTTTTTCACCATACCAAGCTGTTAATAATTTCTTGTGTTAAGTAGAACATTCTTTGGCGTGCCAACAGTGATCAGTTTCACTTATCTCAAAATAGGGAATAGAATGAAATGATTTCTTAAAATAATTACTGGCGGACTTTGCCTCTAGTGAAGGAAGAAATGGAGATAGCCTTATCCACTGAGAAAGCAACAGTAATTCGGTGACCACTCCCCGGAAGAGAGAAAGAACAGTCTTGCCGGGACAATATATAAAGCCAACACGGTTGTATCTGAAATTAAACTCTGTAAAGTAATGTTGTACTGTACCCTAGGCACTTCCTGATCGTACCTAGGTGAGATCAGGTGTGAAAATTGAATGACAGTTAACAAATAGTCTTTCCTTTGCCTGTCCAGAGCTGTGAGAAACCAGCAGAGCTTTTTCTTTTTTTTAAAGAAAGTTGGCACAAATCAATTTTGGCACCCTCCTTCCAATTATATAAGTGCCAATTGAATGAGGCAGAGCATGCAGGAAGAGAAATATGTAAAACCTCTGTGGTTACAAAGAACTCTTCTGTCTGTTGTGGTTCAGACTCTTCACTGAAACATAAATGAAGGGAAGCACGTTGGCAGTTTAATTAAACATGAAACTGTGTGGAGGACACGAGGTGGATTTTGTTTTTGTTTTTAACATGCGCCTCAAACACAATGAAAATAATAAACTCTGGAAAAAGCAGCCAGAGCCAAACTTTCATGAATAGATCTTTCAGACCTTTAGTCTAAATGGGAAAATGGACTTAGAAATAGGACTGAGAGCAGTCATTTAGAATAAATTTACAAATGGATCATCATAAACTCTTAAATCTGGCATTTTTTTTTGGTTGTCCATCCATACCTGTGTTTTCATCTGTGAAGGGGATTTTTGGTGAAGAAACTCCTTTTACTAATAGAGATGGACAACCTTATAGCCTTCGGGAATTGTCTGGGGCATGGAGATGACTTACCCAGGGTTACTCTGCCGTTGTCTGTCAGAGGCAGAGCTAGAACCCAAGTCTCTGTGACTCAGAGGTCAGCTCTAGATGTATAGATTTCATACTGTTTTTCAACTTTAAAATAGTAGTAACAGTAGTTTTAACAAAAAATGTTGTTTGTTTTTACTTTTTTACTTTTTTGTTTTACTGTTTTTACTTGTTTACTTTTTACTATTTTTACTTTCAAAGTTGCATCATATCTCATCTCAACAAAATCAACAAGCCTTTATTATGCACTGATAGTGCCAGGTTCTGGGGTTGCAAAGACACAAACGTTGTCTTCATTGAAGAACAATTTTGAGACTTGAAAATAGGAACCCGGCTCATTTTATCTTCTCATTACTTCTAGGAGATAGTTCATTGTTTGCACACAGTGGGCATTCATCAGTGTTTACTGAGTGAATGGGTTCCAGCACATCATCAGACTATTAAACTGAAAAACTGAAGGCAAAAGAGAGCTTTTTTTTTCTTTGTTAGTTTCTGTATACTGGCCTCAGGCACTTAACTAGCTGTGTGACCCTGATCAAGTCACTTAACCTTCTCTGCTTCAGTTTCCTTATCTGTAAAGTGACCTGGAGAAGGAAATGGCAAACCATTCTAGTATATTTGCCAAGAAAGCCCCAAACGGGGTCATGGAGAGTCAGGCACAACTGAAAAACAAATTAATGGGGACCAAATACTCAGTACAAGGGACTGCTACGTGACGCAGTGCTGGGACTTAAGTCAGGAAGACTCATCTTCCTGAGTTCCGATATGGCCTCAGACACTTACTAATTGTGTGTACCCTGAGCAAGTCATGTAACCATGTTGGCCTCAGTTTCCTCATCGGTCAAATGAGCCAGAGTAGGAAATGGCAAGCCATTCCAATATCTTTGCCAAGAAAACCCCCAAATGGGGTCATGAAGAGTAGGACGTGACTGAAAACGACTGAACAATAACAATACCTAGCGCTGTAGTGCCTGGCAGATAGTAAGTTTTCAATAGATGTTTGTTGAATAAATAAACGAATGCAATGACAGTCTTTTTGTCTTCATTTTGTTATTATTTAAGTCACTTACTCTCCTATTGATACCGATTGATTTTACCCTTACATTCAAAAATAAATTCTTAAGCCAAACATCCTTTGCAAACTGGTAAATTGATTATTAATGCTTGATGGGGATAATAGTTTTTTACAATTGGGTTTTCTGCCACAAATGGTATTTTATGATCTCTTTCATTTCTGAATATTTTCAGGACCTCAGGTGTCTCCATAAAATTCTACCAGTGAAATATTCAGTAGGTGTACGCTTTGTAGAGAACACTTTTTCAAGAACTGAAACTCTGAAATATGAAGATGAAATGGATATAAGGCTATTCTACTTTTTCCAATTTCTTATTTTGAAATTTTTTCTAATTTTTATTTTGAATTTTTTCTTACATTTGAATTTAAATGCTAAACTCAATGAAAGCCATTGACCATAATTTGACAATAGAACTAAGACTTAACAATTAAAGCTATTGGGTATGAGATTATGTATTAGAGAGAATTTACAGTGACTTTCTTTTTTGTTTTTAATGGAGGTTTGATGTCCTCTCCTCCTCTCCCCTCCCCTGCCCTCTCATGCCCTTCCCTCCCAGCTTCTCTCTCCCTCTCCCTCTCTCCTTCTCTCCCTCTTTTTACATCACCTCCCACCATCTTCCCTAAGTTTTCAGAATGAACACAGTTCTCAGGCCGTTCAACAGGGATGGGGGAGGCTTGTGTTCTGAGAGGGAAAAAAATTGAAGGCAGCATTTCAGTATAATGCAATTTAATGTTTTTCCCCTTAGAAGTATAAATGATTCAGTTATTCTGCTTTTTAAATTGAGAGAATGGAAAAATCTGTAGAGCGCATTTGACAGACCTGTTGCTATGGAAAGAGGACTAGATTTGGAGTCAGAAGACGTGGGTTCAAATTTTACATCTGCTATTTACTAATTGTGTAGCCTTAGGGAAGTCCCTCTGGCCCTCAGTATCCTAATCTATAAAATGTGGATCCTGGTTTAGGTAACCTTTGTGGCCCCTTCTAGCTCTAAATTTATGATCCTATGACAAATGGTGAACACACACTTGTGCGCACACACATGCACACACAAAACTTCATTTTCATAATCTGATCTTTGTAATGAGGGGAAGGGGTTGGGGTGGGAAATGATATGAGTATATATACATACCAGAAAATAGAAGAGAATGTCCTCCTTTTAGCTAGATGACAGGGTGCATGAAGATTGGGGTGACAGAAGCTACTTGAGGGTGGGGACTTTTTCATTTTTGTCTCTGTATTTTCAGTGCTTAGGACAGTGCCTGATACATAGTAGGTGCTTAATAAAGGCTTACTGACTGATTGGAAAAAAAACAGTCACAGACTTTTAGTGACAGGCTAAAATTTTAAACTAAATTTATTTGATTTTTGAACAGTATGGTGACATAATGAGTTATATATTTCGACATATCTTTGATTTCACCAATGTGGGTATCCCCTCCTTGGTTCAGATCACAAACTATCCATACCTTCTTAGCCTATACAAGTTTATTTGTTGTTTGTTGTTCAGTGTTTTCAGTCGTGTCTGACTCTTCATGACCCCATTTGGGGTTTTCTTGGCAAAGATACTGGAGTGGTTTGCCATTTCCTTCTCTGGCTCATTTTACAGATGAGGAACTGGGACAAACAGGGTTAAGTGACTTGCCCAGGGTCACACAGCTTAGTAATTGAGTTCAAATTTGAACTCAGGTCCTCCTGATTCTAGGGCTGGCACTCTATCCACTGTGCCACCTAGCTGTCCTTTATCTGTGATTTCCCATAAATCCTCAAGAGGATCCACTACTCAGTGTGCTAGATAGCACAAGGAAAATTAGCTTGGCAGCTGATGAAAGAAAGAAATAGTCAGTGTCAAAGGGGTGATGGGAAAATCGGCATACATGTTGGTGGACCTGTGAATTGGTGGTAAATCTGTCACTTTGGTAAACAATTTGAAATTATTTGAGAAAAATGACTAAAATATTTCCATCTTTTGACCCATCTTTACTGCTACTTAGCATTGACCCCAAGGAAGTCAAACACAGGAAAAGTTCCCAAATGTACTAGAATATTCATAGCAACACTTTTTGTGGTATTAAAAAAAAAACCAACTAAATGGATACACATTAGTTGGGGAATAGCTGAACAAGTTACATTTATGAATGTAACAGAGTATCACTGCCCCATAAGAAATTGTGAATATGAGTTATTTCAGAGAACTTGTGAAGACATGTATGAACTGATCCAGAGTGAAGAAAGCATGACCAAGATTAATGGCCTAATAACACAAAAACAATCCAGATTAATGTAGTGACTAGTTTTGATTCCAGAGAACTGATGATGAAACATATTTCTCTTCCCTTGACAGAGACACAGATGTGGATGCAGAATATTTCTTCTACTGATAGATACGGTTAATGCATTGGCTTGTTCAGTCTCTTTTTTTCTTGGAAGGGACAGTTCTGTTAGGGGACGTTATCTCATATGTAAAACAAGGGGATTGGAGTGGGTGGTTTCCAACATCCACCGTATCAATAGGCCATCCAGAGGGAAATAGAAGAAGGCAGTTGGGAATGGGAGACTGAAATTCAGGGCAGATATTGGAGTTGGTGGTAAAGATTTTTGACATCCTTTTTTAGAGAAATCAGTTGAAATTGCGAAATTAGATGAGGTGAGAGAATAGGGGGAGAACAGAAGAGATCCCAGAACTCTTTAGTGAACTTGAGTTTAATAGGCTTTATTGAACCCTTTAATTTAGGAGATGGGAGGAAGAAAAGGACCTCAGAGAACTTCTGATGTTCCATTTCATACCCATCAGATTGGCAAAGATGACATAATAGGAAGTTGATAATATCGGAGGAGCTATAGGAAAATAGGCACATTAAGGCACTCTTGGTGAATCTCTGAACAGACACACCCATTCTGGAAAGCAATTTAGAGTTATTCACAAAAAAATTACTAAGCACTCCATGCCCTTTGACTCAACTATACCAGCTAGGACTCAGCCTATACTTCTAAAAGGTCAAAGAAATAGGAAAAAGTCCCACACATGCAAATGTATTTATAGTAACCCATTTTGTGGTGGCAAAAAAAAAAACCAACCACACAACAACAACCAACTGGAAACCAAAAGATGCTCATTAATTGAGGAATGGCTGAATGAATTATGTATATGACTGTGATGGAGTGCTACTCTGATATAAGAAATAAAGAGAGAGACGATTTCAAAGAGACATGGGACAACTTAAATGAACTGATAGAAGGTGAAGTAGGCAGTGCCATTAGGAAAATTTATGTTGTAATATTATAATTATTAATATTATAAATCAATATTATAAAAATGAACATTTTTGAAGATTTTTTAAGCTCATAGAGAGTGAAATGAGAAGAACCAGGAAAACAATGTTTATAATAATAACACTGCAAAGACAAATAGCTTTGAAAGCCATAAGAACTGTGAGCAATACAGTGACCGTCTGTAATTTTAGAGGACTGGTGATGGCACATATTTTCCATCTCCCAACAGAAAGGTGATAAATGGGTGCAAAATGAGACATATGCCTGTACTTATTGTTGTTCAGTCATTTCAGTCATGTCTGACTCTTCGTGACTCCATTTGAGGTTTTTTTTGGCAAAGATACTAGAAGGATTTGCCATTTCCTTTTCCAGATCATTTTACAGATGAGGAAACAGAGGCAAACATGGTTAAGTAACTTGCCTAGGATCACACAGCTTGTAAGTATTTGAGGCTGGATTTGAACTCAGGAAGATTCCTGACTCCAGGCCTAGAACTCATCCACTCCACCATCTAGCTGCCCTACTTATGCTTATATTTATATAGGAATGTTTATACACACATGCACACACGTATGTATATGTCTATCACACATGACTGAAATGAATGAACAACAAAAATGTGTATATATACATATATATAGCTATTGATGGAATATACTTTGCTTGACTATGCATATTTGATAGAAGGAATTGATTTTCTTTTCTCTATTTTTCAATGGAGTAGAAGGTGGGAGGGAGAAAAAATAGATTTCTGTTCATTTTTTAAAAAACAGTTAAAAATGAGAAAGGTGGAGTTTGTGTGCTATAGATGTGGAATGTTGCACATACTTTCAGGTGAAGTCACTATATCAGTAGTTTTACTTAATTGTTTTACTTTGTTACATTAAGTAGGGGGTGGGTGTTCTGTAAATGTCTATAGATACAAAACACCGTAATAAAACTTTTAAAAAAAAAATACCAAAGAGGAGTCAGAGAAAGATACATGGAGAATGCATTGGCACAGAAGCCAAGCAAATAGAAAAGAAGAAGCAGGAGCTGGTCAGCAGTGTCACATGGTGTAGAGAGAGGAGGAAGAAAAGTTCATCATATTTAGCCATTAAGAGGCCACTGAAGTTCTTCAGCAGAATTTCAGCAGAGTGGTAGGGGCAAAAACCGTATGCTAAGAATGTTAATAAATAGGGGGTGAGGACCTAAAGATGGGAAGCGTAGTCTTTGCAGAAGTTTAGCAATGAAGGGAAAAGGTTTACTGATATATTTAAGACAAGGGAACATGGATGAACATGTCCAGGAGATTTCAGCTGTGGAATGATAGAAGTTGAAGTGTTTTGGAAAAGTGTTTGGAAAGTCTTATTTTTGTCTTTGTTGTTTTATTGTTGGTTGTTTTGTAAAGCAGAAAGGAAGGCAAGCGGTTAAAATTGAGGAAAAGAAGTAGGGTTCAGAGCTGACAAAAGTAAAAAAGTTTTAGAATGGGTGCTGTGGGGAATGCTTTTGGGTCTGCCTTTCGAGTATTTCCCTTTATTCAAGGCCTGATCCAAATACCAATCTTCCATGAAGTCTTTGTTGACATGATCCACTGCCTCCCTTCCTTCATCTTGAAAGTGGGGTCTTCTTTTTCAAATGTTTTAAAAGTTTATTTATTTTATTCTGAACTTAAGAAATAAATAAGCATTTCTATAACATAGTAGAATAGAAAAAATGTGATTGCACATGAAACTGCAAATCTACTATGTATAACTTGCTATTCCTTTTAAATATATACCAAGGTTATCATGTAACTTTCTTTTTTTTCTTCCCCCTCTGCCCTGGAGATGGCTACCATTAGACACAAATGTGTGTGTGTGTGTGTGTGTGTGTCTGTGTCTGTGTGTGGTAAACCCATTCTATACATACTTCAATTTATCAGTTCTTTTTCTGGATGCAGATACCATCTTCTTTCATAGGTCCTTTGTAGTTAATTTAGGTATTTTAATAGTCAAAATGACTTAGTCGCTCAAAGTTGTTCTTAAAAACAGTATTGCTGTTACTGTATACAACATTCTTTTGGTTCTTCTCATTTTGCGCTCCATTATTTCGTGCAAGTCTATCCATGTTTTTCTAGGATCATCTAGCTCAGCATTTCTTATAACACGGTAGTATCCTATCACAATCATACACCACAATTTGTTTAATCATTCCCCAATGAGGCGTCCCCTCAATTTCCAGTTCTTTACTACCACAAAGAGAGCTGCTATAAATATTTTAGATATTAATTTAAATTTAATTAATTTAAATATTCATAGGACTTTGCCTGTCCTTTTCTGGTTCTCTCATCTCACTCTCCCTAGTATCATATCTCCCCTTCCCCAATCAGATCATAAACTCCTTGAGGGAATGACCTGTGTTGTATCTGTCTCTTCCCCAGCACCTAGGACAGTGCTAATAGTAAGCAGTTAGTAAAAACTCCATTAAAGAATGAATCTATATGACTTATGTAGTCATCAGGTAAATATCCCTACAATAAGAGATTCACTTGAAAAAACTCTTTAAGAGTTGAGTTACAGTCATGGCAATGGGTCATATATTGCGATTTGGAAGGACCTTAGGTGTCCAGTCCCGTGCTCTCATTTTACAAGTGAGGAAACTGAGACTAAGGTCATGAAGGTAGTGACCCCTTAGATTTGAGCACTGGTCTTCTGACTCCAATTCCGTCAGTTTTTCCACTGCACCTCTAATATGTTCTACTATCCCTCCTATATAAAAATGACCCTACTGATCTCTCTGAAAGGCATGTGCTTGGTTTAGTTTTTCTAGTAAGGATTTTATATGGTGTCATCCAGAGGTGTCAAACACATGTCCCAAACCAGATTAAAAGATAATTGAGAAATATTTCTTTACTTTTTTTCTTTTTTTTAATTGGGAAATACTTAATAAAATAAATGAAAATACAATAAAACACAGATAATTTTAATATCTGGTTTTCTAAGTCAGTATGTACCTACTTGGATCCTTATGTACAGTTTATTGGCCCCCGTTTCTATTTGGGTTTGACACCACAGGTGAAGTCAAAGGCTCCTAGGAATCAGAGACCTTGGGACCAATTTCACCCCTACGCTTTGTTGCCTGTGTGACTTTGGATAAGTCAATTAGGTTTTCTGAATTTTCCCTTCCATCATTTGTAGGATAGGAATGTTAATCTCCATTTTGCCTTAATCATAGGGTTGGTGCAAGAAATAAAATGAAATAATGTATGTGAGTGTATTCCAGGACTTATCACAGTACCTATAGTATATAGAAGGCACTTAATAAATGCTTGTTGACTGACTAAATGCTTTCTTGAAAACCATAAAGTGCTATACAAATGTAAGATGTTAGTATTACCTGATCACCCCAAGTTTGCATACTTCTATCCTGCCACACCTATTTCTTTTTTGTTTGAATTTAGAGGATGGAGTTTAGATACGTTTTGGAATAGATGCCCCTACCCATCTTCATTAAATCATTTGATGATTGATTAAATGCATATTAGCAAATCTATGTCGGCTATAAGACATAGCTTATCCTTATCCTTAGTCCATTCACACACTTTTGCTCTGTCCATCTTGTGTGATCAGGAGAATTCAGTTCAACAGTCATTAAATGCACTTGGGTACAAAGGCTCGTAGCCTACCTGTGACATTCGCTGTGTGACCTGCGTCAAATCACTTAACTTGTGTGTGCTTCAGGGGATCTCTAGGGTGAACCTGCAGATGCATGGATCTTTTACATTGGTGGAGGAAGTTCACATTCTTGGAAGCTCCTCTTTTACCGAAGCAGCTGACCCATGTGATTTTCCTGTGTGGGCAAAGGCATTAGTAGCTATAGGGGATTCAGCCGTGATGCTGGTATCAGAAGAGCTACACACAGTACATTCTTTTTTTTTTTTTTTGCATTTTTAAAATTTAATATATTTAGTTTTCAGCATTGATTTTCACCAGAAGTTTGAATTACAAATTTTCTCCCCATTTCTACCCTCCCCCCCACTCCAAGATAGTATATATTCTGGTTGCCCTGTTCCCCAGTCAGCCCTTCCTTCTGTCACCCCACTCCCCTCCCATCCCCTTTTCCCTTTCTTTCTTGTAGGGCAAGATAAATTTCTATGCCCCATTGCCTGTATATCTTATTTCCGAGTTACATGCAAAAACTTTTTCTTTTGTTTTGAACATCTGTTTTTAAAACTTTGAGTTCCAAATTCTCTCCCCTCTTCCCTTCCCACCCACCCTCCCTAAGAAGTCAAGCAATTCAACATAGGCCGCATGCATATCATTATGTATAACCCTTCCACAATACTCATGTTGTGAAAGACTCACTATATTTTGCTCCTTCCTAAACTATCCCCCTTTATTGAATTTTCTCCCTTGACTCTGTCCCCTTTCCAAAGTGTTTGTTTTTGATTACCTCCACCCCCATCTGCCCTCTTTTCTATCATCCCCCCCTTTTTTTTTAATCTTCTTCTTCCTCCTTTTTTCCTGTGGGGTAAGTTACCCAATTGAGTATGTATGGTATTCCCTCCTCAGGTCAAATTTGATGAGAGCAAGATTCACTCATTGTCCCTCACCTGCCTTCTCTTCCCTTCCTACAGAACTGCTTTTTCTTGCCACTTTTATGCGAGATAATTTACCCCATTCTATCTTTCCCTATCTCCCTCTCTCAATATATTCCTCTCTCATCCCTTAATTTTATTTTATTTCTTTTAGATATCTTCCCTTCATCTTCAACTCACCCTGTGCCCGCTCTCTCTCTTTCTATATGTACACATACATATATACATACATACATACTCACATATATATATACATAAACATACATATATATACACACAGAAACACATATATATGTATATGCATATTCCCTTCAGCTACCCTCTTACTGAGGTTTCATGAATCATACACATCATCTTTCCATGTAGGAATGTAAACAAAACAGTTCAGCTTTAGTAAGCCCCTTGCAATTTCTTTTTCTTGATTACCTTTTCCTGCTTCTCTTGATTCTTGTGTTTGAAAGTCAGATTTTCTATTCAGCTCTGGTCTTTTCACTGAGAAAGCTTGAAAGTCCTCTATTTTATTGAAAGTCTATATTTTGCCTTGGAGCATGATACTCAGTTTTGCTGGGTAGGTGATTCTTGGTTTTAATCCTAGCTCCATTGACCTCCGGAGTATCGTATTCCAAGCCCTTCGATCTCTTAATGTAGAAGCTGCCAGATCTTGGATTATTCTGATTGTGTTTCCACAATACTCAAATTGTTTCTTTCTGGCTGCTTGCAGTATTTTCTCCTTGATCTGGGAGCTCTGGAATTTGGCAACAATATTCCTAGGAGATTTCTTTTTGGGATCTATTTGAGGAGGCGATTGGTGGATTCTTTCAATTTCTATTTTGCCCTGCGGCTCTAGAATATCAGGGCAGTTCTCCTTGATAATTTCTTGAAAGATGATAAATAGGCTCTTTTTTTTTGATCATGGCTTTCAGGTAGTCCAATAATTTTTAAATTATCTCTCCTGGATCTATTTTCCAGGTCAGTGGTTTTTCCAATGAGATATTTGACATTGTCTTCCATTTTTTCATTACTTTGGTTCTGTTTGATAATATCTTGATTTCTCATCAAGTCACTAGCTTCCACTTGCTCCAATCTAATTTTTAAAGTAGTATTTTCTTCAGTGGTGTTTTGGACCTCCTTTTCCATTTGGCTAATTCTGCCTTTCAAGGCATTCTTCTCCTCATTGGCTTTTTGGGACTCTTTTGCCATTTGAGTTAGTCTATTTTTTAAGGTGTTGTTTTCTTCAGTGTATTTTTCAGCATTTTTTTGGGTCTCCTTTAGCAGGTCATTGACTTGTTTTTCATGGTTTTCTCACATCCTTCTCTTTTCTCTTCCCAACTTTTCCTCTATTTCTCTAACTTACTTTTCCAAATCCTTTTTGAGCTCTTCCATGGCCTGAGACCAGTTCATGTTTTTCTTGGAGCCTTTTGGTGTAGGCTCTTTGACTTTGTTGACTTCTTCTGGCTGTATGTTTTGGTCTTCTTTGTCACCAAAGTAAGATTCCAAAGTCTGAGACTGAATCTGGGTGCGTTTTCGCTGCCTGGCCATATTCCCAACCAACTAACTTGACCCTTGAGTTTTTCAGCGGGGTATGACTGCTTGTAGACTAAAGAGTTCTATGTTCCAAGCTTGGGGGGATGCGCCACCTCTGCCACACCAGCACTCCTCCTTCCCCAAGAACCCCCAACCCGGACTGGACTTAGATCTTCAGCAGGCTCTGCACTCCTGCTCTGATCCACCACTTAATTCCTCCCACCAGGTGTGCCTGAGGCCAGAAGCAACTGCAGCTGTAGTTCTGTAGCTGCCCCACCTCCACTGCCCCTGGGGCGGTAGCCGAACTGGGAACTCCTTCCACTCCCGCAGCTTTCCCCACTAACCTTCTCTGTTGTCTTTGGTGTTTGTGGGTTGAGAAGTCTGGTAACTCCTGCAGGTTACTGATTCAGGGCGCTAGGGCGCGCTCCACCCGGCTCCTGGTCTGGTTAGTCCGCATGGCCTGTGCTGGGCTTGGCTCTGCTCTGCTCTGCTCCCAGCTCTGTGCAGGGTAAACCTCACCCAGAGACCATCCAGGCTGTCCTGGCCTGGAGCCCTGCTTCCCACTGCTCTTTTGTGGGTTTTGCAGTTCTAGAATTGGTTCAGAGTCATTTTTTATAGGTTTTTGGAGGGACTCAGTGGGGAGTTCACGCTAGTCCCTGCTTTTCAGCCACCATGTTGGCTCCCCCAACCCCCCCCCCCCCACGCAGTACATTCTTTACGTGGTCCTGATGAGGGTCCTGGATTATCAGTTTCAGCATTTTATAGGTAATAGAGTCAGATGCTACAAGAGAAGAGAGTATTCATCTCCCATTTTGTAGATGATAAAATGGAGGCTGAGAAGGAGGTGACTTGCTGAAGGTCACACACATATTCCAGTTTCACAACAATTTCTAAAAGTAAATGATTTGGGAGATGTTTGATGTAGGATTATAGCTGGTAGAACTGGGATTTAAATCTAGGTCTGCTGACATTAGATCTAGCAAGCTTTTCATCATATCATATTGTGGGAAATTGTTGTGAGTCATCCTAATTGTAACCCTTGATCCAGACATTTTGACTCGATATTATAAATCAGTGCTTATGATCCTAGGGAAATGATTCCATTGATGAAAAGGGAGTGGAAGTCAGCTGTAGCTGGTTAGAAATATTTACTTGCTAACAGATGTGTACTGTAAAGTAAAAAAAAAAAAAATGAAGCAGAGGAGTAAGTCAAGGGGCCCCATAGCTGGCATTTTAAGCTGCAATTAGTCACTACATTTTTCCATTATTTGCTCTTAAGGGTTTATTATACCCTAATTGCTTATCTAGAGAGCCTAATTTTATGCTTCATTGATCATTTACTAAACTCAGGGCAAGGGAAACGGTAGCATTGCCCAAGGTGAAAATCAAAGACAGATGTACAAGTGAAAGGCAGCATAATGTGGTGGATAGGTTAGCCTTGGAATCAGGAAGACCTACGTTCAATTGTTGACTCTTATGGTCTGTATGATCTTGGTTGAGTCATTTAACCTTTCCCTGCCCTAGCAAGCTCTCTAAGACAGTAGTGTCAAACTCACAAAGAAACAGGGATCACTAATATGCACATGATAATCCTTGCCAATGGCATAGTAATTTAGTTTTTAAAATGTGGTGTTATTTGTGTTTTATTGTATTTTTATTTATCTTGTTACATACTTTCCAATTACATTTTTTATCTGGTTAAGACCATGTTTGGTTTGCCCAAGGCATGTGTTTGACACCTCTTCTCTAAGAGTATCAATTATGGAGGTTAGGATTGCCACTAGACTCTCAAAATATGTACAAGGCTTAATACTATATGGACAGCTCTAAGGTGGAAATGTCAGTTTTGCCAATAATGGTACCTGAAAGCTTAATTGTTATACTAACCATAGAAAGCATTTTGGTTTTGGTGCATAGATAGTTTTTTTATGGGTATCTTTTCCATATACTATTCCATACACACACACACACACACACACACACACACACATTGTGCTACTGTTTGAAAAACAAATGTATTGCTTTCAAACCTTACCTTCCTATTGGCGTAGTGGGCAACAGAATTTACTGGTATTTTGTTGCCTTTTCCTCCAGACATCTTAGAATACAGTTTCAGTGAAAATTGACCAGGAGCATCAGTTGACACAAAAAAATTTATTATAATTTTACTTTGAAGTTAAAAGTTTTCATCCTACCTCTGTTTTCTTTGCCTTATGGATAAAAAAATCCACAGTATCCATTGATATAGCTTGATCTTTCAAGGTATTCTTAAATTCTGGTTCTTCTAGAAACAAAAAAGAGAGGTAAATGAGAGGACCATGAGAAAAACCTCATCTACTAAGAGGTAATGAGACTGAAGAAAAGTGGAACAAACAGTTGCACCAAGGGGATTTTGGTACTTTAATGGTGAGACTAAATGAAGGAACATTATAAAATGTTAAGTTGAAAACAATAAAGGAATTATAAAGGAGACTACTGCTGAATTTTAGGAAGATAAAAAAGACAACTTTAAACTATATCGGAAATAAAGGGAGTATTTGGATTAGGTCAGAGTGAGGCACCTTAAATGTAATAATAACAACTGACATTTATATAGCGTTCTAAAGTTTGCAAGGTGCTTTACGTAGATCTCATACTATAAGATCGTGCACCTCTTTGCGTTCTAACTTGCCTTAGGAACATATTTTCACAGTAGCCTAGTGATTCAGGTAATTTCATCCAACTTATTCCATAGATATAAAATTAGAGGCGTGGAGATGGACACAGGGAAATGGCACTTACTTGTCTAAGACCAAAAAGCAAACCAACGGAAGAAACTGCACTGGAATTTAACTAAGTAGCTCCAAGGTAGTAAATTAAGTTAGGGAGCTTCACTAACTAGTTCAGGCTACAGAGGATAAGGTTCTTTTTCATTTGTGATACTTAAAATTGAGGGTAATGTGTTCGTTGGTTTCATCAATACTTTTATTCTAGAAGATTGTATTATTTAAGTAATAATTTGTTGTTGCTCAGTCGTTTCAGTTGTGTCTGACTCTTTGTGACCGCATTTGGGGTCTTCTTGGCAAAAAAAAAATATTAGAGCGGTTTGCCATTTCCTTCTTGAACTCATCTGACAGATGAGGAAACTGAGGCAGAGAAGGTTAAGTGGCTTCCCCAGTGTCACACAGCTAGTGAGTGTCTGAGGCTAGTTTTGAACTCTGGTCTTCCTGACCCCAGGCCCGGAGCTGTATGCACTGTACCACCCAGCTGTCTTTAAATAATAATGATAGCTAATAAGCATTACTATGTGCCAGGTACCGTGCTAAGCGCTCTACAATTATTATCTCATTTGATCCTCACAACAATCCTGGAAGGTAGGTACTATTATTATTATTTACAGTTGAGGAAACTGAGGCAAACAGAGGTCAAGTCAGTTGCCCAGAGTCACACAGCTAGTATTTAAAACCAGAACTGAACTCAGGCCTTCCTGATTCTAGGTCCAGTTCTCTATCCACTGCACCACCTAGCCACTCCCCCCTCCCCCCATAAAAGGAAGATAGTAATGTTAGAGAATAGGGAATTTTTGGATTGATGTACCGTTCAGATTTTTCACTTAGGCTGATATTAGTCAGCTTTATTTGCCAGAGAGCTTCTGAATATATTGTTTTGTCCACCATGCAATTCTAGAGTGCTGAGCAAATATTTTGATAAATACTTGCAGAGCTGCATTCTACTTTTAGAAAGACTTGTGTCATATGCAGCAATTTATTTCATTCCATGACTTCTTAAAATATATCGGAAAAGGTAGCAGTACTTGAAAATATATCAGAAAAGGTAGCAGCTGATGCCATGACGTTCCTTTAACAAAGCCGGTAAAATACCCCCTTTTTTTTCCAAAAGAATTAATCAGAACTAATGTCTTTTCTGAATTGGTAACTGAGATGGAATTGATTCTTGAGTTACTGTATATCATTGGGTTGCTGTTTTTTTCATTATAAATATAAGCATTTGAGTTTCATTGGTATTCTAGATGTCATAGCATTTAGAAAAAGCATATTTCTCTAGAGCATCATGCTTTGCAAGTACCAAACTAATGAATACACTTTTCTGTCTTTTTTTTGTCAGATTGATCTTGGAAACACCAAGCTAATGAATATACTTTCCTGTCTTTTTTTTGTCAAATCATTTTAAGGGCCCAGTCATCCCAATTAATCAGAAACCCCCCTGCATTTTAAGTCTCAATTTTGCATACAATTCTAAGTATTACTTCTTGGGAAATAACCCTCTTCTTGCCTTTTTTAAACTATTCTTGCTTTCATTGTTTGTGTTTTTCTTTCCATTTGTCACTTATTTTTCATCGGTTAGTATTTTACTCTTTTTTTAAGCCACTGTTTTGTGTTGTCTCTTACTTTTAAACATTTTGATGGACTCTGAGGGGTTGATATCAGTGGGAAGAAGAAATAAAGTGGGTGCAAAAGACAGATGGTTAGTACAGTTAAAAGTAAAATGAGTCATTTCTGTAGTGTTAATTTTCAACATAGGAATGTTGCAGACCCCTGAAGAAAACTCCATTTATCTGCCTTTTAGAAAGAAAACCCCTCTAAATTCTAATTGGAAAAAAATGCAACTGATCTTTTTAACCATTTCTTTTTTGCTTTTGTAAACTTGTAATCCGTCTTGCCTAGTGTTTGCACAGCCATAGTTTTAACCTCTATTTTACACACTTGTTTCTCAATCACTGGAGCTAGCTTTAACTTCATCATTGCATCCATGAAATGGCTTCCAAAATCGGCCATCTTCTACTCAGCAATAATTTCTCTGTGCGGTGTTTTGGCTTTGCCTTTCATCACATAACATTTGATTGCTTTTCACTGTGTTATCCCTAAAAGATGATTTGTGCTCATTTTATGCCATTACCTGTTCTTTGTTTTTCAGTGATATGTGACCATTTTCTTGTTTAAGAAATGTAGGCATATTTAAGAAACGGGTAACCACTTCCTGATAGAATTTTGCATTCAAAGTTCAGAGATAAAGGAAAGGGGGAAATCCCTATCATTTCTTCATTTCCTCTTTGAAATACTGAGTTGTTGAAAATGCCAGTGAGGCATGATTTAATGCCACCCCTTGTCAAGACCGTGTGGCTCATCTGTTTTCTGTTTTCAGATATCGCTGTGGTCGAGATGAGTGATGCTTTCCGCCAGCCTTCCTTGTTTTACCATCTTGGGGTGAGAGAGAGTTTCAGCATGGCCAACAATATCATCCTCTACTGTGATACCAATTCAGATTCTCTTCAGTCATTGAAGGTACATCTCTATTTCAGTGTTTGTATACCTTATATTTTACCAGTACCTGTCTTTCCCACCAAATCTCAGCTGTTTTGATGTATGTGAAAATCATGATTTTCGTCAGTGTGACATTAAGGTAGACATCGTTAGTTATTTGTATGAGTTTCATATGGATATCCAATAGACAAGTTTGATGGCTAGAAAAACAAAAATCTACACTGGGGTCCTTAGGGCCAATGAGTGATATAACCTAAAAAGATTTTACTCCAAGGAATTCATTAAGAGACTTAATGAAAGAGAAAAGCTGGTTTGATAGAGAAAGTTCCAGTCCAAATATGAGCTCACTAAAGAGGCCTTCATTTGGCACAGCTGATGCTAGATATTAATACTTCCCACTGAAAGATTTATTTTCCTCTGGGTAGAAACTGTTGTCAACAATTGGATAACATGTGAAACACAATGAATTTGACATCGCTGCTTACAGGGGGATATAATCCAGGTTGTGTACCTTAGACTTTGACAGATGCTGAATTAATAACTGCCTCCTATTGATCTAGACACTGGCTTACTCACACTATTTTATGGCAACACGATAAAGGAAGATGATCAGTAGAAAGCCAATTCCTTTCTCCCAGTACATCCTTCGATGTTTTTCCCAAGATTGATATATTTGTCATTCACCCTGAATAGCTATTCTGTTGTAAAGTCTCATTGTTTTCATCATCACAGCATCTCTCACATATGGCTTCCTAGCTCTACTCACACAGCCACCAATCTCATCACCTCGGGCTGGAGTATGGCAATAAAGAGCCTTCTAATTGGTATCCCCACCTTGAATCTCTCTTCTCTCCAGTCCTCATCTGCCAAAGTGATTTTCCCAAAGCATAGGTCTTCCACTCCCTAAACCTCCCACAGGAAACTCCATTGTCTCCTTATTACTTCCAGAATCAAATATAAAACCCTCTGTTTGGCAATTAAAGCTCTTTGAGCACTTTACTCCTCTCCATGCACCCTGCAGTCTGGTTACACTGACCTCCTTGCTGTTCTCACATCCTTGCTGTTCATCTTCCATATGGAGGTTTAAAAGGATCTCCCTCCTCACCTCCTCCTCTTTGTTTTCTTAAACTCCACCTTCTGCAAGAGGCCTTTGCGAGTCCTCCAGTTGCTACTGCCATCCCTTCTGGGATTTTTCTTCCTCTCTTCTGTGTGTATGGATATATTTAATTATTTATATGTTGCATGCCCCATTGAACTGTGGGCTCCTCGAGGGCAGGGCAGGGATTACTTTTGCCTTACTTTGTATCTCCACTCTTTAGCACAGTGCCTGGTACATAATAAATGTTTCATACATGCTTGTTGAATAATCATAATAGTAATAATAGTAATTTTTTGTTGTCGTTGAATCATTTTGCAGCCATGCATCCAATTCTTTGAGAGCTAAACTCTACATACCAATGCTAGTGCCTTCCCTCTGAGATTATCTCCGCTTTTTCCTGTGTGTGTTTATGTATATATAGATGCATATATCTATATATCTCTTGTTCGTGCATTGCTTACCACAGTCTCCATTAGAAAGTGAGCTTTCTGAGGAAAGGGGCTGTTTTTACTTTCTTTCTTTATATTCCTAGCACTCGGCACAATGTTGTTGTCGGTGTTCAGTTGAACTGTGTCTGGACTCTTCACGGTCCCATTTGGAGTTTTCTTGGCAAAGAGACTGGAGTGGTTTGCCATTTCCTTCTCCAGCTTATTTGACAGAAGAGAAACTGAGGCAAACAGGGCTACATGGCTTTCCTAAGGTCACAAAGCTAGTGAATGTCTGAGGCCTTATTTGAACTCAGGAAGATGAGTCTTCCTGACTCCAGGCCTGGCACTTTATCCACTGTGCCAACTAACTGCTCCCAATAATAATCATAATCATAATAACTAGCACTTGTATATAGCACTTTATAAGTGCTTGGTCGGATAGCCAAGATGCCAAGGTCATCCAGTGCATCTTAGGCCATCACTAATTGTCTTGACTTTTGTCTTGCCACTGGACTTTGACTCTGGAAGAGAGTGAGGTAGATGACTCTCCCTCACTTAAATCTTGACACCGCCCCCCACCCCATGATGTCATTAATCCTCTTTGAAATAAAGACAAACAACCAGCACTTTAAAGTTTGCAAAGTACTTTATGGGTATTATCTCATTTTAAGCTCATAACAATTCGGAGAGGTAGGCGTGCATTTGACAGATGATGAAACTGAAGCAGACAGAGATTGAATGACTTGTCCAAGGTCTCACAGCTAGTAAATGTCTGAGGTTGGATTTGAACTTAAGTATTCCTGGCTCCAGGTCCATCATCTCTCTCTTTATCCACTGTACCACAGAATTGCTTTATCATTTCCTTCCAAATTAGCCATTATGAGATCTCAAGCTTGGCATGACCATCACCATTTTCTCTAAGCAAATTTGAGCTGATCCTCACAGAAATGCTTAATGTTTTCCCAAAGACTACTACATCTTCAGTCCCCAAAAAGTCTCCATTGTTTTGCCTTATAAACTTTTAAGTACTAATAAATGCCTTCTATAAAGGCTAAATCTATTGAGAACCTTTGAGTCAGTCAGCAGGCAAAGCATTTATTAAATGCCTGCTGTGTTCCAGGCACTGTGCTAAGCACTGAGGATACAAAAAATGTCAAAAGATAGTCTTTGCCCTTAAGAATCTCATAGTATAATGGGGAGACAACACATAGGTACAAATAAGCTATGTACAAGATAAATAGGAAATAATTAACACAGGGAAGGCACCAAAATGAAGACGGATTTGTAAAGGCTTTAGTGTCAGTTTTGTTTTGTGACTTAAACTAGGTAGTCCAATGGCTTACACATCAGACCTGGAGTCAGGAGGACCTGAGTTCAAATTTGGCCTCAGACACTTAGTAGCTTATGTGAACCTGAGTACCCTCATATTCCCTTTTCTTTTTCTCTGCCCTTTCTCATCTTTCCTCCTCTTTTTTTTTCTCCCACTGATATATTCACTTTCATCAGTTGGATTTCTCAGTGATTCAGTTTAGTATTGATTAGATGTGATTAGTCATTGAAAAGAGTGTCACCCTAACCTTTTAAAGTTCCTGACTGGAGAGAGTTGTAGTGATATGCTGGTAATTTAGAAGAGTTCTCCACCTCCCCACCCCCATCTCCCAAACCCTAGGGTGCTCTCCTTCTGAGAAAAAGTCTGTCTTTTTATTTTTGCCATATTTGGGTATAGACTGGCCTTTTCTTTTCTTTCCATCTAGTGGTAGGTTAGAGAATTACAAAGAGATCTGAAAAGAGCACCAGCTTTTTATGGACAGGATATGGTTAACTAAAAATATGAAAAAGACCAAAACATCAACTATCTCTTCTCACAAGGACAAGGACAGAATTAGAACCACAGGCTCCAAAGTTACTGTACTATATACTCCATCTTCCATATGATGATTACTGAAAAGCCTGGAATGTATGTAACCAGACTGGGCTGATTTAATTTTTTAATTTTAATTTTGACCTACTGTTTGGTGCTGAAGAGGAAAGGATTCTCAGTGTCAGCAAAATCCCTGAGGGGATGTACAGGGGAGTTGGCATTTTTAAAAAGAAAACACAAAAAGGGAAACCATTTACAAGTTCTTGAGGAATAGTTAACAGGACCACAAAAGGGTATATGTGGGTATGTATAAAACACACCTCTGAAGCGTATTTAAAATTAGGATGGTTTAGTTGCTAAATAATAATTGGGTCCCATAAGTTTTGAATTGTGGAGTTAATACTTTAACAGATTGTTTACATTCGTCTTTTAAAGTTGAAAGTGCTGTTTTACAGCCTATCGTATGGGGCAGGGAGTTTTTAGTTTTTGCCAGCACAGTGCCTGGCACACAGTAGGTGCTTAATAAATGCTTATTGAATTGAATCACCTTATGTTTTTTTTGACTCTAAGAATAGATTGTTAAACAGTGTGAAGACAGTTGATGTTATGGGAGAATCATTCTCATATTGTATTATTATAATAGTTTATTAAATTTTTCACTATACAAACCTCCTGAGTGCTCTCTTACATTATTTGCCTTCTGCCAAAAGGAGCCTTGTGGAATGTCAATGAGGTATGGAAGGAAGAAGGAAAAGAAGGGGAAAAGGATAGATTAGTTTGGAGAGTAATCAGGATTTCCACTTTGTTGAAAAGGAAAAAGTGATAGGAGAATTTTTTCCCCTTTGTTTTCCCTAAGATAAAAATTTGGTCAAATTTTGGAGAGGAAGGCTAGAAATTAGATGTCAATGCAGTGAGGTATGAAAGGAGCATTTGATAATAAGAAAGAATGGGTGCAGGCAATTATGAGAGAGATTGTAATCTAGTGGCTTCTATAGGAGTGAGGTAGTTATGCCAATAAGTCTTTTTTTTCCCTAAACAACACCTTCTTGACTCTCCATTTGACCTTCTTTGAGTATTAAGAGGCAAGAGGAATTGCTGTCTCTCTGATTTCCCCCTCTCTTCCTATCATCAGACACCCACAAGTTTTGAGAAATGCTTGTGTATCTCTTCTATCAATGAGGATGACATACATAACATTATTTACTAATGAGCCCCAAGATATTTTAGTCTCTTTTTCTTAATTGGCTGTAGTAGTGGTTAGAGAGGGTAGTGTATATATATAAAGTATATTTGAATCTCTCTCTTGCCACATTTAAATAGGTTCCATGTCGGTTTTATCCATTACAGTGTAAATGTAGCACAGGTTACTTCTCTGCATGGGGATCAATATTGTATGGTGACTTGGGGTGAATAAGTCTGAGCTGAAATATAATTATTGTATTAAATTATTCTTCACTCAAGAAATCAAGCTGTATTTTTTCTTTCAAGCACTGCATGAAAAGGCACTTCATTAAAACTAACGCAAAGGATTTCACAGAGTTTCTCTGCAGTTATTTATATTCATATTTACTCCTTGACTAATCAACTGAATTATATATTCTATGGCTAACATTCTTACTCTAACAGACTGTTCTAATCATTACCCAGAGAGGTCTAGCTTTTGTTTAAAAAAAAATGGAAGAACAAACCTAGATGTGTGGCATTATCTTTACCATCCTTAAAGACTAGCAGCTTTTAGCAATTTTCCAAGCCCAGTTAATGAACAGAACTCCTGTGAAATTTAGCCTGCTTTGCCTAGCTAATACTATTTATATTTTGTTACTTTTTTCAACTAAATATCACTTTATTGAGAACTTAAGTCCAGTGTCCCGTCACTAGAGATTAATTGAAGACTCTCCTATTTCTCCTTAGGTCAAATTCAAAATGGCAAACGATGTCAATTTATAATACTCAACTGAGTTAAAAATGAAAATATTTAACATTTGGTGCACAGAGAGAGAGTAGCTCTTAACTGTGTGTGTATGTGTAAAATGCAGTCTGATTAAACCTATGGACCCCTTCTCAAAATAATGTTTTTAAATGCATCAAATTAAATACATAAATTACAAAATAAATCAATTGGAATAGTTATCAAATGATTGAAAAAAATAAGTTCATGAACACTCAAGTTGAGAAAGGCTGATATCGAGGCAGTGTAGTTAATGGATTGGATGCTGACCTCAAAGTCTAGGATAGATTAATATGCAATTGGGAAATATTTGATAAAATAAATAAAAATACAATAAAACATAGATAACATTACATTTTAAAACTAAGTCAGTATGGCCGCAGGGATTCTTGTGTACAGATTAATGACCCAGTTTCTATTGAGTTTGACTAGTTGTTCAGTCATTTCAGTCGGGTCTGACTCTTCATGAACTCATTTGAGGTTTTCTTGGCAGAGATACTGGAGTGGTTTGCCATTTCCTTCTCCATTGTGTTCCCATTTTACAGATGGGGAACTGAGGCAAATGGGGTTAAGTGACTTACCCAGGTCCACACAGCTAGTGTCTGAGGCTGGATTTGGACTCAGATCTTCCTGACTCCAGGCCTGGTGCTCTATCTACGGAGCCACCTAGCTGCCCCTATCTGGTCTAAAATATCTGGGTTCAATTCTAGCTTTGTCATAGATTTAGAGCTAGAAGTGACCTTGGAAGACACTTAATTCACCACCCACCTCCCACCCCCATTTTACAAATGAGGAAACTATGAAAGGTCATGCCCTTTACTAGAAGATTGGTGGCCCCAGAAAGAGCAATTTTATGTATCAGCTTCATTTTTCAATTGAATTTTCAGCCTGTTCTTCAGCTAAAGAAACCAGATTCTGGAGAGCTCTTTTATACAGAAATGCTTTCTAACTTCTCTTGGTTTTTGACCTTCTACTTCCTTTCCTTGTGTTTCACTTTTTTCATACCTAGCCCAGTATGAAGCTAGGACAGATTGGAGTTTAACATGTATTTTTTTGTGGAATTGTCATTTGTCCTGACTGTAAGGTTTTAGCTTAACAATGATGATTTCACTAAAATCTTGTTGGTGGTTTTACAGATGGTGCCCCAGAATCATTTGGTCCTTTCCATAATCACCAGGGCCACACCCTCCACATGTTTCATTGCACTCCCAGAGCTTCCTAGGCATAGGCTTCCTTTCTCAACAGCACTACTGTGCCAATTTACTTGAATTATTATAGTAATAGTTATTACTATAACATAGCAGTGACAAGTAGTTATCTTACAGTCTTTCTTTTATTATATTTATTGTAGACGTGATCAAATTTTTACCTGCTTTATGAGCTGCTCATAGAAAAGAGATAATAACAGGGAAGAGGAGATAAAGAATACCCTGGTACACAAAGACTCACCCTTTGTAGATAAGCACTTACATATTTGGCCTGTCATCCATTTAGCTTTCGTGGATTCTCCACTTACAGAACCATGGAAGTGGAAGAAAGTGTTTTGAATTGGGCAATCTGTGTATATCTACCAAGTGGTGTTTCCTAAAGTTCAGGTCTGTTCCATGTAACTTCACCTCCTCAGTAAACTCCAGTGGCTCCCTGTCACCTGTAGGATCAAATATAAAACCCCCTGTTTGGTATTCATAGCCCTTCATAACCTCTCCCCTTTGCTTTTACAGTATTTTTATAATTTATTGCAATCCAGGGATACTGGCCTCCTGGTAAAGTTAATGGGGAATAAGATCTTCCCCGTCCATCAATAGGCCTCATGTGGAACCCATTAAGGGAAGATTGCTTGCTTGTAGGAAGGCTTACACACCTTTTGTTAATTTCTAATTAGGCACTAAGTCTAAAGAGTATATATTCTGAGAGGTAAGCTTTTGCTTTGGGGGCTCTCTCTATTCAGTGGTGGGTGTAAAGCTTTGATTCAGGCAGTAGAGCCCTGTCTGTTGGTCTTTATTTCTCTGCTCTGTATTTTTTCTGTTTGATTAAAGAAGATCATTTTAATTTAATCATTTTATTTGCTTTCCTAGTAAAGCAAATAAAAGAACCTGCATTAGCAGCCATCCTGGGTGTGCCAGTGTGGTTGCTGTTACACCTCCTTGCTGATTCTCAAATAAGACACCCTTTCTTCTGACTTGGGACATTTTCACTGGCCATCCCCCACACCTGGAATGCTCTCTCTCCTATGTAATAGTAGGGGATAATAATGTGGAATACTGAGGAGCATATGTTTTTTATGAGAAAGAGGTGAATACTGATGATGCTGACTCAGTCACAGTGAGAAAGTTCTTTCAATAATAAGCTCTGTTAATTCCCTGCCTGTGGTGCCCAGTGCCCTCCCACGCCTCTTAGAACTGCTTCGTCCTTTTGTCCTAGCCCCAGTTTGAAAAGTGCTATATGACATGCAGGTAAAGATATAATTATACCATGAAAACCAAGTAAAAAAGATTAGGGGTGAGATGTACTTTGTGTTCAGTTGAAAGTTACTTTCATGGCTTGGTCCTCATTCGCTTGATTTTTTTTTTACTGCCCTTGACATTAATGAACAATTGCATGGATCAGTTCTTGACTCTTGATTGTGATTAGAGCAGCTGTGAAATGTATCCACATCTGGTAACGCATCATTTTAGCCGCCATTTAACTTTTAATTCTAAATCCTCTTTTTTTCCTCCATACCGTTATCCTCAGCGATCTCATCGGTTCCCATGGATTCAGTTACTATCTTGATGTTGACACTTCTCAGATTTACTTATATAGCCCTGACCTCTCCCAGATGTGGTCTTGCATCTTTGGCTACTTATCGTACATCTCAAAGTGGCTGGCTATCCTGTAGCCCTCTCAAACCTAAGAAGATGTCTAAAACTGAACTCGTTATTTTTTCTGCCCCAACCTTCCCCCTCTTCCTAATTTCCCAATTACTGTCAGTGGTACCAACATCCTCTCAGCTGGCAACCCAGAGGTCATCTTCAACACTTCACTCTTTCTAATCCCATTATCCAATTTATTGCTAAGTCCTGTCGTTTCTACCTTTTAACAGCTCTTGCATATGCTCCCTTCTCTGACACTGCCACTACCCTCATGCAAGTCCGCATCAATTCATGCCTGGACTGTTGTAGTAGCTAGTTGGTGGGTCTCCTTGCCTAAGTTCTATCCCCATTCCAGTCCATCCTTTACTCAGCTCCTAAACTACTGTATAGTTCTAACCATGTCACCCTCCTTCCCCTTTCACACAACTAGGAACTCTTTATCACTGCTAGGATCAAATATAAAATCCTGTCTGGTGTTCAAATCTCCATATAAACTGGCCCCCTCCCACCTTTCCAATCTTTCTGTACCTGCCTGTCCTGTGACACCAGCCCCCATGCTGTTCCTTGCCCAAGATATTCCAGTATTTTCACTGACTACCCTCCATGCCTGGCATGCTCTCCTTCCCCATCTCCAACTCCTGGCATTCCTGGCTTCCCTTGAATCTCAGCTAAAATTAGACCTTCTGTATGAAGCCTTTTCTAAGCTCTCTAAATTCTAGTGCCTTCCCTCTGTTGATTATTTCCAGTTTATTCTGTATTTAGCTTGTTTGTATGTAGTTGTTTGCATGTTGTCTCTCCTGTTAGACTGTGAGCTCCTTGAGATCAGGGACTGTTTTCTATTCATCAATAAACATTTATTAAGTGCCAGGAACTGCACTAAGCACTAAGGATTAAAAAGAGGCAAAAGACAGTCCCTGTCCTCAAGGAGCTCACAATCAAATGGGAGAGAGAACACAGACACACACACAAACATATACGCACACATGCACACATACATGCACCTGCAGCTTATACAGGATTGAGGCAGTTAGGGTGGCTCAGTGGATAGAGTGCTACAGGTCCCGGAGTCAGGAAGATCTTTGTTCAAATCCAGCCTCAGACACTTACTAGATGTGTGACCCTGAGCAAGTCACTTAATCTCTGTTTGCCTTAATCTGTTGGAGAAGAAAATGGCAAACCGCTCCAGTATCTTTGCCAAGAAAACCTCACAGAGTGTGATCCATGAAAGTCACAAAGAGTTAGACACAACTAAACAACAGCAACAATATACAGGATAATATGAAATAATTAAGGCACTAGATAAGAGGAGTTGGGAAAAGATTTCTTTCCTTTCTTTGTATGGCTCAGTGCTTAACATGGTGCCTAGCCCATAGTAGTTGCTTGATAAATAAATGCCTGTCTTGGAAGAATGCTTTGAGAATGAATCAGGTTTTATGGCAGCCCATGAATTTTCATTCACTACCACTCAAGTGTTATTTGTGGAAGTGGCCTCTCTATATGCTGTTTTTATCTTTTCACTTATAGGCTTGTTAGATAACAGGTTTTATGAGATCTTTTATTTAGCTCTAAGTTATTTATACAATTCAGTGTTGGAAAGCCTAGCATTTTTGCTTCTAATTTCTTCCTCCTCCTTTCCTTTCCGGCCAATTAGCACAAATTAACTTCACCCTGTTTTCCTACCTGGGCAGTTTGTACACTTTCTAAGGTCTTGGTGACATGCTCTGGAGCACGGACTACTTTTTTCCTGCTCAGTTAAAATGCCCAGAATGTTGTCTGTTTTTAATTATGTCCCAGTAAGGAGGAGAGCTGCTGAATATCCACGTTCTTAGGTACCACCACAAGCAAACTATTTGTGCCTCGAGGAGAACAATTTGTTTCTCTTTAACGACTTCAGAATGTGAGCCAACCTAACTATAGTTTGATTCTGATTTGGTAGATTATTATAGGAATTGTCTAAATATACTTTCTTCATTCTAGGATACATAAAATGGCAGGAAGAATTCAAATGAGACACCCAAGAGGATTATCTCAGCCTAGTAATTCTTTAGGAGAATGTTAAAATTTAACCACCTAGAGCAGGATTTGTTTTTTCTGCCAGGGTGTGCCAGTAATTTGAGCTCATGTGTAGGTCAGAGGACTGGTTTCAACTCACCTGTTTATCAGCAAAAGCTACTGTGTCTCCCACTTCCATTGCTATTCCTGCCTCAGTAGGAGGTGGTGGTAGGTTAGATGGTGTGCTGGGGAAACCTGGGAACCTCTTACCTTCCAATAAAAAGTAGCGTCTTCGTGATGGTGATGGGAGACCACCTGTTCTGTGTGTTCCCTATGGTTAAACCATAATAGAATATTCAGGAAGAAGAAAAGTAGTAATGACATCATGTGCCTGTCATTGTGTATGATTGATAGACACACACCTGTAATCAAGTTAAGTCAACAGGCATTTATAAAGCACCTACTATGTGCCGAGCACTGCACTAAGCACTGGAGATACAAAATCCAACAACAAGTAAAACAAAAAAAGCAAGCAAACAAACAAAAAAACCCAGTTCCTGTTCTCAATGAGCTTAAAGTCTAACGAGGGAGACAAATATGTACGAACAAGAGAGGGGAGGCATGAAGGTTGGAAAAAGCCTTTTGAAAACAGTGGGGTTTTAGCTGAGGCCTGAAGTAAGCCAAGGTGGGATGCCAAGGGATATAGATGAGGGAGGATGGGAGACAGCTAATGCAAATGCATAGAGCAGGGAATGTGTCTTGTGTCAGGAACAGCAAGGAGGGTAATATCATTGGATTTCAGAGCACATAGAAGATAGGAAGGTGTAAGAAAACTTGGAGAGGTAGGAATGGACTAGGTGATGAAAGACTTTAAAAGCCAGAAAATTTATATTTGATCCTGGTGTCATATATGCGAATACATGTATATGGATTTCATCTGAAGCCCTGCTCTGCTGCCCCATTGTGGTCTGGATATAACTGTGGTTCTCAAGGATTGTGCCAGCCAAACATAGACCTACCACTTGGAAGGGTTTCCGGTATGGGATCTGTTATATAGGTCATCTGAGAGCCAGCCTTGTTCAATTTGGCAAAGCTTATCCACAGAAGGTTAGCTACCAAGTGATGGATTTTTTTCAACTGGAGATCTTCATTAAGACTATCTATTAAAGCTTAGAAGGAGCATCCATACGAGTTAAATCATGGATCCGTGAAATATAAAAATATAAATACAGTCACACACATTTAGAACTTTCTATTGGTTATGAGGCCCAAGAGAAAGAATGTTGTCTTTGAAGTCAGAGAACCCGAGTTTAGATATATAACCCCCGTCGCTGACTACCTGTGTAACCTTAGCAGGTACATGAGTTTCCTTATATACACAGTGAGGGAATTGGACTAGACTGGACCACCTTCTCTCTTGCTAGATGACTGTAACATCATTTTTAGCCAGATGAATGTACTGCCCATGAGCCAGAAATACTTTATCTTATGCTTTTCACAGTGTTTTCACATGTCTTACCCTTTCGTATTCTTCTGGCCCACCTCTACAAAATCTTCTTGGATTTCTACTTGGTTATAGTCACTGTGATCCATATGGTGCTATTTCCCTTTATTTTCTATCTTTCCCACTCCTTTAGTCAGTCTACAAGCATCTACTAAGTGCTTGTTATGTACCAGGTACTAGATAGGTGGCTACAAAGGAAAATAGAGAACAATCCCTGCCCAGGAGCAGATTACATTCTAATGCCGGAAACAACCTACCAATAACTAGGTACATACAAGATCTGTTTCTCTCTGAGTATCTTTGGAATCCATTGTGAGACATCACAATGTCTTTGGAATCTATTGTGAGACATCACAAATGTCTCCATTGTGAGACATCACAATGTCTTTGGACTCCATTGTGAGACACCACAATGTCTTTGGAATCCATTGTGAGAAATCACAAATATCTTTGGAAGAAGGTAGAGCTCAGGCTTAATTATTGTGTGCACATTTCAAGCCTTAATTTTATATTGTGTTCATAGAATCGCAGGAGCTTAATGTCTAGGGTGAGGGCAGTTGAATAAAAAATTTCTAATAATAATTATAATGTGAAGTAAAAGGTGAAAGGAGCTTTAAGAGAGCTGTAAACAAAATGCTGTGAGGGTTCAGAGAAGCGAGAAATAATATTAAATATGGGAGGTGATCAGAGAAGGCTTCAGTACGGAAGTTCTATTGGAGGTGGGCCTTAAAGCATGAATAGGATTTCACCTGGAGCTGGAGTGGGGATGGAGGCTTGTTTTATCCTTATGTTCAGGAAGCAGTTATTAAGCACCTGCTTGCTAGGCATTGGGAATATAAAACTTGGAGAGCTGGCAGGAGAGTGGAGAGGTTATGTGTCTTACAAAGGTTCTCACTGCCAGTATTTGTCAAAGGAGGGCTTTGAACCTCACTCTTACTGGTTCTCAGGCTGGTTCTCTAATCATTATTCTACACTGCCTGTAAATATGGGGTAATTACCAAGTAATTTCTGGGCAGGAACAGCAGGGTGAAGCTAATAGCAACTGTGGGAATCAGAATAGACTTTGTATTTGGAGTCTATTCAAGTTATTTTATAAATAATAAATATATTTAAAATAATATAAACCTATTGTAAAATATTGAATACATAAATAAATCTATTCCCTGGAGCTAAGCTTTGAAGGAAGCTAGGGCTGCTAGGCAGCAGGAGTAAGGAGGTGGAGGTATCTTCTAGGCCTCAGAAAGACCAGCCTGTGTAAAGTCATTTTAGTTGGAAAGTAGAATGAATGAAGAGGAGTAATATGCAGAAATTCTAGAACAAGGGTAATCCAGAGCCAATTTTTAAAGGACTTTAAATGACAAAAAAAGAATTTGTATTTTATTATGGAATGAATTGGGACCCACTGGATCTTCTTGAGCAAGGGAGTGATGTGGTCAGGAATATCAGTTTGGCAACTGTGTGGAGGAGGATTTCAAGAGACTAGAGGTGGAAAGACCAACTAGAAGGCTATTGCAGGTGTCCAGGTGAGGGATGATAAAAGCTGTAGAGAAGGAGGTGGATGTGAAATATGTTGCTGAGGTGGAATTGTCGATGCCTGTCAGCTCATTGGACATGGGAGTGAAGGATGTAGAAGAGTTCATAGAAGACGACCCTAAGGTTGTGAACCCATTGGCTATATGTTGGATGATCAACAAAAATGAGGGAATTAGGAAAGGTAAAGTTTGGGGGAGGGGATGGGAAGGATAATTAATTCTGTTTTGAGCATTTTGAGTTTAACATCCCTATAGGACATCCAGTTGGAAACATGTAGTAGGAAATTAATGATGCAGGACAGGAGCTCAGGAGAACATTATTCCTGCAGCATTAGCCACAGAATTCATTCCTAGTCCATGGGGGAGAACAATCATGGTTTCTTGAATATTTTACACATTAATAGAACTTTTGACTGTATTTATGTTATCTTTTGTACTTTGGTTCCTTTGAAGTTTGTTTAGTATAATATTCTCTGTACCAGATGTTAAATATATGTTTGACTTTATTTTCTCTTTTAATGTATATATTACTCTTATTTTGCAGGAAATCATTTGTCAGAAGAATACTGTGAGTATTTTATTTTTATATTACATATATATTCAAATTTGCAGTTCCTCTCATTGATTCTTTGGAAAAATGAAGTTTTTTCATCAACTTTTAGTGACTATTTTTGTTCTATGCTTTATTCTCCCTTAAAGTAGTAGTTTAAAAATAGTTTTTAAAAAATAGTTTTCCAGGACTATTTACAGCATCTCTGGGCCAGTAGGAAAATTGTCATTTTATTTTATTTTTTAAATTGACCTGATGAAGTGAAACATTATCTTAATACATGTATTAGGATTTGTACTAATACCTGCCTGAGTGGGTATATTACAACAAGCTTTTTCTGAACATAGCAGTTGTGTTTCAGAAGCTTTACTTTGATCTTGAATTTATATGACTATGAGCAACAACATAATACTCTTTATTGCATTTCCTAGTTATTTATTACATTCTTAGATAACATAAGCAGTCAGATTCCTGTTAATGCAGTGCTTCCCAAATTAGATTCTATGGAACACATTCCTTACGATGTGAATTGGGTTGCTGTGGGAAGATTTTGATGCTAGCAATATTTTCATCAAACTATTAATATCCAAGTACATATTAATAAAATACATTGTTACATATAGCATTTTTTCATGAAATATGCTTTATTTTCTCATTAATTTCTCCTCCTTATGAAGATATGCTTATATATTTTTTCCATCCCTCCCTTCCTTCTTCCAGTAACATTACCTTTCTCTGTATTCCCCTGGACTGATATTTATGGATTCAATCAATGTCTTTGTAAAAATATTATATTTGGACTAATTCATTTAGAAGGTGTTGATGTGTCTTTTGTGTTGTTCATAGATGAGCGGTTTGATGTGACATTGTCTCCTTAGTGATGCAGAAACTTTTAAATGTTACCAAACAAGGCTTATTTCATAAGGAATTGCCCTGGTCACCAAAGGCTTGAGGAGATAGTTTCTTATGGAGAAATAAAGGGCAATAGAGATTCTGTGAATGGAAAGGAATAGGTTTTGAGACATGCCATCAAATTAAAGGACTGTCTGTAGTCAGTATTGTTTGTGTCTGGTTACGATAGAGGATTAATTCTGATCCTGCCTGAGATAATTGTTGAGAAGGGCAAGGTAAAACAAATATATAAGGAATGCATTTGTAGCACTTGATAGGTAATTGAGTACTAATTCCAACATGTGTTTCCTTGGATTTAGAGCTAGAAAAGATTTTGGAGGTCATCTAGTTCCACCTCATCATTATAGAAGAGGAACCCACAACCCAGAGAGAACAGTGCCAAAGATAGAAGGATGAAGACTACTCTCAAGAAATTTGTAGCTCAATAGGGAAGGAGTACACACATAATTATAATACAAGGCAGAATTTGTTAGAGCAGCCGGAAAGAGTTAATTTGATTTAGGGTTGTGTTAAAAGAGGTACAGCTTTCAGGAATAGGAAGTGAATAGTCTCTCTGTTCTCCATCTGGGACCATACCACATCTGTGTTCAGTTTTGGGACGAAGGAGCATGATTTAAGGATATTGATCAACAAAGAGGGTCCAAGTGGGCAGCTAGGTAGTGCAGTGGATAGAACACCAGGCCTGGAGTCAGGAAGACTCATCTTCCTGAGTTCAGATCTGGCCTCACACACGTACTAGCTGTGTGACCCTGGTAAGTCACTTAACCCTGGTTGCCTCAGTTTCATCATCTGTAAAATGACCTGGATAAGGAAATGGCAAACCACTCCAGTATCTTTCCCAAGAAAACCAAAAATGGGGTCATAAAGAGTCATACATGACTGAAACAACTAACAATAACAAAGTGTCCAAAGGAGAATAACCAGGATGGTAAAGGACCTTGAGTTTCCATGTTATGTAAGAATTGGGGATATTTGGCAAGGGAAAGCATGATAAATCTATTTAAGGATTTGAAAGGCTGTCATGTGAAGAAGTAATTAGACATCCTTTACTTGCCCCAGAGGCAGAACCTGGAGCAATAACTGGGAGTTTCAGGAGCTAATTTAGGCTTGATGTTCTAAAAGAGTTTACTGGGCTGCCTTGGGTGGTAAAAGATACTCCCTTTGTGGAGACGTGGCACCTAGACCACGACTCGCTTGATTTATTATAGGAAGTATGTATAAGTAGGAAGCTAGATGATATAATGGGTAGAGTCTTAGGCCAGAAGTCAGGAAGACCTGAATTCAAATGGGACCTCAGACATCAGCTGTGTGACCCTGGGAAAGCCACTTAACCTCTGTTTACCTCAGTTTCCTCAGCTCTAAAATAGAGGCCTCACAGGGTTGTCCTGAGGATAAAATGAGACAATATTGGTAAAATGCTTAGCATAGTGCCTGGCATAGAGAAGGCACTATGTTTCTCCTGTCCCCTCCCCTCAAGACTTCTTCTGGACTGTGAGTTAACTTCTCAGGTCCTTTCCAATTCTTAGAATTGTTTGAGTGCTTTAAGAGGAGTGTGGGTAATATGGTGTTGGAAATTCACAGGAATGAGAGATGACATCCATTAAGAGGGAAGGAAGAGATATTTGAACTGAACCTTGAAGGATTAGCAGGGCTTAGATGGGTAGAGATGGCGATGAGTCTATTCCAGGAAGAGAGAATGATATGATCCAGGGGTTACAAGTACAGGACATATTTGATGAAGCACAAGTTGGGCTACAGTATAAGATGTATATGGGGGAGCGGTGAGAACTTAGTCTAGAAAGACAGGTTAGGACCAGGATGTGAATACCATGCTAGGGAATAGAGACTTAATAGACTTAATTCAGTTGAGGGGGAACCATTAAAAGATTTTTGAGCAGGAGTGTGGTATGATTGGAGTGGTGCTATAGGAAAGCAGGATGTCATAGTAGGAAGAGTATGAGACTAGCAGTAGTAGGATAAAACCTTGGACCTGGAGTCACAAAGTCCTGAGTTCAAATCAGGCCTCAGACTCTTACTAGCTGTGTGACACTGGGCAAGTTCTCTGCCTACCTCAGGTTCTCCAACTGTAAAGTGGGGGATAATAATAGCACCTACCTCCTAGGGTTGTTATGAGGATCAAATGAGGTAACATCTATAAGGCACTTAGCATAGTGCCTGGCACATAGTAGGTGCTTAATAAATGTTTTTCTTTAAAAAAAAAGTCAACAGTCTGCTTTTTCTATCCAAAGTTTAAATAGATTTTTATTCATTTTCATTTCAGAAACATGTTCTGCTGGTTGGGACAAAGAGCGTTCTGTACTTTTTAAAAACGGTTTAAAAATGCTTTTAAGTTGACAAAAAGCACTTTACCCTTAATAACCAAGCATTTGATATCTAGCACTATATCTGACACACATGAGGCACTCATCTTACAGTACAGTAATTATTTATTAGGCACCTACTATGTTCTAGGAACTTAATAAATGTTGACTTGAACTGCATTAGTCAAAAAAAAACCCCAAAAATCCTCACATACACATAGGGTCGTAAGAATTTTTAAATAGAGGTTCATAGGATTTCATACAGTTTATTACATTATAGAGTTGGAAGGACCCAATCCTTTCATTTTATAGACAAGGAAACTGAAACCCATCATGCTGCTAACTATTTGCAGAGTCTGGATTGCCTGCCCCAGTCTTCTGACTACCAAGTTGCCACCATTATAAATTAAATGACTAGTATTTATATAATGTTTTAAGATGTCTCATTTAAAAAACTTTTAGGTCTCACCACTTAGATTGTACCCTCCATGATCAGAGCATTTATAATATGGAACCTTATGGCATTTATAAGTTTTAAATTCTTGACCTATCTCCTTTGAACATAAAAAAGAAAAGAAACAATTATTATTTTTTTCCATTCCATCTTTTAGGCTTTTGTTTAGCATTATGTAGGACTTTTCAGAGATGTTAATTTGCTTCAAATACTTATTCTGAGGAAAAATTAAATTTTCACGGTGACATATCACTTAGATCTCCTTGGAACATAGCTAGCTTCTTTTACAAGTTGGCCTGGGGACCAAGGGATTTTGGGGGAATTCTAATCTTTACAGTGCTAAGTGAGTGACAGTGGTGAGTGGAAGAAGAGGAGATATTTGTTATTCATTAATGTTATGGCTCCTGATCTCAGATCAGGGCAATGCCATGGACAACATGCCTTGATTTCAGTGAAGCAATTGTTGAGGAATGTCACCTTAGCTTTGATAGAGATATATGGAGAGTAGGTATTTCACTTAGGTGGATCTGGAACTATTTGAAGGACCTGATGCAAAGAGTGGTAATCAATGGATTGATGTCACCATGGATTCTGTGTCACCAGGCTCTAGCCATTTGAACATTTTTATCAGTGACATGGTTGAAGGCATAAATGCCATGCTCATTAAATTTGTGGAAGACATGAAGCTGGCTGGGAAAGCTAGCACATTGAATGACATAATTGGGATCCCCAAAAATTAGCTGCATAGTTACATGACCTGGACAACAGTTTGTTTGAAAAGATATATTTTTAATGAACTTGAAGAAATTAATCAAGCTATCAACATGCTTTATTAAGTATTTATTGTGCTCTAGGCACTGGATACTCAATTTAAAGGGTCACTGTGACATGGTGCTCCAAAAGCTAATGTAATAAAAATTAGATTGCTTTACTAAGGCTATAATGCCCTAATTAGGAGAAGTGGTGTCTCTCTGTATTTTGACCAGGGTATGTCACACCTGGAGTATTATGTTAAGTGCTGGATGTTACATTTTGGGAAAGAGATGGGCAAATTACAGCAGGTACAAAAGAAGATGACCAAGATGGTAAAAAGAATTTAAAACCATGCCCTGCAACAATCTGTTGAGGGAACAAGGTATATTTAGTGGGGAAGAGAAGACTTCAGGAGTATATGATATCTTTCAGAAGAAAAAAATTCAAAGGGCAGTCATATGGAAGAGGGACCCAGTTTATTCCTCTTGGCACCCCGTAGGGCAGAACCAGGAGAAATAGATAGAAGCTGCCAAGAGTCATATCTCAGCTCATTGGAAGGGAAGACTTCCCAACAATTGGAGCTGTTCAAATGAAATGCCTTGAGATGGTAGTAAATTCTCTTTCACTCGAGGTCATCAAATGGAGTCTGCATGACCACTTATTGGGAACATTGTGGAGAAAATAACTGCTAGGGTATGGCTTAGACTAGGTGATCTCCGAAATCTTGACCACCTTTGATAATGTGTGCTCCACCATCTCCATATAGAGATGCTTATTTAAGTGGGAGAACTATTACGTTGAATGAGGGTGTATCTCACATTATTATCTCACATCTCACAGCCAAACCATCTTATGTGCCTGGCACTCTTCCCTCATCACCAATCTCCTATATGTGTTTTCTTGCCATGTTAGATTTTAGGTTCCTTGAGGGTAGCGTCTTTTTTCCCAGCCATTAGCACAGTGCCTGACCCATGGAAAACATTTACTTAATGCTGTTTCATTCTTTCCCTTTCTTTAATGTGGGTGGTGTGTGTGCTTTCACTCTAGCTAAAGGTCAGTCAGATCAGGTTTTATATTTTTAAAATATTATTTTTAGGTAAACATGTATATGTCTTAGCAAAGCATACAAATATTTATGTATAAACACTAGTTGTTAAAGCTCTTTGCTTCATTTCTGTCTTCCTGTTGTCAACCATTGGACCATTTAGTATTGAGAAGGTGAAGAAAGAAACTACCAGCTCATATAATGCTTACGATTCTCTTTCCTCATCAAAAGTGCACTATAGCTATTGGTATGGTTTTGATAATGGTTCTTCCCATTGAACAACAAATTCTATCTCTATACTGGTTCTCCTTCCACTCCTTTTCAGATCTACCATTTTCCAGCCAAATATATTCTCTTGGTCTCTTTTTGAGAGTCATTCCATTCCTAATGGTTAGAAATTCATCATTGCATTATTTCATTTCACAGTCCCCAAAACAAATCTCATTTCCTGACACCATCTTCTTATCCAGCTGGTCTCTTCTTATATCCTACTATTCCTTATTAAGATCCTTACTTTCCTTTCCTAGTAGTCATAAAACTATTATTTCTGCCCCTAAATCCTTCAGTTTTCTTTCCCAGGACTCTCATCCCACAGGGCAGGGGTTCTTAAGTGGGCCATGGATATTTTTAAAAAACATATTTTGAGAATTTATTTCAATATAAGTGGTTTCCTTTGTAATCCTACTTAAAAACGCTATTCTGAAGAGTCCTTAGGCTACACTAGGCTGCCAAAGATCTCAATAATGCCAAAAGGTTAAGAATCCCTGCTTTGGGGATATCAGTGGGTTCTTTATCATTCTGTGGGGCAGAAGCTACTTCTTACTCAGGAGGTTCAGTCCTATCCATCCCCTGTGGAGAGATCCTTGTATCTATTTCATACTACTTTGATTAATGGGGCAGTTTGAAATGACAAAAGTAGCTATAATTCACTCAAATAGAGACTAAGAGGTGATATTACAATCCACCTTCTTTCATGTTTTTCCCCACCTAAAGCACATAGAAATGAGTCAAACATCCCCAAAAGAACTCAGCAGGAGAACAACAGTGGGCTGGATCTATACGATGTAATGCTTCTTCAAATCCTTAAAATTACTTTAAAAAATCTACTCATCTTTTTTTCCTTTTTAGTTGGTCTCCATGTCACTTAATACAAATATTCAATTGCAGTATGTTGGCACTGCTCTGAGTTCTGAAAACAACCATTCGTACACACAAACACACACACATTTACTGTTGATCTTTGGTTTGTATACAGTGAGATAATTGTGGTATCAACACCATTTTTATCGTTGCTCCCTGCTCCACAAACTATAAAATTTCTCTTACTACTCCTGCACCAAGTGCAAAGTCTTCTGCTTAGCTTTAAAAGGACCTACGGAATTTGTATGACCTTTTCCCCAATTACTTATTTGTAGGAACATAGACATAGAGCTAGAAAGGACCTCAGAGGTCAGCTAGTTTCAATCTCATTTTACACATGTAGAAATTGAAGCCAGAGAGGTGGTGATTTGCCCAAGGTCATGGAAGTAACGGTGAAGGTGGGATTTGACCTGCAATCTTCTGACTCTAAATACAATGTAGTTTTTTTTAAGAGTGTGCCACTCTCCACATTCAGCCTCTTCGCCAATGGGGCTGGTATTACCGTCCTATGCCTTTCGTCTAGAGTCACTTCCTTTATGAAGCCTTTTTGACTATTTCAGCATGTAGTGATCCTTTCCTGTCTAAACTCTTAAAGTACTTTGTCTGTATTGTGCAGGTTAGAATTTAACTATAAACTACCTTTGTCTTCTCACCTACATTGTAAACTGCCAGAGTGCTTTCCTTACATCTCTGTGAGAGGTAAATAAGGTAATTACCATTATAGCCATCTTATAATTATGGAAAGAGAGGCACAGACAGAGTAATTTGCTCAAGGTCAGTCATCTCCTAAACTATTGGTGTGGTCCAATTTCTCTGATTCCAGGAATTATCTTTTCTATCATGCCACATAGAAACCTAGCCTAGCAAGTAAGCCTCGCCATGATCAGCTTAAATAACTTGGTCACATAACGAGAAGACAGGGCTAATTGGAAAAGACCCTGATGTTGGGAAAGATTGAAGGCAAAAGGAGAATGGGAGGATGAGATGGATCTAAAGTGTCATGGAAGCAATGAACATGAGCTTGGATAGACTTTGGAATAATGGAGGATAGAAGGGCCTGGTGTGCAGTGTTCTATGGGGTCACAGAGAGTCGGACATGACTGAATGATGGAACAATAACAGCATTTTCAACTCTAGCAGCTGGGTGGTGCAGTGGATAGAGGGGGTTCTGTTTGTTTGTTTGTTAGAAGGAAAAAGATCTGTATGCACCAAAATATTTATAGCAGCTCTTCTTGTGACAGCAAAGAACAGGAAATTGGGGGGATGCCCATCAATTGGGGAATGGCTTAACAAGTTATGTATGTAGTTGTGATGGAATACTATTGTGCTATAAGAAACGAAGAGCAGGATGCTTTCAGAAAAACTTGAGAAGACTTACATGGACTGATGTAAAGTGAAGTGAGCAGAACCAGGAGAACATTGTACCATAGTGAGAGCAATACTGTAACAAGTATCAACTGTGAAAGACTTTGCTACTCTGCTCAAGACAATGTTCGAAGATAATTCCAAAGGATTGGTGATGAAAAATGCTATCTATCTCCAGAGAGAGAACTGATGCAGATTGAAGCATACTTTTTTGAATTTCCTGTATTTTTATTGTTTTGTTGGTGTTTTCTTTTGTAACATGGCTAATGTGGAAATATGTTTTGCATGACCTCATATGCATGATCAAAATCAAATTGCTTGCCTCTTCAAGGAGTGGGGCTGGGAAGAAGGGAGGGAAAGAATTTGGAGCTCAAAATTTTAAAAAGTGATTGTCAAGAAGATTTTTACATGTAATTGGAAAATATTTAATGAAATAAAAATAATTTTTTAAAAATGGTATTAGAGATATTTGGGGGGGGCGGAGCCAAGATGGCCGCGTGAAGGCAGCGTCTTACCGGAGCTCTCTCACAAGGTCTGTCAGATTCCCATAAAAAAGTGAATTTGAGCAGATCTGAGAGAGTCAGAAACCGCGAGCAGTCTGCGTGGGGCAAATTTCCGAGCCGGGAGAGTCTGAAAGGCTGGAGGAACGAACCTGTAGGCTCGGAGAGTGCTCGGTGCGGAGCTGCTCCAGACCAAGGCGGAAGCAGCTGGCCGGGAAATCCACGTGGGAGACGGGCTGGGAGAAAGCTGGGCGCCCGAAACCAGCGGAGATCCCCAGGCCTCCCAACACAGGACGGCAATCTGTGGGAGCGACGAGAGGCAGCGCAACGCCATCGGCCGTGAAAACACCCACTCCTGACGCTTGCAAAACCCAGGAACTCGGCTTCTTGAACTTCCGGAAGACTCAATGGCCAGGTAAAAGGCTCTAATCCCTCCCCCCCTCACCCAGAGAATTCCTCGGAAAAAAAAAGGAGAGAACTGAAACAGAGGAGAAAGCAGTGGTGCCTCACAGGACAAATACTAGAAGCTCATTAGTCCCAGAGGGGCAGAGTGGGCAGGGGTCAACACCAGGAGCCCAGACGTAACCTTGCTCCCCCAGGGGAAGCGCCAGTCATCAGCTCAAACAACAAACAGCAGAGATCATTGCTGAAAAGCAAGTGCTGGAGAGCACCCATAGGGAGTGAGACACCAGGGAGCCAGACCCCTCCCCCACACCTCAGGAAACTGAAGGTTATAATTCTAGACTCACAACCCCCAGAATAAGAAAGCTGGGACAGAAAGCCCTGAGACCCACAGATAGAAATTCGTTGTAAAGCCAGCAAAAGGCAAACCAACATGAAGAAGAACACAAAAAAACCGAGGACAATAGATTCTTTTTATGGAGACAGGCAGGATCAAAATACAAATATGGAAGAAAAAAGTAATGATACAGTAGATACATCAGATACCTCAAAAGGTAATATGAACTGGTCTCCAGCCCAAAAAGCACTGCTGGAAGAGCTAAAGGAGGATTTTAAAAACCAAATTAGGGAGCTAAAAGAAAATATGGAAAAAAAGATTGGCAAAATGGCTACGGAGATTCAGAACCTAGAGAGAGAAAATCACACCCTAAGAGGCAAAATCAACCAATTGGAAAAGGAGACTCAAAAGCAAAATGTAAACACTAACTCATTAAAAATTAGACTTGAGCAAGTGGAAGCTAATGAATCTATGAGGCACCAAGAAGTAATAAAACAAAACGTAAAGAATGAAAAAATAGAAAAAAAATGTGAAATATCTGATTGGCAAAACAACTGACCTGGAAAATAGATCCAGGAGAGACAATTTGAGAGTTATTGGTCTACCGGAAATCCACGATGAAAAAAGGAACCTTGACAGTATCTTTGAAGAAATTATCAAAGACAACTGCCCAGAGGTCCTAGAACCGGAGGGCAAAATAGTCATTGAAAGAATTCACCGATCACCCCCTGAAAGAGATCCCAAACTGAAAACACCAAGAAATATTATAGCCAAATTTCAGAGCTATAAACTCAAGGAGAAAATACTGCAAGCAGCCAAAAAGAAGCAATTCAAATATCGTGGAACTACAGTCAGGATCACGCAGGATCTCTCAGCTTCCACATTAAAAGACAGGAGAAATTGGAATATGATATTCTGAAGGGCAAAGGAGCTGGGACTACAACCAAGGATCAACTACCCAGCAAAACTAAGCATAATTTTCCAGGCAAGGCGATGGACATTCAATGAAATAAGGGAATTCCAGACCTTCCTGATGAAAAGGCCAGAACTCAATGGAAAATTTGATCTCCAAATACAAAACTCAAGAGAGACATAAAAAGGTAACCAGGGGGAAAAACCCCACAAACCTTATTAACCAATAAGGGCAGGTTGTTTACATCTTTATGTGGGATTATATCATATTATGTATGTTTTTTATGTATATGTATATATATATGTGTGTGTGTGTGTGTGTGTGTGTGTGTGTGTGTATACATATACATATATAAGTCATTCTTGTGAATGGTACAACTATTATGACAAATGAAAGGGATATACATAAGTTGTGAATGCCTGTATAAATTAACTGATGTAAAGATATAAAATATAAATAAGAAATATAAAGGGAGGGCTATGAGGGGAGTGGTAAGGAGGTAGTAGAAAAGGGTAAATTACACCAAAGGAAGTGGCACAAAAACATATTATAGTAGAGGGAAAGAAGGGAGGGAGAAGAGCAGTATTTGAGCTTTACTGTCATCTGATCTAGTTCAAGAAGGGAATAACATACTCTGATAAGTTTAGAAATCTAACTTGTCCTACGGGAAGTGGGAGGGTAAGGGGGGAAAAAGGGAGGGGGGTGGTCAGAAGGGAGAGGAGAAGTAGCAAGTGGGTAATGGTAAGACAAGGGAGGGGAATAAAGAGGGAGGGTTAACTGAGGAAAGCAGCGGTCAAAAGCAAAACTTTGTTGAGGAGGAGAAGGGGAAAGGGAGAAATAAAAGCATAAACAGGAGGAATTAGGATGGAGAAAAAGACACAGATAGAAATCATAACCCTGAATGTGCAGGGGATGAACATTCTCACAAAACAGAAGCAGATAGCAGAATGGATTAAAAACCATAATCCTACAATGTGCTGTTTACAAGAAACGCATCTGAAACAGGGGGATACACATAGGGTTAAGGTAAAAGGCTGGAGTAAAATATATTGTGCCTCAGCTAAAGTAAAAAAAGCAGGTGTAGCAATCCTAATCTCAGACAAAGCAAAAGTAAAGATAGATCTAATTAAAAGAGATAAGGAAGGACATTATATCCTGCTAAAAGGCACCATAAACAATGAAGCAATATCATTGCTTAACATATATGCACCAAGTGGTAAGGCATACAAATTCTTAGAGGAGAGGTTAAGGGAGTTACAGGAAGAAATAGACAGCAAAACTATAATATTGGGAGACCTCAACCTTCCCCTTTCTGAACTTGATAAATCTAACCTCAAAATAAATAAGAAAAAAGTTAAGGAGGTAAACAGAATTTTAGAAAAGGCACATATGATAGACCTCTGGAGAAAACTGAATGGGGATAAAAAGGAATATACTTTCTTCTCAAAAGTACATGGCACATACTCAAAAATTGACCATGTACTAGGGCATGAAAACCTCACAATCCAGTGCAGAAAAGCAGAAGTAGTCAATGCATCCTTTTCAGATCATGATGCAATAAGAATCATTTTTAATAAAGTACCATGGAAAAATAAGCTAAAAACTAATTGGAAACTAAATAATTTAATTCTAAAGAATGAGTGGGCCAAAGAACAAATCAGAGAAACAATTAATAATTTCATTCAAGAGAATGACAATAATGAAACAACATACCAAAACTTATGGGATGCAGCAAAAGCAGTTCTTAGGGGAAGTTTTATATCTCTAAATGCCTACATGAATAAAATAGGGAAAGAAGAGATCAATGATCTGGGCATACAGCTGAAAAAGCTAGAAAAAGAGCAAATTGAAAACCCCCAATTAAATACCAAAGTAGAAATACTGAAAATCAAAGGAGAGATTAATAAAATTGAAACCAAGAAAACTATTGAATTAATAAATAAAACAAAGAGCTGGTTTTATGAAAAAACCAATAAAATTGATAAACCTTTGGCCAATTTGATTAAAAAACAGAAAGAAGAAAATCAAATTACTAGTATCAAAAATGAAAAGGGTGAGGTCACCTCTAATGAAGAGGAAATCAAAACAATAATTAGGAATTATTTTGCCCAACTGTATGCCCATAAATTTGACAACCTTAGAGATATGGATGAATATCTACAAAAACATAAACTGCCCAGGCTAACAGAGAAGGAAGTGAAATTTCTTAATGACCCCATATCAGAAAAAGAAATTGAGCATGCCATCAACGAACTCCCTAGGAAAAAATCTCCAGGGCCAGATGGCTTTACATGTGAATTCTATCAAACATTTAAAGAACAACTAATTCCAGTACTTTGTAGACTATTTGGGAAAATAGGTGAAGAAGGAGTCCTACCAAATTCTTTTTATGACACAAATATGGTACTAATACCCAAACCAGGTAGAGTCAAAACAGAGAAAGAAAATTATAGACCAATTTCTCTAATGAATATTGATGCAAAAATTTTAAATAAAATATTAGCAAAAAGATTGCAGCAACTCATTACGAGAATAATACACTATGACCAGGTAGGATTTATTCCAGGAATGCAAGGCTGGTTCAATATTAGGAAAACTATTAGCATAATTGACCATATCAACAACAAAACTAGCAGAAACCATATGATCATCTCAATAGACGCAGAGAAAGCCTTTGACAAAGTACAACACCCATTCCTATTAAAAACACTAGAAAGCATAGGAATAAGTGGAACCTTCCTCAAAATTATAAATAGCATCTACCTAAAACCATTGACAAGCATTATTTGTAATGGGGATAAACTAGATGCATTCCCAATAAGATCAGGGGTGAAACAAGGATGTCCATTATCACCCCTATTATTCAATTTGGTACTAGAAACATTAGCTGTAGCAATAAGAGAAGAAGAAGAAATTGAAGGAATTAGAATAGGAAAAGAAGAAACTAAATTATCACTTTTTGCAGATGATATGATGATTTATCTAGAGAATCCTAGAGAATCAAGTAAAAAACTACTTGAAATAATAAACAACTTTAGCAAAGTTGCAGGATATAAAATAAACCCACATAAATCCTCAGCATTCCTATACATTACTGACAAAGCCCAACAGCAAGAGATAGAAAGAGAAATTCCATTCAAAGTTACTGAAGGCATTATAAAATATTTGGGAGTCTATTTGCCAAGACAAACCCAGGGCCTATATGAACATAACTATGAAACACTTTTCATGCGAATAAAATCAGATCTAAATAAATGGAGAAATATCAGTTGCTCATGGTTAGACCAAGCTAATATAATAAAAATGACAATTTTACCTAAATTAATCTATCTATTCAGTGCCATACCAATCGAACTACCAAAAAATTTTTTTACTGAGCTGGACAAAATAATAACAAAATTCATTTGGAAAAACAAGAGGTCTAGAGTATGTAGGGTATTAATGAAAAGGCATGCTAGAGATGGTGGCTTAGCCACACCAGATGTTAAACTGTACTACAGAGCAGCAGTCATCAAAACTGCCTGGTACTGGTTAAGAAACAGGGGTGTGGATCAGTGGAATAGGATAGGTACACAAGTAGATGAAATCAACAAGTTTACCAATCTACTCTTTGATAAACCCAAAGAGGCCAGCTTCTGGGCTAATAATTCACTATATCACAAAAACTGTTGGGAAAATTGGAAAATGGTAGGGCAAAAACTGGGCATAGACCAATATCTTACACCATATACCAAAATAAAGTCAAAATGGGTCCATGATTTAGAAGTAAAAGTTGATACTCTAAGTAATTTGGGAAAGCAAGGAATAGTTTACTTATCAGATTTGTGGAAAAGTAAAGAATTCATGACCCAACAAGAGATAGAGAGCATTACAAAATGCAAAATGGATAATTTTGATTATGTCAAATTGAAATGTTTTTGTACAAAAAAAGCCAATGCAACAAGAATTAGGAGGGAAGCAGAAAATTGGGAGAAAATCTTTGCAACTAGTATCTCTGATAAAGGCCTCACCTCTAAAATATACAGGGAGCTGAGCCAAATATATAGGAATACAAGCCATTCCCCAATTGAGAAATGGTCAAAGGATATGAACAGGCAGTTTTCAGAGGAAGAAATTAAAGCTATCTACAGGCATATGAAAAAATGCTGTGGATCACTACTGATTAGAGAAATGCAAATCAAAACAACTCTTAGATACCACATCTATCCTGTCAGATTGGCTAAAATAACAAAACAAGAAAATGATAAATGCTGGAAAGGATGGGGGGAAATTGGAACATTGTTGCATTGCTGGTGGAGTTGTGAGCTGATCCAGCCATTTTGGAGAGCAGTGTGGAACTATGCCCAAAGGGCTATAGAAATGTTCATACCCTTTGACCCAGCAATACCACTTCTAGGGTTGTATCCCAAAGAAATCACACAAGCGGGAAAAGGACCCATATGTACAAAAATATTTATAGCAGCTCTTTTTGTGGTAGCTAAGAATTGGAAATCAAAGGGATGCCCATCAATTGGGGAATGGCTGAACAAGCTGTGGTATATGAAGGTGATGGAATACTATTGTGCCATAAGAAATGGGGATGATGCAGACTTCATAACAACCTGGAAAAACCTACACGACATAATGCTGAGTGAGCGGAGCAGAGCCAGGAGAACGTTGTGCACAGCCACAGATATATGGATCCCGTGAGGACCAACCCTGACATACTGCGCTCTTCTCAGCAACCTAAGGGGCAAGGACAACTCCAGGGGACTCACAATGGAGAATGCTATCTTCACCCAGAGAAAGAACTGCGAAGTTTGAATACAGACTGAGGCACACTACATGCTCACCTTTTTTGCTTCTTTTCTTGTTTTTGTTTTTGGGGTTTTTTTTTTGGTTCTGTCTCTTCTTTCTCATGATTCATTCCATTGGTCAAAATTCTTCTCCACGACTTGAATAGTGCATAAATTAATTCAATGAGAAGTTATACATGACAGCTATATGAGATTCCATGCCGTCTTGGGGAGAGAGGGAGGAGGGAGGGGAGAAAAACTGGAACTCAAAACCATGTAGAACGTGTGTGGTAAACTAAAAATAAATAAAAAAATTAAAAAAAATGGTATTAGATGCAAGTTCTAAAGAAAGGTGAAAAGATTTTTGAAGGTCCATGGAGGGAACAGTGACCAAAATAAAGAAAATGGGGAAAGGATAGGCAGAGACCAGTGATTAGAAAATACCTTATTGACATATCAGAAATTTAAAAACATACTTGATGTAACTCTTGCAGGTTGGGGAACCAAGTGAATATCTGCTGCAGTTCAAATCCTAATAGAAATATCAGTGGTCCATATGTAAAGGAAATCATATTGCTAATAATGCCAGAGTTTGAAAAAGGTAGATGTTGGTCTGCAAAAACCAGTGCATTTAGGATTTAACCACTATGGTAGAGAATAGGAATACTTGAAAAAGATGAAAAATTTAAAGCTGTAGTTCTTAACCTTGGGTACATAAACTTAAAGAAAAAATCACATTTGTTTAGTAATTGGTTTCCTTGATATTTTATATATTTTGTTTTATGCATTTAAAAATATTATTTTGAGACAGGGTCTATAGACTTCACCAGACTGCGAAAATGGTCCATGACACAATGTGGTTAAAAACCCCTGATTTGAAAGTATTTTAACGAAGAACATTCTTGACAAATGGTAATATTTTACACATCAACATGCATTTAGCATCATAGATTTTTTTTAATTGGAAAAGAAAAGAGATTACAAGGAGATCCTGGAGTTGAAGAAAATATTTTTGTTCTACCAGTACAAATGCCTTTTTGGTGTATTTTAAAAATATTTTTAATAAATAGTTATATCAATACAATTAAACTTGTCTTACAATAATTTACATTTATATGAACAAATTTAGTGTGTAAAATGTCATATCAGCTTGTCACTTACTGCCTGTAAATGTCATCAGGTTTCTTGGCTCATTTATTCCTACTCACTTTAAAAAAAAAGTTTTAGTAATATGTTTTATTTTTCCATTATGTACATTTACAGATTATTTCCACTCCATGAGGGATCTCTTATAACAAAGTAGAACATTAAGTAAAACTAAAAACACAGTGACCTTATCTAAAAGTTAACTTTCTACATCTATGGCAACTTTCCCACCTTTCTTTTTTTAATTAATAGAAATCTGTTTTCTTTCTCTCCCACCCTCACCCCATTGAAAAAGAAAAGAAAAACTTATAAAATCTTGTAGGAAATCTGCATAATCAAGCAAAGTGAATTCCCTCAGTGGCTGTGTACAAATAAATACATATGTGTATGTATATATACACATGTATGTGTATATGTATATACGTATGTGTCATTTTGCACCCTAAATCTACCACTTCCCCATGGAGGAAAGCATGTTTCATCATTGGTCCTCTGGAATCAGAAACAGTCATCAGTAAATCAAAAGATATTAATTAAGTTACTGCTATGTGCTAGGCACAGAAGTAAGCATTGGGGATACAAATAAGAAAAAGACTGTCCTGCCCGAAAGGAACTTAGAGGCAATTGTTGTTCAGTCATTTCAGTCATGTCTGACTCTTCATGACCCCATTTGGGGTTTTCTTGCAAGATATACTAGATTGGTTTGTCATTGCCTTCTCCAGGGCAAACAGGGTTAGGTGGTTTGCCCAGGGTCACACAGCTAGTATCTGAGGCCAGAGTTGAACCCAGGTTGATGAGTCTTCCTGCCTCCAGGCCTAACTCTATCCATTGCGCCATGGAGCTGCCCGTTAGAGGTGATTGGGAGAAGACAATAGTCAACAATTATCTCAGATATTTGGGATATACACATTAATTTCACAAACAGGGAGAGAGGAGTTGAGGGAGAAGGTGACACTTGAACATTTTCATCTGAATTCATCTTCCTAAGCTTTTTCATCAGCATCTCTGCCAGATTCTCATATAGTACATTGAATTAGATATGGTAACTCCAGTGATATCAATGCTGAGAATAGATCCCTCTAAAAATGCTAGCAAATCTGCTTCATTTCACATCTATTTGTCATCCCTTTAGTCGTGTCCTGGTTAAACTGGATCTCATACCGGAATCTTTCCTGACTTCTCTCTTTCTTAACTGCATGAAGTAATACTATGCATGATCTTCGGCTACCCTCCTCAAAGGTTTTGTAAAAAAATTTGTTCTTTAAATTGATGTTACTCCTACTGCTGTGTCTTTCTGCTTGGCAAGGAGATCAAGTTTTTGCTATCCTCAGGCATTTTCTGTGCTTTTTTAGTCTCTTCTCTATGGCTTCTATTTTGAGTTAAGAAATGTCTTTACTAGCAATTTGGTACTGTGGCAAAAAAAATATATATATTAAAATGTGTATACTCCATGAGGTAGCAGTACCACTCACTACTGGTCTGTGCCCAGAATAGATCAAAGAAAAAGGAAAAGAGCCTGTTTGTGCGAAAATCTGTATAATATCTCTTTTTGTGGTGACAAGAATTAGAAACTGAGGGAGTACCCGTCATTCGTGGGATGTGCGAGCAAGTTATGGTATTGGAATGTGATAGAATACTATTGCATTGTAAGATGTGATGAAGAAGGGGATGGTTTCAGAGAAACCTGGGAAGGTTTGTATGAACTGATGCACAATGAAGTTAACAGAAGGAGCAAAATTTATATAGTAACAATAGTATTGTAAAGATAATAACTCTGAAAGACTTGTCAACTCTGATCAACACAATGACCATTCACAATTCCAAAGGACTTATGATGAAGCATACCATCTCCCTTAAGTAGAGTGCTGATGAATTCAAAGTACAGACTGAAGCATCTTTTCTTCCTCCCTTCTTTCTCCCTTCCTTTCCTTCCTCCCTTCTTCCTTCCTTGCTTCCTTCAGTCCTTCCTTCCCTGCCTCCTTCTCTCCTTTCTTCCTTTTTTCTTTCTCTTTCTCTCTTTCTTGACATGGCTAACACAGGAATTTGTTTTGCTTGAGTATACAAATTTGTGAGGAGTTTTGTTTTTCTCATGTTTTCAGTGAGTGGGGGAAAGGAGAGAATTTAGAACTGAAAATAAAATTTAATTTAAAAAAGAAATGCCTTTTTATTTGTGTATTTACCATTCTTTGGTATTGACAGCTTGTTTAAACAGGTAGGTAGGTGGAAGCTGCTGCAATCTTTTCAGTTTTATCTTTTCTTTGGTATTTATTTTTACCTTTTTCTCACTAGCTAATGATTTAACTGTAAATAGACAGTTGTTTCTGAAGTGACTCCCACATTGGTGACCAATTTTCTTTCTGTTAAGTTTCTTAAAAAGTGAAATTAATTCCGTTGAGTACATTCATTGTTCAAATCTTTTTGCCTCCCTTTAGGAAAAATATTCATGTGAAACTCATGACTGATCATAGGACCATAAATTTGGAGCTAGAAAGGACTTCATCTAGTCCACCCCCATCATATTTCAGATTGAGGAAACTGAGCCTCATGGATCTTAAGTAACTTGCTCAAGACCTTTCTTTGGTTCATGTCATCTCTAGGTTCCAAATCATGTTTTCTTAATTTTTTTATTATTATTATCATCACTAAACCGTATTTTTCAACCTGTTTTTGACATCTCACTCTGTCCACTTTCACACTGAAGACAATGAACATCAAATTACATGCTGATTTAATTTGTAAAGTCTTGACACATTCTTCTTGAATGTCTTTATTCTCTGCTGTGGATATTGTTGTGAATTCAGGATGGTGTGTTTCCTTTTGCTCATCAATAGTGCTGTGAGAAAGGTTGGGCAAAATGGTGCCTTAAGATGATACTTCTTGCAGCCTTTGAGGAAAAAAAGTGATTCAACTATATAACTTCCTTAGTTGGCTCTCTGTTCATAAATCTGTGAGCTATATTTTCAGATTAGATAAGGATAAAATATAGCTTTTATTGAGCATTCACCAAATGTCAGGTGCTGTGCTAAGTGCTGGCTTAGCATAAATACAAGTAAATCGGAAGACTGTCCCTTCCCTCAAGGAGAGTACATTCTAATGGGGCAACACAACCCATAAAGAAAACTGGAAAGGGGTTACTTTGGGGCTGAGCATGGTTAGAAGTGACCATGGGTGAATGGGTATTTCCTTAGATAGAGGTTCTAGGGAGGAACTCACCAATTGAAAGAGGACATGGAGAAGACCTCTAGAGGTGGAATTAGAAATATGTGGTTTCATTTATTGTAGAGGGGGAGGTGGGGTGCTAACATGGGAATTGTTTTGCAGTCTGTAAGTTAACTCATTGGTTATAACCTAAGACTCCCACGTGAAGAACACCAGGAGTAAAATTAAGGTTTGTAGATGAACAGAGAACCGTGTGATTCTTAGGACCATCAGCCTCATTTTCTTCTACCATTCTACTACAGAAGTGAAAAGAGGCCACACCAGGCAGAAGGCTATTTTGCATTTTTTTTTATTCTTTCCATGAATTATGATGACCAAAAATAACTCACCTGGTGATGAGATACTCCATACTTATCTAGGCTGATCCTTGCACGGCAGACTCTGGCTACCCCTAGAATTATACTTGAAATCTTTTAAATTTGGTACTTTATACCAGAGCTGGGCTTCGTTGGTATGATCCTATGAAACCCACAATTACTTCTACCCCATCCTTGAGACATTGGAGGAGGAATTTTGTGGAAGTCTTCATCAAGAAACATATAATACCCAGGGTCTGTACTCTCAAAAAAATCAAAGAAATAAAAAAGACCAATAAGTATGAAAATATTTATGACAGTTTTTTTGTGATGGCAAAGCATTGGAAACTGAGGGAATGCCTATTAATTGGAGAACAGCTGAACAAATTAAGGTATATGAATTTGATGGAATACTATTTATCATACTATATTAGAAATGAAGAAAGAGATGGTTTCAGAGAAATCTGGGAAGATTTGTATGAACTGATGCAGATTGAAGTGAGCAGAACCAAGAGAATGATTTATACAATAACAATATTGTAAAGCTAAACAACTTTGAAAGTCTCAGGAACTCTGATCAGCAATTCTGACCAGTCACAATTCCAGAAGAATCATGATGAAACAGGCTACCTACCTGCAGATACGAAGGTGATGAACTCAGAATGCAGATTGAAGCTTATGGGTTTTTTGTTTGGTTTTTGGGAGAGGGCATGGCCCATGCTGGAATATCCATGTAGGGCACTAACTAAAGGAAATGCTTTACTGAGCTGTGTTACCATTTGGACTCAAGGACAAAGGATCCTTAGAATGAATATTTAGAGGATAATGAAGACATTGCTCTTCAGGGACCTTTCTTTCTTCTTGGTGCTATTTTATCCTCACACTTCACCCTTGATATTCCCCTTTCTAATAGGAAAATTGAAAGAATATGTCCTGATCTCTTCACTGTGTTTCCACTCTTGTCTTCTCACTTTTATTCTCTCCTTGCTTTTTGTACCCCTCAAACTTCATCTAATTCCAAGGAAGTGCTTCAGAGTATGACTTTAATTCCCACGAATACTCATTTCTTTGATGGAAATTCAAGTAAACTATAATTGTCCCCTACAGAGCATATGTATTCAGATAATGGCTTTTGTAGAAACCTGTAGGTGATCTTTTGCATATGTATCCTTGAGCCATAATTCAGCAATTCTTTTCTTGTCTATGTAGTTCAGTTTTGCCTTTCACCTACTTATCCTGGGTGATTATTCATTTGCACTATACAATAACAAAGAATTTTTATTTGTTGATTATACCTCTTAGAGAGAAGGCAGGTTGGTAAATTTTTTGTTGGCTGCCAAATTTGGGGTGTTTATTTAAAAGAATGACATAAGCTTAATAAAACTCTATGTTTGAGACAATTTTGATTTCTTTTTTCTCCCCAATTGTTCCACATCCCTACTTCTTTTTGGAGATTGTTGAAGAGAGAATGATTTGGAGTGAAAAGAAAGAATAACATATTTAGACTTTCAAGGCAAAGGTATACAGTGTCCTGTCAGTTTCTGGTTTCTCCCTGAAGCCTAGTCAAGGAATCGAGTCATATCTGGGGCAAGGGAATTAAAAATTGCCTTCTTAAAAACAAACTAAAAAAATACTTTCTTATTGTATTTCTCATCTCCAACAATTATAAAATCTTACCTTTGTGTTACTGAATCTTCTTTCTGAGACCTAAATCCTTATTCTTTAAGAAAACATGTGACTTGGGGCAGCTAGGTGGCACAGTGAGTAGAGCACTGGCCAGGAGGACCTGAGTTCAAATGCAGCCTCAGAACCTTGACATATGTACTAGCTGTGTGACCTTCGGCAAGTCGATTAATCCTAATTGCCCTGCCCCCCCCCAAAAAAAACCCATGTAACCTAATATATTTTACTCTGTCCTAAGAAAGTATGGCCTGACTTCTTTTTTCTTTAAAAGCCTTCTTTAGCACAGTTCTTCAGACTCTGTGTAGATGCTCAGTAATTACTGAATGAGTGAACTAGTTGAACATGAAATCATAGATTTAGAGTTAGTAGATACGTTGGAGGCCATCCAGCATGGCCCTCTCATTCTACAGAGAGAGAAACTGATCCCACAGAGATTGAGTGACTTCTATAAGGTCCCTCTGGTACCAAATGCAATGCTTTTTCCCACTGTACTTTATTGCCACTGGCATCAGATAGTGGAGGTCCATAAATGCCAGGTCAAGGAGTTTGAACTATATACAGTAGGCAGAGGGGAGTTGTTAAAGAATTTTGATCATTCCTTTGTAGGACATAAGGAAGATGAATTTGGGAATATTGTGAAGGTTGGATGGGAAAGAAGAGAGTATGAAATAGTACGGCCTTTTAGGAGGGTACTCTAGTAGTCCATATGAGTGGATTTTAGAATATGGAGGATAGAAGATAATCACTAGGACCTAATAATTAGTTGGATATGAGAAGTGAGAGAGAAGGAAGAATCAAAGATAACACCAAGGTTCTGAACATGGAACATCGAAGACTGATAGATTAATGCTGTCAGTGGGAGGAAAAAATGGAGAGAGAGAGAGAGACAGAGAGAGAGAGATTGTTTTGGGTGGAAAGAAAAGTTTGATTTTGAATAAATTGAGTTTGAGGTGCTAACAGGATATCTAGATGATATTTGGCAAGTAGTTGGAAATATAATTCTAGAACTTAGAAGGAAGGTTGACACTAAAGATAGAGATTTTGAAATCATCTGCTTAGATGTGGTAATTGAATCTGTGTGTGAATGTTTGCCAAGGGAGATGGTATAGAAAGGGAACACAAGAGCCTTGAAGGTGAACCTTTGAGGGTATGATGTGGAACAACAAAGGATATAAAAAAGGAATAGTTAGGGAGGAAGAGAACAGTGTGGTGTTTTGAAAAATGAAGAGATAGAGAGCTGCTAGGAGGATGAAGTGGTAAATAACGTTGGATGCCAGAGAGAGTTCAAGGATGTTGAAGACTGAAAGAAGGCCACTGGATTTGGCCATTAGGAGGTCATTCATGACATTTGAGATCAGTATTTTAGAATGGAAAAATTGATTCTAAGGGGTTTATACATAGAGTGCATGGCAAGGAGCCAGAAGCATCAGGTATGTACTACTTTTTAAAGAAATTTGGCCATAAAAGGAAAGAAAGTAATGGAACACTAACAAGATGAGTAGGAGGGTTAAGAGAAGGCTCTTTTTAGAATCGGGAAGACCGGAGCCTGTTTATAGGCAGATAGAAAGGACCTTTTGTACAGGAAGAGATTGCAGATAAGTGAGAGAGGGGGTATGACTAATGGAGCAATGTCCTGAAGGGGGTGAGGGTGGGGGGGGTGGGGGTGGAAGGAGGTATGATCTGGGGCATAGGTAGAAGAGAATCAGCTTTGACAAAGATATCTCTTCCTATGAGAAAGAAGGAAGTCAAAGAGAGAATAGGCAATAATACTGAGATGTTTTGAGAGGTGAAAGAAGGCAGTAAAAGGAACTCCTCAGATAAACTTCTTAATGAATGAAGCAGGAGTTTGGGTCATCTGCTAGTATGGGGCTTGGTGGATGAAAGAGAAAGAGGTGTGGAAGAGGCACTTTGGAGAATGAGACAGGATGTAGAATAATTTTCTAACATCTCATTCTGACCCTGGCAACTTTTAAGACTATAACTGGCAGAATAGTTTCTGATCTGCATTGTAGAGTGTTTCCTTATGGGAACCTAATTATTCTGATAAAATCCTAAGTCCTAACCAAAAACACACACACACACACACACACGCGCGCGCGCGCGCGATAGGAATCTTAGAATCCTAGAGCTAGAAGACACTTCAAAGGTGATCTAACCCAACTCCTTCCTGAATCAGGAATCCCCTTATCTACATCTCCAACAAGTGGTTATAGAACTTCTGCTTGAACACCTTCATTAATGAGGAACTCACTCTTTTATGACCACCTTCCCCTTTCATTTCTGGTTAGCTCTATGGCCGGGAAGTCTTTCCTTATGAGGGGCCAAAATCTAACTCTTTGTAACTTCTAGCTACTTGCCCTAGTTCTATGTTTCATAAGACGAAGGAGAAAATATCTGCATGAGTTCCACAAGTTTATAAATCCCTTAAGGACAGGAACATTGTCTTGTTCATCCTTTATATTTTATTTAGTGCCCTGCTCGCTGCTTTGTACGTGGTAGGCACACAATAATATTAATTCAATTAAATTAATTTTTTTTCTTCCTTTTTGGAATTGAACCAGATGTTACACCCAAAATGCATGCTTTCCTATTAGTCCAAATAATTAGTAATGTATTGCTTTAAATGCATTTGTAGATTTTAAATACTCATGGTTGGCAGCTTCTAATTTTGATGTATAATACTATATTACATATGATGTATATATACACATATATCTGTGTATATATATATATATATATATATATATATGTATATACACACACAGAGTATATATGTACCTCTGTCTATCCAGCAGAGAAATAATATTCTAAAACCATTATTAGTCATCTCCTGGTATATAAGATTCACATTCATATGTCTTTGTACGATTTGTGTGAATAGCACTGATGTTGCCTTATGCTTTGTAGTTTCAGGTAATACTGTATATTGAACCCAAAAGTATCAAGGTGCTCTTTTTCTTATGTAGCTCAGCTATAGAAAACTGCTAACTGAGGAAAGCTGACTATTTGACATGCTTGCCTTTTCCTCAGATCTAGTTGCAGATGTTTTGGGGATCAAGTTTAGGAGGCAGTCACATGGAATAAGATTAGAAAAGCCTGGTTTAAACTGGAACCTGTTTATTTTCCCTCTTCCAGGTTAGTGTTCTGATCCTTGTTCCAGGAAGGAGGAATAAATCATAGAAAAGAACAGTTTTATTGAAGCAGTTTGCCAATTGAATCATACCATCTTGAGGGACTTCTAACACTTTTAATTGAAATTCAGCCTGTGTGCTTCTTGTCCTGATTTTGAAAGATGCCTCAATCTATCTAAGATCAAAGTCATTTAAACCTATCTGTCTAACCACGGCAGCCTGGTACTGCTCCTTTCCTTGGCAGTACAGCACATCTGGCTTGCATAAGGATTCTGTCATTCTAAAGTCATTTTCTGGCAGGGCCTCAGCAAAGATAATTTCCTACACGAAATGTGGCTGTTGTGGTGACCTCGTATGGGAGGGCTGGTTCAGAGAACAACGGCACCAACATGAGAAGGGAAAGGGAAAGTCCAGGTCGTCGTTCTCATTCAGAGTGAATACATTTCTCTAACAGCTCCTGATGGAACTGTGATTTGGACACTGGTCTGTACCAATGATTTCTCATGGTCTGCACTCGAAGCAGAGCTATCACAGAGAGACTGGTAATTGAATACCAGGAATTTACTTTAACATATCCAAACCAACATATAAACACATGTGCTCATCTCTGTTGGATATATGAAAGGATCTCTTACGCATATAGCACTGAATATGGAGACAGGGGTCAAATTCAAGGTCTGCTATTTGTTGTCTGCACAACCATGGGCAAATCACTTAACCTTACAGGGGCCTTAGTTTCCTCATGTGTAAAATGAAGGGGTTGGACTAAATTATCACCAAAAAGTCCCTTCTAGTCCTATATCCTATTATATCCATATATCTCTCTATCTCTATCTATTTATCTATCTCCATTTTCTGGGTAATATTACATTTAGAATAAACCAACACTACAGATCTCTTACTGGGAAAAAAACAAAAATTGTCTGTCTTTTCAGACATGTATAAACTTCGGTGCTGCTAGAATTCTGTTAAATCTTTGAAGACATAACTTACCAAAGAGACTTCAGAGAATGGGGAGGAAGGGAGTTTGAAGAGGAAAAAAAACCCCAATGACTTGAACCTAGTTTCAGTTTTATTTCAGGCCAAATTTAGACTCCCTGTCCCCCATGCCTTTTGTAAGATATAGTTATTCTTAGCTGCTAAAACATCTAAATTCAGTGCTACTTTGATGAATGAGACAGAATATCACTTCAAAATAAAAAATAACGAACGAAAAATTCAGAGAAATGTGGGAAAGAACTGTGTAAGTTAATATAGAGCAAAGTAAGTAGAACCAGGAAAACAATATACATGATGACTACAACAATATAACTGGAAAGGACAATAAAATAAAACTGAATCTTGTGTAGTTATATATTTATAATGACCTAAAGTTGAGAAAATACACCTTCTTCCTTTCATTGGAGAGAAAATATTGCATCTACTTTTAGATATGGTCTGTGGGTTGTTTGGTTTTGCTTAATTTTTTTCTCTTCTAAATATTTTACAAGTGTTATAAATGCTTTTTCATTCAGTCTTTTGAAATCTTCGTTATAGTGTGCATTTAAAATCTTTGTCACTGGTTAGGAGACAGGGAGGCATATATTTAGAAATGAATGTAATGTAAATACAAAAGACATCAGTTTTTTTAAGAAAACTGAAAAAAGTTTTTAAAAAGCCAAAAGTACCAATGTTAAAGGTATTATTTTTTCATTTGCAAAGTAATAGTATAGTGGAACTCTTATATACTTTTATCTCACTCATTGTCTTAGTTGAAACTTGTTTAGGAAGCTGCCTCCTAAATCTCCATCTCTGACCCAGATTTCCTTCTTGTATTCTTGGCCTGTGTCTTCAAGAGTTTCCTGGATATTTTTCCTCTTGTAGAAGGGGTTTGACCTTGGCTCTATCAGCAATAAGGAATTGTTGGAGGATTTTTTGTCCCATCCTCACCATGGACTCAACGTATCATGCACTGCACACTTTTCTCTCTGTCTTCCAACTGGTCAAGTACCTTCTAGTCTTTCACCATTATAATCCACTCTGCACACCATTGCCAATGCTGATTTTTGGAAAGTACCACTGTGAAAATGTTTTCAGAAACCTTGAATAGCCGCCCATTGCCTGCATAATAAAGTTCTAGTTCCCCCTTCTGTGAAGGCTGCTCATAATATTTCATCGCATGACAAACTCACGCCTCTGAATTAAAAACATTTGCTGTTCATGCCAATTATTTGATAGTCCTGTCTTATCTTTTAGCAGCTATTGTGCTATAGTATTATTTTTATTTAACTCTTGCATTACTATTTAACTGTTCACAGGCTTAATTTTTTCTCTCCAACTAGATTGTAACTTCCTTAAGGGCAGGGACCATGTCTTACCATGTTTCTTTTTAGTCTCCGTCATATATAGGACAGTGCTTTGCACACAGTAAGTACTCAATAATTGTCTAGTTGCTCAGATTTTATTCCATGCTCTTATATAAGTTATAATGATTCAGAATTATTTAAATCAAACAAAATGAATTAAGTAGAATTTTGTTTTTAATGGAAACTAATAGAAACTAAAGTTTTCATCGACTTCTTGACAAACATTTAAGCGTCCACCATGTTGAAAGGCATTATGCTAGGTGCTGGGGAATACATTCTGCAAGATGTGGGTGGAAAGGAGAGGATATAACATATAGATAGATAGATAGATAGATAGATAGATAGATAGATAGATAGATAAGTGTAATACTTGGCAGTGAATGACAGGGCAAAGGAGACATCCAGATTAAGTGCTCTAGGAAAATTTGGGAAAGGAAAACTCTCTTTTATCTGGGAGAATTCTGGGAAGCTACATGTTGGAGGTATGGCACTTGAACTTCAGTTTTGAAAGAAGAGCAGGATTCTGAAAAACAGAAATGAAGAGAAAGTGTATCCTGTAGAAGGGGACCATCTTGGACAAAAACACAGAAATGGGGGGGTGGCATATTAAATTGTTAAGATATTTCAGTTTGGCTGGAACATAAAATGTCTGAAGAAGAGTAATGTGTCATAAGGTGGGTTGTAGCCATGTTGTGGAAGACTTTATTTGCAGGCTAAGGAATTTGTGTTTTGTCATAAAGGCAATGAGGAGCCAGTGAAAGTTTTGAGCAGGGGTGTGACATCGTAGGTCAAACCTATGCCTTAAAAAGACCCTTTTTTATGGATAGGAGATGGATTAGAGAGAGAAGGGTTTAGAAGCAGAAGGACTAACTTGAAGGCTATCGACATACTTCAGGATGGATTTGACGAGCTTGAACAAGAGTGTAACTGGGTGGGTAGACATAAGGGAACGTGCGTGAAAGGTGTGGTAGATATCTAATTAATAGGACTTGGCAGCTCAGTAGATAGGGAAAGAGATGGAAGAGTCAAGGATGAACCCAAGATTTCAAATATAGATGAGCATATAGATGGTGTTGCCATCAATAAAATAGAAAAAAAAAATTAAAAGAAAAGTTTGTTGGAAGGAAGGAAGCAAAGAATTGGGCATTATTTGTCTCCAGTGTGCCCAAGTAATGTGCTCAGTACTTTACAAATATCATCTCATTTAGTCTTCAAAACAATCCTGGGTAATAGGTGCTATTAGTGTCCCCATTTTACAGTTGAGGAGACTGAGGCAAACAGGGATAAGTGACTTATCCCAGGTCACACAGCTAGTAAGAGTCTGAGGTTGTATTTGAACTCAGGTCTTCCTGACTCTAGGTCCAGCACTTTATCTGTTGAACTGTGGACATGTTGATTTTGAAGTGCAATCAGTAATCCAATTAGAGATAAACATCCCGTGATATAAGACAGAAATTCAAGAGATTAGGGTTGGTTATAAATATTTGTGAATTATTTGCAAAGAGGTGGTAATTGAACCAATGGGAGCAGATGGGAGCACAAAAGAAAGGAGTGGAGAGACAGAAGATAATAGGATCCTGGAGAGAAACACAGAATTTTAGAATTTGAAGGAACTTTGACAGAGTCCAACTGATTCATAGCTAAAGAAGACTCCCCACTAAAAGATATCTGGAGAGGTCTGAGGTGAAGGCAGCCTTAGCAGTTTCTACTTAAGCAATTTCCTTCTTTGAATAGAGCTATTTTGATTGATAAGATGCCAATGGTAATGTTAACAGAAGAGGTCTCAACATTTTTTTTAATTCTCTTAGCAAATAGAAAGTTTTAAAAGCCAAAATGCAACCATTATTGAGCTTGTATGCCTGTTAACCCCATGTTGATGCTCTATGTCTCCACAGATGTGCACTGGGAACTACACGTTTGTTCCATACATGATAACCCCCCATAACAAGGTCTACTGCTGTGATAGCAGCTTTATGAAGGGATTGACAGAGCTAATGCAGCCTAATTTCGAACTACTTCTTGGACCTATCTGCTTACCTTTAGTGGATCGTTTTATTCAGCTTTTGAAGGTGGCACAAGCTAGTTCAAGGTAAAATTTCTGACGACATATCCACCAGTCAGTCTTGTCCAGAGTCTTGAGGTGCAGAGAGACAGAGACCATGCTCCCTTGATCTGACTGTAGGGTTTGGTGACAGTGTACAAACTGATGTGGTAGACAAAGGGTAGTGAAGGTCCAGGGTTCCAGCTGCCTTAATATCATCTTTGGGACAATGCTTGAGTTTGTTCCCAGAGATGATGTTGCGCACCTGATAATCCTGGGCAGCTAACCCTGCCTAGGATGAGTATACTGGACCTGAGTGGACTAGAGAATTTAGGAGGAGGAAGAGGAGGATTTTTTTACTCAACAGGACCAAAGGACTTGAAGCCTCTTAAAAATACACTAATACAAGTAATTATAATAATTCTAATTATTCTAACTATTTTGAATAACCCATATAAGGATAAGAAAAGCATTTGGTAAGATTCTTTTTAGCTCAAAAGCTGCACTTACAGATTTGTTATACATTCAGATGAATGGGTGTTTTATTCAGATGTTTCTCTTCCCCTTTCTCCCCCTCCCCCTTCCAAGTTCTTGTCCAGCTAGACCACATCACCGTGAAATAAGGTTTAGTGAAAATATGTATGTGAACAATAACTTCATTTATATGTAAATCGCTTATCTGACACCCTCAGTAATCCATAACACAGCTAAAAACAAGGAAGTAAATGAAGATGGCTTCTAAGTAGCCAAAAATGATATCACAAAGTCTATACATTAAATATCCTGTGTCTTATTCATAAGAGATCTGCCTCTCAGACCCTTGGTCAGGATCTGTTTATTTAGGTACAATTCTAGTAAGATTGATTGCAAGGTAGCAGCAATTGATTATAAGAAAGCTGTAATCTATTATAAGCATGCTGTTATGGAAAGAACTCTGGAATACCAATAATAGCTAGTATTTATATAGTGCTTTAAGGTATACAGAATACTTTGTATATATTATCTCATTTTTTCATCACAACCATTCTGGGAGGGGGTGCCATTATCATCCCTATTTTTATAGATGAGGAAACTGAGGCAGATAAAAGTCAATTGACTTGCCCAGCCTCATGTACCTAGTAGTGTCTAAGGCCAAATTTGTACTCAAGTCTTCCTGACTCCAAACATGACTGTCTATCCACTCCTGGTTCCACTGCCAAGGACTACTTGGCCCTTAACCAAGCCACAGAATTTCTCTAAGGCAAAGTTTCTTCCTTTGATAAAATTACATTGACCGTGCCTGCCCTTTCTAGCTCTAAGGGTTTTGATGAGGATCAAATGAAATAATGTATTTTCAATGTGCTTGATAAGCTGTGGTGTGCCTAACAGATGTATCAGTTACCACAGTCAGTGTTGTCACCATCACCCAGTTATATAGGCCAAAGGGAGCTTAGACTTGTATTCTCTGGTCTTGCTGCTACCTGCTATCTAAATGACCTTGGGTAGGTAACTTCAGCTCTCTAGAATTCGAATTTTTCAACTATAAAATTAAGGGAGTTGAAATAGTTCATCTGTAAGGTCTCTGCCAACTCTTGAATGCTGTGATCTTAAATGAATGTCGGCCAAACAAATGCAATGCAAGGAAGAGGCAAGAATTTAAGAATTTTTTTAAAAAATTAAAAACATTGTTATTCTAACGGCCTGAGTGCATCACAACTCCATGGTGTAGTACTCATTCTTCCTAATTATGGACTGGAATCATCAAGGTTGCATTTTGTTCTGCAGGCCCTGTTTAAGAAAGCAGGAAGGTATATAATCTATTTTAGAAACACGTTCATCCCAAATGGTTAAAATTAAAAGCTTTGAGTGTTATCTGAAAAATTCACCTATGTAGAATATCTTATTTTCCAGGATGACAGATGTCAGACAAAATGAGGCATCCCTTTATATTTCTTAATAATTTGAAAGCCATTTTTTTTTTGAGAACTTTGCTTCCTTCCTTTACTTAATTAGCACTTTCTATGAAGATTTCCTGAAGAAGTAAAATGATAACTCGTTGGAATTTGTGTGTTCCTTTTAGCCAGTATTTCCGGGAGTCTATACTCAGTGATATCAGGAAAGCCCGTAACCTCTACACAGGTAAAGAATTGGCAGCTGAGCTGGAGAGAATCCGACAGCGGGTGGATAATATTGAAGTCTTGTCAGCAGATATTGTCATAAATCTGCTCTTGTCCTACAGAGATATTCAGGTAAGAATACGCTGTGGTGAAACACATTGATTAGTCAGAAATTCCATGGATGGCTAAATGATAGTTATTTTATATTTTCTGCCTTCATTTTCTTTCTCATTGGCTTCCCCTGTTTTCTCTCCTAATGGTGAAGCTTGCCTTGCATATGAGAAACATTGCTGATTATGAAGTCCCTGCATGGCAACAGTCTTACTTTTGTGAAAGAGCAGAAACAGCAAAAAAAGGAATCTTAGCATAGTCACCCTCTGTATAATCTAGCTCCTGCATTCTACTGCTCTTGACGTACAGCTGCTACTTGCTAAATTGAAGATTTGTACTAAATGCTATAAAAAGTCTTGGGTTTTTTAGACATATTCAAGTTATCTCATAGCCAGTTAACTTACATGGCAAATCATTGCCTTTTAAGCCTACTGTATTTGAAACTAGTAATTATGTAGCAAAGCCAACTTGCAATAAGCCAATAGAAACCACTGGTTAGTTATTCAAATTTTTTTTTATAACATGCACACACACACATACACACACACACACACACACACACTCACAAACACACATATACTAACAGTATTGAATATAGTAATTCATTTTATTTTAACATTTATTAATTCAGTATTAAAATTTAATGGGCAAGTAGGTGACACATGGATAGAGTCAGGAAGACTCCTCTTCCTGAGTTCAAATGTGGCCTCAGACACTTAACTAACTGTGTTACTCTGGGCAAGTCATTTAATCCTGTTTGCCTCGTCTGTCAAATGATCTGCTGAAGGAAGTGGCAAACCACTGCACTATCTTTGCCAAGAAAACCCCAAATGAAGTCACAAAGAGTTGGACACAATTGAACAATGACAAGAAAATTAAAAATTAGGGAACATAACAGAAAATGAAGTATGGAATGAATGTGGGTTCTGGAGTCAGAGGACCTTAGTTCAAACACCAGCTTTTAGACTAACCATTTGTGTGAGCATGGGCTTTCTACCTCTCTGGATTTCAGGCTCCTAATTTATATATATTTACATATGTTTTCAGGTCCGTTCTAGTTCTGAAGTGATAATTCCTCTGAAAAACAATTTAAGACTTGGGCCTTTGATTCCATGTTGTGAGTCTTTAGACCCTAAAAGTCAATGATTTTAGTAAAGTCTTCTCTCATTGGCTTCTTGACTCCTGTTTCTAGCCTCAATTTCTCAAACTTATGCCCAGCTTCAAGTATGAGAGGAGGGGGGAGGGAGTGACAGAGAGAGAGAAAGAAACGGGGAGAGAGAGAGACAGAGACACAGACAGACAGACAGAGATGGAAACATATATAGATAACCCTGAGCTTTCAGGAAGAATCTTGTACCTCAGACAACACAGTCCTCATGGGATGGAGTGATGTCATTGCACCAGAAATCTCTTTGACCTCGGTACTACATTGTCCTCAGACTATGGGATAAAAGGTATTTACCAGTCTGTAGGTAGTTGGTATGAGAAAGAATTCAATGAATCCAGGTTCATGGAAAGAAATAATTGTCTGTGCTCTTTATTAATTCAAGAACTGTAACTTTTTAGATGTTTCTTATTCTTTCCTACACAATAGGGTTTCTTTATAAAGAAGCTAATTTCTTTAGGGGGTACATCTCTCTGACTTTCAGTTTCTTTAAAAGTTCACCAACTATTCAGTATTCCTCTTGATAATGCTATTCTCAGAATTAACTTTCAGTTTCCTGTCTGCCAATAACATTTTCTTAGTCAGACTATACTACTTTAATAATCTAATCCTCTATGTTTTCTTGCTTTAAAGGACTATGATTCTATTGTGAAGCTTGTAGAAACTTTAGAAAAGCTGCCAACCTTTGACTGGGCCTCCCATCATCATGTGAAGTTCCACTATGCATTTGCACTGAACAGGTAAGAAGAATGTTTTTCCTCCTGTGACTCAGGAGTTCATTATTGTTTAACTTGCAAGCTGTTCATGGAGTGTGTTTATTGCAGCAGAGAAACCATTCCCTAGTAGAATTTAATACTGTTATCAGTGAACAAATTACTAAACCACCCAGGAGTGCATTGGGAAATCCTTGTTATCTTTTTCTGGATCTCGGTTCTTGTAATCCCACTTCCTTTATTTTATATGGTTTGATATTTTATAATTATGTAATTGCAAAAGTATCCTTTAACAAATGAAAAACAAGCTACCCACAGCTATTCCCAGAATTGCATTCTGAAACTGAGCAGGAGCAGTGATGGCTGTTGGTTGCCCACTCCTGGGTCTTGATGATATTGGTAATATTCACACAAGTACTGCTCTGAGCACCCTTGATTAAACTCACATCTTCATTACTCACATTTTGGATTATTTTCATGGACTCTAACTGGTGTCAATACTATCTACTTTCCCTTCTCTCCTTCTGCTCATTATAAGCCCAGGAGCCTTCTCTCTGCTCTGCTACATATGCTAATGCCACTTTCTGTTTTTTCTCTGTAATTGTCCTGGAATGATCAATTTCCCCACTGTCCTCCACACCACATCCCTCTTTCCTCCGTACCCTAACTCACTTCAGTGAAGAGGGATGGCAAGTAAACTATCTTGTTTTTAGTTATTTATTCTGCTGATCATCTACACTATGGGAGAACTGGCTGAGTCATTTCCATTCCAGGGAAGAAGATAATGATAAAATGAAAGAAAAAGACCCTAAAAAGATATCATACCTTTCACCCCCAAATCCCTCCCTCCCTAGCATCCACCCACCATATAATTCCCTAATGTTACCAGTGAAATCAATCCCTATGCTGTTGGTCCATCCATTTAATGTTTCCTTAACTAGAAGCATCAGACTTAAAGGAACCTCCAAAGATGATTGATTTCGTACTGCTACCTCCAGGCAGACATTACCTAGATCACTGCAGAAGAGAATGTACTATATTACTTTCACTTTTCCAAAGGGAAAGCCAAAGTCCATAAAAACTTAATCTGCAATATCTTTTGTCCCTCATCAATGTTTGAAAGTTGCTTCCTTCTGAAGTAAATTGTGAAGAAAGAGTAAATGTAGTTGTTGCTTAAAGCAGGGTTCTGAATTGTCACTGCTCAGTGCAAAGCCCAGTAGCCTACCTTTAGGGCCTAAAACCATACTGAAGAATGGAAATATGATATCTTTATTACATTGCCACCCATTCCAGTCCAAGAATATCATATATGCAATCTAGCCAAGAGCCACATAAAATTATGTAACTACATAGTTTTATACACATCATTACATAATAATTGTTTGGTAACAAATTTCTTGGAGCAGCTAAGTGGCTCAGTGGAGAGAGCACCAGGCCTGGAGTCAGGAACACCTGAGTTCAAACCTGGGCTCACATACTTACTAGCTGATGTGACTCTGGGGAAATCATTTAACCCTGTTTGCCTCAGTTTCCTCATCTGTAAAATGAACTGGAGAAGGAAAAGGCAAACCACTCCAAAATCTTTGCCGAGAAAACCCCAAATGGGGTCAGAAGAGTTGGACACAACTGATAAGGCTAAATAACAAAATAAGTTACTCATGACCCAGAGATTGAGAGAACTCTTTCAATAGATTGATGAACTTGCTTAAGAAAGAGCATGGTTAAATAAAAAGAGCTCACTGAACTTGGTACAAGGCACTGATTCCAGCTTCTGATTACCAGGTAGCATGCATAATCTAATTTAAGTCTTCCAACAAGCCCGTGGGCATAGGTGTTAAGGATATCATTATCCTCGCTTCTCACAAGAGGAAACTGAAGATCAGACAGTGTGAAAAGACTTGATAAGGGTATGGAGTTGTATCTGAGGCAAGATTTGAACCCAGGGCTTTGTGATTTCAAGCTTAGCATGCTGTTCACCTGAGGCCTTTTCTCTCCAATCAGTCAACAAAAATTGATCAAGTGCTGCCTTTTTTCCATGCCCTGTGCTCCGTCCTGGAGAGGACAGAGAATAATGAAGTGATACACTGCCCTCAAAAGGGCTTATGTTATGTTGGGGGAAATGGCATGGTGTTTCAGCTGAATTGCTGCTGTGGGGGTGAAAAACCAACACAAGCTCAACAACAAGAACGCTGCAAGCCTAGGTGCTTTCGATCTGCTTTATTAAGGAAAGCAACATTAAGGCGTTAACAATCTTACTTTAATCCAGCATACAAATATCATTCACTTAGTTCAGGAGAAAAAGCCAGCACCCTGAACTTCAGAGCAAATACAAATTACAAACATCAACAGACAGACCTTGTCTGATTCAAATCTCAATGCATAGTTACCAGAGTTTAACAAAGTCCAATCATCCGGGTTTACAAGCTGGAGGGCTCTTAAGTACAGCTGCCCAGAGTCTCCATATCAGTGCACTGCCAAGAGTGAGAGCCCTAAGCAAATAGCTCTGTTCTCTCTTTTTATGCACTCTTTAGACGTCATCAAACTTCATCTGAGTGACCAAAACTTAAGCTCTTACTATTGGCTCTGGTTTTAGCAACTCCCCTTAGGACCCTGGGGGCTTCACACCCACATGGGCTTAGCACCTAGTAGCTAGGGGTTTGGGGCCTACTGGGGAGGGAAGATATAATCAGACCTCCCTTCATTGGCCCCACCTGGAGCCCCACTTTTGTTACCAATGCACATGGACACATGTCAGTCAGTCAGTCAGTCAATAAGCATTAAATGCTTATTATATGCCAGGCACTATTCTGGAACACACACACACACACACACACACACACACACACACACACACATCCACATATGTGCATATATCCACACATGCATACATATGTGCCTATATACACATGTGTACATATACACACACATATATACATAAATTATATTTTGTTACTGTTTTGTCGATTTTCAGTCTCTTTGTAACCCCTTTTGAGGTTTTCTTGACAAAGATACAGGAGTGGCTTGACATTTCCTTGTCTGGTTAATTTTGCAGATGAGGAAACTGAGGCAAATGATATACATTTAATACATAATATAGATATGTGAAATATATACACATGCATATTACATGTATATATTCTATTTAAGGTAACCTTTGATGAAAAAACTTAGGTAGCTGAGGGGAATAAGAAAGGCCTCTTGCAGACGGGTGGCATTTGAGTTGAGTTTTTAAGGAAACCAAGGAATCCAAGAGGCCAGAGTAAAGAGAGAGCACATTCTAGGATAGCCACCACAAATGAACAGAAATAGGAAAATGAGGCAGTTGGACCGGAGAACCTCTAAAGTCGTTCCTGGCTGTAACATTTTGAGCCTGTGATTTTAAATGTTTTGCTAGAATTGTCTGGTAGCTTTGCTCTGTTTCAAGGCCACAAATTTCATCCTTAATCTCAGCTAGCCATCTTACAAAAGCATGCTGTTACTCCCAAAGTACACAGCAAGAATGTGGACAGATCAGTTCCCTTTCATCAGCACTAAGAGAAAAAGAATGCTCAGTGCCATCCCTATAATTCAGTAAGGGATCAGTAGTGATTCTCTTTTATAACATGACATCCTTTAGATGTCAAGATCATTATGTTGTGGTAGAATTTAAAAGATGGAAAACAGACGTAGAACAAAGAATCAAAAAACTAGACAAAACATGCAGTAGCTAAACAGCTGAAATCCTATCAAAGTTTATTTGCATGTAATTGATATGTGAAGTCTTAAAAAGATATCTCGTGCCTATTACTATTGTGATTCACATCAAAATGACAATTTCTTTTTAACCACCAGGAGAAATCTCCCTGGAGATAGAGAAAAAGCTCTTGATATTATGATTCCTCTGGTGCAATGTGAAGGCCAGGTTGCTTCTGATATGTATTGTCTGGTGGGTCGAATCTACAAAGATATGTTTTTGGACTCTAATTTTACAGACACAGAAAGCAGAGATCATGGAGCTTCCTGGTAAGTATCCATAGACCAAAAAATTTCCTACAGTTTAGATATTATTAGAGAAATAAATGGTTCTTTGAATTTTTAAAACATATAATTACACATCACACTACATAAGCTATAGAAGATAGAGGGCTAGGCTTTAGGAAGACCTATGTTCAAGTTAACACCTCTGGTACATACGCTTGGTGATCACAAGCAAGTCATTTAACTCTTTAGTGTCCTAGGCAACTCACTGATGTTATGAGTTACACACAAGAGTTGTCAAACTGCATGCAGAGACATTTTTTCTAATGACAATCCCCCTATACATGAAATAACCAAAAACCAAACCAACAAACAAATCAGCAAGCCAGAATTTTTCACCTGAAACTTGGGCCATCTTTGTTTAAAGGTTTGGTGAAATTTAATTAGAGGTCATACTGCTTTACTTTTTTACTGCAATCTTTTGTTGTTGTTCTGTCATTTTTCAGTCATGTCTGAGTCCTTTGACCCCCTTTCTGGAGTTTTCTTGGCAAAGATACTGAGTGCTTTGCCATTTCCATCCCTAGCTCATTTTACAGATGAGGAAACTGAGGCCAACACAGTTAAGTGACTTGCCCAGGATCATATAGCTAGTAAGTGTCTGAGGCTGGATTTCAACTCAGAAAGAAGAGTCTTCCTGACCCCAGGCCTGGCACTCAATACATTGAGCCATCCAGCTGCCCTTTACTGTAGTAAAAGCCCCCTCACTTCACAGCAATCTCCTATCAGGTGCAACTAAAAAGGAAGAACTTCCAAGTGTTGAAGCTCACGTTTGGGATGACACTGGGGTTCCCTCTGACATACCCTGTTTTACAACTTCATCAAGCCATGTGTCTTGAAGCGAGAAGGTTGTAAAGATTTCTGTCCTTTGGAAGGTTCATCAACTGAATCTTCTGTGGTTCTTCCTCTGTCATATGGTATCCTGGATAGGCTATGGAGTCACAGGGAGCCCCTCAGGTTCTTTGTGTGAGTTTTTAAATATAAACAATAAATGAGAAGGTAAAGAAAAAGACCTTGAGACCATCAGAGCCTCTTAAAAAAATTTTTAGGGAATAACAGATACAACAGATTTTTAGGGAACAACTTCTTGATATTTTTGCTGGAGGAAAGAATGGAGGCTAAGTTTAAATTTGTAACACTGGCTGTGATATACTAGAGTGCATTATGGTATGTGTGTGTATGTGTGTGTGTGTGTGTGTATACATACATGTATGCATATATATAGAGGGGGGAGAGAGAGAGACAGACAGAGACAGAGAGAGATTGAGAGAGAATGAGAATATTACTGGATTTTTGAAGGAGATAAAACTAGAGTAAATCAGAACCATAGACTTTGGTTATTGATAACAGCAGATAACAATCTGTGGAACAGATTCATGGGCATTGTCAGCTTGAGTGAATGGTATAGTAGAAGGAATGTTGGATTCGAGGTAAGAAAACCTTGTTTCAGGTACTAGTTTTCCTCTTTCCTAGCAGTACGATTTTCATTTCTCTTGGACTCAATTTCCTCATCTGTAAAACTAGGCAGTAGGCTAGATGAGACTAGATTTGAATTCTTCCCAGACCTAAATCTATGATTCTGTAACCAAATTCCTTAGGGGGGGGGGAAAAATACCTTGGTGGCAGTTTGTTTTGTGACACATTAAAAATGAACCTGCCTTTGGTTTTGCTACTGTCATTTCCTTATGTTGTTTACTCTGGCTTCTGATGCAGGCAAAGGCATTTTTGGCTCACGTAATAATTTCAGTTTTTATAATTAAACTTAAGGAGTAAAATAATTTCCTATCAGCCTTCATTTTCAGGGCCTGCCTTGGAAATGACAAAGTTTAAATGGATTGTTAAGTTTTTAAAATCTGCTTAGAATTTTTAGTCCAAATTATTGGGTCTGGTTTTATGAGTTTTATTTACTTTAACAACCACATTTTCTCTTATGCTCCTGATATGGAAGGACTTTTTCACTTATAACAGTGAGAAGAACTGGCTAGGAAAAAGGGAACAAGTCCAGCTTTCAAAAGAATTTTTGGTTTTCATTTAAAATCTGAGATTCTCTAACCCAAGAACCTTAGACGCCAATCCTGCAGATAGAGACTGTGAAGGCTTTTGAAGTGAATGACTGGAAAAATGGTAAATTATCCAAGGAAATACTGTATTTATATTATACCTAGTTGGGAAGGGTCCCTGATGAATTTAAATTTACACATTTTTTACTCATAATTTTTTTCATTCCCAGTCTTAAAAGCAAAATCAAGAATAATTATGAGTCCTTGTTCATAAAGACCTGTTTTTAGAGCACTTAGTTGTATGTCACATTTATATATGTAGAACTAGAAACTGACTTATTTTGGGAAATGAATTACTTGGTGTTACAGTAAACAGAAATATTTATGATACATAAATATATTCTTTGCTGAGAGAGGAACACATTTTATAATTTTTAGAAATTTAGAAATAAGTTGTCAGTGTGTCAGGTATTGTGCTAAGTGTTGGGGATACAAAGAAAGGCAAAAAAAAGTTCCTGCCCCCAAGTAGTTTGCAGTCTAGTGGGGAGACAATATGGAGACAACTATGTTCAAACAAGTTATATGGAGGCTAAATTAGAGATAATCAACAGAGGGAGGGCACGGACATTAAAGGGAATCAGGAAAGGCTTCTTCCAGGTAGGTTGGATTTTAGCTGGGTTGGGAGAGAATTCTAGATATGGGGTATAGTCATTGAAAGTGTTTGGAGGCAGAAGATGGAATGACATGTATAAGGAACTGTAAGGAGGCTAATATCTGTGGATCTTATAACATGTACAAGAGGAGTAATATATTAAAAAAAAAAGGCAGAAAGGGGCCAGGTTATGAATAGCTTTTAAAGCCAAATAGAGGATTTTATTTAATCCTGGAAGTAAAAAAGAGCCAATGTAGTTTATTGCAGGGGCAGTTGGGGTGTGGAGGTGGAAAATGACCTATGCTTCAGGAGTATTCATTTGATAGCTAAGTGAAGGATAAACTGGAATGGGGAGAGACTTGAGCCAGGAACCTATTGCAGTAATCACTGTTTCATAGTTCAAACATAGTTCATATTTCTTGAGCTTTTGCCTAAATTCAATAAGAGGAAATATAGGTATAAATGTAAATTCATATACACAGGGTCAAAAAATCAACCTCATAAGTACAGACCTTTAGAGACTTTAGGAAATAATAAACTCAGTTTGAGTCAACAGTATGATACGGAACCCAAGAAACCTAATGTAATCTTGGGCTGCATTAAGAAAGGAGTATTGCCCAGGTCTAGGGAGGTGCTGGTTCACTGTACTCTCTGCCCTATTTAGATCGCATCTGGAGTAGTGCGTTCTTTTCTAGATATCACATTTTAGGAAAGACATTGGTAAGCTTTAGGACATCCAGAGGGGAGAGAAGACAATGGTGAAAGACCTTGAGTTTGTTCCATAGAAGTATTGGTTGAATGATGTGGTGGTGTTGGTGGTGGTGGTGATGGTGGTTGGGAAGAATATTTGGCCTAGAGAAGTGAAGTCTTAGAGAGTGCACAGATCTGTAATCAAGTATTCTAAGGGTTATAATGTAAAAGAGGGATTAAGCTTGTTCTCTGGCTCCAGAAGGCAGAAATAAGAGCAGTGATTAGAAAAAATTGCAGAGAGGCAAATTTAGGCTTGATTTCAAAACAATGCTTCTTAAAAATTAGAGATATCCAAAAGAGGAATGGCTTCCCTTGGGAGGCAATGGGTTCCAACAAAGGTGTGGGGGGGGGTTGGAGTACGCTCAGATGGGCTTTGTAAGAGCCGGTTTTTAAATTTTATGTGAGTGTTGACACCTTGGAAATCAGCAAATGCTACAAATCAAGGCTTGATTTATTGTTTTGTTGCTTATTTAGACTTAAGAAAGTGATGATGGAAATGTTAATAACACAGGTTAAACTTAAAAGTATGCCATGAGTTTTTGGAGAATCAGGTGTTAAACATTTACTGGGCCACCACTGGTTCTGTCTCATGGTCTTCAGGCAAAGGGGAAATGACTGCCTTTCTGAAGTTTTATAGACATGGTTCTTGGGAAGTATGAGTTCAATTTAGATAGCCTCTGAAGTCCCTGTTAACACTGAAATTCTAATTCTCTATGTATTTGTCCCATTTGTGAATGTTAAAACTGGACCCTAGCTTTATTGTGAGCTTTAACTTTTCCTAAAGCATTTCTAGATGTTGTTCATTCTCTTTTTTCTGTTTTTCACTAGCTAACTAAGCTTCTGAGGAAAGCAACGTACCAGGGATTGGCCTTCTTATTCCAGTGAATATAGTTGTGTGTTTTTACACTGATGGATTATCATTGAGGAACAGATATTACTTTAGTTGACATCTGTTTCTGAAAAAGATGATTCCCTCCTTTTTAAGGGAAGATCTGAAGTTACTTTAAGGATGGGCAAATTGTGGTCCTCTCTGATATTAACATAATGATAGCTCTCCTGTTGTAATGTCAAAAAGGCCCATAGCCAGGAAACTGAAAGAACAAAGTTTGTTTTTAGCACATTAATGTGTTCATTTTTTCCATAGTAACTTGGGTAAAGAACAGAGAGTCTTGCCTTATCAATTAATTTTCTTTTACGTCAATGGCAATGTTATTCAAACAGTTTTGTGTGCCTAATTATAAAAATTTAGTTTTCACATTATTAACTGACCTTGACTTTACCTTGGGACAGTTACATAACAGACCAATAATTAAACAGAAGTAAAAGCTAATTTCTTCTTTTCTGCTACCTGACACTAATTTTTTTCATTAAAATAAAGCTGGTAGGTATAAAAATCACCTCTGTTTCCAGAACGAAATGCATTATTGATACATTACTGCTGAGAAACAGAGATGATCATAGATCATATTTATTTTTGGACAAGGTTTTCAAATTTTTAAGAGATCTGTTGTCATTTTAAGGTTTTTAATGAGAAAGTAGGGGGGTTGCTTTATATTGACAGACTTTACAGGTTTTATATTCTTGTTCTTAAAAGACCCTCCCTAACTCCATTCCATTGACCTAATTTTTGATGATTTGTTACCTTGACAACCCAATTTAGAAAAGACTATGTAAGCCTTTGTATTCTTATGATGCTTATATGTTACCTTTGTGTCTCGGTTGAATTATTTTAGGATTCAAGCTCTTGTGTAATCTTGCATAACTGTGTGGGACATCTAGCTTCGTAGCCACCTGGCTTCGTAATGGCTAATAAAAAGAGAGAATAATACCTGCATGGCTCTAGGTGTACTGACATAGCAGAGAGTGTGCATAGAATCCTTTTGCGTAATGATATACAGAACATTATGTTCCCAGGAGTTTCATCATACCTTAAGCACACATTGAGTGAATGGTGGACTGGAAGAGGGTCTGATATGGCATAATCAGCTTGATGCCCAGGCTTAAGAACATCTAAATTTTCTCTTCAGAACATTGTGGAAATTTCCCAACTGGCTAACTAATACCAGATCCTTACAAACAGCTACCAGAGGCTACTTTTCAAAATTCAAAGCACTGAATTAAAGCACATACAAGTGTAGCAAAAACAATGTTGAGATAATTGCAGTTGGACTTATGATTAATATGGTAGTACCAAAAGTCAAAGAGGAGCCCACCTTTCCCAAATATACTTAAGCAGTGATGTCAAAAGGGCACCAGAGTGAATAATGATCAAGAAATAAAAGGAAAAATATCAATAAAGTCCTTCACCCAGCCCAGGACTGTATTAAAAAAATAACTAGAAGCCATAGGCACTGGAAGGGGCCAAAAGGCCCCATGAGGGAAGATGATGTGAGTTTAGCCGAACCATTCAGAAGCCTGAAGCAGTGGCCAGCTGAGGTCAGTCCTAGGATGAAAGACTGTAGCGATTCTGTGACTGGGGATGCCCAGGCCAGAGGAATAAGGTCATATAAGACTCTGAGGCTCTGAACACAGGCCCACACACCAAAGGAGAAGGAAGTTAGTGACAGAACCCCAGAAAATTGAGTTTAGGGCCAAGTGGGGCCTGAATATCTAATCCAGAATCTGAAAAGGGATAAAAACCTCACCCTGGCCAGATCCCAAATCAGAAATTGAGACTGGAGATATGAGTAAACAGAAGACACTAAACTCTGTGAAGAAATATTATGGATCAAATATCATGAAATAAGTAAAACCAGAAAGGAAGAAGAGATTAAAAATGAAATTGTGAGTAAAAAATAAAAGACCTAGAGGAAAGAATTAGACAGAGAATAAATAGAACAGAAGGTAGAAAACCCCTGTTGAAGTAGCAGACTCTCTCAATATATGAATGGTCCAAACAAATAATGACTCCATGAGATAACAAGAAATATTAGAGCAAAATAAAACAGTGTAAAAATAGAAGAAAATGTAGAGTATCCAATTATAAAAAGAACTAAACTGAGAGGTAATTGAAGAATCTTCCATCTTCCTGAAAAACATAGCCAAACAAAAAAAACCTGAATACCATATGTTATGAAATCATAAATTAAGAGCAAGGGAAGGAGTAAGCATTTGTATAGTTCAGTATATGTATCAGGCACGATTCCTAAGCACTTTTTACAAATATTATCTCATTTGATCTTCACAATAACACTGCAAGGTAGGTGCCTTTATTATTCTCATTTTATAGCTGATGAAACTTGGGCAAACAGAGGTTAAGTGACGTGCCCAGAGTTGCGCAGCTAGTAAGTGTCTGAGGCTGGATTTGAATTCAGGACTTCTGACTCCAGGCCCAATGTTCTTTCCACTTTGCTGATAGCTACCTCTAGCTGAAATGAAAACTGCCCTGATATATTCTAGAGGGCAAAGTAAAAATAGAAGGCAAGTACCAAGGAGTCACAGGCAGAATTATGCAAGACCTAGTGGCAACAACTTTAGAGAAGAGAAAATCTCGGAATATATTCCAAAACAAAAAGAATGACTTACAACCAAGAATAATTTGCCCTCCAAGACTTGGATTTATTGGGGGGGGGGGTGAGGATGTTTCATGAATAGAGGACATTGAAGCATTCCTGATGAAGAGACTAGAGTTCATTAGGAGCTTTGAGATACAAACACAGGAGTCGAGAGAAAACTAGAAAAGTAATATAGGTACAATAAGAACAAGTCGAACGATTATGAAATGTTTTGATTCTAAGAGGAAGAAAAGAGACAAATGTCCCGTCAGAATTCTAATGCCCTCAAGGTTCATCGGTTGCATTAAATGAGACAAGAAATGAAGAAGGAAGTAGAATATTACTGTCTCCTAATTGAAGTGCAGAAGAAGAAAAGTATGGGAACATGGAAGTCAATAAGTAGGCATCACATGAACCATACTCTAATCTGAATCAAAAAAAGGATTGGACACATACACGTAGAAAGTTGTTTGTGTGTTTTAGTGTAGTAAGACATTAAACTCAATAGAATAATTTTGGGTAAGGGAAAAGGGGAGGGAGGGTTCCATGAGAGAAGGTAGGATTGGGGAAGGGAATCATAAACAAAACAAACTTCAACTTCAGAGACTGGATCATTAAGGGATATTAAGAGGAAAGAAGTTTAAAAATAAAAAGGAATCCAGGTGGGAATGAAGGGGATGGAAAAAAGGGTAATAGATTAGAAACAATCTCTTCAATTATAGTTCACTAGGGTTATTACATGCCTTCTCCTTTACCACGCTCTCCCTCTCTTTTTTTTTTTCAAAAGGGAGAATGGTAAAGCAAAGAAAAATTATAATACACTATGATGAAGATAAATTTTAATTTCATTCATAACTATGAATATGAATGGGATGAATTTATCCATAAAACAGGAGAGGATTAAAAAACTGAATCCAACCATATGTTTAGAAGACACTTGAAACATAGTCTCACATAGTTAAAATAAGGGGCTGGAACCAAATTTCTTATGCCTTAGATGAACTGCATAAAAGTTAAGATAGTAATTTTGATCTGGTTTAGTGTGTAATTAGATCCCATTTGATGTAAGCTCCTTGAGCCCAGGGACTGTCTTTTGCTTCTTTTGTATCTCTGATATTTAGTATAGTGCCTGGCACATAGTAGGTGTTTAATAAATGTTTACTGAATTCATTTGAATTGATTTTAGACATGGCAACAGTAAATAAATGTGGTTAAAAGAGATAAACAGGATAAATAAAATATATTATGGTTGTAGGCACAGAAGAAGCTGAATAGCATAGCATCTAAATACTTAAAGGGAAAGTGATTTCAATTACAGAGAGAAATAGACAGCAAAAGTATATTTGAAGACTTTAATGTACCTCTTTCAGATCTGGACAAATCTATCAAAATTACAAACAAGAAAGAAATTAAGAACCTGAGTAGAACATGTAAAAAGTTAAAAGTTCTCAATTTCTGGCAGTTAGTGAATGGAAACGTATAAATTTCAAATTTGGTCATATTCTAGGGCATAAAACAAAAGCAAAAAAAATCATTTTTAAGCACATCATTTGCTGGCCATAGCAAAATAACATTATAATCAGGAAATAGTCTTTGAAAAAAGGATTTGAAGTTAAAAAATGAAATAACTTAATCCTAAAGAATTGGTGGCTCAAAGAACAACTGAGAATTTCGTAATTGAAATTGATAATTGATCATTTCATCAAAGAAAAAGACAACAGTGAGATAAGTACTAAAACTTTAAGTATGCAAAGTAATCCTCAGGGAAAAACTTATATCTAAATAGTTTCATCAACAAGATGAAATGAAGAGATCAATGAATTAATAATGCAACTTTAAAATAGCATAAAATCAAAAAGTTCCAATTAAAGAGAGAAGCTCTGAAAATCAAAGATAAGATTAATAAAATGAAAAAAAAAGCAAGTAACTTCAGCAAAAGGAGGACACAATGTGTATTAAAGGTTTTTTATATTTTATTTCAATAAATGTAATTGTTTTTCTTTGTCTCAGTTAATTTGTATATCACTGTATCTCTGGCTTCCTTATTGAGCTTTTTGCCTCATACAAAACAGATTACTCATTGCTCTCTAAACATGTAGTGTGCTTTATTTCCTCTGACTTTTCTGGTGTTTTTGCATGCTCTGTGATATCTCTTTTATGCTCTAATATATTGCTATCTCTTTTATCTCTTTCTGTACAAACTATGCACATTTTAAAAGATCAATTCAGATTCACCTCCTCCATAAACCTTTTTCTTGGCCACCCAAGAACAAAATGAACTCTTTTCCTCTGAAATTCTATTTGAGTTTATTGCCATTTTCATTCATTTGTAGATTAGTCAAATGAATTGATTGCCTTTTGACTTCTGTTGTTTACTTGATATGGTCAAGTAAAGGTAACCATTTACCTGTCTTATCTTTCCAACTAGATTAGAAGCTTCTAGAAGATGGGAACTACATCTCTGAAAAGAAATTTTTTAAATTCAGTTTTATTTTAGGTCCACCTTCTCTCCCTTCCTGCTTCCCCCTCACACCTAAAAAACAAACTACCCTCAAGCAAAAGAAAATCTTTCTTTGGCTATGTACAGAAAGGAAAAAAATTTTTGTACTTTGAGTACATTATTACCAGAAAGTAGGGTAGCATGTTTCATCATGAACCCTCCAGAACTGTAATTGGTTAGGATTCCTAAAGTGTTCCAAAGTTGTTTATCTTTATAGTATTATTGTTATTTTTAAATTGTTCTCCTGTTTCTGTTGACTTCACTGTGTCAGATCACACAGGTCTATACAGTTTTCTCTCAAAGTAACCCCTTCCATCATTTCTGAAAACACAATAGTATTCTATCATGTTCACATACCATAACTTGTTCGGCCATTCTTAAGTAATGGGCACCCTTTCAGGTTCTAATTCTTTGCCAGCACAAAAATAGCTACCACAAATATTTTTGTACATAGAAGTTCTTTTCCTTTTCCTTTGATCTCTTTGGGGTGTAGACCTACTAGTGGTATCACAGGGTCAAAGGATATACACAATTTAGTAACTTTTGGGGGGCATAATTATAAATTGTACCTGCTTTCACACAGTCCCTCTAGCAATCATTTTCCTTTTTTGTGAACTTTGTAGATCTGATGGGTTGGAGGTGGTGCCTTTAACTTGTATTTCTCTAATTATTAGTGATTTAGCGATTTTTTTTTCATGTAACCATTGATAGTTTGAATTTCTTCTTCTAAAAATTGCTGACTCAGCCTTTGACCTCTCAATTAGAGAATGGCTCTTACAAATTTTAATCATTCACTGTATGTTATATGACTATATCTTCAAAAAGGAAAGACTCATAACTGAGTTACTTTCTGTTCAACTACTGTGTATATTTGTAGTTATTCCCTTTACAGCTGTGATGTGTGTGTGTGTGTGTGTGTGTGTGTGTGTGGTGGGGGGTGTATTACATATGTGCTTTTTGTTTCCTCCATTAGAACATAAGCTCCTTGTGAACAGGGAATGTTTCATTCTTTATACTTGTATTCTAAGCACAACGCCTGGCACATTTTACATGCTTAATGAATGCCTTTTGTTTTATTGTGTTTGATTCACTTTATCCAGTTTCTTGTAGCTACAGTGAGCTATCTTCCATGTTTTGTGATACCAACTGTGAAACTTGTACATGCAAATAATTAAGCATATTTAACATAGCATCCTGTGCCATAGTTTGTCAAACTGAATAATTGGATTTAGTTCTTACTCAAAACTTGCCTTTTCAGTTTTTATTTTAAGGTAGCATAAGTCCGATCTTAGTGATAAATATTATTCTATATTTGTAACATGTATCTAGAAATATAGTAACTCATTAACCCATCACCTGTTATGTTTGTAAAGTGTTCTTAAAATTGACAGGATTTTGGACTAATTAGTTTTATGAGTACCAGTTTGTGATTGTTAACACATTTGGTAGAACTGAAAGGAAAACTGAAAGCCTTCCCATGGTAAGAAATATAGAGCTAGAAAGATCTCTTGATTTCTTTCCCCTTAATTAAGGGCATAGATTTGTTTTGTAAATATGCCTATTACACAGAATTCCGCGCTTTTCTAATTTGAAAAAAACAAATTATTAGTAGAGTTCAGTGATAGTTTCTTGTGGGTGAGGGCCAAATTATCTTTATATACATATATATATATATATGTATGTATGTATGTATGTATAAAATACATCTATCTCTTTTACGAATGAGGAGTCTCAGCAAGGGTTAAGTCCTAGGATCTAATGGTGTCATCTTTTTAGGTATATCAAGCAAGTGATGGGTAGTTGAGATGAATGATAGTAATTCTTATAGAATTTTTATGTATATTTTTATTGATTTTTATCTATGTTTTTGAATGTTTGAATCTTTTCATATGTATACTAATCAAGCTTTCATCTTTGAGGAGAGCCATGGTCTCCAGATTAAATTCTTTAGGATGGTAGCAAATTAGGTATATTACGAGAGTGCAGAATGAAGTCCACACTTCTTAGCCTGGCATTTAAGGTGGCTGCTAGAGTATTAATGTTTTGTTTTGTTTTTTAATAGAAAATGAAAGCTAACCCAAAGTAAGAATTTCAGCTGTATATTTTACTGTGAATGTCTTTTTTCTTCCCTCTGGATCAGTCAGCAATTTGAATTTCATGTTATTCTCATAACTCTGGATTCTTTTATGAATGATGATTTCAGAAATACCCCTAAATAGATGAAGTTCAAATATAATTATTTGTATATACAAGTTTCACAGCTGGTATCACAGAGGCATGAAAGATATCTGGCTCACTAGGATGTACTTTACGCATGCTCTACCATTATTTTTAGATGGGCTCTAGGTGGTATTTTACCAGAAACGTTAATTTCAGTAGTGTGCCCTTCCTGGTTTGGTTTAACTTCTAAATACAGAAGCAATGACAGTTTGTCAAAGCATAGGCTATTAAACCTTCTTCATCCACTTGCAATTAAAGATTCATTTATTGATCTTAGAGCTAATTTCACTGAGGAGATGAAATGGTAAGTACTTGGAAACAAGTACTGAGATTTAAAAGTCTTTGCTTTGAAATAATGATAGTAAACATGTAGGCAAGAAATGTTTACATCTCTTAAGAGGAAAAAAGTACATGGAAGAATTAATAATCTAACCTTAATATCAAAAAGAAGAGAATTAGTGGTAATGAATTTTACACATTGCTTTGATGTTAGAAGGACCATTCTTTTCTTCATACAGTGATTCTTCTCTTAAAATGTGAATAGTTAAAGCTCACTTTATTCATAAACTCTTCCTTAACTTTACCTTCTTCCAGATGTTCCATTATTCTGCTTGGGTATATGGTTTTTACAAAATTTAAGGGTTTTTTTCCTATTTATTCTCATATGTTTTATGTCAGTTTGACTTTTCTCTAATTAAATTGTAAAATTCCTGAAGTTCATGGACCAAGGATTTTATTTCTATTCCATCTTCATATAGTTTTTATGTATAAAGCAGTATACGTATGAGACAATTACTAAATATGTTGAATGTTCCCCTTAAGACCTACTGTAATATCTCATAGCTGTATGGAAGTAGCTAGCCCCAGATTTCTCAAAGGCTATGGCACCGTAATACAAGTTATCAGAGGTTCTATCTTGCTGAAAGGTTTTAAGTATAGTCTTGGCAGTCATGTCCAAGTATGGCTAGACACATCACTAATTAGTGGCCATGGTATTAATTATTTGGCTGTGGTAAAATGTTCCCTCTGGGGACTCCATTTTGGAGATAGGACCAGATTGACTATGCTTCATTCCCTTCCTGGCGGTACATCTGACTTTCTCCAAATTTGGCCCCCATCACTCAACTGCCCTCTCACCCTGGAGTCTTCTCAACTTGGAGCATTCCGCTGCCATACCCACTGGCCCTCTTCTCCCTTTGGTAAATTTCTTCCACTTTCAGGATGGGCCAAGGATAGCTATTCTTCATCCCTCTCCCAATTGTGCTTCCATCTCTAGACTTTACCACCATGTCCCTATGTAGGTATCCCCTCTGCTCCTCGCCACCATATTTTTAGCTTCCTCTTAGTGTTATCTATCCCCACTAGAAGGTAAGCTCTTTGAGGGCAAGGGCTGTCTTTCCTTTTGCTTGTCTTTATACCCCCAGTGCTTATCACAGTACTTGGCACATTGTAAGTACATTATAAATGCTTGTTTGCCTGTCTGCCTGAAGTGATAACCCATGAAACAAAGCAAAATTCAAAGTGGTATTTGGTCCTTTGTGACCTCTTCTGTGTCTGTAGTAATGACTGCATCTTCCTAGACAAGTAACTTACTTTCAGGAAGCAAATTGCACATCAGAGGGAATATCTCATAGTTTTTGACTGTTGTGTTTTAGAATTAAGTGGATTATTAATTCTAAAGATGTACAGTGCTTCCAAAGCATGGGTAACAAGACAAACTAAAAATCTTAATTCAAAGAAGCAAAATAGGTGTTATAGGATTTACTTAGACTTAATGAGATGAAACCCATAGCTGGAACGTGTCTATGAAAGGATATACTTTGTTCAGCAGGAACCAAATAGGAAAAAGAAGGACAGGTGGGATAGGATTATCTATTAAGAATATATATTTGTTACAATGCTACAAGACAATTCCAAAACACTCATGATGGAAATTGCTATCTACATTCAGAGAAAGAACTATAGAGTCTGAATGAGATTGAAGTATACAATTTTCATTTTTTTTTTTGTTTTTTCTTTCTCATGGTTTTTCCCTTCTGTTCTGATTCTTCTTTCACAACATGACTAATGTGGAAATATGTTTAACATAATTGTGTGTGATTATATTTGTGTGTGTGTGTATATATATATAGATATAGATGTAGATATAGATATAGATATATAAACCTATATCAGATTGCTTGCTGTCTTGGGGAGGGGGAAGGAAAAATTTGCAACTCAAAATCTTATAAAAATGAATATTGAAAACTATCTTTACATGTAATTGGAAAAAAATACTATTAAGGGGGGAAAGAATATGTATTCATATGCAGATTGAAGCATACTTGATTTTCTTAATTTTTCTTTTCTTCTTTGGTCTGTGTTTTCTTTTGTAATGTGGCTAATATGGAACTATGTTTTGTATGACTGCACAGATATAATCTATATAAAATTGCCTTCTCAAAAAGATGGGAAGGAAGGGAGAGATGAAATTTTGAACTCAAAATTTTTAAAAACAAATGTTAAAAATTATTTTTACATGTAATTGAGAAGAAGAGAGTATATATTAATAGGAGAAAATCCAGGAAACAAAGGGAGAAGGCATGGGAAAAGATCAGTGGAGGCAAAATCAGAAATGATACTCATTAGAGTTTATTAAGACCACCTAGTTAAGAGAGTTAAACAGCAAGAATGGAAGCATGATATAGTATTCATGGACATGTGGCCATCTCTGTGCCAAAACCTAATAATGTATTGACTTGTCACAATGTTAATTTTATCCTTCAAAAGGAAGAATAAGCAAAGGTGAAGAAAAAACAGTAGGTGAACTTCTATTCTCAACTTGTTTCTCAACAAAGAGGAAAGGGTTTGTGAAGTTTAAGTGGTGAGAGCTAGGAGAAAAAGTGAACTTTTCTTCTTAGAATTTGTGCTAGGGAAGAGGAAAGCCTGGCATGGTCTGAGGTGTACTTAGAATTTATACACTTGGGTTTCCAAAGGGTCAAAGGAAGGAAGAGAGTGGGATTCTGTCAACTAAATTTCTGTAAGGGAAGTTCTTGTCTAGCTCCAAGTCAGGGACTCTACCACTCTGGCCGTCTTCCTCTACTACCAGAACCCAGTATCTCTCCTTTGGGGCCCTAGTGAGCTGTTACCTTATCTTGTTGAGAGCCAGGACACCATGCCACTTCCTAACCAGCCCCAAACCAGGACCTCCCCAAGTGCTTCCATTATATGTAATTTATGTAAATGTCAGGGCCTGAAATGAAGGGACTGACTTTCTTTGTTGGCATTTTTATTCCCAGAGCTTAACACAATGCCTGGCACATAATAAGCACTTACAGATGCTCTTTCTTTCATTCATTCACTCATGTTAACCTAGTAGGCATGGGATGGGAAGTTATCAAGAATGACATTTTGAAAGGACAAAGAAAAATAACTCTAAAGCAGAATAGGGCAAGGGTATGTGTGAAATTCTTTAAAGTAGAGCCATTTAAACCCAAAATTCATGAACTTATAAAGAATTTTTGATAGCTATTTCAGTGCAATTGACTTCCTTCATAATCCTATGTATTTTGTCTTATACATTTAAAATATTTATTTTGAGACACGGCCCGTTGGCTTCACCACACAACCAGAGGGATCCATGACCCCAAAATGTTACCTTTGGTCTAAAGAAATCGCTGTTTGTACGTAAGAGAGTCACTGACAAACATAGATTTTGAAAATACATGAAGATAGGATGAAGGTCAGGCTGGGTAACAGAGAATGAATCCAGAAGTGGGGCCTGATCAACTAAGTGCAGTGTCAGTTAGACTGAGCAGACAGGAATCCAGAAAATAAAGAAAGACCAACATCATGTTGGGGTAAAGAAGTGATAACACCACCCCTTCCAGATGATGATGATTATGATTGACAAAGAGAATACAGAGCTACCCAATGCTTGTTCTGCCTCTGTTTTCTCTGCCAAGTCGATTACTCTTTCAGTTAGAAAGGCTGGAGCAAAAATGGCTAATAAGAAGTTAGTAACCTCATTTAAATGCAAAGATAATTAAAGAGCACCTAGCTGCCTTGGGTAAATTCAGGATATCATTCACAAATAAACCACATTCCGGGGTACTGAAAGAATTGACAGATGGGATTTCTGAGCCACTGTAACAACAGTGCCGCTTGCAGCTGCTATAGAGGTGTAAAGCCAATAACGCTGGCACACAGAAGGGCTGCTAGCACAGGGTCTTTGAACTGGTTTTCTAAGGAAAGGAAATTTAAGGGATTTACAATCTCACTTTAATTAAACATACATATATCGTTCACTTAGTTCAGGGAAAAAAGTCAGCACCCTGAACTTCAGAGAAAACACAAACAGAAATTACAAGCAGAAATGATATAAACAGAGCAAATAACACAAATCAGCAAACAGAACTTCTGTCTGTCCATAGCAATACGGTTATGAGAGAGAAGCACCAACATCTGGGTGTTCAAAGCCAGGGGGCTCCTTAACGGCTACCCAGAGTCTCGTCTGGCCAAATCACGTGAATACTCTTCCAGTGAGTGAGCCTCAAAGCAAAATGCTAACCTCAGAGTGTGTGTATATATATATATATATATATATATATATATATATATATATATATATATATATATATATATATATACTTCATTGGGCTCAGAGGGCATCACAACCATGTGACTCAAACCCATGTGATTAGGCTTTCTTATGACTTAGGCAGGTCATCAAAGACTCTTGATTCAGTCACAGACTCGATTCAAACAAAGGCAAGACTCAGTCAAAGGCACTTGATTGCCTCAGTGCTGAGAAACACTCCAAAAGAAAAAACAACAAAAAGTCCCACTTTCCTTGCCCTTACAGTCACCTTCCATGATCTTTTTAAATTTTTTTCAATTTTTAAAATGAATTTATTTTGAACTTAAATACACAGCAAGAAAAGAAAAAGAAATATAAATTTAAATATTAAAACTTAAATACAGAATAAGAAAAGAAAAAAAATTATTGCCATGTGCACAGCAGAACTTAAGAGAAGATTCAAAATATACAGCAATAAATTTCCATTTCAAGAAAACCTATATAATAAATACTACTCATTACGTTCAGAGCTGTTCATCTTTGCTTCCTTATAAGTGTGCTTTCATTCTCTGCTGTACACTTTTTACTTTGTTCTTTTTTCCCCTCCCTCCCGCCCCCTGCCCCCCACCCCCACCAAAAAATGTTCCAGTTAAGGTTGGATATATTTGTATATACACATACATCTATACATACACACATGTATATGTATATACATACATATATACGCGAAGATAGATACATGCATATATACATTCATACATATACCTACATATACATATACTTAGATATTTATAATCATAGTCATATATAGATATATACATTCATTCGCATCTATGCAAGACCGTACTATACTTATTAGTCCTATGTTTCTCTGAGGCTGGATAATCTCTTCCTTCATAAGTCACCTTCCATGATCTCATGGAGACCAAGAGATGTATGGCAGGACTGGTGAATGGGACCATGTCCCAGTTTCAAAGTAAGAGAATAAAATATGTGAACCGTGGGCCAATGAATTTGATTTTTATTCTTTGAAAAATTCTAGAATTATAGATCGTTAGAATAAAATGAACCATGAGCATCTAGAAAAAGAATGGTGATCGCAAAGAGCCTTTGACTTCCTCAAGAATGCTGGTTGTGCTAAACTTGACCTAATTTCCTTTTCTTGACAGAGGTGCTAGAGTGGCACTTCAGATGAATGTTATAGATATAATCTACTTTGATTATAGCAAAACAGTTCATGCTGTTCTTGTGAACAAAATGGAGAGATGTGGTCTAGGAAACAAGGGAACCTAAACTAATTGAATAAATGACTGTACCCAAGGAGTATCCATTAAGAGTATAATATCATTTTGGAAGGAAATCTCCAGTGGAGTGTCCTAGGGATCTGAGGTTGACCAGAGGGACTTGGAAAAAGGTATAGAAAACCTCATCAGATTTTTGGATAGTTAACGTATTGGGTAACAGAGTTAAGATCCAAAAAGATTTCAGTAGACTGGAACATTGGCCAAAATTTAGTAAGAAGCATCAATGTGAATTTTTATGCTTCGGTCCAAAAAATCAAGTTCACAAGTACAATAAGGGTGAAGTTTGGCTAGACAGAAGTTCCTCAGAAAAAAAAATTTGAGAGGTAAGCACAAAATGATTTCACATTGTGATGTGACAGTCAAAAACATTAGTGCTATCTTAGGATTCTGTGGAGAAGAATGGTGTCCAGATATGGGAGGTAATCATCCCTCTGAACTCTCACCTAGTCTCAGATCATGCTTAAATATTTGTGCTACAATTTAAGAAATAGAACCATTAGCTGGAGAGCATACAGAGGAGGGCCTTCAAGATGGTGAAGGCCCTCGAGATCATGTTATGTAAGGATCAGTTGGAGGAACCAGCAATTTTCAACCTAAGGAAGAGATGACTTGGGGGAAATGACAGCTGTTTTCAAATATATTTTCTACGTGCAAGGCTGGAATTCCAAGTAAAATTCAGAAATGCAGCAAAAGATTGCTAGGGTAATTCAAGGGAAGGAAATTACTTCTGGATGGTTGAGGGTGCTGGAGGAAGGAAAAGGCAGTGATAAAACAAGGCTTTTCAGAAGGTGATATGTGAACAGGTCTTTGAAAAATGTGGTGACAGCTAGGTGTGCAGTGAATCTCTAGACCACTGCCCAAGGAGTCAGGAGGACCTGAGTTCAAATCTGACTTCAGACACTTGACATGTACTAGCTGTGTGACCTTGGGCAAGTCACTTAACCCCAATTGCCTTGCCCTCCCCCCTTCCAAAAAAAAAAAAGAAAAATGTGTACAAGTTTGTTGGGACTCATAATTTAGATGATTAGACATAGGGTAAACACATGGAAATGTGAAAGTATGAAGTGTGTTATGGGAATGACAGATGTGTATATGATGATCTGCAGTAGGGAGGGACTAGCAGAAGGAAGATTATTACAGAAGTCCAAGCAAGAAGCAGTGAGGTCTGAGTTGGGATGATGGTGATGGTGGTGGTGATATAAGTAATAGAGAAAGGAAAGTGGATTTGAGAGCAATTGTGGAAACAGAATCACCAGGATTTTAAAATCAGGGTGGGGGAGGTGAGAAAGACAAGTTGAAGAATTAATTTAAAAAGTCAGCATACTTTAAATGTCTACTTTGTCAGGGAACTTTGTCCCTAGGAACTAGGGATACAGATAAAAATGATTTCATCTCTGCTGTCAAAGATCTTTCGTTGTGTGGGATGAAACTAAACTTTGAAATTTGGGTTACAAAGGATGCCAGTCACAGACATAGAGAAGCGGAAGAGGCACAGGTTTTGAGGCAAGAATGATGAATTTAGTTTTAGAAACATTGAGTACAAGGTAGTCGATGGGCATCCGGGCGAAGATATCTGGGAAATATAGCTGGGAAAATGTGTCTTGGGAGTGAGGTCAAGTTAGAGAGAGATTTGGGAGCCATCTTCAAGGAAGTGATAGTTGAAGCCATAAGGAGAAAATGAGGTCACCAAAGGAGAGAAAAGATAATAAGAAGGACCCAAAACAGAATGCTGAGGAATGCCTACATTTAGGGGAGAGGAAGAGGAAGAAGAAGAACTGAAAAGAGATAGAAAAGGAGTGCCCAGAGACTTAGTAAGAACGTTTGGCATTTAGAATTCAAAGGAAGCTTCAGAAAGGAGGAGGGTGATTGAATCATCAGTCAGTCAACAAGCATTTACTAAGTGCTTACTGCAGCTTGTGCCAGCCTCAGTTTAAAGCCTCTCTCTTCTTCTTGCTACCTGGGTGACCTTGAACAAGTCACTAATCCTCTCTGGGCCTCAGTTTCCTCACTTGTAAAATGAGAGAATTGGGTTAGATTATCTTTAGGAACCCTTACAACTCCAAGTGCTGAGAATGATATGTGAATATTGTCCAGTTCCTCATTTCAATTTTAGATCTAAATGGTGAACCTCCCTTTTGCCTGCATTAACACTGTGCCTGACAGATTGTCTGGTGTATTCCCATGAGTCTATGAATGGTTTACAAATCACATTTTCCCTGGTAGGAGTGTCTTTGATCACCTGCTGCCAGCTTACTTAGTTTCATTTTTTTTGTCATGTAAAAGACTTGCACTTTGTGGAGAGGGGGGAAAAATGTTTTAATAGCTATAATAAAGGAACAGCTAAATGTCATAGATTATTTTCCCAATTCAAGAGCACATAATTACAGGAGCCAGCTAGTTAAGATTAATGCTCGTCTGGTTTTTGCTTTCATTCAGAGGTTTGTTCTAGTTTTCAAAATGCCACCTTTAGGAAGAAGATGATCTTTAGCATTCATCAGGACATAATGATAGCTCACAGTTTTATGACTCCATGCAGTTACAAAGTCCTGATCCTTGCACTAGTTCTCTGAGGTAGGCAATGTAGGTAAAATTCCCATTCTACAGATTTGGAAGCGGAGGCTTTGAGAGGTTAAATGACTTGTGGAGTTGGACCTTTAACAAGTCTCCTGATTTCCCCTTCTATGAGGGCCCATTTTCATAGTACTGCCTCAGATCACATTTCATCATTCCAACCTTGAAAACTATTTTCCATTTAAGTTTTGAAATTTTGACGTCTTTGAGGAAGTCATTTTTCCCACCTTTAAAGTTTCTTAGTGTCCTTAAAATAACAGATTGTAAGCAAGTTTCTTTGTATTTAATCACCTTTTCTGTTTTTAAGGTGGTGTTGTTCAGTCATTCAACCGTATCCTTGTGATCCTGTGAACTTAATTCTCCATGGGGTTTTCTTGGCAAAGATATTGGAGTGATTTGCCATTTCCTTCTCCAGTGGATTAAGTGACTTTCCCAGGGTCACACAGCTAGGAAGAGTCTGAGGCTGATCTGAACTCAGACCTTGCTGACTCCAGGCCCAGCACTCAATCCACTGAGCCACCCAGATGCCCTTCGGTTTTTCAAGTAGACCTTTAAAAAAAAAAAAAACCAACCCAACAAATGTTTGTACTTCTCCATTTGAGTGCCTGAGAAACAGCCCTTTGTTAACATTTTCTTTTTCCCAGAACCCCTCAATGAAATGCAATTGAGTGATGACACTGTTACCTAAATAATGATGTAGTTTATGAAGAAACTGTCTAAAAACTGATACTGAAAAGCGTCACCAGGAAAATACAGCAGATGTGCTGTTCTCACCCTGGGGCTTGTGCATAATTCTCAACCTTTGCCAGCATGGCATATGATGTGGGGCTGCTATTTCCTTTCTATGAATATTCACAGAAAGGGTTCATTTCAGGCTGATTGTCTTTGAATCCAAATTACTACGCACAGCCACCATCCCTCTTTCTTAATTTACATCGTTTGTGGATTGTATATTCTCATTTTTCATTTTTTGCACAACTGCTACAGAACTGAGTGTCACACCCAAGGAAATGAGATTTGTCTTTTAGATTCTCCCTTTCCTCACCAATGTGTTTCAGTAGAGGCAAACCTTTTTTTTTTCCCCCAATACCCATATCTTTGATCTTCTACTGGGTCTCCTTTATGACCCCATTATAAAATGCAAAAAGTGGTATGTTGTGGCTGAAGGGAAACTGAAGAGGTTATGTAAACCATTGAATGCTTAACTGGGACTGGGACTCTGGGGTGAAAGCCAGTGGAATCTTTTTACTTGCTTGAGCATTGTAGTAATGCAAACAGAAGCTAAGCACACCCCGGATTTCATGATTTAGAAAGTAAACTTATGTGTTTGTTTTCATAGGTTCAAAAAGGCATTTGAGTCTGAGCCAACACTACAGTCAGGAATTAATTATGCAGTCCTCCTTCTGGCAGCTGGACACCAGTTCGAATCTTCCTTTGAGCTCCGGAAAGTTGGTAATTGCCCCCTTATTTAAATCAAGAAAGAAAAGCCTCGCCTACCTAGCATTTATGCTTGATTACCCTTTGTTGATCCACTAGGAAATTGAGAAAGGGAAGCCTCTCCTGCCCAGCCTTTATGTAATGCTTTCAGGTTCACAAAATGCTGCATGTATTTTTTATCTCATTTGATCCTGTTGGGGTGAGTTCTATTATTATCCCATTTTACAGATGAGGATACTAATGCTGAGAGTGAGAGAAGTTATGTGATTTGTCCCCAAGTTCCACAGCTAAGAAAGTGCCTGAGGAGGGATTTGAACTCAGATCTTTTTGATACTGGAGGCAGCTAGGCGCCTCAGTGGATAGAGCACAGGGGCTTGGAGCCAGGGAGACCTGAGTTCAAATGTGGCCTGGGATCCTTATCCCAGGGCAAGTCACTTAACCTCTGTTTGCCTTAATCCGTTGGAGAAGGAGGTAGCAAATCTTGATTTGCACCCCGCAAAAAACTACCAACCAGAAACCAACAATCCATGAGCAGGATTGGCATACCACACGTAGTCCACGGGCTCATGAAGAGTTGGACAGAAATGAACAACAACCTTTTGGTTAAGTCCAGCTTCCTATGTACTGCACCACCTAGCTGCCTCCTATCACTCAGATATAATGGAGGAAAATTATGGACAGATGGACCCTATGCCTCACTATTAGATATTTTCAAACTCACTTTGATTCTTCAGCTGATTTTCTAATTAAAATTCTGAGGTTCCCTTTGACCAATGATTCATTCTGTTTTGCTAGAGACCAGTATTTGGTTCTCAGAATGCACAGTTCTAGGATGTTTTCTGTTATCCAGGATATTAGACACATTTGTCTAGCTACACCGAGGTTGTTGTTAATCAATTTTTGCCTTCTGCAGTTCTCAATGCCACCTTTCCAGTGGGTGCTGCAGCTTCTAGAGGAACTATTGCTGTAATAATATAAATTATTTTTCGGAATAGCAAACCCCTGACCCCTGGTAAAAGTCTAAACTATGTAATTGGTTTCTGCTTTGGTGTTTGAACTAGAGCATACCATGTTTTTTATTGGTTGGTTCTAGGTAATTGCTATGTGAGTGAGGGCTTGCTAGTATACAAAGCATTAAAATTTCAGAGAAATCCTTGAAGGTTAAATAGATTCGGTAAGTGGTAAGATGCTTTTAAGAAATTGTCCAGTCAGTTTGAAGAGACTGTGATGAAATACTGGTCAGGGCAGGATTACAAGTCTTTTCCATCCTATAGGGCATGAGTTTCTATTTTATTATGAACTTATCGACTGGTAAATAAAACACAGAATTACAAAAAGAAATTACCAGCTCGGCTTTTCAGAAGCCTAATAAATATAGGAAACTTGGCACCTGAAGTTAGTGAAGGGGAAGAAAAGTACAATAGCTGAAAATCAGACTGAATGGTTTTTGATGTCATACATTCTTTGATATGTAAGTTTATTTTTAAATGGGTCACAAGCACTCAGACTCTTCACAGACAGATCATTACTTCCAGTTACACAGGAAGACAGCTGAATTTCTGCTTGCATGTTTAGTAATAGCTGATGACAATTGGATGTTTGAAAGTAGAGTTTCTGCAAAGGTGTCATTTTCCAACTGAATATGGTTTATGACAGGCTTGATAAAGCCAGTCACCATTGCGAAGTTAGAAGCAAATGTTTTTCATATTTTTTTCTAAAGTACAGGAGATATTTTTATTTTGTTTTCTAACAACTGTAGAAATTATGCCTAAGGAAAATGTATTGCGGGGGGGAACCAGGTTTGATTTAAAATCTCTGCCTTTGAAGGTAGGTACTCTGTGCTAAAATATAACTAGACAGCACAACTAATGTAAATAAAATTTCATTAGTTTGGAATCTACTCTTTCAGAGTTTATGTTTCTTCTTGCTGGGCTGGGTTAAATTTTATGCTTGCTAGGTAAGAAGGGATTAAGAAACTGTTCAAGGCAAAATAGGATGTCAATTAATCCACAATCATTCATTAAGTGTCTACTATGTGCCAAGCACTGTACTAAGCTTTGGGGATACAAAAAGAGGCAAAAGTCAATCCTGCTCTCAAGGTGCTCAGACACTAATGGAAGAGACACATGCAAATAACTATGTACAAATAAGGCATATACAGGATAAATTTTGAGATAATTAAAACAGGGAAGGTACTAGCAATAAGGAAGATCAGGAATGGCTTCTTGTAGAAGGTGAGTCATCTGAAGGAAGCCAGGAGATGGAGATGAAGAGAGAGAGAGAGGGAAAGTCATTGAAAATACCTGGAGTTGGGAAATGGTGTGTCTTTTTCAAGGAACAGCAAGGAAACCAGTCTCATTGGATCATGAGATGTACAAAAGACTGAAATGGAGGTGGGGAAGTTATAAAAAGCTTTGAACATCAAACAAAGATGTTATCCTACTTGACCTTGAAGATGACAGAGAGCCACTGGGAGTTTACTAAGAAGGGAAGTAACATGCTTTATGAAGATCACTTTGATACCTGAGTGGAGGATAGACTAGGCCAAGGAAGAGACCTGAGGCAGAGACACCAACCAGTAGGCTATTACAGTAGTCCAGGCATGAGGTTATGAGGTCTTGCACTGTGGTGGTAGCCATATTAGAAAAGGGAAGGGGCCCATTTTTGAGTGTTGTTATGAAGGCCTGGAGTCAGGAAGATCTGAGTTCCTCTCTGTGTGTCTTTGGGCAAGTCATATATCCTCTGTTTTCCTCAACTGTAAAATGAAGATGATAATAAGCACCTGTCAGGGTTGTTGTGAGGATCAAATGAGATAATATTTGTAAAGCCCTTAGCACAGTACCTGGCACAAAGTAGGCACTTAATAAATGCTAGCTATTATCATTTTTATTGTTGTTATCATTATGGCAAAATTGACAGGACTAGGCAGTGTGGAAGATGAGAAGGAACTAAGCCCACAAATATTTTAAGGTTATATGTACTTCAAGAGTACACATTTTGAGGGTTTTACTGTATTAAGGGCTAATTATATAATATGACTGTATTTGTTGCATGTTATACTTTGGGATGCTCGACCAGTCCTTTTTTGTGCATCCAAAGTTTTTATGTGGACCCTTTCTCTATCCATGGAATTAGGTTTCATCATTTACCTGTCTGTGGCCACTAAAACCATTCAGGAGTTGAACAGCCCTGGTTTTCAGGATTACACAGAATTCAGCATGTTGTCACAAAGTTAAAAGAAATGGGTACACACTTAGAATTCTGTCAGGAATCGAAGAATTATCAGATGTTTGCATAAATGAAGACAAAATGTGACCTACATCATTTATTTCTGTTAGAAATCAAGAGTTCATTATGCTTTAAGAAAGTCCTATATTGTGCATCAAGTATACATTTGTAAAATCTGAATTCTTTTTATTCTCTCAGGAGTGAAACTAAGTAGTCTTCTTGGTAAAAAGGGAAATCTAGAAAAACTCCAGAGCTACTGGGAAGTTGGATTTTTCCTTGGTGCCAGTGTGCTTGCTAATGATCATTTGAGAGTGATACAGGCTTCTGAGAAGCTTTTTAAACTGAAGACACCCGCATGGTAATCTTCTGCTAAGTTAATGCTCTTATATGCAACTATTTTCTTCTACACAAACCATTCAAGGCCATGTGCTACTATATTATATGTATTTATAGGACTCACTTGTTGGGTGTGTGTGTGTGGGTGTGTGTATGTGTGTGTGTGTGTGTGTGTGTGTGTGTGTGTGTGTAATGGAATAAATGGAGACTAGAGAAAAGCTATGATGGTTATAAGAAAAATAAATGTTGAGTAATACAGTTTAGGTCTTCTTCAGACCCAAGTGATGTCATCCTGTGCTTAATTAGGTGTTTATGTCATATTTTAAAAACCACTAACAGCAAGTCTGTTAGTCCTAAGCACATTAATGATTATAGAAATCTTACAATTGCAAATCTAATGGAATAAACACAAAGATGGAAAAAACTCCAGTTTATTTATAGGCTTCCCAACTCAGTATCCATGGTCTTTTTCTCAGTACTTTCCTTCATTTTTCCAGGGAATTCATACTCAGTTCTGGAATTTTCATTGTTTATTTTTAGTTAGCCTTCTATTTTGAATAACACATTTTAATATTATGTTAATATTGACTTCCCTGGCTTCTTAAAGAAGTGGCTCAGATCCCACTTTCTGCTCTAGGCCTTTCCTGGTCTCTCCCAACACTCCACCCCCTCCCCAGCTACTAAAGCTTTCCCTTCTTAGATTACCTTCATCTACCCTCCACCAGATTGTAATCTTTTGGATTTAAAACTCGTTGAGGGCAGGGACTGGCTTCCCCCTTTTTGGTTCCCTGCATTAAGCACAACGTCTACCACTTGGTATGTGCTTAATAAATTGATTGATTGATTGAATATAGCTCACATATACCTAGTTATTTACATGTTGTCTCCCCATAATAATGTGAATTTCTTGATGGCAGGGACAGAATTTTTGCCTTTCTTTGTATATCCGACACTTAACATGGTGCCTGGCACATAGCGCTTTTGGACTGATCAATTATATATCTACCGCATGTCTACCCATCCATCTGTTTTTTTAAATGGAATTAGATTTCATCATTCATGAATTAACTTTTTAAAAAATTGGTAGGACAGAATGGAACTATAGGTAGAGAAGGTTACCGTCTTCACCTCCCACTGCTCTCCCCCACCCCCCAAAATCTGCGTTTGGAGCTTCATTTCCAAAACCATACTCATTTCAGGCATTCCTGGCGTGTAGAAGCCACTCAGCTCATTTGAATTAAAGATTTCATCTCAAAGAGAGAGAAGCAGCAAGTAAAAAAAAATAATAACCTATATTCCAACGCAGATGTCGCTGCCTCCAGGCTGCCTAGGGGGCTCCTGGCAGGCAGAGCATTTTCTGACAGTAGTTTTTTTTCAGGCCTCAGTTTCTGTTCTCTCCTGTGTTAGATCTATAAGAACATCTGTGTTCAGCACACAGCACTTGCTGGCCTGGAATTCTGCTTTGTCTGAAGTGAGTTGAATTTTCGGCCAGTTAGCGTCCTGTGATAATAACTCACATGTCCGTAGCGTTTTTCAGTTTTATGAAGTACTTACTCTTCCTTGTGAGGTAATGAGTGCAATGGGCATGTGATTTGCCTAGGGTCAGATGGGTACTGTCAGAGCCAGATTTCCTTACACCAAGCTGTGCTTCACATGCTTATTATATAGTATGTATGGGATAGTATAGAGACAGCTGGTGGCACCAGTGAATAGAGCACTGGACTTGAAATCAGGAGGACCTGAGTTCAAATCCACCCTGCAACACTTACTAGCTATGTGACTCTGGGCAAGTCACTTAACCTGTGTTTGCCTCAGTTTCTTCAGTTGTAAAAAGAAGATGATGATAATAGCACCCACCTCCCAAGGTGGTTGTGAGTATCAAAGGAGATAATATTTGTTCAAAAAAAAAAAAAGCTTAGTGCAGTACCTGGCATGTAGTACCATGTAAATACTTAATCCATTCCTTTTATAACCAACCTTTAGAGACTTATGAGCTAATTTTCCCAACTACAAGTCACTCAGATCCCATGCACCACCTCTTTCTTCTTCCCCCTGTCTGTGTAGTTGGTTAACTCCTTACTATTGGGAAAAGATTGGTATCATTAAATTCACCAAAAACTGGGATTGTACATAGAAATAAATTAATTTATTTGGTAATTAATTATATATACACATATTATTTTCCCCCAGTAGACCTTAAGGACAAGGACTCTTTGATTTTTGTTTTTGTGTCCCAACCATTTAGCACAGATCCTGGAACATGATAGATTTCTAAATAAATGCTGATTTAATTGGATCAAATTTTCCAACTTGTAGGTACCTCAAGTCTACTGTAGAGACCATTTTGATATATAAGCATTTTATGAAGCCGACTACAGAACCACATGGAGCCAAGCAAGAGCTTGTGGATTTCTGGATGGATTTCCTGGTTGAAGCCACAAAGACAGATGTGACAGTAGTTAGGTTTCCGGTAGGTATGCTTTATGCAACTTAAATTTCATTTCTAATTTTGTTCATTTCCCTTAAAAAAAAAAAAACTAAGAACAACTCATTTGGTGTAGCCAAATTACTATTGATTTTCTTATTTTTGTATCTTGTAATACATATAATATACATCTCTGACAACTGATAAATTTATTTTAGCTTGTATTTTATGTTTCTTGAAATTAAGATTTGGTGAGTAGAAAGAATCTTAAATGAAAATGCGGTTTTAATTTTTTTTTCTTTTGTGTGGCTTCTTCTGGTGGGGGCGGGCAGGGGAAGGGAGGAGAAAGAAATATGCAGAAGCAACCAACATTGGGGGTTTATAATAAGTCATAACGCCAGCCAATACAAATATTAATTCTTGGCTTAGCCCAGTTTGCCCATGCCTGGATTTTAATAGAAACTTTATAAATAATACTAATAGGCTCGTAGAGGTTTTTATAAAATGTTCTCAGAACTTACCAGTTTGCGTATTGGAGAGGCTCTGTGAAGTTACAGATGATAACAATCTGACCTTTCTCCCCATTTCTGCTAGGGAGAGCTGATCTTCTCCCTGCCCTCACTCTGAAGAGTGTATCAGCCCACTTAACCAGCTTAGACTCCTAGCTGGACAACAGTTCTGGGAATCCTTTAGAAAACCATGTATAAGGGGCAGCTAGGTGGCACAGTGAGTAGAGCACCGGCCCTGGAATCAGAAGGACCTGAGTTCAAATGCGGCCTCAGACACGTGACACATGTACTAGCTGTGTGACCTTGGGCAAGTCACTTAACCCCAATTGCTCTGCCAAAAAAAGAAAAGATAACCATGTATCATTGCCATTGCAGAATAATTCAAACCTGATTGCTGGCTCTTCAGGCTATGTATGAGTTCTGTTCACCATAGCTCCAAGATGATTCCTTAAAGTACGTGTGACCTTAAAATACATGTGACCAATTCTGTTTACATTCTACATAGTGAGTGCCCCATGGGAGATGGTAGCTTGCAAATTTCTGTCGACTCTCCTTGGTTAAATGAATTATCACTGTTAGTGTGGTCTCTGTTTATTGTTATCTGTAAATTCAGCCTGTAACTCAGCAGGATCTTGAAGGGAAAAACCTTTAAGCTAAAAAGAAATTTAATTGCCTCTCTTACCCTGGAGAGGATGCAAACTAAGGAGAGTCCAAGCTTACAGATTGAGTGCAAGCTTGCATTAGGCTGATGCCACACATCAGTCAGAAGGGTACCATCGTAGCTGCAAGTGGAGGTGGATGAGGCCATGAGTCAAGTTCCCAGGCAGAGCTCCAGGTAGTTGACTTGCTGGATTGACAGACAAGAGGGGTTTCTCAGAAGTTGTGAAACAAAGCTACACATGTCAGTAAAATCTTACTAATTTTGATTGGCCGTGGAGCAGCTCGGTAAGAATTAAATCAAGGTAATTTGATATCTTTCTGGTCAAGTACATATTGTAAAATATACCTGTGGAGAAAGGGAGAAGATAAGAGCCCTCAGCACAGCGTAGACATAGTTGGAATTGGAGACAAAGGTCGAGCGTAAGTTGTCGTTCAGAGAGCTACCGTACTCCGGGGAAGTTACGGTACAGTGAAACGATGTCATTGAAGAAGAAGATGCTGGTGTAAAATTTCTCCAAAACTTTTTGACCAGCCTGATACTCTCAAATTTCAACCAAAATTGAGAAAGGAAGAGCAAAGCAAAAAGGGAAATAAGAGTAAAAGTGGGCAGTAATAGAGCACTTTTTGGTTGACAGGGCAAAGGGAACATTTCTCAGGCTCTTACTGTCTGCTGGGCATTGTGCTAAACATGGGTTTACATAAAAAAAAAACAAACAAGCTATTTTCTGCCCTTGAAGGGCTTTACCTTCTAATTAATAGGGAAAGACAATACATAAATGGGAATGGTGGAAAGGAGGTTGGGAGGGAGGTAGGGCAGAAGTGCATGGAAGGGAGGGGGAACTGGGAGTGGAATCCTTGTTTCTGGTTGGGGTAAAGATGGTCAGAGAATGGAGCCATGTCAAGGAGAATACAGTAAGTGGTCTGGTAGTCTGTTTCTATCTAGATAGAGCAAAAGGCTCACGTTTTAGAGCCAAGAAGGAGATGTGAGGGTGAGCAAGCAGATTTCTAGGATTCTGAGATTGTGAAGAAAGCTAGAGATTGAAATTTGGGAAGGGAAATTTAAAAGGAGTCATAGTGGAAAAAAAAAAGGCCTGGGGAGAAAGAAATCAAAAGAGAGGAAGGAAGTTAGAAAGTGATAGAAAGGATGTTGAAGGTGCCTATAAAAGGGCCAAAGAGATAAGAGTTACAGTTATATGATTAGGTCTCCAGAGGAGCTGGGAACAATAACTACCATAAAAAATGACAAATGGGATTTTACTTCCAGAAAGTGTGGCGAAAAGGGAGAATTTACAGTGACCTGCAATAGAGTATACCTCATTTATCTTTCTGCTATGGCCAAATAATCAGTCAGGCCTCTCTCCTATAAAAGAAGGCAGAGGGGCTCAAAGAATGTCTCTCTGAACTGTAGATCCTAAGAGAGACTGAACTGTTTCTTTAAAAATGGAAAAAAGAAAGATTTTAATTGCAAAAGCAAGGAAGAAAAAGCATCTGGAAGTAAATTATCTTTGTTCCTCCTGATTAAAGGCAGATTTGGAACCTGAACATTTAGTTAAGAAGGTGATGTCTGACAGTGGGATTTATATATGGAGACCCTTGCTTACGATACAGGAATGGCAGGCTCCTTTTGAGAGGTGGAGTGTACCTGACAAAGGCTGGTAAAACTGTGCTTGCCTAGAGCCTTGCAAGTTTTATCAAAAGGATGTTAAATTGAAAAGGAAATGGGAAAGAGAAAACTTGCCTTTCTGTATTGAGGGAAAGAGGAATGAAGGGGTAGTAGGGCTGCTTGTAACAATGGAAGGTGACAGAGAAAACATTGCTGCTCAGTTCTTATTCTGACTTGATCTGGAAAAAAATAATCTTTGGATTGGAAAGGGAAGAAACAAAATACCCAGTAGGGAACTTCTGCACAAGATAAGTAGGAAGATACCAGAACACTACCTGGTTTTCTCATAATGACTTCAAAAAGTAATTAAAGACCAAAGCAAAACTAGTAGATATTATTACTTAACTGCTGTCTTTGATCTTGGAAAGATCAAAGAGAATAGGAGAGGTGCCACAGGACTAGAAAAGAGAAAATACCAAAAACAGAAAGAGAATAGACTCTGCTAACTCCAGGTCAATGTGCTTGGCATTGATTATTGGGAAAATCGGAGGGCATATTTTTAAAGGGATATGTGCAAAACATCTCAAGAAAGGAAGTGGTGATAATAAGTAGCTGTTACAGTTTTATCAGGAACATGTCATATCAGCCTAGTCTTATTTTTCTCTTTTGACATGGTTGCTAGAATGGGAAAGCAGAGGACTGCTATAGGTAATAGCTTACTTAGATGATAGTAAGGCTTTTGACGAAATTCTTAGTGCTATTTTTGTGGAAAACATGGAAAGATGAGGGTTGGATACTGGTATAATTAGGTGGAGTCAGACTGGACTGGGAATGGCTAAAACCAAAGAGTAGTGGTCTGATGCCATCTTGAGAAGAAGGCTCCAGTGGAGTATGTATGCCAGTGATTGGTGCTTGGCTCTGTGCCAGTTAGCATTTTTATTTTACTTTTATTCAGAACTTAACAGAAACCAAAAAATTAGCATTTTCATATTTCATAGAGCTGGAGAGAAATTATACATGAAATTGCAAATCTCCATTGTAGAAAGCTTGCTTTTCTTTTTGAGTATTTAAAGAATTCAGTACATAACTTTAAAACCTGTCCTCTTTATCTTTGATTCTTTCTGCCTTTCTTTCTTTTTCTTCCCCCTAGGGTGAGGAGGAAATTATCCTCAGAACTTCTTTCTACCTTCCTCCTCTATTAAAAAACAAAATAAAACTTTTGTACATGCATAATCAAGCAAAGCAAATTCAGTCCATCCTCCACTAAGCTATCAAAATGTTCTTCCTGAAATGTAAGACTAACCACATCACATGCTATTACCCAACCCCCCCCCCCAGTAAACTACAGTGGCTCCCTATTATATCCAGAATCAAATACAGAATCCTCTGTTTGTCTTTTAAAGCCTTTCCATAGCCTGATTCTTATCAAGCTTTTCATACCATGTACCAATCCAATGGCATCCACACCTTCTTGCTTTTCTTCACATTTGAAAGTCCCCCTACTCTGTGCATTTTCACCAGCTGCTTCCTGTACCTGGTATGATCTCCCTCCTTACCTCTACCTCCCGGGTTCTGTGGCTTTCTCCAAGTCTCAACTGAAATCTCACCTCCTTTAAGAAGTCTTTCCCTAAGCTCCAGTCTCAAGTCACTGTCTGCTTATTGGACATTTCAAAATAGATGTCCTAAAGAAATATCAAATTCATCTTGTCCAGAGCAAGATTAATTATTCTTTCCTACAAAGCAACCCTTCTCACAAATTTCCCTATTTGTTGAAGGCACCGCCATTTTTCCTGTCTCTCAAGTTTGCAATCTTGCTGTCATCACTATCTCTTTATTCTCCCTTTACCCCACATATCTAGTGAGCTGCTGCATTTTGCCATTTATACCTCTTTAAAACTCTCACATCTAACCCTTCTTCTCTATTTACACAGTCCCTACATTAGTCCAGATCCTCATGACTTCTAGCCCGGATTATTGAAACAGCCTCCTAATTGGATTTCCTGACATCTCACCCTATTTGAGTCAGTCCTTCAAATGATTTTCCTTAGCTGCAGATCTGACCATGTCACTCCCTACTCAGTAAAATCCAGTGGTTTCCCCACCTCGAGAATAAAGTATAAAATACTCTATTTAGCTTTTAAAACCCATTTACAACCTGAATATAATCCATCTTTCCAGTTTCAGTATGTATTACTTGCCCTCCTGCACTCTATAGCCCAGCCAAATTGACCCATTCTCTACCCCTTACACAGAACACTCCATCTCCCACCACGATGCCTTTCCACTGGTTATCCCTCACGTCTGGTATAAACTCTTTCCTCATCTCCATCTCATAGAATCCACCTCTTCCTTCAAAACACAGTTTACTTTGTATGGAAATCCTTTCCTAATCCCTCACAGCTGCTAATTCCTTCCCTGACTACCTTGTATTTATTTAAATTTATTCTCTTTATGGTTATTCTTTTTGTACTTATATATGTGCTTGTTATTAGAACATAAACTCCTTATATGCTGGAGGAATTGTTTCATTATTTGTATCCCCAGTACTTAGCTTAGTGCCTGGCACTAAGTAGGTATTTAACGAACGCTTATTAAGTTGTTTTCAGTGAACTGGGAGGTTTTCAGACAAGCTACCCCCACCCCGTCTGTGTTAGGGCCCGCTGGAGGCATCTCCAGTTGTGCTGATCTGTACCTTGCCACTGACCCCACATGGCTCTAGAGGAGAAAGTGAGGCTGGTGACTTTGCACAGCCCTCCCTCACTTAAATCCAGTTCACTTGCAGTCATGACATCGCCTTCCTGATGTCATAGTCCTCTTCCAGAACGAAGGACAAGCTGCAGACATGGAGCAAAGCCCACTTCAGGAAAGCTTGAATCCTTTCTAACCCCTTTCTGTTTGTCTAAGTGCCTGCAAATTGAACTCTCCTTTATCCTTATTTCTTCGATTAAAATAATCATCATCCCACTTACTCTTTTTCTCCCCTCCTACTGAAACACTGTATTAATGTGGTTCAAATTTCTTTTTAGTTGTTGAGTGAGTAGACAGTTTAGATGTCAAGAACCAATTGTATTCCGTGGCCTGACTCTTTTCCCTAGGACTTAATTCAGTGGCTCCCTCTTCTGCACCCACCCACGTTACCAAGTTGTGGGGAAATTAGTAGCATTAGGCCTTTAGTGTCACAATGACCTTGAAGAGACTGACTCCCACTACACATGGCAGCTCACATTTCCCAGGGAGAACAACTTTACCACAAGACCTTCTGACTTGTGAAGAGACATGACTCCAAAGATTTGTGGTTGTATGTTAACTACTCTAAAGACATCCTGTCCTACAGTTAATGTAGAAGCGCCTTTTAGCCAACATTTTTGAGGATTACAAATAGGGAAAAGGTAGTAGTGATTGAATGATCTTCCGAATAGAGCAGACCAAGACGACCAAGGTTAAAAAGCACCAAACAGTTTGACTGATTTCCAGTTATTGTTCACTCTTCTGAGAATGAGGTGCCTTGAGCTCGGAAGCACAAGGCAAAACTGCTCTTAGCAGTCAGCTTAATTAGCAGAGTTGATTAATCTGATGTATCCAGGTTTTGTTTTTTCACTTTCTCATTTCTCAGTTTTTTTCTTTCCTCCTTCAAAAAGTAGTACTTAGGGCTGACTTAGTGACTTTACCTTTGCTAAGAAAAGCCTGTTTATTCTAGAAAACTATGTGGATTCTTCTAAATATGTTATCTAGTGGGCCTTTGCTCCAGTGAAAGTGTCAACTATTACCTTTTCTTCTATTTCAGCAATATCAAGTGGTATTTAGTGGTAAACTTAGATTGACCTATGTATGGGACAGAATTTTTAAATAATAGGAGAGACATCTTTAATAGAAACAAAGTAAATTTATTATACAAACCTTGCAAGACTTGGGCACACCTCCATAAGGGAGGAGGCGAGGTAAAAGGGAACCTGCTTTAATTTATAGTCTTAATGAAGAAGATTTCCACCCACCTCTATCCCTTCTCACCATTGGCTGGGGTGGGTGGGCTTACAGTCTAGGCTCGAAAACTACCCGGAGGACCAAGATTGATCCGGTTCGTTCAGGTTTTTCCCTATCAGAACTCAACTGCCAGGGTGGCGTCTGAAAGTCTAGGATGAGAAATGGGATGGGGGAAGGAGAGACCTTTCCCAGAGCAGAGAACAAATAGCTCACAGGAAGTTCATTATCTTCTAACATCTGAGAGAGAGAGGGGGAAGGGCATGCCTTCCCAAAATTACAAGGCCAAATCCCAAAACCTCTCCATTAGACATAACCCTGTGAAGTCTTCACAGTTCTCCAACCCACACACCTATAATCTAAGACCAGAAATCAGTTAACAGACAGAATCTATATAATATACTCAAGATGGTTCTGTCTGGTTTTGCAGGTATATACATGTCCTCCTTTATTTTGTTTTTTCTTAACTGTTGGGTGGCTTATGTAATGTAGTCCCTGTCATTTCAAATAACGTACAAAGGGAAAAAAGCTTTGGATAGTAGTAATTCAGTCAGGCAGGCACTAAGTATTTATTAAGTACCTACTATGCGCCAGACACTGCTGAATGCCGGGGATACAAAAAGATAGCCCCTGCCCTGGAGGATCTCACATTCCAATGGGAGAAACAACAAGCAAATAAATATGTGCCAACATATTTACAAAAATAAATGTAGAAAAAATAAATAGGAAATTGTTTAGAGAAGGAAGGGGCTGGAATAAGAAGGATTGTTGGCAAAGGCTTCCTATAGAAGATTGGACTTCAGCTGAGACTTGATGGAAGCCAATTAATGGCAGAGCAGTTGAGGTAGAATGATGAAGTTGGAAGCTGGATAATCAATGATTAAGCAGAGAATGAGAAGAGAGAAAGTGAAGGCACCTAGTGTAGACAGCTTTCTCTCAAGCAGTTTGGCCACAAAGGGTAAAAGAGATAGAAAACAGTAGTTAGTGGGGAGAGAAGAATTAAGTAGGGCTTTTTTTGAGGATGAAAGAGACATGGGCATGTTTGTAGGCATTACAGAAGGAGACAGTAGGCAGGGAGAAATTGAAGATGAGTGATAGCACAGAGATGACAGATGGAATTGGATCCCTTCTACAGAAAAAGGGGTTAGACTTGGTAAAGAATAAGGCCAATGGGGCAGCGAGGTGGTGAGGTGAGTAGAGCACCAACCCTGGAGTCAGGAGGACTTGAGTTCAAACACGGCCTCATATACTTGACACACTTAAGTGACCTTGGGCAAGTCACTTAACCCCAATTGTCCTGCCTTCCTCCTTCCAAAAAAAAAAAAAAAGAATAAGGCCACCTCACCATGTGAGGCAGGGGTGAAAGGGGAGATAGTGGTCAAAGGCATCTGAGTGATAGAAGATAAGAACAAGGGGAGAAGAGGGAACTCACAGGGGATGACCTCAGTGTTTTCCTGTAAAACACGAGATAAGGTTCTCAGCTAGGTGGGAGGAAGGGGAAGTGTGAGAAGTTGGAGGAAAGATGAAAAAGTTTGGAGAGTGGGAAGTGAGTTGTTATGGAGTTTGTTTAGAAGGATTGTCTACCAGCTTCAAGAGCCTAAACGAAGCTGTATAACATAAATTTGCAGTGGACCCAATCTGAACAGTTACAGGATTTTCTCCATCATTGTTCAGCAGCATGTATGATGGTGGGAGTCATCCAAGGCAGAGGCTTGGCAGGGCACAATTGGCAATAGGATAACTATAATACTCTTTCAATCCAAAAATAGATAAATGAATCAATGTTAGGAAAACACCCAAATTGGGCTTTATATGCTAGCAATATTTGAATTATTAATAACAACAGAATTTGTGATGAGAAAATCTGATGCCACCACTCTGTAGCATGGAGGAGAGCTCTTTAAATCATCGATAGTATAAATTACAAGAATATGCTATTTCGTTTGAATCCAACCTCAGACACTTACTAACTCTGTGACCTTGGGCAAGTCACTTAACATCTGTCTGCCTTAGTTTTCTCAACCGTAAAACTGGCAGTAATAATAGCACCTTCCTCACAAGGTTGTAAAGATCAAATGAGATAATATTTGTGAAGTGCTCGTTACAGTTCTGGAAATAGTAGGTGCTTAATAAATGCTTGTTCCTTTCCCTTGTACTATAATAGTCCTTAAGATAAACAGATACATTGTGTTTGTGGTTTATGGTTAGGAACAGTTTTTATAGCCCATATCCTTGTGTATTTAGGCTTTCTCTCTTAATCTGTACTCTTAGACCACAATGAGTCATAAGGTTGGATCCCCTTGTTGTCATGTCCCAAAGCCATGTTCCCTCCCTCCTCACTTTTATTTAAAAGACTCCATTAGATACACTATCAGTTCTAGGAAATAAGGTACTTCTTTGAATTTTGAACAGGAGAGTAGGAAATGACTTCCGGTTTCCCCTGTGCCTTATGTAGACCTGTCTTTTTTTTTTTAAGCTGTCAGTTGGGATCAGTGGGTCTTTATGTGAAAGCTGGATCTTACCAACTACATGAATCATTTGGACACTTAGATGGTGTTTTGGAATAAGATCTGTGTCTTAGTGCCTCACATGCTTAAAGTGTGAGGTACCAACCAGAAGGAAACAGACCTTCTCAACTCCCATTCAGAAACCAAAATGCAATGGGGGGTGGCCATCTTCCCAAGTTGACTAAATATATCATCCCTCAGGATGCCAGTTTGCTCCCGAAGGCAGAAGTCCCTGAGAAGTCAATGTGGTCTTTTTACATCACCATAGTTAAATGTATACATAATTCCCACTAAAAATAATAAATTATTTTTGTTTCTAATACTATTTAGATGGATAGAAAAACCACATAGCTATATTTGTATGAAAAGGTTCATGAGATCAGGAACTCTTAACATAAATAAGTGACTGATTCTTTGCATAGTATTTTGTTTCTTTGTTTTGTGATGTACAGATGATTTCTCATTTTGTCGTCTTTATCACTTCTGCCTTTTTCTGCCAAATCCCCATTTCACAGGACTGCTAGACATCGTTGATTCTTTATGTTTTAAAAATTTGCCCCATGTTTCTTTAAGAATGTCATTAGAATACTTGGCCTCTGGGTATAGCTGAAAAAAAACATACGGATGTCAGTGTGTTTTCCCCAGAGTCTTTCTTCAATGAAAATTCATTATCAAGAAGACAACAGCATTTATTAAGCACTTACTATATTCCAGGAACTATGCTAAGCATTGGGAATGCAATTTTTAAAAAAGTCCCTTTCCTCAAGGAGCTTAAAGGGAAGGTGGGGCAAGGTTCCCATTCAGGGGAATGGCAATAAAGTCTAGAAAGTCAGAAGTACAGCTGGGAGGGGAATGTTACATGGCTGGCCTGAACCTGTCTTCCAAATAGGGGCATTTTGGGAAAACCTCACCTATGGGAAAAGGGGCCCAGCATGACAGAAGGAAGTCCCAAGGTGAGAGGGCAGCTGAGTCCTGGTGATCAAGTGCACATGCCAGTTATCATTGAGCTGTATGGTAATTGTGTAATTCTATGATGGTGTATCCTGGGCCATCTCCAGTCGTCCTGGCAAATATCAGGCCACTGGACCCAGATGGCTCTGGGGGAGAAAGTGAGGCTGGTGACCTTGCATAGTTACTCCCTCATTCAAATCAAAGTCAACTACAAGTCATGTCATCATTTCCCTGATGTCATGGTCCCTTCAAGAACGAAGGACAAACACAACAACAACAAAAACAATTCTATAATGATAACTGTTCATAACCGGCATTTACATGGCACTTTAAGATTTGCAAAGTACTTTATATATACTATCTCATTTGATAAAATATAAAAGTGGAGGCTCTTGGGTTGCAATAATCAGATATTTAAGATGATTTGTACTGAAACAGGGGCCCTGAAATATCGTTGAATTCTAACCTGCGAAGATTTCACAAAGAAAGAGACAGTATGGAAAAACTGACAGAAGGCCTTAGAGTCAGGAAAATTTCCTATTTTGTCTGCTCTGCATCACCTGGGTTCAGTTCATGCCTCTGATGCATACATGTGCAAGTCACCTAATCCCTCAGTGCTCCAGGAAGTTATCTATGACTAAGTTACAGAGGGAATTTCTGTAATGAGAACTCCTTGCATGAATGAAATCTCAGGTCCTGACCAAATCACATGTTTGGATATATGTGCATATATGTATATATTTATACATATGTAAATAACAATAATACTAGGAGCTGACATTTATATAGTGCCTATATATGGCAAAGATACTGGAGTGATTTGCCATTTCCTTCTCCAGCTTATTTGACAGATGAGGAAACTGAGGTTGAGTTAAGTGGCTTGCCCAGGGTCACACAGCAAGTGTGACCTGATGTGCTAAGTGCTTCACAATTATTAATCTCACTTGATCCTCACAACAACCCATTGAGGTAGAGGCTATTAACATGTTATATATAGATTTTGGTATCTTATAACTGTCTTCTTGCCCAATTCTAGTTTTGTTTTGTTCCCTGAATTGAAAATAAAATAAAATTTAAAAAAACTAACGTATAGATTTTTTGATGTACTTGTATTTTTGTTTTATTATATGACTTTCATCTGGTTTGATTCTGATAAGCCACTGAAATATTAATTTCTTTTTCTTACATTTACAAGGTTTTAATATTAGAACCAACAAAAATCTATCAGCCTTCCTATTTATCTATCAACAATGAAGCTGATGAAAAGACAATATCTATCTGGCATGTGCTTCCTGATGACAAGGTAAATGCTTCCATTTACTAGAACCAGACTGTTAGTTGAAAAGTTTGCCTCACAGAACAAGTAGGCCCCTGTAACATTTAAGTACAACCAGAAAAAAAAACTCTGTTCATAGATGATAAAAATGTGCTTGAGGCTCTGTTTATTTTGGCACAATCAACTATGGTAGATCAGCATTCAGTATTTAGGGATTTTGAGTTATATGCATTTACTAAATTATAGACAAGATGTATTTGGTTTTTTTAAAAGCAGAGTTGTACAGAATGACCTCATAATTGTAACATTTTCCTTTGCTCCTTCTCTGATTCTATGTGAACTCATGTCCTCGATTTGTGTCCAAAGAGGCTTTTTCTAAAGTACTTTTGTCTCACCTTCAGGAAGTTTATGCTGCATAAAGCCAACTTAGCCTATGCTTTGAGTTCTTTCAGACTTTTTTCAAACCCCAAGTATAGCGGAGACCTCAGAACATTGTAGAGATAGTAAATTCCATTACACTGTGACCATTGGCCTATACAGGTACTAAAAAAAAACCACAAACATATTACATCTTCTTGTTTAGTTGGGGGAAAGTTCTAAATTCATAGATCTAGTACCATCCTGAGAAGCCATTTTATCCAATATTCTTGTTTTATATCGGATAAGGATACTGAGACCCAGAGACACTTGCCCAGTGTGACCCAGACAATAAATATCAGAGAGCTAGTGTTTCTAGTCTCATTCCTTCATTTCTCAAAGAAGAACATTTAGCCCCAGAGGAGTGAAACATGACTTGGCCAAGTCATTGTTTTTGGGTTGTTACCAACAGAGTTGTTATCAACAGTTATCAACCCACAGGGCCTCTAGCTGTCTGACCAAAGAATTACATAGTTACCAGAGAGAGAGGCACCAACATCTGGATTTTCAAAACCAGGGGGGCTCCAGCAGCTACCCAGAGGCTCATCTGGTCAAATCACATGACGCCCTTCCAGTGAGTGAGAGCCCCAAAACAAAATGCTAACCTCTTGAGTTTGTATACCCTGTTCAGGGTCACAGCGCATCCCAACCATGAGACTCAAACCTATGTGAACTAGGCTTTCTTGTTTCTTAAGCAGGTCAAAGACTCTTGATTCAATCAAAGAAACAAGGGCCAGACTCATGGAAGGCACTTGATTACCTCAGTGCTCCAAAAGAGTAAACAGTAAAAAAGTCCCACCCTAATTACCATTACAGAAGGATTTTGAAAAACATCACAGTTTTTGTTTTTGTTTTGTTTTGTTTTGTTTTGTTTTGTTTTTGTTTTGTTTTTTTTCTTATCACATTAATCACTGGTGTGTCATTCCTTTTCATTAGGGTTTTTTTTTTTAGTTGAAATGTTGGGATGCCATCCATCCCACTTCCTGGGGAAAAAAAAATCAAATACCACATGAGAATAGTCTCTACCAACCAAAGACTTTAGGTATCAGCTCAGGATTCACAGGATAAATCTGTTGACAGTTCTTCCTTTTGCCACTCCATTCCCTGTCCCCCACTGCAACAGAAGTTATCTCCACCTTGCTAAGTCTGGAGAAAGAATCTTAATCCAGAACCTTAGGCGATCTCCTAAATGTGCTTCCATGAGTGATGTTGGTAGCAACAAAGCAATTTCATTCAGCTCATGTAAGAGTGGTAGCCACCCCAAGGCTCAGGGAGGAGTCCATTGCATTTTCATGATGAGTGAATGATATATGGAAGACTGAGGGAAAATATTCCTTGTACTAAATTATTCAGAATAGATCTTTGTGATCCACAAAGTGTGATTAACAAGGGCTTTCAAAGGAGGCGAAGGGTAGGCCAGGTGGCGTATATGTGTACATTTGTATACATGTCTACTTCTGGGTTTTTGTAAGCCTCTTTCTTTAGCTGACCTATCTTCCCTTCTCCCCTTTACCTAGTCAAATATTTCTCATAAATTAAAGTTTAAATCAAGACCCATCTTTCCCCTGGCTAATCCAATCTTTACCGATTTCTCTTTTCTCAGACCTCCTAGAGCCCTTAGAATCTCTGCTCCACAATTTAGCATTAAATAATATCCTGAATTTATGGTTTACTGTCATTTTGTTGTGGTTGTGTTTTATGACTTGGTAATAAGTTCCTTGAAAACAGAAGCCACGTCAGCTCCTTCCTCTAAATCTAGATAATAACTAAAATCACTTTCAGCTCTAAATCTATGCTACTAGGAGCCTGCAGGTATTTGTTGTGTTTAGAAATGTGCTAGTCTTGGTGAGGGCTACAGAGGAAATAGAAGGCATAGTCCCTGCTTTCACAAAATTTATTCTCTAGGTGTAGAGAAAAGATTGTTTGTTTGTTTCGTTAGTTGGTGTCCTTTGTTCTCGAAGAGGACCAAAATGACATCACTCTTCTAGAGTCAAGTTTCAATGTGTCTGATCAGGCCAGTACATCTCAGAATGCTCTACCACAGGTTGGGCATGTGAATATTTGGGGTGGATTCTCTAAATTTGCACACCCTGTATTTCTTTTGAGCCGTTTCAATTCTGATTCTGATGTGGGCACACTATGCTAAGCAATTTTGTGCTAGTGTCTCCCATGTCACACAATCAATTCCAAAGTTCTTAAGAGAGACCTTGAGAGTATCCTCAAATCTCTTCTTGTGGCCACCATGTGAATGCTTGCCCTGTGTAAGTTCTCCATAAAATAGTCTTTTTGACAAAGATATAGTTTGCATTCAAACAATGTGGCCAGCCCATCGGAGTTGTGCTCTGTAAAGCAGAGTTTGAATGCTTGGCAGTTTAGTTCGTGTAAGGACCTCAGTGTCTGGTGCCTTATCCTGCCAGGTGATCTTCAGAATCTTCCTAAGATAATTCAAATGAAAGCAATTCAGTTTCCTGGCATGGGCTAGTAGACTGTCCAGGTTTCACAGGCATACAACAATGAGGTCAGCACAACAGCTCTGTACACCTTCAGTTTGGTAGTCAGTCTAATACCTCTTCTCTCTTGGAGCCTCTTAAACACTGAGCTAGCTCTGGCAATGCATGTGTCAACCTCATTGTCAGCGTGTACCTCCTTGGAACGTACACCACCAAGGTAAGTGAACTTATCCACAGCATTCAAAACTTCTCCATTTGCTGCAATCAGTGGTTCCAGGTATGGAGGGTGTGGTGGTGGCTGATGGAGCACTTGTATTTTTTCGATGTCAATTGTTAGGCCCAAATTAGCACAAGCAGCAGATAATTGATCTGTACTTTGTTGCATCTCAGCTTCAGAGGCTGCATTGAGGGTGCAATCATGCACCAACACTCTCTCCACTTGGCTTGTAGTCTTTTCAAGTTGAAGAATTTACCATCAGTGCGGTAGCTGTCCTTGATGGCCATGTTCATCCTCATTGAAAGCATTTGACAACATGGCTGAAAACATCATGCTAAAAAGCTTGTACACATCAAAGCCCAATCAGCAGTGGAATGCAGTATGTGATTAAGTTCTAAATTGTGCAGTAGAGGTTCCAAGTGCTCAAGCTTGTTTGAGAAAAAAGAAAAATCTAAGGATTGAATGAGTCAAGGAAGCCATCTGAGGTAGGACTTCAGCTGAGCCTTGACTGGTAGGAAATATTTAATTAGGCTTTTGGGAGAAGGGAACTCAGAGGACTCAGCTAAAGGAAGGCACAGAGAACTCTAGCAAAGGTACACAAACAGAAATGAAGAAGTTTATGCTACAAGGAGGACTTTGCGTCACAGGGGAGGAGGGAATGTATTTGGGGAATAGACCAGAACTAGGTTGGATAGAGAGGCCAGATTGTATTGGGACTTGAAAGTCTGGTGAGTAGTTTAGACTTGATGGAGTCAGATATTAGCAGTCACTGATGTGTTTGAATAGGGAAGTAGATTGATGAAAGTAATATTTAAGGACAATTAGTCTGGCAGATGAGACAGCTGGGTGGCACAATGGATACAGCTCCAGGCTGAAAGCCAGGAAGACCTGAGTTCAGACCTGCCCCTAGACACTTACTTGCTGTGGGACTATGGGTCAGTCACTTAAACTTGGTTGCCTTAGTTTCTTCATCTGTAAAAATGAGCTGGAGAAGGAAATGGCAAACCACTCCAGTGTCTTTGTCAAGAAAACCCCAAATGGGGTCAATGAAGAGTCAGACACGACTGTAAAAAACCGAACAACAACAACAGAAGTCTGGCAGGAACTTACATAATGAACTAGGCTAGAATCTGGAATCAAGAAGGCTAGCAAGGAGCCTCTTCTAGTAATGCCTACTTGAGAGACTTAAAAACCTGAACCAGGATGGGGGCAGTAGGAATAGGGAAAGGAACAGATGCATGAGACATTTTGAAGAAAAACCGAGCAGACCTTGGAGACTATGTGTCACAGACAGAGATGTCAAAGATTTTCTCCAAAATTTTGAATATGAGTGACTGGGAAAATAATGGTGCTGTGACAAAATTCAGGCACTTTGGAGATCATTTGAAGAAAAGATGAATTTGGTTTGTGGTGTTAATTTTGAATTGACTACGACACATATACATGGAAGCTAGAAAAATGCCATCATTAAATAGGTGACAAAAGTAAATTCTATATGTATATGAATGAGATGTTTATGATTTTATTTTTAAAATGTTACATATATGTATGTGTAAGAATAGGGTGTGGTATGCTTCTTGTATACACATAAAAACTTTTATGACTTAAAAGACACAGTCTATCCAAGCTATAAACAGAAAAACAGAAAGAAATGATAGAGACAGAAAATTGTAAGCAAAGGAGAAGAGATTTTTGGGAAGCCTGCATGGAAAGAGAAAAGTTATTCAAGGACACTTGGAGGCAGAAAATGGGGTGAGAGAATTTGGAGATGAAGCAAAGCCAGGAGAATGAGAGAGAGTAGCCAGGGGTAATTGGAAGGAAGAAAAGGAAAAGAAAGTAAGCCAGAGTTATTTGGAAAACGAATATCATTTCCAGCTAGTTGTGAATATTTTTTTTCATTTCTCTTGCTTAGAGATTCTTTGGCTTAGAATTGCAACATGTTAAATTTGTTTGTCTTTGTAACTAAAGAATGTTTTATGTATATACTTATATATATAGTATTGTTGCATTGTTAGAATTCACAGGGCTAGATAGATCTAATCTTTCTATCATGGGCAGAAAGCTGGCCTTGGAGCTAGGTGGCCTTTGGCAAGGTGCTTAACCATTTACTGCTCTGGGTAAGACTCTTAAGTTACAGAAAAATCACTCACCTGCCTTAGTGGAGGAAATGTCGTTGTCTCAGAGTTCCCAAAATTAAAGAACTCACAGCTCCAGCCCTAATCCCTAAGACAGGCTCAGGAATTTAGTCTGAATCTTACATTTTCATCATTCTTTTTTTTTTCTTAAGAGAACTCCAGGTCTATAGCTGCCTCTTCCTATGCCAGCCACTCTAAAAGATTGTTTTAAATGTTAAAAACTTCTAATGAAAATGTCTACTCTATTTGTGTCCAGTTCTTATAATGTTAAAGGAAAGAAGACCTGAGTCCAAATCCTGGCTGTAACATTGACTTGGCCGTGTGACTTTGGACAAGTTGTCTCTACCTCTCAAACCTGTTTCCTCATTTGTAAACTGGCAAAACAATATTTGTGCTAGTGACGTCACTAGAGTGATGTGTAGAAACAGTCCTTTGTGGAGGAGTGGAAAGAGCATCGAATTTAGAGTCAGAATATGGGTTTGAATTTTGGTTTTGCTACCTGCTACCTTTGTGTCTGGGAGCAAATCATTTAATTTCTCTGGGCTTTTCTTCTAATTTATAAAATGATGGTGTTGGACCAGTGGGATTTCAATTACGAAGGCCCCTTCTAGTTCTAAATCCTATGGGCTTGTAAAAAGTATATTGTAAGGGCAGCAGGTAGTGCAGTGGATAGACCACTGGCCCTGGACTCAAGAGCACTGAGTTCAAATTCAGCCTCAGACACTGCTGTGTAACCCTGGGCAAGTCAGTTAATCCCGATTAACTCCCCCCTCCCCCAAAAGTATATTGTAAGTATAGAACACTATAAAAATATGAGTTATTATTATTTCTGCTTTTGTGAAATCTCATTTTTCTTAGTTTTAGAGTAGTTACATAGGTTGGGGCAGCCAGGTGGCACAGTGGATAGAGCACTGGGCTTGGAATCAGGAAGACTCATCTTCATGAGTTCAAATCTGGCCTCACTTGCTAGTCGTGTGACCCAGGGCAAGTCACTTTACCCTATTTGCCTCAATTCCTCATCTCTTAAATGAACTGGAGAAGGAAATGGCAAATCACTCCAGTATCTTTGCCAAGAAAACTCTAAATGGGGTCACAAAGAGTGGGACACAACTGAAAAAATAGTTCTCAGGCTTTAAGATCTGGCTATAAATAATGGAGATCGAGCTATAAACAAATCTGTTCTACATCATTGCTATTTTAGCTGCTTTCTGGTTCAAGTAAATAAATAACATATATTGAACAACCCCTTCATCAGGTTTTATTTATCTAGTGGCAATAATGAAATGACATTATTTTCTAAATAAAGGCAGAACATTTCTTTTTGCAATTTATCTGAAAATTAACTAAACCCTGAAGAAATATAACTTTGATGCATCATATTTACTCACATATTTAAATCGTTTCTCACTTTTTCTTCTTTTTAAACAAGAGATTTTCTGAGCATTCCACACTATTTTTCTGAAAAATTTCAGTCTTTGAGATTCTCATCTGTATTTACAAAATGATTGACTCATCCATCCAGAGTTACACATACAGTGGTCAGTGGCAAAGTTAATGGAAACCCAGATCTCCAAACATTTCTTCCTTCAGTATTTCCTTACTGCTTAAAATGAATAACTGCTTTAAGTGAAGTTGGGTGTCTGTCTGTGAACAAGAAACAGCTTATATTCGGGACTCTTCGTCCATTCAAATTTGAGTTTAGAATTTAAGTACTGTTGGTCCACAAATTCTTCTCACAACTGCTGTGACTCAGTCCACCACATATATCCCAAGAGATTGGATATATGTTGGAGCTCCAAGGGCTTTATGTCCCCAGACTAGGGGCAGTAGGCAGGGACCAGAGACAACAAAGAAGTATCATAAGAAGTACTTGTGCCATGGTGGAAAGGTGAGTACTGACTAGCTTTCTCTCAGTCCTACTCTAGCCAGTGACAACTGGCTAGCTAGTCCTGCTTCCTTAGAGAAGGAGAGAAAAGGGGCATTTCAAAACAAGGGGAAAAAAACAACCATAAAGAGAATTATGGAAGGAAATTTTTAAAATGTATTTTCTCCTCAAATTAGGAAGAAGAGGAAGGAAAAAAAATATGAATAAATATGGCAGATCAATTTGAATTAAGCTGAGAAAGAAGGAGCATTCTGAAATTACTTTTAAAATTTTAAATTACTCCTTATTAATATCTTTTGTCTTTATATCATAATTATTTCTTTTTTTTTCTTTTCTTTTCTTCCATTTAATAGTATTTTATTTTTTCCAGTTACCTATACAGGCAATATTCAACATTCGTTTTTTGAAAGATTTTAAGTTCCAAATTTTTCTCCCTCCTCTCCTCCCTCACCAAGACACAAAAGATCTGATGCAGGTTATAAATGCATCACAATCATTTCAAACTCTACCATCCCACCCTAATTGAACCCTTTCTTTCTACAAATTAAAATAATTAATCAAAAACATCTAATACAATGACTGCATCTGACCATGTATGCAGTATCCTCTCCTGGTCACCCTCCTGTTTCCTGTGAGGGGACAATATGTTGCATTACCTGTTCTCAGGTGTATTTCGTTGTTTGTTGTTTTTTCCACTTTTGTCATCTTTTCCTCCAGAGTGATCTTTTCATTTACATTGTCACTGTGTATGTTGTTCTCTTTGTTCTGCTTGTCTTGCTCTACATTAATTTATAAAACATCTTTCCACATTTCTTAGAATTCCTCATACTTATAGTTTCTTATTGTACAATAAGATTTCATTATGTACACATCATTTTTTTTTGCTTTTTTTTTCCAGCCATCCCCTAACTTACGGGCACCTACTTTATTTATTTGCTAAGATAAAGAGTGCTGCTATGAATGCATTAGTACATGTCGGATCTTTCCTTCCGTCTGACTTGCTTGAAGATATGTGGCCGATAGTGGGTTCAGGGAATCAAAGAGAAAGCTTCACAAGAGCTCTCCTTGAAGGGGGCTTTTACTTTGGTTCCTCAAAAAAAAAATATGTACTGTTGGTGGTCGAGAAAATAGTCTTTTCACTAGATGCCTTTACTCAGTTCTTTTTTCATGATTCCCTGAAGAAGGAAGGTGGGGTGTGGGGAAGTGCAGAAAGCCCTGCATTAAGAATCCAGGACACCCAGATCCTAGTCTCAGATTCGCAACTTATGTGATCATGGACAAAAATCCAACCACCCTTAATTTTCATTTTCCTCATTTGAAAATGTGCTCCATCCTTTTGAAAAGGAAGCTACAAACTTTCTCAAAAATGATTGCTTGGCTCTTTTGGGCACATCTATTTTGATTTTGTAAGGACATACAAACATATATACATATACACATGTATACACGTGTGTGTGTACACTATTAATGTTCAGTGAATTGTATTACAATCATATATAACAAGTTGAGAGGCAGTTTATAAGATGAATAGGGAGCTGGCCCCAGAGCCAGAAAAACCTGGATTCAAGTCTCGTTTCGGACACATACAGTCCTTGTGACCCTCGACAAATCACTTAATGTCTCATTGCCCTAGGCGGCTCTCTAAGACTATAAATTGCAGAGGATATACCAACTTGCATTCGTAGAGGGGGATGTTTTCAAGCACTAATTCTCTCTATCAGTGAAATTGCAGGTACAGCTCCCGTCATTATTGCAAGTTACTATTAATGATATGCTATTGTATAGCCAAGATTCTAATCAGATTTGTTAGTTTATGCCCAATGGTTGAAGAAGAGTGAAAAAACACCTTAATTCAGTTATGTAAACATTTGTTATTCAGTGCCTACTATGCACTCTGCACCCTACTGCTGCTGTGTATAAAGGCAGACCTGAAGGGGAGATTCATAAACCTAGGAATTGAAGAAAATTATTCAGGCATTCCTTTTAGAAAGTGCAATAGATATTGTGTTGCTATGGAGCCATTGTCAAACTAAATTGTGCTTTGCTTCTCCCCAAAATCCTGTGGTCAGAGATTGCAAGAAAATACTTCTGTTTTCAACAGTGTGACAAAGTGAAAGAAAAAAGCAAAACAACTTTAATTCTAAAACCAAAAAATAGCAAAATTCACTGGAAAAAATAACTCACTGAACTTTAAAATTGAGTTTCATAAGCCACATAGAGAAATGGAAAGAGCATTGACTTAGGTCTGGGGTCTTGTCCTAATGCTATTTATTGACTTTGTGACCCCTTAACCGCTCTCTGCATCAGTTTTCTCATTAGAAAAATTTGGGGGTTGAACTAACGGATTATATATATAGTCCTTCTGTGTCTGTGACTGTATCTTTGGAAACCTCATGGCCTATCCATCTTAGGGATTTCCCATTCTCTTTTTTATTCAACCATCTGTGTACATGTCTTTTCTCCCTTACAGGATTTTAAGGACAAAACATTAAAGACAAAGATTTTTTTTCTTATTCATTTTTAGATTCCCTGACATTTAACACAGTATCCTGTGCATTCTGGGGGCTTAATAAATAGCTGTAAAATTGAACTGAATAGGATGAAGTAGAAAGCCTCAGAGATTTGGCTGATAGCTGAGGTGAAGAAGTTCGTTCTGAACCCATCAAGACCCCAGGCCTCCCCTGCCTACTACTTGGCCAGAAAGGCAGCCACCTGCCTGACTGATGGGTTTTATTATCCAGGATGAACCTGAGCTCATCTCCCTGTTTATTTTAAAGTGTCTGAGCCAAGGTTATATTAGGATTGAATTTGCTGTTACATTGTCCTTGCTCCCCCATAGCATAAGCACCAGCCAGTTCGTGTATGTGGGAATATATTAAAAATACCAATTTACATAAATAACACTTCAAACTGGTAAATTGCCTTCCTGATGACAACCTTGTGTCATGGGCAGGGCAGATATTTTTTTACTATCCCCAATTTACAGATGAGGCGACTGACTCAGTCTCAGAAAAGTTAGGTGACTTACCCTTATGGTCACCCCGCTAGAGCCAAACTTAGAACGCTGATTTCTTGGATTCCATTTGAACCCTCTTTCTACTGCACTCCTCCTTTCAATGCTGTTGTCATCGTGGCTATATTTTATTATAACATATGTGAACAGTCTTGTAAATTTCACCAAGGCATGTGTGGATTTGGTATCTCTCAAAAAAATAATGTAAAGGCTATATATAACAAAAGTGATGTCTTGTAAATTTCACGGAGGCGTGTATGGATTTTGTATCTCTTTTAAAAAGAAATAATGTAAAGGCTATGTATTATAACAAATGTGAGCAAGTCTAGTAAACTTAATTGAGGTATGAATGGATTTTTTATCCGTGTGTGTGTGTGTGTGTGTGTGTATGAAAGGGTTAATCCACAAATTCATTTTGTTTGCCTTTGTTTGCCACAAGTGCACGCATTGATTACATTATGTTTGTTTCCTAAGGTTTAAAATTATATTAGAAAATTTAATTTTATATCCTTTTAATCTTTTGATGTTGACTTAATTAGAGCAATTGTCAGACCCTTCTGGTTTTTGCTTTGTTTCTTTGTTTTTATTTTTAGGGGATTTTATTTTAAAGGATTAAAAATATCATTTTTATGGACTCTGAGAAAGTACATCCTCAAAGGATGATGACTCAGTACTTTAAAAATCATTAAAGAACACATTCAAATGAGAGCTTTGCTTCTCAAAAGGAAAATGTCCATGCCTTTAATGTTTGGGTTTCTTTTAGTTTTCCAGAGCAGTAGGTGGTTGTTTTTTTTTCCTTCAAAATTTTGTCAAAAAATTTTTATGTTAAATTTTTGAAAATTGAGAGTTAGAATTTCATGAAATTGATTGTCCCAGGCACTTTTCAAAACTGCTTTAGCTCTCAGGTCACCAGGTAATAGTTTAGCACAGCACCTATAACTCCGGTGACCTGAGAGAATCCATTCAGAGTCCATCCAGAGGCACTAAATTTATTCCTGGAGAATTATTTATGCACATGAGGACCCTAAATATTATTGGCAGCAACAACGTGGATGGCAGTGTGTAGCATTTGGATGGAAACAGGACATGGTCCCACTCAGCCCTGTCATCGCCTCTCCTCTACTTTGCCCCAGTCTCAAAAGATTTCACCTTTATATTTATCATTACTGTGCACATCCTACAAAAGACAAGAAATATGTTTTATTTCACATTTCCTTTGTGTTTTAGATTTATTTTCTTTTTATAACTTTTTTCTTTTTTTCTTCTTTTTTTATCCTCGTGTTTTAGAAAGGTATTCATGAGTGGAATTTTAGTGCTTCTTCTGTCAGGGGAGTAAGGTAAGTTTTATTTGATGTTTTGTTAAACTTAAGTAGAGATGTGTTTCTGGCCTATCTTGTTGGGGGGTCAGTCATGACAATGAATGCAAAAAACTTTACTCAGTTTTCTAATGATGGAAGCTGACCAGCCCTGTTCACTCTTATTATCATAATTTTGAAGCTAACTGAGGCAGCTAATGGCAAAGTAAATAGAGTATTGGGTCTGGAGTCAGGAAGACATGAGTTCAAAGACACTTTCTAGCTGTGTGACCCTGGGCAAGTCATTCAACCTCTGTTTACCTCAGTTTTTTCATCTGTAAAATGGAGATAATAATAGCACTGACCTTCCAGGGTTGTTGTGAGGATCAGATGAGATAATAGTTGTAAAGCATAAGACAAATCCTGGCACACAGTAAGTATAAATGTTAATAAGTAACATAAGTAAGTATAAATAAACATTAGCAATTATCATTAGTAGTATTTGAAGGATAGTTTGCAATAATAATTTTACTTTTAGAACTGGTTGCAAAATCAGTCACCTATCAAACATAAGTCAATGGGGAGTTGAGGTGAAATATTGATACAGAAAATAAAAAATATTAAAGGGTGAGCTAATTTTAATCAGTCAACCAACATTTACCAACTAGAGGGATAAGGGTAGTGAATAGAAAGCCAGCCTTAAAGCCAGGAAGACCTTAATTCAAGTTCTGTTTCTAATATATCATATCTGTGTGACCCTGCACCAATCCTGTAACCTTTCATATTCCTAGGCAGCTCTTTAAGACTTTAAGAGACAGCTAAGTAGCATAGGGGATACGGTATTGGACCTGGAGTGAGAAAGATCTGAGTTGAGATCTGGCTGCAGATACTGAGTATGTGACCCTGGGCAAGTCATTTGACCTACCTTGATTTGCTTATCTATAAAATGAAGATCATAAGAGTACCTACTTCCTAGGGTTGTTGTGAAGCTCAAATGAGAAAATATTTGTAACATCTTTTGTAAACCTTAAAGGGCCATATAAATGTTATCTGTTATTCATATTAACACTATTCTGGGGCAGCTAGGTGGTGCAGTGAATAGAGCATGGGCCCTGGAGTCAGGAGGACCTGAGTTCAAATGTGACCTCAGACACTTGACACACTTACTAGCTGTGTGACCTTGGGCAAGTTACTTAACCCCAATTGCTCTGCCCTCCCCCCTCCAAAAAAAAAACATATTAAGACTGTTCTTTGGATCTATGCCATGACATAGGCTTGTGGATAAAACTATCTTCTATTTAGAGGGAGGCAGTGCTACTATAATATTTTGTTTTTATTTAAAAATTTTTTACTTTTAATTAATTTTGATTAAAATTTTTAATTATTTTGTATCATTACAAAATTTTAGTGTATCTTAATTAGAAATTTAATTAAAGTTTAAATTGAGTGTATTTAAATTGATTTTTAATTAAAATTTTAAATTAAAACTTTAATTTTTAATTAAAAACTTTTATTTTAAAGTCATGGGGCCTGTGTTCAAATTTTGCCCCTGTTATTATTTCTTTGACCTCAGGCAGGTGACAATGTCTCTGGAGCTTAGTTTGGTCATCTGTGAAATGTAGATGATGGACTAGATGTTTTCTAGGATCTCTTCCAATTCTAGTCTATGGTCTTATGAAATTCTTTTGGTACTCTCATGCCTAAATATTTCTCTCTCCCCCACCACCCAGGAGGACTTAGGTCCAAGGTACATCTGTCCTACAGCCAATAACAAGGTTGTTAGAATGAAGACACAGTCCATTTAACATTAAGCAGTTTATTTAGTGTCCGATAGTGAATAGAAAGCCTGATCCTTGGAGTCCAGAAGACCTGGCCTCAAGCCTTACCCCTGACTCTTCTGGCTTGGTGACTGTAAGCCAGTCATTTATCTTCTCAGCATAGTAGTCAGTTGCTATCTATGTACATGTTGCTGGTATACATCAGTGAAGCACATCTCCATGCAGAGTTTCCCATACTAATGAAATCAGAGATCCAGGCCAAATTTCTGTGAAAAGAACAAGGTTATTGTTTGGAGTCAAGATCCACTGTGAGTTTGATGGATTCTCACTTTATCTAAACTAAAATAGACCAGCTCTCACCAACTTCAGTAGTTTGGGTTGCTGTTTTTTAAGGAATGTGAATTCATATATACTTCAAAGAACTGAAAAACAGGGAAACCAAGGATTTGGGCACCTATCTGGATATAGAAACTGTCTCAACCTCTCCTTTATCCTCATCACTCTCTACATTTTCATTTTCTTTATATAAGTCTTGTTCTCCTACTCTCCCCAGCAAATATAAGTTTCTCAAGGGCAGATATTGTATTATGTCATCTCTGTCACAGAGCCTTGCATAAAGCAGGTGCCTAATAAGTGATTGTTGGATTTATATGTCTGTTCTCTTGAAAACTCTGTGTACGTATGCTCACTGTTCCCAGACCTATATAGAATAGGGGTAGGATTGGATCTGTCATTTCATTGTTATGTAGAACTCCCAGCTGAAGAAGCTGACTCTACCAATGCAGGTAGGTATCTTGTCTCCAATTTATAGTCATAGCAGTCTTCCTCAGCCACTCACTGGGTGATTGTCTGTTGTTGCTGTTTAGTCGTTTCAGTTGTGTCTGACTCTTCAGGACCCCGTTTGAGGTTTTCTTGACAGAGATAACTGGAGTGGTTTGCCATTTCCTTCTCCAGCTCATTTTACAAATGAGGAAACTGAGGCAAACAGGTTAAGTGACTTACCCAGGGTCACCTAGCTAGTAAATGTCTGAGGTTCGATTTGGACTCAGGAAGGCAAGTCTTCAAGTCCATTACCCTCTCCATTATGACATGCTGCTCTCCATCTGTAAATGTTATGCTCCTAATTCAGTGTAAGACTTGTATATTAGGCAGTAAATATTGTGAAGGATATTAAGTAAAGATTACAATCTCCCTTAATTGTATTTATTTTCTGTGGAATCCATTTCCAAGTTTGCTTTGTTGTGGTTCAGTCATTGTGGTCATGTCCAACTTTTTGTGACCCCATTTGAGGTTTTTCTGGCAAAGATACTGGAGGGGTTTGCCATTTGCTCATTTGACAGACGAGGAAATTGAGGCAAACTGGGTTGTGACTTATCCAAGGTGACACAGCTAGTAAGTATCTGAGGCCTGTTTTGAACTCAGGTCTTCCTGACTCCAGGTCCGGTTTTCTATCCACCGCACCACACCAAGCTTACTAGGCATTGCTAATTTCAAAGCATCCATTGTGTTTTATTGTCATATAGAATTTACCCGAGTCCCTGCACTCGGTAATAACTTAGGAGACTTGAATTCTAATTTATGTTCTGTTGTCAACTCTGACTCTGAGAAAGTTGTATACCTACCTACATAATAGGCATTATGGCTGAACTCCTATAGGAGAGCTCAGCCAGATCTGCTTTGCTTCCCACATCGCCTATAGCTCATCTCCTTTATTTCACTTATTCTGAATAAAGTCCTAATAGACTCTGTTTCTTTTAAATCATTTTACCAGCTACCACAAACCGTCTGACCATTTCCTTCTATAAGCAACCCCCCAGGGACAGCATCAGTAGGCAGGCACCAAGTATTGGTGCCAAATAGCACATGGCCATCAATACTGAGTAGTACTTCACTGCCTGTACATGAGGATGTAGGATAGGACTCACTGTGTTAAACACTTTTTATCATTGCTGCACAGGAAATACAACTTTAAAAACACCTCCACGGTATTTGTGAGTTTTGCTGCTTAGTCACTGTATTGGGTTTTAGTGTAAAGTATGTCTATCTCTGTTCTGAGTCCCCAGCTGCCTGCTGGGTCGTGTTTCCTTAACTAACAACTACTTGTCTTGTTTCAGTATTTCAAAGTTTGAGGAACGATGCTGCTTTTTATATGTGCTTCACAACTCGGATGATTTTCAGATCTATTTCTGTACAGAACTTCACTGCAAAAAGTATGTATTAGTCATCATCTTGAAGGGGGGGCGGGGAATGAAATTACCTGATCATTATTTTCTTTTAATGAATGAACATGCAATCTCTGTTGAGGGTTCCCAGCTGTGTTAATTCTTAGTATAAGTTAATACTACCTAATTGTGTTCTTTTTTTTTCATCAGCCATTTAATCTTTGGTGTTCTTTAATAGATCAAACTTTATGTGGAAGCATAATTCTTCCCACAGGGATAATATTAATTTGAGCTTCATTGGTTAGTTTACGGGTTTTATCTCATTTTAAATGCGATCACTGTAATTTTTGATTACCGCAATTGTCTTTTCTAAATTCCTTTGTAAGTATCGACACTCATTTTCCCACATTAATGAGACAAAGCACTGATGCAGGTAATTTTTTAAAAATCATTTCTCTTTAATTCTCTAACAAGCAGTATATAATTTTCCCCAGCAGATTTACCTTCCTAAAATGTATTTTACTTAGCTAGGTAATTAAAATATTGTCTATTCCCTGATTATATAGTGAGTGAACATATATTAGGAATAGAAGTTGGATAGTAGAGGCCAATTGACTTAAAATTTGGGGTAAATAACTCACGTGTAGGCTATCAAGATTTGACTGTACAATGTATAGTTGTAATTATATTTGCTTGTATATGAATACATATGTATTTTAAGGCAAGATTCTTAAGTGTAGCATTATCTTTAATCTTGTATAATGTATAGCTACAAAATTTGTAGGAAATTTAACATATTTATTTGTATTTTTTATTAATTTGTAGAAAATTCTATTTACTTGTTGGAAACTATGTGTTTCCTACTTTATATTAAATAAATATAGGAAATTAGCAAAGTTGTTAATTATATTTCTGTTTACATTTCAATGCTAAAAGCGAATTATTTGTTTAAGACATAAGAAATGCAAAGAAACTTGTTAGATTCAGATACTTTTTCATTTACTAATGACTGTGATTAAGGCAGAAACCCTTTGATTAGACAGAACAATTTTAAAATAGAAGTATGGTCAGTAAAAATGCATGTGTTAATTGTTCTTGACTCCTGTGGAAATCATTTGGTTTGAGTGACATATTCATGAATACATAAAATTTTGTATCAGATGGATAATCAACCATGATGAATTAATTTTAAAGCCAGCCTCAGTGAAACTGTAGTGCTCTCGTTTTCTTCTTACCTTTGATTAAATATTTCTTTTGCATTTTCCAAATACCAAAACTTTCTGCTGACATCAAAGAATGCTTTGACAGAGACTAGATTTCAGACCTTTATTCTCTATAGGGGAGGAAAAATCCATCTAAAGATACATTTAAGTAAAAAGCAAATTAATTCACTTGTTAGAAGTTAGTAGTTTTGGTTCTGATTTTGTTACTGTTGTCATTTTTCAAAGAAAAGATTAAGAATATACACAGAGAGCTCTCTCTTCCCCCCTCCTCCTTATCTGACATCACTAAGATATCTTTTCTCCCTGTTTTCTGCTTCACCACAGTCTGAGAGAGGGCAGCTAGGTGGCACAACGAATAGAGTGGCAGGCCTGGAGTCAGGAAGACTCATCTTCCTAAGTTCAAATCCAGCCTCAGACACTTATTAGCTTTGTGACCCTGGGCAAGTCCCCTAACCTTGTTTGCCTCAGTTTCTTCATCTATAAAAATGAGCTAGAAAAAGAAATGACAAATCACTCCATCCTTGCCAAGAACAACCCAAATGGGGTCATGAAGAGTTGGACACAAATGACAAACAACTGGACGACAACAGTCTGAGATGATCAGGCCTCCGTCTGTAGCTCAGACCAAATGCACTACATGCCCTTGATCTCATCCCCTCCCATCTTCTCCAGCAGTTTGCTACTATATCATTCATCTTCATTGTTTCTCCATTGCCTACGAAAATGTCCCAGTCTCCCTCATTCTATAAAAAAGACACCAAAAATCCTTGCATGATTTGACCATGCTACTAGTTATTATGGTATAGTTCTCCTCCCCTTCTCAGCTAAAGTTTTTGAGAAAATCTGTCATCTGTGCTATATGTTTCCACTTCCCCTCTTTTCACTCTCTTCTGAACTCTCTACAACCTAGCTTCTGACCTCATCATTCATCTGCAGCTGCCTACTCCAAAGGTACCAGTGATCTCTTCATTTCCAAGTCTAATGGTCTTCTTTCTATCCTCATACTACTTGACCTCTCTAAAGCATTTAACATTGCTGTCCACCTTCTCTTTCTGCATATCTTGTCTTCTCTTTATTTTCGTGACACTGCTCTTCCCTGGTTCTCATACCTGTCTGACTACTCTCCAGTCTCCATTACTGAATCTTCATCCGTGTCACATCCCTTCACCATGAGTATCCCTCAAGACTGTCCTGGGTCCCCTTCTCTTTTTGAGCTGTACAATTTTATTTGGTGATCCCATCGTTCCCCATGAGTTGTTAGCATCTTTATAGAGATGATTCTTAGATCTGTATATTCATCCTTAATTTATCCCCTAGAGGGGCAGCTAGGCGGTGCAGTGGATAGAGCACCTGGCTTGGAGTCACGAAGACCTGAGTTCAAATCCATCCTCAGACACTTACTAGCTGTGCAAGTCACTTAACTCCATTTGTCTCAGTTCCTCCTCTGTAAAATGATCTGGAGAAGGAAATGGCAAACCATTCCAATATCTTTGCCAAGAAAACCCCAAATGGAGTCATGAAGAGTTGGAAACTACTGAACAACAACAAAAAATTATTTCCTTTGGTCCCAACACTGTAACTCTATCTCCGCTTTGGACACATTGAACTAGATGTTGCTTAGTCTTCTCAAACTCAGCAAGTCAAAAACAGAACTCATTATCTTCCCACTCCACACTCTCCCCCCTTTCCCAAGTTCCATCTTACTATTATGGCCACTGCCATACTCCTAGTCACTCAGATCCACAACCTTGGTGCCATCCTTGACTCCTCATCATCTTTCACCACGCACATCCAAACTATTTGCTGAATCTTCAATATTGGATCTAAGCTGCTAGGGCTGGTTTCAGTCTGGCTCAGCCCGCATCTGATTTCTGTGACCCATTCCTTGGCCCAGTTTCAGGAAATTGTTCTAGCCTAAAACATCCTTTTCCCCCTAAAATTGCCCTTGAAATCAAATTGGCAAATGTTTAATCTTTATAATCCTTTACAACATCTCTCTCCTCTCCTCTGACACTGTTACCACCCTGGTTAAGGCCTTTATCACTTCTCACCTGCATTATTGCAACAGTTTTTTTAACTGATTTCCCCTCCTCAAGTCTCTCTCCATTCCAATCTATTCTCCATTCACCCACCAAGATGATTTCTCAAAAATGAAATCTTGACCATGTCATCCTCTTGCTCAAGTGGCTCCATATTACCTCCAGGATTAAATGTAAAGTCCTGTGTTTGACTTTTAAAGATCTTCATAACCTGCCTCTTTTCTTATACATTACCCCTTTTCATTTACTCTGAAATCCATCTACACTGGCTTCCTTGCAAGTCCATCTCCAATTTCCATGTCTTTTCACTGGTTTTCCATCATTCCTGTAATGTTCTTGTCCCCCATGACTGCAGTGTTCTCCTCCTTATCTCTGCTTCTTAGTTTCTTTGGCTTCCTTGAAGACTTACCTCACATGCCACCTTCTCTGGAGGCCTTCCATCATCCCTCCTGGTGCTAGTGCCCTCCACTCTGAGGTTACCTTCCATCTGCTCTGTGTGTATCTCGTCCATGCCTTTTTATTTACTTCTTGCCTCTGCTATTATAATGTGATTTCCTTAAGGGGAGGAGCCATATCTTTGCCTGTCTTTGTATCCCTGGCACATGCTTATTACATAGTCAAGTCTTTTGACTGACTGGCTGCTTTGTCTATATTGGTGTCCTTCATCTCCTTATCTCGTTTTGTACCAGGTCAGATAAGTCTTCCTGCACTTCCATATTCTTCATCTTTAATCAGTGGGCTTCTGATTCCAATTCCTTGCTTATACGAAAAACACTGCTATAAATCTTTTGGCATAGATGGGGCCTCTCTTTCTTTGGAAGTCTTTGACGTCCCCTGCACTCTTGGATCCCAAAGGTGTGGACATTTTAGTCACTTTTATAGCGTAATTCCAAATAGCTTTCTATAATGGTCGGACCAATCCACAGCTTCACCAACAGTATATTTCTGGGCCTATTTCTACAAGCCCTCCAACACTGAGCCTGCCTATCTGCTCTCATCTTTAGCAGTTTCCGAAGTATGAGGTTAAACCTCTGAGTTTGTTCACAGCTTTTCAACTGATCTTGGATCTTTAGGCCTTTAGAGCTTCTTTCTTTTTTTGGGGGGTGGGGGGAAGGCAGAGCAATTGGGGCTAAGTGACTTGCCCAAGATCACACAGCTAGCAAGTGTGTCAAGTGTCTGAGGCTGGATTTGAACTCAGGTCCTCCTGACTCCAGGGCTGGTGCTCTACTACTTACTGTGCCACCTAGCTGCCCCAAGCTTCCTTCTTAATGAGAAATTTTCAGCAGTCTATGGAGAAATGCTCCAGATACTATAAACATGGATGATTAAATGAAAGCAAGCCAAGTGCCAGATGTTGTGATACCTATGAGCCCCTTAATTTAGACAACCCTTTAAGACTGATAATCTTCTTCCTCTCTTCTTAATAGTTCAAATGATTCAGCAATTCTTGCTAGCTACTAAAAATCTCCACTACTCAATCAAAGCGAATTATTAATTTTATCTTAATTGGTCATCATTTTTCTGAATTGCATTTCTTCCTATGTGATGGACCATGCTATCTTCAGTAGTCTTTGCCAGAGAAGTTCCTAAGCAAAGCATGCTTGTCTTAGAATGAGAAGTGACCCCTTTTTTCATCTAGACCTCGTTACATGCCAATTTCCCTATATTCATTTTTGCATCTCTCAGTCTATGCCTTTTCTGAAACATGAAGAAATAGCCAGCACAGATCATGTATCCCAGAAGGTTCGTGTCATACCCCATCTTTTTGTGCTTTAGAATAAGGCTGTGTGTAGTACTTTTGTGTAATGTAAAATGCTTTGGAATAAAGCGGTGATGTGGAAAATTTCAGGGAAAATCCTACAACACAGAAGGAACCATTAACTTTTTGAAAATCATATTATCCTTTTGCTACCTTGATAGGCACAATATTAGCTATTTTTTGTGCACCGATGCCACATTGAACTTTATGGGCTGCTAATTTAAAATTTACTTTTTTATATCTGCATTTCCATTTTCATTTCAGGTTTTTTGAAATGGTGAATACTATTACTGAAGAAAAAGGGAAAAGTACAGAAGAAGGGGAATGTGATAGTGATTCCTTGGAGGTAATATTTAAATTTGTTTAGTTGTTAACTGAAGCTTCTCATAAATTGATATTTGTAAAGTTGGTCATTTAAATCTGAAATAAACTGTTTGGAGGGGAAAAAATAAATCTTTCAAAAAATCTAGGGGAGCTAAGTAGCACAGTGGATAGAGCACAGGCCCTGGAGTCAGGAGAATCTGAGTTTAAATGTGCCTTCAGACACTTAGTAGTTGCGTGACCCTGAGCAAGTAACTTAACCCCAATTGCCTCAAAAAAAAAATCTGAAACTTTTTGGCAAATACTCCTCCCTTACAAGTTCAAAATTAGCTTTTTTTCTTCAGAAAATTTAAAAGATAGGACAAACATGGTGACCATCATAGGTTCCCAAAGTGGGTGATAATGCTTCCTCGGGCGTGCTGGAAAGATCCAGGGGGCAGTACTAGCCTTGGGTGAAATTCAGGGGCATTGAATAAAAATAAGGGGGCTGTGGAAGCATAAGGAAACAAGAGAAGAGAAGAAAATTTTGAAAAACCATTCCTATATGTTTCATCTATTGTGTAACAGTTAAAGTCATAGTGATTACGTTACTTTCCAAATAAACACTTAAAATGCAAGTTATAACCAATCAGTGGTCTGGTCAAGTCCCCCAGCAGGTCTTAACAAGCAAGTGTTGGCAGGCAAGCATGTCGTGCGTTGTCAGGAAGTCCAGCATGCATCAGCAGGAATATGTGCGTGTAATGACTTGCTTATAATACTATATGGTTACATGATACAATATTGCATCATCAAAATTTTAGTGCAGGAAAAAATCCACAAATTTATAATAAACTATATAATTTATAATTATAATATAATTATATAGCAATAATTATATTATATATGTATATATTTATATATAATATAAACATATATTTATTATGTAGTTATTTATTTATATTTATGTATTATATTTTATTTATTAATTATATATAATTATTATTTATTAGATATAATTATTTATGTAATATATAATAATATATTATATGAACAAATATTAAAATATTATAATTTGCATAAATTATAATAAATTTAAGATGCATCATTTAAAATAGATTTTTTGAAATGAAGCAAATATCAAAAAGCCATTAAAGGGTTAAAGAAAGTAGATTTCCAGGAGAGTGCTGAGTAATTTTTTTTAAAGGGGGCAATAGGCCAAATAAATTTGGGAACCTCTGGTCTAGCTGAATCTTTTGCATTCTTTTAGTTCAATTTTGTATTAGATTCCTGAATTTTTGTTGAATGTAAGCTTCTTATAAATAAGATTTTTTTCATTGATTGTGTTTATACTTAAACATAGCACCCAGCACATAGTAGATGTTTAGCAAATAATTGTTGATGGGTTGATTCTCATCTGATATGAACATGAAGGATGGTTCATTATAGAATATACACAGGGAGAAGAGAGTTTCACTCCTCCAAGTTTTATCCCAATTTGAATGCCACAGTGGAATTCAAACAGATACATGACACTATATGATTGACATAGTGAGTGGAAACACATACTGTACTACTAAACAGTCTTCAGAATTTCCCTGTTTCTGTCATTTGGAGCCATCACCTGCTATGAGACAAGCTCTTTTGAAAGGCCTAACATGAGGAGTTTTACAAAGTATGGCATATTAAAACTCAGTTATTTGGCATTTTGGGAGGAGGTTAAAGTATTTAGAAAGAGCAGACTTTTCAGATAACTGAAGTTTAAGACTCGAATACAAAACTTTCAAATTTTCAACAATTTTCAAATGGTTATCTTTTTAAAATGTATTATATTGCTCCTCGCCTTTTTGAAAATCCAATCTTTTGAGGAGTAAAATGTGATAGTGGGAGGTGACCCAGCCTTATTATTATACATGGCAGTTACCACAAAAGACAGTGTGGTTTAGTGGAAATTTTAGTGATTTTTTTTTCTCAGTCATCAAAATTGTACTGGGAGTCAAGTCATCTGTGTTTCAGTCCTGGAATTGCCACTGACCAGCTGGATATTGTCACTGACCAGCTGTAGGTCTTTGAGCAAGTCTTTTAATCATTCTGCATGCCATTGATTTCCTCATCTATGAAATGAAAAGGCTTGATTATGCAATAAGGGTCCCTTCCATCACTAAACCTATGTTTTTTTCTGAACTGGTAATGCAAAAGTAACATTGGGGAAAATGGACATTGGTCCTAGGATGGATCTTAGAATTTTCATCATTGGGAAAAGTCCTCATTGTTAGCTTTTTTTTTCTTTTGGTGGGGGGTGGGCAGTATGATGAAGGTCAAGGAGGAATAGAGGAGTCATAAGAGTTCAGTCTTTTAGACTGGCAAGGACCTTCTGAAACTGTCAAAGTCCTTCCCAGATAAAGAATGCTTTGCTCTATGGCCTAGCTGACACAGAATCACAGGTGATGGTCATCTGCTTCTTGCTCATAAAGATAGAATAAAGTGCATACAGCTGTGTGATCTCATAGATAGAATAACTAGGTTTCTTTACTGCACAATTAATTATTGACTCAGAGTTTGAGCAGCCCTTTCTCATTTGATTTTCTTGCCCTCCAGGAAAAAAAAATGCTCTTTCACTGTTGTTACTGGGGCCTTTAGCTTTCCAGCAACATTATTTTTCCTCCGTCATGAATGCAGTGGTCCCAAGGTACCCCCTTGTTAACTTATGCTATCTCTTCTGTATTTGCTCTACCAGTCTTTGATGGGGTATGGAGGAGCACTATACCCAGAAGGATTTAGCAGCCAACCCTTGCTATGGCCAAATTGTTAAACTTTCAGTGTGAGCATTTAGACCTCAGAGATCCTGGCTACACATCAGGCCTTGATTTATTGCTTTGCTGATTGTCTTCAGGGATTCTTAAACTTTTTCCACTTGTGACCCCCTTCAGTGCTTCTTAAACTGTGGATCACATGACCCACAGTTTAGGAAATGCTAGAGACTTAAGAAAGTATTCATAATGTAGACTTAAAAGCATGTGCATACTTTTTGTTTTCTGGAGAACCTGGTTGTTAAACATTTACCAGCACGTCCCCCGTATTGCTCTGTAAACATTGCTTGAGCTAAGGAAGAAGGCTCAAGGAATGATGTCATCAACAGATTTGAGGCTTGGTAACTGAAGGATAATAATAAACATTTACATAATGCTTTAAGGTTTACACTGCGCTTTATATCAGTTGTCTCATTTGAGCTTCACAACAACCCTGACTGCCCCTCACCATTCCAAGAACTCGTGCAGGAGTATTTTAGGGAAGTCGTACTGCAAACGAGAAAACTGTGGCCCAAAGAATTTATAGACACCTGCTTCCTTGTTAGGAAGAAGATGGCATCTCTGCTTTCAGGATACCAGGCTAGAATACTAATGTCTGACTGAACAGAATTCTAGGCGCTGGCAGCATTGATAAAATGCGTCTTTTGTGAGACGAGGTTGAAATTCCTATGTGGAACCTGCGTGATAAATCAACTCTCATGAAATCTCTTTCAGTGGTAACATTTCTTATTATGAACATCACCTAGCTAAAGAGGTTGATTCAGTAAACATTGGCAGGTAAGAATATAGTAATAACTCATATTTATTAGTGCTTTAAGGTCAACAGAGTGTTAGCCCCATGAATGGTACAAGTACTGTCATCCCCATTTAACAGAGAGGGAAACTGAGGCCAAAAAAGCTTTGATTTTACCTGGGGTCGAGAAGTGGTAGCAGAGCCAGGATCTGAACACAAGTCTTCCAGCTTCAAGCCCAGTACTCTTTCCATTTCAGAATTGTTTTCCAAATAATGGTAATGTCCATCACCAGACCTTGTTCCCTCGGGTGAGTTTTATTTGGTGTCTCACAGTGCTTTCCTCAAGTAATCTTGGGCTTTTCAAATACCATTTCCCTGAAAGTACAAAAAGATGATGAGATCATGCAAAAAAACAACCCAAAAAACAACTCAAACCTCCCCCAGCCTTTTCCAACTATCCATGTATTAGTCTGTGCCCTGTAAGCGGTACACATTTGAAATCTCTCAAGGTGAGTGAATATTCCAATAGCTAAAGAATTTCTTTCCTGAGAGCCTGCAGTATTTGTACATACTAGAACAGTTGACCTCTGAGAACTTTTTTTTGTATAAGCTCGATTCACCCAATTCCAGAAGGCATTTGATTCCCTGAAGCCTGCTAGGATAGAAGATGTCAAGCACCACCAAAACAGAACATCGGTTTTTAATCAGCGTAGTAAAACTTTTCAAAGGATAATAAACATGTTCAGAAATTAGTTCCTTTAAAAAGCCATAGAATTCTTCTAAAACTTAATGATTGTTGTTTTTTCATCTACTACATCTAGCCTTCTATGGTGATGTCTTTGTTTGAACTGGCATGGCTACCCTTTGGATAATGCACAAAGCTGGCAGCTATAGATGCTGAACTCATGGATATCTTAGCAAGAATCAGGCTGATACTAAGCTAAGAAAGTCATTTCATTTCAATGAGGAATTTCCTAAGAAGGCAATCTCGTTTCAACGAGAACCTCTTCTGAGCCATGAGTGCCTACCTGTATAGTAGCAAGCTCATAAGCAACCCTTTTTTCCCCCTTAAGTCCCAAGATTACCAGGAGGTTGGAGAAGATGCTAGAAACCTCCAACTTCGCCACCTTTTCCCAGTTTAAAAGGTCCACAAGCTTCAAAACGAGGGCTCTTGACACAGATTCCAGCCATCCTTCTGCTCTCAGTCCTTACTGGAAATAGCCATGGGAAGAAGGATTTGGAGTCATGACCACATTTAATCTGGGTAGATTTTGTGATTGACCAATGGTTTTTATTCCACCGGTTGGATATAACTAGTTTACATGTTCTGATTTATCCCTGTAAATGGCATGGTGGGGCTCTTAAGCTCTGGTTGATTTAGAATTTATAAAGAATTTAAACTTTTGCCTTTTCAGAGACTAGATATTCACATTACCATGTGCCCTCTCTATCCCTAGTGATAGAGAGATTTGGAGCAGAGACACCCTAGTCCTGTTCACCTTGATCCTTCGTACCTTAATAGAAGTTAATCCAGTATTGGTGGAGGGGATTTCTTCATCCAGGAATTCCTTATGCCAATAAAATCTCAGGTCCAGTCTTGATCTAAGGTAATTACTATAACTAATAGGATGGCATTTGGAAGAAAGGCTCTGGACAAAGATGACTTTAGTAAAACTAGCTGAAAAAGCTAGTCATGATTGACAAGATTAGAAGGGAATATCTCAGATTAACTTATGGGAAAATAAAAGAATATTGAGAGAAAATTGCTAAATTAATTCTGTAATATAGATGAACCATATTTGTACTGATCCTCCTAGTTTATCCAATGTTTGCCTTCAAAAAATGTACAGATGTTCATTTTCTCTTCAGAGTTGAGCGTGATTTTCTTAAGCTTTTGCCCTTTTTCTTTAACTAGAGGATATTTGAAATCTATGTCATAGAATGGTTTCTATAGCATGCCTAGTCCTTTTCCACTTGCGGATATATCATCTCACTGGTCATAGTACTTTCTTACAATAGAGCTTAGCTTCTCATGATGCTACTGTAAATACCACTTACTCCTTCTTTGTTCCCTTCTGCTAAAATATACTACCAAATTATATATTCTATGTGAATATCTATGCATATACACACCTCTGTGTGTGTATATATACATGTGTGTATATATATATATACACACACACATAGCTATATATAAATATGTGTGTATAGACACATATATCTACACACATCTATTTGTACTGATTCTCCTAGTTTATCCCATGTTGCCTTCTCATAATTTTCTTAAGCTTTTGCCCTTTTTCTTTAACTGGAAAAATTTGAAATATAGATAGATAGATAGATAGATAGATAGATAGATAGATAGATAGGTGGTGTGTGTGTGTGTTTGTGTACTCAAACAGGATGTTCTAAAAGTCTCACACCAGTTTTAAGGTTACTAAAGCTTGAAGTACAAAAAGATTTTGGGAACATCCTGTGTATATAGTGCTTTCAGTAGGGAATAATACAGTGATACATGGTGGGAGGAGAAGAGAGAAAGGAAGCAGGGACAGAGAGAAAAACAGGGAGAGGAGAGAAAGGGAAAAAGAGGGGAGAAGAAAGGGCAAAAGAGAGAAAAGAGGAAGGGGAAAGAGAGAGAGAGAGAGAGAGAGAGAGAGAGAGAATGCATTTATTAAGTACTCACTGTGTGACAAAACACTGTGGATACAGATATAAGCAAACAAGGCATTCCCTCTTCTCAAGAAGCTTACATTCTAGAAGTGGAAAAACAGCATATAAAGAGAAGCTAGAAAGGACTGCGCAGTCAGATTAGTTTCTATAATTACAAGTGTTCATTTTCTCTGGGAGATGATGTGTCTGCCTGGTTGCAGGTAAGGTAAAGTTGTAAGGTAAAACACTCATCTCTCAAAGTACAGGGTTGGTTCCACTGGCAGAATCCCAGATTTAAGTGAGAGGTAGATGGGGATGATGGCCAGGGTCCAGACACCAAAGATTGGAAATGATGATCAGGAAGCAGAAATTTAGAATTTGGAAAAGACTTTTGAAGTGCCCTTTAAAGCAATTGAAATGGTAGGACCCAACAGATTCATCCTTTCACTGAATGTGTTGGCCCAACAATTTGATTCACAGAAGTAACTAAACTACATCCATATTGTCAGTGTTGCTATAAAGAAAACCAGAAGACATAAAGAAATTAAAAGCAAGTGGAAGACTGGCTCCCAGGTTTTTCTCAGAGGGGTGATGAAGGGAATTGATAGATTTGGTTTTATTGTGTGCCCCAAGACATCAAGAAACATCATTTCATGGGACACTTGATTACCTTGCCTTGTAATGCTTACAAAACATTATAAGCAAGTAGAATCCTGAGAAGATCATTACAGTGCAATCAAAAACTTGACATATAAATTACAGGAGGAACTGTTAAAAATTTACAAAGCAAACATCCAGTCCCAATGGATAAATGGACCTATGAGGTGAACAAATAGTTTTTAAAGGAGAAAACAAGCATTGTTAATAACCCTTTGAAAAATGCTCAAGGACACTAATAGCAAAAGAGTTGCAAATTTAAATGACTTTGAGGTACCACCTCGTTCCTATTAAATTATCAAAAATATTTAAATGCTATTTTGCTCAATATTTATTATTTTGCTAATATTGAGTTAATAACTCAATATTAGAAGTCATAAAGAAGCAGATACACATTCTTTGCTGGTGGAATTACATACTACTGGTAGCAGAAAAGTCAAGATGACTGGCGATCAGCTATGGAGGATTTATGGGAAACCATGGACAAGAATCCCAGCATGAGAACGTGTAGAAGAAGGGAATGGGATTTGCGTTCTGTACTAGTGAAGAATCTTCCCACACCAAAGAGATTGTGGATCTACACAAATCTTGATTTCCTTAATTTGATCCTAGTAACTGCCACTTTTATAATTTGGCTTTCTAGAATTTTTTTAATATTCTAAGTTTATATTAACATTATGAGAGGCATCATAGAGTAGTGGATAAAGATAAAGAGCCACCCTCAGAGCCAAGAAGACTGGGGTTCAAGTTCTCGGTCTTGACACCTGCGTGAGCCTGAGCGCTTAGCCTCTCATTGCTCTAGACAACTCTCTTAAGTCTGTAATTGTAGAGAAAGTGTTGACCTGTATTGGTGGAGGGGATTTCTTCATCCAGGAATTCCTTATGCCTATAAAATCTCAGGTCCAGTCTTGATCTCTTTTTTTCAGCGGACTAAGCATTCCTTATTTTCAATATCTTATATTTTAAAGTGGAAGTGGTACATAAGTCTGTGAATAGCACATTCAAAACAATACTTCCACCTATTATTCTTCACATGATAGACATAAACAATTACCTTAAGGATGTCATTTGCACAGTAATTTTGAAAATCACAGAATAAAGTCCTGTGATGACAGAGCTCTCTTGGAGATGGTATAAGGTCCAGTGTTTTTGGCATTGATGACTACAGCCTTTTGGGTGCCTTGACAAAAAAATAAATAAAAGTATAGAACAGGCCATTTGGTCAGGAAATATGTCTTTGGTTTTCATTCAGTCACCTAGGATATGGTCAACAGTCAGCAAAGATTAACTAAAGCAGTTCTATAAAATACACATTTTGTAGCCTATCTTCTAGATTCTTTGCAACTTGTAAAACATTTATATTGGAAAGAACAGATTAAAGTCTATATTTCTTCTTACTTTTAATATTTAGGTTTCTTTGTAGCAGTAAAACATATAGTTTTATAGGTAAGAATTGGTACAAAGTGTGCCAGGGTTCTTCTAATATACTTCATTGTCCTCTTGTCTAAGAGAAATGTTCCCATTTATATAGCACTTTAAGGGTTGCAAGGCACTTTACAAATATTATCTCATTTGATCTTCACAACAAGCCTGGAAGGGGGGGGTAGGTGCTGTTTTCAGTTTTACAGATGAAGAAGCTGAGGCAGACAGAGGCCAAGTGACTTGCCCAGGGTCACACAGTGTCTGAGACAGACTTGAATTCGGGGCTTTATGACTACAAGTCCAGCAGTTTTTTCCCGCTAATTTTTAAAAAATTCCGTATTAGCCATGTTGTGTAAGAAAGCACAGACCAAATTAGGGGAGCAAAGAATAGTTAATCTACCATATTTATGAAGAATGGAGGAATTTATGACCAAACGAGACAGAGAACGTTATGAAATGCAAAATGGGTAATTTTGATTACATTAAATTGAAAAGTTTTTGCACAAACAAAGCCAATGCAACCAAGATTAGGAGGGAACCAGAAAACTGGGAAAGAATTTTTACAACTAGTGTCTCTGATAAAGGCCTCATTTCTAAAATACATAGAGAACTGAGTCAAATTTACAAGAATACAAGTCATTCCCCAGTTGATAAATGGTCAAAGGATATGAATAGGCAGTTTTCAGAGGAAGAAATTAAAGTTATCTATAGTCATATGAACAAATGCTCTAAATCACTATTGGTTAGAGAGATGCAAATCAAGACAACTCTGAGGTACCACATCACACCTCTCAGATTGGCTAACATGACAAAACAGGAAAATGCTAAAAAAAAATTTTTAAAATAATTATTTATTTATTTTTGGTTTTCAGCATTCATTTCTTAAGTTTTAAATTTTCTCCCCCCTTCATCCCCAAGACAGCATGCAATCTGATATGGACTCTACACATACATTCCTATTAAACACATTTTCACATTAGTTATGTTGCATAGAAGAATTATAACAAATGGGAGAAACCATGAGAAAGAAAACAAAACAGAAAAGAAAATAGTCTGCTTCGCCCTGCATTCTGACTGCATAGTTTTTTCTCTGGCCATGGATGGCCTTTTCCATCATGAGTCCTTTGGAAAAATATTAGGTACATGGCATTGCTGAGAAAAGGGCTAAGTCTATCAAAATCAGTCCTTGCACACTGTGGCTGTTACTGTGTACAATGTTCTCCTGGTTCTGCCCACTTCACTCAGCATCAGTTCATATAAATCTTTCTGAAGTCTGAATGTTCATCAGAAAATGATAAATGTTGGAGAAGATCTCGGAAATTTGGAACACTAATTCATTGTTAGTGGAGTTGTGAGCTGATCCAACCATTCTGGAGAGCAGTTTGGAACTATGCCCCAAGGGCTGTAAAAATGTGCATACCCTTTGACCCAGCAATACCACTTCTCAGGCTGTATCCCAAAGAGATCATAAAAATGGGAAAAGGACCCACATGTACGAAAATATTTATAGCAGCTCTTTTTGCGGTGGCCAAGAGCTGGAAATTGAGGGGATGCCCATCAATTGGGGAATGACTGAAGTTGTGGTGTATGAATGTAATGGAATACTATTGTGCTATAAGAAATGATGAAGAAGAGGACTTCAGGAAAACCTGGAAAGACTTATATGAACTGATGCTGAGTGATGCTGAGTGAAGTGAGCAAAACCAGGAGAACATTGTACACAGTAACAGCCACAGTGTGCAATGACTGACTTTGATAGACTTAGCCCTTCTCAGCAATGTAAGGACCTAAAACTTTTCCAAAGGACTCATGATGGAAAATGGTGTCCACATCCAGAGAAAGAACTATGGCATTTGAATGCAGGGCAAAGCAGACCATTTTTGTTTTGTTTTGTTTTGTTTTCTTTCTCATGATTCTTCCCATTCATTCTAATTCTTCTATACAGCATGACTAATGTGAAAATATTTAATAGGAATGTATATGTAGAGCCTGTATCAGATTACGTGCCATCTTGGGGAGGGGCGAGGGGAAGGAAGGGGAGAAAATTTAAAACTTAGGGAAATGAATGTTTAAAACTAAAAATAAATAAATTAACTTTTAAAAAAACCCTATAAATCTCTTGGGGGTAGGGACATGTCTGAGGGCAAGAAGGGAGGTGGGTGGAGTATGCTGGTTTGGACATCTCTCTCTAAACAAGAAAATGCTTGGATATTGAATGAAAATTAAATTGAATAAAATTATTTCAGGTAGACTTATTCCTCAAAAAAAAGAGAAAGAAAACAGACCCAAAAAACCCAAGAAAAATAAAGTATGCTTAATTTACATTCAGAATTCATAAGTTCTCTCTCTGGAGGTGGATAGCATTTTTCACGTGGGTCCTTTGGAATTATCTTGAACAGAGTAGCTAATTTTTTCACAGTTGACCATCCTTACCTTGTTGCTGTTACTATGTACAATGTTCTCCTGGTTCTGCTCACTTTACTTTGCATCAGTTCATGTAAATCTTCCCAGGTTTTTCTGAAAGCATCCTGCTCATCATTTCTTATAGCATAATAGTATTCCATCACAATCACTTTCTAGGTTTTTCTGAGACCATCCTCTTCGTCATTTCTTATAGTGCAATAGTATTACATCGTAACCATATACCACAGATTGTTCAGCCATTCCTCAATTTTGAATTCTTTGCCACCAAAAAAGAACTGCTATAAATATTTTTGTACAAATAGGTTCTTTTCTCTGATCTCTTTGGGATACAGACTAGCAGTGGTATTTCTGGGCCAAGAGTATGCACACAGTTTTATATCCTTTTGACCATCGTTCCAAATGATTTTCCGGGATGGTCGCCACCTACTTGTCTCTTAAATTCATATGCGTTCGCATGCAAAAACCCATGCAGGATACAATCCAAAAAAAGGTTTCCTATCTTCGAGAAGCTTACATTTCTACTTCTTGTGGATCCGTTTATTTTTTAAACCAGGAATTTAACACTAAACAGGTTGGAGCATAACCCTAGGAAATCTCCGCATCAATATATTCATACTCAGCTCTTTAAAACCCCTGATAAAACAGGATGATATTTTGCCCCTACGAAATTGGGCATCAAGATCAGTATGGTTTCAGTTTTCAAATGATACAGTTCCTAGCATAGTTATCAGTAGAAACCTCTGTTCCCTATTAGTTTTCATTTTTATTGATTTCTATGTCATTGATTTTCTCCTTGTAGATGAAGTGAAAATGGCAAATATGGAAAATGATATAAGACCTAAGAGATTAGCACTCCCATTTCTTCTTAAGGCCTGAGCAGGGGGACCGATTATAGTTTAAGGCTTCTTTTCAGACTTTTCAGGAGGTTCTCTAATATGTTATAGAAATGGAACTAGTCCCAAAAGTGGGAACTGTGCCCAGTTCTATTGTCTAGTCTTCTAAATGAATATTGTTAAATGGAGTTATGTTTCTACCTATTCTGATGGCTTCTTATCAGGGCAGGCATAGAAGGCTTTTTCTATCAGGGAAGAATTATGCTTCCTTATAACATGTATGCCTCTTTTGGAAAATACATGTATACATATGCACACTTGTATGTGTATGTGTGTGTGTGTGTGTGTGTGTGTATTGCACATGCTCTAAAAAATAAAAAGCAAAAACTAAACTACCCACAAATGTGTTTTCTTTAAAGCAGATAATTTCACTATAATTTATTTTTCATAAACACCCTATTCGCCTAGCAACAACAACCCTCCCTGGTGTCCTATTTCTCTAAATGCCCTTTAAAACATCTGTTTCATACCTAAAGCTGAAAATTGCATCTGAGTTTTGTAAACACCGTGCATCGTTCAGTCCTGCTACCACACAGCAGACTAATCATAACCCTTTTAAACATTCTCTTTCAGAGAGGACCCATTTTTTTTCTACCTCGGCTTTGAGAAATATTGTGAGGGAGTCCTTTTATTTTCCTATTCAGTGGGAAATAAAAGATCATTTGACTTTGAAACTGCATAAATGAATGAATAAATAGATGAAAAAGCATTTATTAAACCTTTGCTATGTGTCTAGTCACAATGGAATTGTGATTTGCCTAATCTTCTATTAGGAAATGCCATCAGGGAGTCTCTGCAGGTTATCATGGTCTCCTCCAATTGATATCCTTTAGATTTCTGTCACTATACTTCCCTTATCTCCTTTCCCCTAGCTATCCCACTCTTCCTTCCTCCAGAAATCTCAGTGTCTCCTCTGTTTAATCTCAGAGTACATTCAAGCCGCAATGTAAATTTCCCACCGCCACTTGAACCTGAAACCAATATTTGCCTTTTGTTGATATGGGGCATTTGCTAGGCCTAGCACAGTCCCAGATGCTACTAGCTGAATGGGATGAGATGGGCTTCCTCTTCAGCTCTGTGATAGCTGGTGATCTTCATTTTCAGTGTTCTCTGTAAGCTAGGTAAGTGGTTTTCTCTCTCTTCCTCTACTCCTGCCAGGCAGAAGTTTTATCTTAATGACCTTTTGCCATGTATGGACACAAGGAGTAGGTAATTTCCCTCAGTTCCCTTATTTCTGTGCATGAAACAACTCTCTTTTTTTCTGCCAACTCTTTTTTCCATGGAAAGAAAAGAAGTTTCTTCCTGTCTTCTCACTGCATCTAGAAGACAAACAGCCACTCATAGTTTAAGTCTCTCCCCTGGGTACGACCAACAAGAGAGATTGTTGTTTCTCTTTGCTATGTAGGAAGGAGATAATCTCTTCCTTTTTTTATACATTGCTTCCCGTCCCAGTGGGCATGCATTTGGTTGGAAGCCAACTAGAGAAGCTGACAGAAGTTCTGTTGAGCAGGTTTGTGAACAGCCTTCTATCAACCTGCTCATTTCCTAGTAGAATTTGCTGCTCAGGGTAAGGGACAAGAAGGAAGGCATTTTCCCTATTTGTCTATAACATTTGCAAATTTTCTTTCTTTTCTAGTAATTTGTATCAGTGGCTTAAAGGCCTAGCCTTCATGTCAAGACCTGGGTTCAAGCTTTTAAGGCAGCTGGGTGGTGCAGTGGATAGAGTACTAGGCCTGTAGTCAGAAAGACTAGAGTTCAAATCTAGCCTCAAACACTTACTAGCTGTGTGACCCTGGGCAGGACACTTAACCTCTGCTTGCCTCAGTTTCTTCATCCTTAAAATGAGGATAATAACAGTACTTACTTCCCCAATTTGTTGCAAGGATCAAATTAGATTAATAATTGTGAAGTGCACCGAGCACAGTGCCTGGCACATCGTAACGGCTATATAAATTAGCTATTATTTGTTGTCATTGTTATATTTGTAAAGCACTTTGCAAGTCTTAAAATCCTGTATAAATTCTAACTATTCTTATTGTTCTGCCTGCGACCTGACCACTGCGTTGCCCAACTTCTGTGTGCCTCATACATCTCTCGTTCTTTGAGTCGATCATCTCTATCGGGCTGTTGTCTATACCAAAAGTTTCCTTACTCTAATGAAATCATAGGCCTAGGCAAAACAAAAGCACAGTAACTTAATTCAAAAGCATTACCCATTTAGTTATTTTTGGCTTAATGGCTTTTTTATTCAACTTAGAGTAAGCTAGGAATACAGGCTCCTTTTTACTCCCAAGCATGGTGCAATCAATGGAAGGAACCATTACCACCGAGGAGCAAGGTCCAAATCCTGGCTCTGACCCTTTCCTGGTTCCACGTGGCTTCAGACAAGTCATCCAGCCTTCCTGGACCTTTGGACCCTCATTTGCAAAGTGAAGAATTTGCATTAGATCTATATTCCTCAGTTTGGTTTGGTTTGGTTTTTCCCAAGGTCATAAACAGTAAGCATCAGAAGCAGTATTTGAAGCCAAGTTCTACGATTCCAAAGCCAGGGTCCTTTCTTGTCTACTGCACCTGCCTCTGTTCATATGGACTATTTGTGCCCAACCTGTGCAAGAACCTTCTGAGCCCATACTGGTCTGATCAGCCACAGTTGGACTCACTGCACCTTGACTCTAACATAGTAATGTCATTTTGGTCCTCTTTGAGAACGAAGGACAGCAGCCAGCCAACCTCTGATAACGAAGGACAGCAGCTGACCAACCTGCCTCTTGCTTTTACTGTGGGCATCTGGACACAGAGTGATTAAGTAAAGCTTTGTCAACATTGTCCTTTTGCTCTTTGAGAAATCACTAAACCTTTCTTGTGCTGGTCTTCTTTCCAGCAATACTACTACTACCACTACTACTACCACCACCACCACTACCACTACTACTGCTACTACTACCACCACCACTGCTACCACCAACACTAGTACTACTAGCAATACTGCTAACAATAATAGCGGTAACACTGCTACTAACTCCACCACTACTACTAGTAATCATCATAATAACACCTAGCATTTATATAGTGCCTACCATGTGCCAGACACTGTGCTAAGGCTTTGGCCCCTTTCCCTAAACTAATAGAATACATGTTGAGAAAGCAAATAAACAAATGGATTCCTTTCTCTCTTCCTGGCTTTTGTTGCATTATGTAATCACAAACAGATTGGGTACCCACATTATTTGCTAACGTGTGGCCGTTCAAACAGAATTTGTCTTTTATTTGTTTTTTCGCTGTCTACTTTTTACCCTCACTTCTCGTTTGTCTGTCTCTTCACTCCTGCGCCTCTTGCCACATTTTTGTTGTTGCTGTTCTCCAGTTTCCCTCCACCCTTTTCAGCCAGGATAACTTCTTTCTTATTCCCTTTTTACTTACTCTTAAGTAAAGGTTTTGGGGAATAATATAAAAAGATAGAAGCAAACAGAAACAAAAGAGTCAGTTCCCTGCGGTGATCGGTGTATTTATCTCTAGCCTATCTTGCTCAGAGGTCTTCATTAATGATTGTTATCCCTTATGCTCAGATTGAGTAGGTTTCTGCGCCTAATAGAAATATGCTTTTGTTATTTTGGGTTCCTGAGGAAAACTAAATTATAGTCCCTTGCTCAGAGCTTGTATATTCCTTAGTCACTCCCTATCCACTTTTGTGTAGTGGGATAGGGATGGGGAAGGGGGCATACTTTTAACTACAGTGGTAAACTGAAGTGACTTTTTTTTAATACCTGTATTTTTTGTGTGACATTCATTTCCCAGTATGGTTGTCCACCTTTCCCCCTCCATCCAGTCAACTTTCCCTGCACACATACATATATACTTATACACACACACAAATATACATATACATATATATACATACACACACACACGTACCTATGTATACATATAGGCATATGTACATGTATATGAATATAGGAAAGTTCACTGGATGGGGTGAAAGGAACAATCATATATAGAAATGAATGTCATATAAAAAGAGTGTGTGTACATTTAGAAGTATAAGGGTGCCCTGTTGTCAAAGGAAAGCCTTTCGTTTTACATATCATCATGCTCTTCCAGAGGGGAGCTCATCAAATCATCCAAGTAGATTGGCAGCAGACAAAAGCCCCCTTATACTTGCTTTGAAACATAGGGCAGGACCCTCCGTTCTACCTTCCCAGAAGCGAGCTTTTCCCACACCCCATGTATAGGGCAAAGCCTACTGTGCATAATGATAATAGGGGCAGTTTGCTGGAGAATATGTGAGGCGTCTAGAAAGCATTGCTAAATGTCATGAAGTCTTGGGGTCACAACTTTAGGAGCCTGAGTAGAATCAATCAGTCAACCTTCATCAGGCACTGACTATGTATCAGGCACTGTGCTAAACTTGTGGGGATATGAAAAGAGACAGAAAACAGTCCTTGTTTTCAAGGAGCTTACAATCTGAAGACGGTGTGTGTGTGTGTGTGTGTGTGTGTGTGTGTGTGTGTGTGTGTGTGTGTGTGTCTGTGTGTGTGCTCACATTGATAGAATGTGTTGGTTGGTTGGTTGGTTGGTTGGTTGGTTGGTTGGTTAGTTGGTCTGAGGAAGTCTCTAGGCTATCTTCTGACATCTCCAACATAACACAGTCACTGTTTGATATTTGTAGGAAGGCCTGTAATTTCTTTAGCTGGCCTAGATAGTTCTCCCAGCAAATTTCTTGCTCTTAATTTAAGCTACCAAAAAAGGAGGCCCCTCTTAAGACCATTGTGCTCCTTGGCCTCAGCTCATTTACTATTCTCCATATCTCCCTTGAGAAAAGCATGCTTGTTTCCTCTGTATTGTATGCTACTGCCCTCAACCAGAGAGATGATCACATTGTCTAGCTTGGTTCCCTTTTGTTTCATCTTATTCCAGATGTATTTTCCAATATTAATAGACTAGGGATAGGCATGCATGTGCCCAAGAGGCTATACCTTAATTTCCAGATCATGCAAATTGTTTCCAGGTAGTTCCTTTTAGATACTGGGAACCCAAAGGTAAATAATTTGGAATCCCAAGTTGCCACACTTAAGAGGAGCAAGAGTCATCACACTTTCACTAAAGACTAACTAACTTCTCAACATATTCCTACAAATACGTGTTCTGAACACAATGCTCCCAGTTGCCCTGCTAACTGAGGTGGAATTACGCATTATATAGCAAAATAAGTAGAATGGCAAATTGTGTTTTCATTTTCTTTGTTGATAAAAGTTTCCTTTTGAGAACATTTTCTGATCTTTTTTTTTCGAAATCTGTTTTTCAGAATTTTCTATTCATGCAAAACTTTTCTGTGGAGGTTTTTAAAGTACAAATTGCCCAGACAGAGTATCAGTGACTTTGAGAGTCCCCAAAGATCATAGATAGGAAGAAGATTCATAATAATAGAGTTTGTTAAACGAAAGTGAAAGTGGGCCTCTGGGGTGGAAATCAATTACATAGGCTTTTAGACTTATGAATGGATTGAATTGTCTTTTGTCAAGAAACACAATGTTTTTCTCCAATTCACACTTTTCTATGAAATCATAACTGTTCTTTGGGAGCATGCATATCAATCAGCATAAGCTGGTGTGACACTCACAAAAATGTGTTTATGTCTATATACATATGCTTGTGTGTGTGTGTGTGTCTGTGTGTGTGTCTGTGTGTGTGTGTGTGTATTGGTGTGCTATTCACTATTTGATTACTAGGTTCTACAGATCTTGTCTTGGAAGTGGCCTTATGACGTTTTCTCTTTGACTTCTATTTTCTCTTGTTAATGCTATTTCACAATGTAAGTTTTCAAAGCAAGTTCTTTTAAAAGTGATACTAAAATATTTAATGATCCCTGCACTAACCCTTCTCTTTTTTCTTTTTAGTATGACTATGAATATGATGAAAATGGTGACAGAGTCATTTTAGGGAAGGGCACTTACGGTATCGTTTATGCTGGACGTGACCTGAGCAATCAAGTCAGAATTGCTATTAAAGAAATCCCTGAGCGAGATAGCAGGTACAGTAATATAGTAATTGTGGTTAATCACTTGTTTTCTAAAGAATCTGAGACTTTTAATCAGAAGAAAAAAAAAAGCTGGGCAGTCTGATTAACAAAAGTCTCTGAAAAGTTTGCTGTTTAAGTTGGCTACCTTGAATGGTGCCATATCTGCCCAAAATATAACCTGCCAGTTTTTATCCCTCCCCTAAATTCTCTATGTGAGTGAGTGAGAGAGAGAGAGAGAGAGAGAGAGAGAGAGAGAGAGAAAGCGCATATGTATGATACAAGTATTCATATTATGGAGAAATTGAGAAGACAAAAAAGAACAGACAATAAAAATCAATATGACTTCTTTGAGTTGAAAGAAATATAAAAATTCTTTCACACTAAATATACTTTATATAGTAATTCTGTAAAATTATTTTTCATTATATCTGTCTCTTTGCTTTTCTGTGTGTTTATGGGGCAGTGAGGTCCCACAGTAGATACAGTGTTGGGCTTGGAGTCAAGAAGACTCATCTTCTTGAGTTCAAATCTGACCACAAAGCTGTGTAACCCTGGGCAAGTCACTTAGCTCTGTTTGCCTTAGTTCCTCACCTGTCAAATGAACTGGAGAAGGAAACAGTAAACCACTCCAGTAGCTTTGCCAAGAAAACCCCACTGCGGTCATGAAGAGTTGGACACAACTGAAATAACCAAACAACAACAAAATATACATTTACATTTTTCCTCATAAATAGGTCTCATTTCAGAAGTATAGCCTCTGTTTGGGTCAGTGTGGTATAGTTGCCATTTTGTGATTATTTATACTATTTTTTATTCTTTACAATTTTGTTTTCCATTTGTATTTGTTTCACATTTTCTACTTCCTTTAAATATGAAATAGCATATTTATTCTTGGTAAAGTAAAAACAATTATTAGTATGTGTTTATTGTTGTTAATTGAATAAGAAATGATTCTATAAAGAACGACAGTATAGTTTAGCATATAGGAAGATGTCCTCAGAGTCAGAACGACCAAGGTTCAAGTCCCATTTCTAATACATTGCAGCTGGGTAGACAAACCACAGTGCCCCAGGCAACTCTTTCTCACTACAATTTGCAGAACAGTTTCTAATCTGCATTGGTGGTTTCCTCATTCACAGTTCCTCATACTGTAGAAGTCACAAGTCTAGACCAAAAATGTATATAAATTTGTCATCATATTTGTTAAGTATTCTCACAGGCTAAACATATATAATGTTTTGGGAAGGGAAAGGAGAAAGATGCGCAAAACTCTTCAAGCACAATATCACTGTATTTCCCATGACAGTGGCTAATAATTAGAAGGTAATACTTAAAGCGATCAGTGCTGCCCAAACTTTGCAATAATCTGGAGAGAAACACTTAAAAAATCACCACTGCTACCCACAAATATGTTACTACCTGGTTATATGTGCACATACACACATTCACACAGAGCACATCAACAAAACAGTAGCTCATCCCAATCATAAATAATATTCTTCCCAGTAGAACATGCTGGAAAGGAATTGTATGCCAACTCTCACTATTAAAACTAAGAACTTGAAGAATTAGTGCATGAAATTTCTTATGCTTTATTATATTTTCTATACTGTACTGCACTATGCTTATACTAGATTATAGAGAAACTTACTATCATGTTAGCATGTTATATAATACAGAAATGTATTTGTCTGTGTGCTCTGAAGGCGTTTGGTGTGCCCTTAAAAAAAGAGAGTTATAATTGCTAAGAAGTATAATGCTTGACTATGCATAATGCAACAATTAAGCAATCACCGGGTAGTTGGGTAGCATTATCTATGCTGAAAGATCTTGTCTTTGCAAAAATGGCTGAGGAAAATAGTTTCCATCTGAGTTCTCTTCGTATACTGAAGAGGCCTTGAGAACTATTGTTCTCTGGCCTTCATCGTATAAACAAACATAGATTAGCTGTAGGCACAATTTCATACCTGGTTGACTTCCCTGTAATACCCAGTACACTCCTTAAGCACACATCATTGGGATAGGTGCTTAGGCAAGGCTATTTTGAATATTACCTTCAATAAAAACTAAAAAGGTGGATTTATTACAAAAGGTCTGCTTGTTTAGTTCATAGGCAGTGCTTGGATGACATCTAATATGTCCTCAATAAATAATCATTATTATAATTATTATTATTATCATTATTATTATGTGTAATAATTTTACAACAAATAATTGTGTATTATTAATGATTAAACTGAATTCCAAAACCAAATGGAAATTGCTATTCTGGATTACCTGCAGTTTTGTTTTATCTATAGCACTGATTCCCTCAGCTAATTGCGAGTTAATTACATTCAGTTTTCTCATATCTCTGGAGAAGGACAGACTCTGATTTTGTCTTCTGTTCAATGATTAGCTCATTTTAGAGTCATAGAATGTTCAAACTGAAATAAAATTTGGAAATCGAATCAAAACCCCTAATTTTCATATGGCAAATGAGGTAAAGAAAGATGAAGAAATTTAGCTAAAGTCTCACAGAGTTGCAGGAATGGGACATACCTAACTCAGATTTCTTAATTCATGATCTCTACTTCTTTCTTCTATGCCATATTGTCTCTTTTGGGGAGAGGGGGGCACTCAATAAAGTATAAGATCATTTGTTTTTAACTTTCTTTATATTTATAATCATCCGATTTTTTGGCTTAAATGATTTTTTAAAAAAAAATCTGTGCCCACAAGATCATAAAATTAAATATCCATCACTTGATGCTCACCAGCATGAAGAGTGATGGTCTGTTGATTCTTATAAGTACAAAATGATTAAAAGAGAGGATTCCTGGTTTGCATGGTGTTTTGAGTATTTCTTAAAAATTTCTGTGAGTGCAGGAATATGACTCTCTTCTGACTTTAAGGGATGTTCTTATATGATGAATAGGAGCTCTGTCTTTTTATCATTTAGAAAACTGAAAATGTAATTACTATATGGGGGGCAGTTGGTGGTACAGTGCATAGAGCACTGCCCTAGAATCAGGACTGGAGTTCCAATTCAGCTGCAGACACTTACTAGCTGTGGTGCCCCAGGCAAGTCACTTAACCGTGTTTGCCAAAAGAAAGAAGGAAAGGAAGGAAGGAAAGAAGAAGGAGGGAGGAAGGAAGAAAGAGAGAAGGAGAGAAAGAAAGAAAGAGAAGGAAGGGAGAAAGAGAGGAGAGAAGGAAAGAGAGACAAAAAGAAAGAGAAAGAAAGAAAGAAGGAAAGAGGAAGAAAACAAAAGAAAAGAATTAATCTATTGGAAGAGTGTATCAACAATCCAGCTAGCAGCTTCTGTGAGGGTGTAAGATCCACCAACAACCAGCAACCCAGAAAGCTGCCAACACAGGTCCTTTTGATCTGCTTTACTTAAGGAAAACAACGTTAAGGGGTTAACAATCTTACTTTAATCCAGCATACAAATATCATTTGCTTAGTTCAGGGGGAAAAAACCAGCACCCTGAATTACAGACCAAATACAATTCAACATCTGGGTGTACACCCAGGGAGCTCATTGTAACGGCTGGTCCAGAGTCACGCACCACTCCTGCTGTGGCTCAGAGCTCCAAGCGAGAACACTAACCTCTGTGCTTATATATCAGGGCTGGAGGTCCCTGACCTCACCCAGGCTGGGTGTGGAGAAGTTCCCCACCCCCAGTATCACATCAGATACAAATCAATGGCTCCCAATTGTCTCAGTGCTGAGAAATACAAAAACATCCCACCTTATCTGCCCCATTCAAACAAAGGCCAGAATCATTAAAGGTCAACAGCAAAAAGTCGCACCTTAATTACTATTACAAAGAGTCATGTGTACTTGCTCCATCCATACATTTGCTCCATTTCCTACTCATCTCTGTAGACTAGACACTTGCCACTGAGCTATTTCAGAGGGATATTAGGAGTGTCAGTGAGATAGCCCCAGTTAAGTGTTTCCATGAGGATGAATGCTGTATACATGTAAACATAAATATAAAATAGTATTCTTGTTCAGCATTTGTAGCATTCAGTCTTAAATGTAGCATGATAGTTGAGGGTCATTACTTCAGTGATTAATGATTTATCATGCTCTTACCCTCTCCCGTCCTTGAGGTAGGAATGTATTGGAAGGATTAAAGTAGCATTCAACATTTCCAGCTGTATGTCACTGACTTAAAAGATAATTATAGAAAAATGTAAAAAAAAATTGTGCTAAGACATATCCAGAAGAGATAGCTAGGGGATACAGTGGATAGAGCCCTATGCCTGAAGACAAGAAGACTCGAGTTCAAATTGTTCCTCAGAGACTTAGCTCTATGACCTTCAGCAAATCACTTAACCTCTGCCTCAGTTTTGTTATCTTTAAAATGGAGATAATAATAACACCTCCCACCCTAGTTGTTGTGAGGATAAAAAGGATGTAATATTTTAAGTATTTCTCAGGCCTTAAAGTGCTAAATAAACGCTAACTATTTTCATTATTATTATTACTACAAAATAGCTAATGAGTTGAAGTTCCAAAGGGGAGTTAATAGTTGCTTTCAGACCAGTACTGTTAACATTTGCAAAGCAAGTTATTTTAAACAAGCACATATTTGGGTTATAATAGTCTACCAGCAACTTTGGCTTCAGAGTCAAACCAGAAAATCAAGACTGAAACTTAGGAGGACTTGTGACTGGACAATGAGAACAATGTTATTCCCTGACCAATTAGTTGGTATTTGTGGTTAGGCTTTTAGAGAATCTTATTGTTTATGATTTCTGATAGATCTGTCACTCAGTAATCCCACAGAAACAAAATGCAGATGTATTTTTGGACAGTCGGCTGTTTTCTACATGTTGGCCTGCAAAGCAACTGTGAAGTCTTTTAAAAATGGTGAATTCCAAAGATGATTAGGGTAAAAGGAAAAGAACCTATGTGTTCTAAAAATGTTTATAGCAGCTCTCTTTGTGGTGGCAGAGAACTGGAAATTACCAGGATGCCTAGCAATTGGGGAATGGCTGAACAAGTTGTGTTATATGATTGTGGTGCAATGCTACTGTGCTGTAAGAAATGACGGGCACAGTGATCGTAGAAAACATGAATAGACTTGCACAAAATAATGAAGAGTGAAATGAGCAGAACCAAGAGAACACAGTATACAGTAACCACAATATTGTTTTAAGAACGATTTTGTGTGAGTAAGTCATTTTGATTATAAATGCCCAAATTAACTATAAAGGACATATGAAGAAAGATGATATCTGTATCCAGAGAAAGACCTGATAAATAGAAGTATGCATAGAATGATTTTATATATATATACATATATATATATATATGTATACCTATTTGTATCTAGTGGTAGGAGGGGGTAAGGAAGAAAAAGAGCAAAAATTTACGTGATAATTTTGTTGTATATTTGAAAGGAATAGCAAGTTGTGCACAGTAGATTAGCAGTTTCATGTGCAATCATCTTTTTTTATTTTACTTTATTCCACAAATTAAAAATAAAAATTTTTTTTAAAAAAAGTGAGTTCTCATTTAATAGCCTTCACACCTTTAAATAGCCTCAGTACAGCAAGGGAAAAAAATGATTCCTCAGGCTTTTAGACTCACTACTATTCCTGGATGTCTGAGATGCTCTTCTGTCTTTATCCCACCCTCTTTCAATAGTACAGTGGATTATATACTGCAGCTACACAGCATTCAAGATGGAAGGGTCTGTCTGAGAGCTTGACAGTCCTCCCTGTGAGGCAGCTCCCCTAGTGGAGGAATAGGGGTGTGCGTCTGTGTCTGTGTGCATACATGTCTATATATATATATAGAAAATATATATATATATTTTCTATATATATATATAATATATATGTACCCTCATATATGTCATGCATGTGTATACACACATCTGTATTGCCTTGTGATTTATATGTGAACATTACAACCAAATCCTTAAAAGAAATGTCAAGGTCTTTTTTATTTGTTTGTTTTGGGACTGGAGCCCATAAATTTTTATTAAAGGTATTGGCATAAATAAAAACTTTTTCCTACCAACAGCCTCCTGAGACTTTTAATGTCAATACCAACATAACTACTTTAGGAATTCCTCCTAAAGGTCCATGATGGGGATAAAATGGCCTCATTTGAGCATTTTGGGAGGTAGACCTCTGGTTTATAGATTTAGTTAGCATTCAAAATCCATAGACTACTAAAGACACTCTCTGTCTCTTTGCTGAGTTTCTCTGTATTTTGATTACTTCCAGATATTCCCAGCCTTTACATGAGGAAATAGCATTACATAAGCACCTGAAACACAAAAATATTGTCCAGTATCTGGGCTCATTCAGTGAGAATGGCTTCATTAAAATTTTCATGGAACAGGTCCCAGGAGGTAAGAACTTTTTTTCTCCTATCTTTATTTTATGGTTTTGAAGGATAATAGTTATAAAAAGTTTTTAGAACCATGTGATCATTTCAGAAAAATTATGGGTTGATTTTACAGTTGGATACGAGGTTTGAAGGGGAAAATGAACAATTAAACCACTTGATCAAATAGCATAAAATAAGATTGAACTTTTTATTTGATTGTAAATCATTTTAAATATGATTGACATCATAAATTAAAGGGTTTTTTTTAAACTCCTGCAGGAAAAAAGACTGCTTTTCTTTTCTGACCTGTCTTTCTACTGCACTGTCTAAAACCTCTGTTTTTAACTTTAAAAACCCTATTATTAATAAATGTCATCAGAGATACTTTTATCTCAAATTATCACTTATCTTCTGGTGTTCACTCATATCTGTTGTTAACCTTGATTTTAGAAACCACTGGGTCTTCTTTAGTTGGAAAGGAATTCAGACAAAAAGCCCCTTTGAAAAGCGCACAGTGAACAAGGGTACCAACAAACATGAAGGATCACCAGAACTTGTAGTAATAGAAGGATATATTTTCCCTCTCACATCCCCCACACCAGTGGCAAGACCAACTCTGTGATGGTGGTATGAAGAAAACTTGGCCTTCTTGAGTGAATACTGTAATCCCTTCTATCATGTAGGCCATGCCTCCTTCCATGCCTCCTTGAAATATTGGTCCAGGAGATTGAGTCAGCATACACCTTGTACCCTAGACCTTCCCTCAACCCCTGTCACTGGGAAACCTCTGTTTTGAAATATTCTCCATTCATCAGAATCACTTGGTCCATATCTTTATACCTGTAATCTATTAAGCTCTAGGTCAGTCTCTCTTTTCCAAAAGATCCAGTACCTGGCTTATATTGCTCCTCTCCAACCCTACTTCCACCCTCTCACTTGGAGTCTTCAATATACATGTTGATATCTTCTTAAGCATCCTGCATTCCCAGGTAATCAGCTTCCTTAACTCCCATGCTCTTCATCTTCATTCCACCTAATTTACCAACAGGGATATTGGAGAGAGAGTAAGAGGGAGTGTTGAGAAAGAAAGGAAAAAGGTCCAGGATAGTTTTAGAGGACATAGATGTGTATGAAAGGTAGATGTATGATGATAAGTGAAGGAGCAGTCAAAGGCAGTAAGAGAACCAGAAGAAAGACATTAGGGAAACCAAGAAAGAAGAGCATTCGGGAAGGGGAGATAGTCACCTAGAAGACCCCTTGGCATCTCAGAAATGGAACTTATCTGTCCTCCAAAACTCTTCCTTCCTCTAAATATCTATATTTCTATTAGGGGTATCAACATTCACCCAGATAACTTGGTTCATATCCATCACTCCCATGACCACTGTATGTCCTTTCTTGCTGTTCAGTCATTTCAGTCATTCCTGGCTCTTTGTGCCCCATTTGGGGTTTTCTTGGCAAAGATACTGGAGTGGTTTACCATTTCCTTCTCCACTATGTTCCCATTTTACAGATGAGGAACTAAGGCAAATAGGGGTTAAATGATTTGCCCAGGTTCACACAGCTAGTAAGTGTCTGAGGCCAGATTTGAACTCAGGAAGATGAGTCTTCCTGATTTTGGCTATGTCTGTCTGCAAATTTACCAAGGCTCTGTCCTTTGTGCTCACTCCTGTCTTCACTCTACATACCCATCTGTTAGTGATTTCATCCATTAACTGGGTAATTTCACTAGGTAATCAAGCTCATACTTTAAATCTCACCATTATCTGTAACTGTGTTACATCTATCATCTTGTACTCCAAATTTCCCCAGTCTGATGACAATCTGTTGTCCTTCCATCTCTCCCTTTGCCTCACTCATCCCAAACCTATTCTTTGTCGCCATTATGTTCCCCAATTCCCTCATTCCTCCCTGTTTTCTCAGACTCCTACTCTGGCCTCATCTCTTTCCCTTCATACTCTTGACCCTATAATTAATCATTTTAATTATAGCCCATTCAGTCCCCTTAGATGCCTTTCCTCCTTGTTCTCCTGCCATTTGTGCCATGGGGTCTTCCTTCCTCCTGTGTCCTGTCCTTAGCTGTTGCGTATCTGGTTAAGTCTCTCAGCTATGCTGACCATGTTCACTACAAATTGAAGTATCCTACATCAGCTGGGCTATCACTGCTGCACTACTACTTTATATTTTTCCTTGTGTTGACTGTCACATTCCTCACAATTGTTCTAAACTCTCTTAAGTCCCATCTTTCATGAATGTCTGCATCTCCACTCCCTCTTACCCTAAAATTACAGTGCCGTAAAAAGGACGCTGGATTTAGAGTCAGAGAACCAAGATTCTAGTCCAGCTCAAACACTACCTATGTGACCCTGGGCATGTGACAGCCTTCCCCTCCCCCACCCCCCAAGAGTTTCATTTTCCTCATCCGTAAAATGAAGGAGTCAGACAAGATGAACCTTCATATTCTCTACCCCTCTCCTCCGCTCCTTTGCTTCAGTCTTTGAGGAGGAGGTGGCCCTTCTTGCCAAGGCCAGACTCTACTTGGGCACTCGATCCCATTGTTCCTTGTATCCTGTGGGAGCTTGACATTCTTTCAGAATAATTTCTTTCACTACTTTCACCTATAATTTGTCTAGACTTATTAGCTACTTTCCTACTGCCTCCAAGCATACTAGATCTTCTCTGACCATAAAAACTTTCAGGTGACTCTGTCATCCCCTCATGCTTTGATCCTATATCCTCCTTCTTTTCACTGCCAAGCTCCTAGAAAAATTGGTCTCCTCTTGCTGCCTTCATTTCCTGTCTCAACCACTACCCCCCAACACACACGCACACACAGACACTACAGTCTGCCTTCTGACCTCACCACCCAATGAATCTGTTCTCCAAAAGGTTACCAGCAATGGCTTAACTTTAAATCTCAGTCTTCAAGTTCCTTGGCCCCTCTACAGCTTTGGCCATCACTGACCATCTCTTCGTGAATGCTTGCCTCTCTTGGTTTCCTTCATACCTTTCTTCTGATTCTGCTCCTCTCTTTGGCAGTTCCTTCACTTGATCATCATTCATTTACCTTTCATCCCTATGTGCGTCCCCCAAGACTATCCTGGGCCTTCTTCTCTTCTTCCTCAACACCCTCTCCTTTACTACTTTCTTATCTGGGTTCAGTGAACATATCTCTGCATATATATGTGTTGTATCCCCTAATTAGAATGTGAGTTTTGTGAGAGAAGGTACCACCTCAGTTTATTACCCCCAGTGCTTGGCACATAGTAAGTGTTTACTAAACGCTTTTTCATTCATTCACTAGTTCATTCACTCATTCATGACTCAGAAATCTAGCTATCTAATCCTAATATCTCTCTTGAATTCTAACACTACATGACCAACTGCCTACTAGACATCATCACCCAGATGGCCCACTGGCATCTCAAAAGTGAAATTTACCATCTTTAACCCCAAACCCCTCCCCCCTCTAACTATCTCAGTTTCTTGTTGAGGATACCACTATTCACCCAAGCTGCTAGTTTCATATCCACCACTCCCTTATATCTTTCTATGTCCACCAAGGCTCTATCCATTGTGCTCCTCTTTTCTCTCATCTATTAGTGACTTCATCAGTTGCCATAGGTGCAATGATCATCTTTATGTTTACTCTCAGATCTATATATTTACCCTCCTGAACTCCAGTTCTACATCACTAACTGTCTATTGGACATTTCCAGCTGGGTATCCTTATGGACACCTCAGACTTAACATATCCAAAACAACTCATATCTTTCTCCACCAAGCTACTGCCCTTCTAACTTTCCTGTATGTGTGAGAGCACCACCATCCTTTTAGGCAACCAGATTTACAACTTCAGAATCATATTGGACTCTTGACTCCCTCTTGCTTCCCATACCCAATCCATGGCCAAGTCTTACCAATTTCCTTTCTAGAACATTTCTCACATACATCCCCTTGTCTCCATTCACATTATACAACCATCCTAGTCCATATCTTTTCTGTACGTTTGCATTCACCTCTTCATTAGTCTTTCTACCTCCAGTTTCTTCCAGCTCCAATTTGTCCCACACATGGCTACCAAATCAATATTCCTAAAGTAGAGATCTAAAGATCTTTACTTTTTTTTTTTTTACTAAAGATCTTTACCCACTATCTCCCACTTTTCCTCTACCCCCCATCAAGACACAGATAACAATAATATCTAATGCTGTGAAAGATTGAATGACAATGGAATCAGACAAAGCTAGAATAAAATCCCAGCTCTAGATCCATGGTCCTAGTAGAATGAGAGTTCCATGAAAGCAAGGACTGTGTCATTTTTTTATTTGTAGCACAAAGTACAATGAGACATGAACAACAGGCACTTACCATCTGTTAAACTAAATGATACGCTTATTGAGCTTTGAAGGCTACTTATTAAATATTTTTTTCTCATGAACTTTTTTCCCCACTCACGCTCCAGGAAGCCTTTCTGCTCTTCTTCGGTCAAAATGGGGTCCTTTAAAAGATAATGAACAAACTATTGGCTTTTATACAAAGCAAATTCTTGAAGGATTAAAATATCTCCATGACAATCAGATTGTACATCGGGATATAAAGGTGAGATTCTGCTGTTTTTCTTTTCCACAAGCTTATGGTTAAAAAAGGACTTTGTGATCCCTTTTTTGTGGTCAACCTTAAACTATAAAGTTGAATAAATAAAACTTATAATAATTTATATTTAGATTACATATCATCTGTTATATAATTTATGCTATAAACATATAATGAAACATATAATAATTTCAATATCTGTAGTTTCCCCCACAACTGGAGTGTATGGTCTTCAAGAGTTTCCAGGTCCAAACATTTTGTCACCTTGTAGCCAACCTGGTGGAGGTATCTCCCTGAACTTCACTGGACTAGTCCTTGGATAACCCAAATATGGCCTTATTATCAAGCATTTTCCATTGGGTCAGAAGTACTATAGCTTATGTTTCAATGGCATAGATGAAAAATCAACATCAGAAGAGAACATTAGTGAAAGAATGTCTTTTTTCTTATGTAGCTATTTATTTTTTGTGACTATTCTCTCTCCCTCTCACTGCATCCCCTACCGAACAGTTCTTAAAATCCTTATAACAAATATACATAGTACAGGAAAACAAATTCCGGCATTGCCCACATCCAAAAATGTCTGACTCATTCTGTCCATCACTTCTCTGGCAGAAGATAGACGAGCAGGCTGCTTCATCTTCAGTACTCTGGATTGGTGGTTTATCATTGCATTGTTCAGATTGCATTGATCAGAAGTCTTAAAAGTATGAAGGATTGTCTTAGATATGATAGTAAATTCAAAATAGCAGAAGAGAATAGATAGAGATAGAATGGAAGTTCAGGAATATAAAAAATAAGGTAGAAATATTCATGCTAATATTGTGTGTACACACACACACACACACACACACATATATATATAATCAGATCAATTTACTATCAGACCTAATACATGGCAATGATAACTGACATTTTTATACCACTTTAAGGTTTGCATAGGCCTTTACATAGATTACATCATTTGGTTCTCATAATAATCCTATGAAGTAGGTACTGTAAGTATTCTTATCCACATTTCATAGGTTAAGTCATTTGTCCATAATCAGCCAGCTAGTATGTGTTGGAGGCAGGATTTCATCCTACATCTTCACAACTACAAGTCTGGTATTCTACCCATTACTCTCTTCTGCCTCTAAACATTTTTTAAAAGCTCAAGTGTCTGACTACTTCTGTCTTGGCAAACTGTCCCCATTTTTTACAGCACATGCTATAGTATTATATGGGAGCTTTCATTTATAACTTAACATTGAATTAAAATCCTCTCTTCTGTAGGGTGACAATGTGTTGATCAACACATATAGTGGTGTTCTAAAGATCTCTGATTTCGGCACATCAAAGAGGCTTGCTGGCATAAATCCATGTACTGAAACTTTCACCGGTATGTTGTGTTTTTTTTTCATCTAGAGTTCAGATATTTGTAAGAAAAGATTGAGGATAAGCATACTACAGCTTTCATAAATTGTGTCCATGAAGCCATATATGTTTTGCATTTGGCAACTTCTAAAATGGATTTGTAAAATGACCATTTAAAAAGAATTTGCTACTTCTGTGGAAAGAAGCCCTCCAATACATTATGAAAAGACCAATAAAATAGATTAACCAAGAAACAAACACAAACTCTTTAGCCTTGTATCACTACATTTTTTTAGGAATAAAGAGCTTATAAACAAAATTGAAATCCCTTTCAAGAGTTAGAAGCATGTCTTTTTCCTGACCTTGATCATCAACCAATGCCCTGGAGGATTGGAAGTCCTGAACAACTGGGCTAAATTTTAAGTTTTGATTATTTTGATTAAAAAAAAAGAAGAAAACCAAATTGCCAGTTTAAAAAATAAAAAGGGTAATTGCACTACCAATGAAGATGAAATTAAAGCAATTATTAGAAACTATTTTGCCCAATTACATGCCAGTAAAATACATCATCTAAGTGAAATGGCTAAATATTTACAAAAATATCAATTGCCCAGATTAACAGAAGAGGAAATAGAATATTTATAGAACCCTATCTTAGAAGAAGAAACTGAACAAGCCATCAATGAGCTCCCTAGGGAAAAAAAAGCCTTCTCCTCGATCTCTGTTCCAATGACTTAGCTCTGCTCCTGAGGTCAAAACCTGTAGTCATCTTTGCCACTCTCATTTCTTTTTGGGAAATCCTTTGATCTCTCCATCCACATATAACCACTTTTAGAGCTACCCAAAGGTTCTTTTCCTTAGCCTTGCCCCTCTGCTAAGCTTCTTACTCATGCATTAATCACTTCCCATTTTTATTATTACAGTTGCCTTTTTCATAGTTTTGTTTACTCCCTGTGGCTCTCATTCTCTATCCCACCACACAAATAACTCTGTCTGCCTTTAATTCAAAAAGAGGAAATGACTCACAAATTCAAAAAGAGATAGGGGAGGAGGGTATTGGGCTGGGTACAGGAGGGGAGCTTTCCTGAGATGAGGCAATGCAGGGAAAGGAGCCATCTCTAACTTAGTCATAGAAGGTAGGAGGAAAGACAAAGCCTCCAAAAGCAGAATGAACAGGTAAGAAATAAAAAAACAGGAGAATCTGTGGTCTATAATCAATTATGAATGGGATTTGGAAATAGAAAAACATCCATGTGGTAATGGATTGTCTTTCATGTTAAAAGTCAACTTAGCTAACATAGGCTAACTTGCACTTACATGCAGAATTCAACATTCATTTATTAGGAGCTAATCACATAGCAGACACAGCACTAGGTACTAAGGATATTAAGAATAAACCTGCCCTCAGGGAACTTATAGTCCATATAAAGCACAATGGTCAGGTGGTATTTCTTTTTTCTTTATGTACAGGCACCTTTAAAACAGTTTGATTTTTATGTACCAAAAAAGAAAAATATCTCATTTTTCAGAGCATAGATGTTAACACATATTTCCTCAATACTTGAGAAATATACTGTTTTGTTGGTTCATACCAATGCACTACTTCTGTGGACGCAAATAGCAGCTCCTCTTTGCCAAAGTAGGGTTCTTATGAGTTCCTCAGACCAAAAAGAAAAAAAAAGAAAGAAAATCAGCATGTGATAGGCATCTAGAGTGAGCCTTTCTTAATTTTTTTAAATTGGCCCTTAGAAAACAAGCATGCAGTTACTTCACCAGAACTGTACTCAAGTACAATTGGTTGGACAAATGAGAGCTTGTGCTCGTCTGTAGTTTTTGAGACTCCTCAAGTTACCCTCCAGGCCTTCAGTGACTTGTACAGCAATAAAACTTTATACTCCCCTCATGATATGAATTTAGATAGATTAATAAAAAATTCATAACCTTCCTGATGGTTAGTTAGATGGTTGAAATTTCCTTCTAGTTATGTAATATTTACACTTAGAATGCAGTACAAAAAAAATCACTTTCACTGGACAGAAATAACAAAAATCTATTAATAAAATGTAAACAAAATAGTTGGGGTTTTTTTTCCTTAAAAGTGAACTTTTAAAATTTAACCCAGTTGTTCAGGACTTCCAGTCCTCCAGGGACTTGGCTGATGACGAAGGTCAGGAAAGAGACATGCTTCTGTATCTTGAAAGGGTTTTCAGTTTTTTTAAAGGCACTTTATTCCTAATAAAATGTAGTGATGCAGGGCTGAAGAGTTTCTGTTTGTTTTTTTTTAAAACCACATTCTCCCAGGTTTTATAAGCAAAACAAAAACACTAACAAATTCTTCTTCCCTGTATTACTACATTCTATTAGAATATATCTACATATATGTAGAGAGATTATATATGAAGTGAGGAACATAAAACCTGAAAGTAATATTAGATATAATAATTAACAGCAATTAACACCTATGTTATATAACCAAATATTAATAGAATATATAATTTATTTTAATTAATATTGCTATAACATATTATATATATATATATATATGTAAATATTGGTCAGCTAGGTGGCACAGTAGATAGAGTACTGTGCCTGAAGTCAGGAAGATTCATCTTTGTGAATTAAAATCTGGCCTCAGACTAGCTGTGTGACCCTGGGCAAGTTATTTAACCCTCTTTGCCTCAGTCTCTCATCTGTAAAATGAGCTAGAGAAGAAAGTGGCAAACCACTCCAATATCTTTGCCAAGGAAACCCCAATTGGGGTCACAAAGAGTAAGACACTACTGAAAAATGACCCAACAACAAAAATAATATTACTTTCAGGTTTTTATTCATGCTCATCACATCATCCTCCAAATCAGAGTGGGTCTTTTTCCCAGGGTGGGGGAGGGGGAAGATTTCATTCATAACATGGGTCTATTCAATTACAACAATTTAAGATTGTAAAAGTTTGCAGTTTCTTCCTTCTTTGTCTCTATACACCCACACCTTGGCATCAAACATTTTAAAAGCTTGCCAACACTCATAAAACTTGTGGAATAAAACTCTGCCTTGAGCACACTTCTTACCAGAAAATGCGGGACCAGGATTTTTTTTTAAATACCAGAACACCCATAAAGAGAGAAGCCATTACCAAGGTGTAACATAGATAACCTGCCAGGTGCAGAAGACTACCAAGAAGAATGACTTAAAACAGTCAGCTTTATGGAGGGAAAGTAATCAGAAACTGAATTCACAAAAATTAGAGATGAGGTGCCTAATAAATCATAGGATTCAGAGCTGCAAACAACCTTTGTCCTACCCCTTCCTATTATAAAAGAGGAAACCTATTTCCCAAAAAGGAGGGAGAACTAATCCAACATCAAAGGGGTAGTAAGTAACAGAAGTAGGTGAGATTCAAACCCAGGTTTCTGAATCCAAACCCAGCACTTTCCAATGTAACAATGGTTGTTTTGAATGAATGACAAGAAGCAGAAGGATGGTCTGAAAAATATAGAAAAAAAAGAGCAGAGTTTAAAATGGGCCAGAGTTTATATATAGCATTGTCAACGTTAGAGACACACTCACTGTACCAGGCTGACAGTAACATTCTGTACCCTAGAAAAGAATACAGTGGTACAGTCATAAATTTTTAGGCTCTACCAAAGCCTAAATGAAATATCTGGTAACATTACCCAACTCTCTTTGTTCAGTTTTTCCATGTTCTCCAAAAAAACTTCTGATAACTAATTCTATTCCCCAAGTATCAATGGAATGGCTTTTTGCCAACTTTAAATAAGTTGGCATCTGGTTTCTAAATCAGTCTCTTGTGGGTACAGTTGACATGAATCTTGTTTCTTAGAGTCCCAGTTGGCATCTGGTTTCTAAATCAGTCTCTTGTGGGTACAGTTGACATGAATCTTGTTTCTTAGAGTCTGGTCAATCACTCTTGAATAAATGTGAATTTCTGAAAATGTAAAGATGAGGTCCAGAACCCAGGATGTTGGTAATGATACAAAAGACTAACATGCCATCAGGCATCTGGCTTCCTTTTTCTCTCCCTGTTAAATTCAACAGGGAACGGCAGACCATTTTAGTTATCATAAGATGACTAACAAGAAGGTAGTAGAACATTATAGACAGAGTCCTATCACAAGAGAGCAGGAAGTTGTAGAGAGAAAAAACAAATTTACCGGAAGTTGCACGAGGGTCCCAGTTAAGTCAGATCCTTCTGAGTGCTTTGTATATATTTATTTGCCTGTTGTAGGACAAGAATTGTCTTTGCCTCTTTTTGTGTAGACATCTTAAACTCAGCATGTCCAAAACTGAACTTGTTACCTTTCCTAAAAAATTCTTCCCCTTTTCATTACTTTCTGTTACTGCCTATGGTGCCACCCTCCTCCTGGTCACCTAGGCTTGAAACCTACATATTGTCCTTAACTCTTCACTCTCTCTCACCCCCCCATATTCAGTCTGTTGCCAAGTGCCATCAATTTTCTTCATAACATGTCTTTTTCACTCTTCCTTCCTTCCTCCGACATTGCTACCACCCTAGTTCAGGACCTCATCTCTTCATCCCTGAACTATTGCTGGTTGGTTGGTTGGTTGTAAGACCAAAAGGGCATCACTGTGTTGGAGTCAAGGTACAGTGGGTTTGACCGGGGCTGATCAGATCCATACGAGCTTGGAGGGTTCTACCACAGGTTGGGCACAAATAGTCCATGTGAAAATTTGGAATGGAGATGTCTCTAAATTTGCATATCTCCCATTTCTTTTGAGCTACTACAATTCTGCTTGTCTCGTAGAGCACAGCACCTTCTTTGATGCAGGAACATCAAGCTGAGCCAGTCCTATCACCTCCAGGATCAAATATAAAATCTTCTGTTTGATGTTCAAAACCCTTCATAGCTCACTCCCCCCCCCATCTTTCCAGTATTCTTAATACCTTACTCCTCACTCCCACCTCCACATATTATACAATCCAGTGACACTGGCCTCCTTGCTGGTTCTCAAACAAAACACTCCATCTCTTGCTCGGCATTTTCACTGGCCATCCCCCAGGCCTAGGTGCTCTCCCTCCTTATCTCTTCCTCCTGACTTTCCTAACTTTCAAGTTCCAGGAAGCCTTTCCCAATCCCCCTTAATTCCAGAGTTCCCTCTCTTGATCATCTCCAAATCATCCTGTCTGTACCTTGTTTGTACATTTTAACATATTGTCTCCCCCATTAGACTGTGTGCTCCTTGAAAGCAAAAACTGTTTTTACCTTTCGTTGTATCCTTACTGCTTAGCCCAGTGCCTGGCATCTAATAGGAATTTAATAAATGCTTACAGACTAATAAATTTAATAATTGCTCAACTTTAGATATATAGATATATACACACATATGTACATATATATTTAAAATATATATATATATATATTTATATATATATGTTTCACTTTGGTCAGATAGTATTGAAATAGCTTGTGTATCAAAAGGCTCAAAATTTGAAATTAATTGAGTATGGTATCTTAGAAGTCTTTGCCTTTCATAGGTTATCTGAGTAGACCTTTATGGAGCATGACACTTGCAGAAGGAAATAAAAAATTCTGTTCTTTATTGTGCTTCTGAAAAATTGCTGGACTTTGGGGAAAATCACTTAACATGTTGGTGCCCTACTTGGCACTGTCTGGAAAATGGAAGAGCATGTCATTGTTATCAAATAATGTTCATCATCCATTTTTATTCCCTTGATAAATAGATTTTAAAAAGAAATAGTACAATTGTAAGGCCTTTTTTCTCCACTGTAGAAGGTGGAGACCAGCAAAGGTGAAAATTGAAACTCAAAGTACATTTTACAAATTATTTTATCACTGTAGAAATGAATTTATTAGAAATCAATAGAAAATATATTTGAACTATTTCCAGGTACTCTTCAATATATGGCACCAGAAATAATAGATAAAGGACCAAGAGGATATGGAAAAGCAGCAGACATATGGTCTTTGGGCTGTACGATCATTGAAATGGCCACAGGAAAACCACCGTTTTACGAATTGGGAGAACCTCAAGCAGCTATGTTCAAGGTCAGATTTTTCTTTGATGCCTCATTTCATGTCATGTCCTATTTAAACTGTCATATGCATAAAAATTGATGGTCAGAGATTATATGTATGTGTATATGTATATGTGCATTATATAGACCTATGTCAGAAATATGGAAAGTTTTGGAATTATCTTTTAAGATCTCATTGGATGAGGTAAAATTGGGTTTAAATAGTGCAACCTTAGTATGATAACATATTAATACATATTTGGAGAAGGATGTATTTATAGGTCACTTACTAGTGCGTGTGGTATGAGAGTTAGTGTTAGTATGGATAAATCAAATCTACGGAAAACAAAAAAAAAAAGAAGCTTATTTAAATTATGATTTCATTTGCCAGATTTGCCGGAACTGTTACCATGGTTGCTGCCAAATAATTAAGTAGCACCATGTAGATTTCTTCTGCTCCCTCTACTGTATTTTGTTAGAGGCTCTAATGACCATTGCCGTCAATAATCATAAGTAATATGTATGTTGAATTTTAAAATTTGCAAAATTCGCATCCTTCCAAATACCCACTTGGGAGGTGAAATCTTTCTGAGTGCTACCTTCACAGCTTACTAACTGCATCATCTTGGAAAGATGAGCTTCCAGGGTTATAATGCTAGTGAGTGTTAGACTCAGGATTCAGTCCAGGTGACGTGATTCCCAATTCAACACCTTTCCACTGTACCTATAACATTATCTGGATAATCAGACTGTGAACAGTCTGGAGTGAGTAGCATTTTCTCTTGGTCTGAACTAAAATCTGGAGAGAGCATTTTGATCATTCAGTCCATATCTTGGAGAAAGGATTTGTTCCATTTTTGTCTGTGACCTAGCAAACATATTGTGTGAGTGAGTGAGAAAGAGAGAGAGAGAGAGAGAGAATGTGTGTGTGTGTGTATGTGTGTGATACAAGTCTTAAAATTGATTCCTTCTGCTGGTATCAATACATGTATCCTTAAATAAGACACTGAAGCATTCCAGAAATAGTATGATTTTTTTAGAAAGTGTTCTACTCTTAGAGTCAGGAGAGTTTATTCTGTTTTTGGAGTTGGAAGACTTGAGTTTGAGTCACATGTCCACAGCTTACTGTGTCTGTCACATTGACAACTGACTTCACTTCCATGAACCTTAGTCATCTTATCTGGAAAATGGGCATAATCATAATTTGATTGCCTGCTTCACAGGGTTTCTGCAAAAAATGTGCATGATAAATCTGAAAGCACTGTATAGATTTGGGCTATTATTACAGTATCTTACAGTATCTTTCTTGATTTTGAAATGGGATTAAATGTGTATCCCTTAACATCCTTTCTAGCAATGCAGTTTGAAAAACACATTGATACAAGGGAAGTGAATTGAGCTGTTTGGGGAAGAAAGAGGACCTGTAAATTACCTTTGAAAGCTAGGCCTAAAGAACTTATCAGCCTATGAAAATATTTCACTAGCCATCCTTTTGGGAAATTTACAGGTATAAAATAAGTAAAACCAGTATTTTCTCCTACTTGCCTGGTGTAAGTCATCATTTATTTTGACCAGTAGTCACAAGGCAGAGTTTTTTTAAGTAATATTACATATTATAATATAATCATATATTATAATATGCAATGTCATAGTATATCATAATTATCCATAAATATAACATAATACAAGAAACCTCAATTCCTGTTCCCTTATCCCTGCTTCAACATCTTGCCTGACATGGAAGGCCCAAGTAGTAACTCTTCTGGGATGTAAAACAAGAGCTCATCACTACAGTTCTTGTTGTTTGTCCTTCCTTCTCAAAGAGGACCATGACATCAGGAAGGTGATGATGCCATGACTTGCAAATGAATTGGATTTAAGTGAGGGAGGACTTTGCAGAGTGAAAAACAGTGGACCCACAAAGTTTCCTTTGTCCTCCCGCCATGAAAGAAGAGGCCTAATTAGCCCAGTTTTAACAAACACCACCGCTACCACCACCACCACCACCCCTGCTTGGATCTTTGGGAATTAATATGCCAAGGGAGGATCTCTTCCTGTGTTCTTCAGCCTGCCAAATAAAATAAATGGGGAGAAAATTCCATAGCCATAAAGTTCTACCATTTCTTTTATACTGTTATTCACCAAAGGTGAACTTGGATGGAGATGGGGGGACAGGATGTGTACATGGTGGTAGGTGCTCAGACCTGTGATTTCATTAGAATGGGAGAACTCCCAGGGTAGAAACTTTCTTCACTGTTATAGATCTACAACTCTTCTGTAGTCTTAAGAGCATCATCAGGGACGCTGAGCTATTAAATGACTTATCCATGGTCACATATAGACTATATGAGTCAGAAGCAGGACTTGAACCCAGGGTTTCTTATCTCCATGGTTAATCCACCATGTCAGTAATTCTTAACCATTTTTGTGCCATGGTGATAGTCTGTTGAAGCCTATAAACCCCTTCTCAGAACAATGTTTTTAAATACATAAGATAAATACATGGGATTACAAAGGAAAATAATTATATTTAATTGTGTAATTTTTTCCTATCGAAGTACATGGACCCTAGGTTTTTTAACAAAAACAAAAAACAAAAACTCTGCATTGTTATTCTGTCTAACAGAAGTGGGAATTTTGATAATTGTTATGCTATTTTTTCCACTAGGAAATTTATCCCATTTGGGAAAATTTTCGTGTGTATTTTTCCACATGTCATATGACTTCTACCTCTGGTATGTAATTAGTGGGGCATAATCTGATCTAATGGTGACTTTTAGTAGTCTTCGAATTTTTCCAACCATGGAGGATAGTATATCTTGTGGACATTTATATTTATATTCATAGATAATGGGAGCTAGAAAAGATCTTAGAGATGCTTTAGTAAAATACTCCCATTCACCTCCTCCCTTAAACTTTTATTTATTCCTTCCAGTTATTTCCCAATATACACCACATCTGACCTTGCCATTAAATCCCTTTTCTTAACAGAGAAAAACTTAGGCAAAACCCAACCAACAAAGCCTCCATGTCTGACAGCGTACGCATCATTCCATACTTATTGTCTACCATTTGTCAACCAAGAGGATCTAAATATTTTCTCCTCTATTCTCTGGGGCCATGATTAATCATTTCAACTCATCTGAATTCATCAGCATTTTAGTGTTTTTATTTACGTTATTGGAATCCCAATACCTACATTTTGTAGATGAAAAAAAAACAGAGGCCAAGAAAGGAACAGTGATTTGTGTAAATCAAGTTAATAGTAGAACTAAGACTGGAATCCAGTTTTTCAGCCTAACACATCAATATTTGTCTAGATAATACCATCCTGCTTCCCTGTGACAGCCAAGACATATACTTCTGTATGTGTGTATGTATGCATATGTATGTGTGTATATGCCTATATGTATATGTATACATGTCTTCTCATGTATATGTATATGCACACATGCATATATATACACTCATTGTATTATTATGATGCCTATAAATACATTTGTATGTTATCTATGAATATACATATATAAACCTTTATATACATATTATATGAAACCTTTGTTGCAGCCTCTTTATATACACATCTTTATGTACATATACACACACATATATATGTACACACACAGACATACATACATACACACATACACACCTCTTTGTTGCAATACCACTACTTTGAGAAGGTTAAGAAGCCTTCCTTTCTCTTCATAAATTTCTTATTCTCTATACAGTATGCCATTAACTAATTATAATGATAGGTAATAAAAGAGCCGATATTTCATTTGAATATCTCCTGCTATTGACAACAAGTTTGTTGACAAACAATTTTTATTACATTATCTACTTTATAAACTCTAGGCTGTATTTGGTTCTCCTAATCCTGGCATCCCAGCTTATCATTTTTTAGTATCAGCTAGTGGAGAACACATGATTCATTTGTAACTCAAATAGGACTACTTTAGAAATAGTGTATCCTGAATCAAAAGTATGAAGATATCAATGATTAAAAAGAACAAAGCTTATAATAGAAGTAATATGAAAACTTCAAATTAGCATAAAATAAAGCCATATTTCTCGTTTAAAATAGGTGAGGCACATAAAATATCAATTCTTAATCAATGTTAACAGATTCTTCTCTCCGTCTTAACTGTTCATTTGTGAAAACTTTGCTAGGATCTAGGGATGTTCACAATGAATTCTGGTGAACAGAACACGGATTTATGACGAAACGTCTGGGTCTGTTACCAGCTTCACTAATTGTTCTGTGAATCTTTGGTCAGGTAAAAGTAGGATGTTCTTTAGTTAGGGGATTTAGCGAGTAAGATATATGCATAGGAGGTTAGAAGATGTCATCCCACTTAGGGGTAAAGCTTATGGTTTTATTTTCTGTTTCTTTTAGGTAGGGATGTTCAAGATACACCCAGAGATCCCTGAGTCAATGTCAGCAGAGGCCAAGGCCTTCATATTGCACTGTTTTGAACCAGATCCTGACAAAAGGGCCTGTGCCAACGATTTGCTTGTTGATGAGTTCTTAAAAGTTTCCAGCAAAAAGAAGAAGACACAGCCTAAGCTTTCAGGTATGTACCTGCATTGAAGTAGGAGTGAGTCAGCAGGCACGGTGGCAATGCACCTGTAATCCCAGATACCTGCGAGGCTACTACGGATGGATCACTTGAGATAAGGAGTTCTGATCTATAGTAGGCAAAGCTAATTGGGGAGCTGCACTACTTGGCATTAACATGGCGAGGTTGCCTAAGGAGGGATGAACAGGCCCATATCAAAACAAAACAGGTCAAAGTTCCTCTTCTGATCAGAGTGGGACTAAGGTGTGACCTTAAAAAAAATAAAGGAAAAAAGAAATAGAGATGAGTCAAAGTCACTGAATCTAAGCTGAATGAAATGTCAGGTAGGTTATAAATTTAGGTGGCACAGTGGATAGAGTGCTGGACCTGACATCAGGAAGACTCATCCTCCTGAGTTCAAATGTGGCCTCAGACACTTAATAACTGTGTGACCCTGGGCAAGTCACTTAACCTTGGTTGCCTCACTTTCTTCATCTGTCAAATGAGCTGGAAACGGAGATGGCAAATGAGCATTTTTGCCAAGAAAACCCCAAATGGAGTCATAAAGAATAAGACACAACTAAAATGATTGAACAGCAACAAATTATAAATGAATAACTTTCATATGTCCCCAGCTATCACTGGAAATTAGGGATGACCATTATCCAAGGAATCAGAGAGTCTGTTCTTTAACACCAGAATATTGTAGTGTCATAGCATGGTGTTTGAGGTCTAATTATAAACTTCAAAAAGAGGGACTATGTCTTTAACATCCTATTGCTGTAAGTCCTGTTAAAATATATGAGATTCAGTGCTTTGTTCTTGTTGCTGGTACCCAAACTACACTAAATAGAACTTTAAAATATTCTTGTAGTTGTTGAGTACTGTAAATGGCATGTCTCTTTAAACTTCAGGTTTGAGAAAATTCCTGCTGCACCTTCAAGAATGTCTCTGACTGTTGGATAAAATAGATGAAAAATAGGCTTTCAGTTATACAAAATTAAAAAAAATACAGTGAAGGAATATCCCCTTAAAGCAGTTTTCTTGGGGAACTCTCTCCTCCCTCTTTCTCCTAGAGGGATATCATGGCCAACTTCTTCATGGAGGCAGCATGGTACTTTGGAAAGAGCATTGGCCTTGGAGTCAGACAACAGAGGTTCATGTTCCACCTTTGACACTTCAATCAATCAATCATTCATTCAACAAACACTTATTAAGCATAGACACAAAAAATGAAACAATCCCTATTCCCAAGGAACTTAGATTCTAAAGGAGGAAATAACAAGTACATATATAAGTATATACCCCAAAATATGAGAAGAACAAACACAAAGTAGTTATTAAATACAAGGTAGTTTGGGAAGGAGGGCACCAGCAATAGGGCATCAATCTTGAATGAAGAGCGTGATTCTAGGAGGAGGAAAGGAGGGCGTGTGTTCCAGGATGTGCAGGGATGGCCACTGCAAAGAAGGGAGATGGAATATTTTGTGTAGGAAACCAAGAAGGCCAGTTTGGCAGGATCACTGGATTTGGGAAGGCAAATACTGAGGCTGCAAAGACAGTTTGGGGCCAGGTTGTGGAAGACTTTAGAAGTTAAACAGAGAAATTTGCATTTTATCCTAGAAGCACCAGGGAGCAAGTAGGGTTTATTGAGTAGAGGAGTAATATAGTTAGATCTGCACTTAAGGGAAATTAACTTTGGCAGTAATATAGAGGGTAGGCCAGAGTAAGAAGAGACTTTAGGCAGGAAGATCAATTTGGATGCTGCTGCAGTAATCTATGTAAAAGGTGATGAATGTTCTGAACTAAGGAAATGACTCTTAAGTAGAAATAAGGGGTAGAAGATGTTTTTGGAGGTAAAAGGACAATTGACAGAGTATGTGGAGTGAGCAAAAAGTAAGGAGTGGAGGCTATCACCAGGATTGCAAACCTGGGAGACTAGAAGAATTCTGGTGCCTTGGACCGAAATAGGGAAGTTTGGAAGAGGGAATGAGTTTTAAGGAAAAGAGACTGAATTCTGTTTTGGACATACTGAATCTGAGATGCCTCTGGGACATCCATTTTGAAATGTCCAGCAGGCAATTGTTGATGGGGAACTGAGGCTCAAAGAAGAGACAGGAACTGGATATAGAGATCTGAGAGTCATCTTCAGAGAGATGATAAAGCTTAGGGGAGCTGAGAAGTTTCCTAAGAGTATGTAGGGTATGTTCCATATAGAACTGTGGGGGATCCCCAAAGTTAGGGGATGTGATATGGATGATGAAAAATCAAACGAGACTGAAAAGAACAGTCAGGAATGTAGGAAAAGTCGGAGAGTGGTGCCATGAAACCCAAGAGAGGAAAGAGTGTCTGGAAAGAGGGTGTCTTCATCAGTATCAGATATGGCATATGGGTTGAGAAGGATGAGGATCAAGAAAAAAAATCCAATCTGGCGATTGTCGGTAACTTTGGAGAGGACCTTTCAGTTGAGTGAAAAGATCCAAAGTCAGATTGTAAAGAGTTGGGTGAGTGAGAAGAGAGTGAAAGCAAACAATTTTTTTTTCTTTAGGAATTTGGCTGAGAAAGAAAGAGAAGGATATAGGACAATAGCTTGATGGGTCTAGTAAAGATTTTTTTAAGGATGGGAGAAACTTGGGTTTGTTTAAAGGTGGTAGAGAATGAACCAATAAATAAGATGAGGTTGACAATTAAAGGGACAAATGATTGAAGTTGCAAACTGCTGGAGAAGACGAGGGGATTGGCGTTGGCCAGGAGAAGGGCCACCTCACTGTCAAAGACTGAAAGAAGGAAGGAGACAGTGGGAGACAAGGTCAAGAAGTTTTGAAAAGAGGAAACTCAGGTTAAATGGCCCTATTTTCTTGTAAACTAAGGTGAAGTCCTTAGCTGAGAGGAGGGAGAGAAAGGCAATTGGTAAGAGAGGAGAGGAGAGATTTGGAAGAGTTTCTGTGTGGAGTGAGGTGTGAAATTAATGAAAAAGGAATAAAAGGATTGCCATGTTGAGTTGAGTTGAGTGAGTGTCCAGTTGAGGTTAGATGACAATTTCTAGTGCATCCCAGTCAGCACGGTTCTGGGTCTTAGCTCCATTCTGGAGTATGTGAATAAGAGTGAAAGACGAAGGTGGTGGGAGTCTGCCAGGGATAGTGTGTACTTGAATCGGCTAACTATAAGATCAAGAGCAGAAACGAAGGCAAGAGAAGGGATAATGGCCTGAATAAAGGACTGAGGGGTGAATGGATTGAAGATCCTCAACAAAGGAGAGTGCGTTTAGGAGGGATGAGGCAGAGGAGGTTGTTTTCAGAGAGAGAAATGTCAGATTAAGAAAGTGGAATGCTTGTGGGCCATGGTAAGATCCAAGGCGTGGCTGTGCATGGCTGAGGTAGAATGAAACAGTAGGCCATGATATTTAAGACTGAGGAATTGGGAGGTTAGGGAGTTCCTGGGAACATCACCATTGAAATTGTTCCCTAGAACAAAGGCAGAAGTTTGGGAGGAGAGGAAGGTGGTAAGCTAGGTACATTCCCTCTCTTAATGGTGTTGGGGGACCCAGATTGGGTAAAGATTTGCTCAAAGGAGCAAATGTCACTGAGGATCAGTTGATAGTTAAGGGAGAGGAGAAAAGTGACTGTAAGTAGCAAGGAATATTCTGAATCCCTCACCAGGACCAGTTAGGTTGGAGGAGGAGTGAAGGGAATGAGCATAAAGCCAGTGATTGAGAGAATGGCCAGGGATGCAGGGAGGGCAGGAGGGAGCCAGGTCTCAGTGAGGGCTAGTAGATGGAAGGAGCCCTACCTTTGTAAATTTAGACAGGTGGCTTAACATCCCTCAGGTTCTTCATCAGTAAAATGATCAGATTAGACTGGATTCCGGCCACAGAGGTCCCTTGCAGTTATAGATCTAGGATCCTATGATGAGTGAGTGAATTAAAAAGCATTTATTAAGTGCTTACTATGTTCTAGGCATAAATACAAAACAAAAGCTATTCCTGCCCTCAAGGAGCTTACGTTCTTATAGGGGAAGACAACACATATAGGGGACGAGTGGCCATGGAGAGATATTTTGGTTTGGAAAATCATAGAGATGATGAATAGAGCCATAGGAGACTGGACTGACATACCTTTCCAGTGGTAATGGCAATATTGATTTGATTATGGTTCTAGAACTGGAAAAGGTCATTGGGGCAGGGGCAGGGGGGTGAGGTGGGGGGAAGAATATGAGTCTTTTCTCCCAGACACTTAGACATGAATCATAAGGGCCTTTGGGGTAGGACACAAAAATCTGGCTCATTCTCTTTCAATTTTTTTCTCCCGAGATGACTTTTTAAAAATTACTAACAATGTTATTAAAAACTCATTTCAGGAAGGATTTATATATGATATATACATCTATAGACATAGACATATATACATACATATATGTGTGTATACATATACACATTTTTCATGAAATGGGTTCTGAAAATATATACATTTATAGTTTTTTGAAATGAGTTCTCTATATATTATACATCATTTATTTTTATATATTTTAGATGATATATATATATATTATTACCTAAAAATTAGGATACATAATATATATTGTCTGGAAATATATAATAAGATATATCATGCTAAAATATATAATACTTTATCTGAAATACATATTTTCATACACATATATATACATATATATATATATACACACACACACACATATGCTGTCATTTCTTGTCCATTTATTAAAAAGCTATCTTTTGAGAGGAATCTATTCTTCACCCGCCACTTTGATTTTTGGTTAGTTCGTAAGAATGAGAACATACTTACAATGAGAACATACTAAGTCTGCGTATATTTCCTTCTACAGCTCTTTCAGCTGGATCAAATGGTGAGTCTGATTTTTTTTAACCTTTACCTATTTATAGAGCTATTTTTTAAAAATATTCACCCCTCAGGGGAACAAAGCCTCGTGTGTTGTGTGCTCAGCTCTAGCTTCCTTCATCAGTTAGCTTAAATAATTTTATTCTGTTATGTGCCAGTGCTGGCCAAAACAGCAGTAAACCAGATTAGGTAGGTACCCTGTTTAATTATTCTGCCTTAAGTAGATTTTGATTGCTATTTCCTGGTGGTGAGCTGCTGACCATACTCTTTGAAATTTTGGCTTTGAATGTAGTCAGACATCTCAATATTACCTATGTATTAACTAACCACTTTGTAGATTTTCAATCTAAAAATTTTACCCTGTCACCTTGGACTGCAAACTCCAACTGCCAGTTGGTTGGAGCTCCGAGAATGAATTTTCAGCATTAGCCTAAGGAAATCATTACGAGGAAGGCAAATATGCTCCAAAGTGATAGTACAAAGCCAAATGGGAACAATTTTTAAATCATCCATGCCCTGGATTACCCAATGTTTGTTCCTCTCCACTGCATTATTATATTACAATGTGGATAAATAGGTGAAACTGACTTTTTATGGGGTCTAAACATATATCCTTCTTCTTATTTCTGAGAGTGTTGCTCCTGAAGCTTGGGGTGAGAGTCAGAAGACTTAGGTGCCAGTCTTATCTCTACCATTAACTATCTGTGTAGAATTAGCATATCATTTTTATCTCAGTTTCCTCATTTGCAAAATGACAATTGGACTAAATGTTCTCTGACACCTCTGTATAGATATAAAAATCTGTTATCTAAGAGTAATTGTTTGTAAAAAAAAAATTCTTAGTGATTTCTAGAAAAAAAATCAATCAACAATTCTCGTTATTTTTATAAATTTTAGGAGTGAGCAGAGGCAGCACATCTGGGCTACGTAGTCTGTGCCGTTCTTGATACATAAGCACTGTGTATAAAACATGATACAGTCAGCATAGCACAGTATCAGTTGTCTGTTGCTTAAAGGCTCCTTTGCTGTTATCACAGGAGTTAGAATAGGAATGGACCATCAAGATTATCCAGTCTAACTTCACTTTCTTAATAAGAAACCAAGGCCCAGAGAGATGTTACTTGCTGAGATCATGTTAGAAGATGGAAGAGCAAGCCATCTGGAACCCAAACCAGTGTTTTATCCACCATATCAAACTACCTCTTTCTCCACTGAGGCTAGTGCTATTGTTGGTCCATCCCAATGCCAAGAAAAATCAAGTGTCCTAGAGGGTTCTGTGTGGAAATAGGGTTGGTGCTCCTACTGTCTTTGCCTTTAGCTAAAGCACTCAGCTGACAAACATTTATTCAGCATTTGCTACGTGCCAGCTAGGTGGTACAGTGATTAGAGCAATGGGCTTGGAATCAGGAAGACCTGAGTTCAAATTCTACTGCAGACACTTAGTAGTTGTGTGATCCTGGGCAAGTAGGTACTTACTGTCTGCCTCAGTTTCTTCAAACTCTAAAGTGGGGATAATAATTGTTGTCTTTGCTGTTCAGTCGTTTCAGTCGTGTCTGATTCTTCATGACCGCATTTGGGCTTTTCTTGGCAAAGATACTGGAGGGGGGTTGCCATTTCCTTCTCCAGCTCATTTAACAGATGAGGAAACTGAGGCAGACAGGGTTAAGTGACTTGTCCAGAGTCACACAGCTAGTGTATGAGGCCAGATTTGAACTCAGGAAGATGAGTCTTCCTGACTCCAGGCCTGGGGCTCTATCCGCTGTGCCACCTAACTGCCCTGGGGATAACAATAGCACTTACCTTATAGAGTTATTGTGAAGATCCAGTGAGATAACATTGGTAGAGAGCTTACATAATGCCTAGCATATAGTAGCTACTGTGTAAATGCTAGCTAATATTATTATTATTATCTGTGCTTAGCAATTGAAATATAAATAGAAGCAGAGAGACAGTGGTGGGGGGGGCAGCAAGGTGGCACAGGGAGTAGAGCACTGGCCCTGAAGCCAGGAGGACCTGAGTTCAAATCCAGCCTCAGACACTTAACACTTACTACCTGTGTGACCTTAGGCAAGTCACTTAACCCCAATTGCCTTGCCTTCCTCCCTCAAAAAAAAAAAAGACAATCCCTGCCCTCAAAGAGCTTACATTCTAATGAGAGAAGTCAACACATAAAGAGAGCTGAAAAGCAGAGATGGAAGAAAGAGGGTACCTGGAGGAAAGGAGCTGGCATGAACAGTAGAGAAAATATGGTGGAGATGAGTCAGCAGTGAAGCCTGGAGAAGGATGAAGTATGGTGTATTGAATGGGGCCCTCCAGCCCATCATTTACTTGCGGTATGACCATGGGCAAATTATTTAACCACTTTCAAGTTTCTTCCTTTTTTCATCTATACAACAGGCTAATGCTACTTAAACTCCTTCCCAGAGTTCCTCTATGGTCAGTCAGTCAATCAATAAACACTTATTAAACACCTGCTATGGGCCCCCTGCTTGTGCTCAGCACTGGGGATGCAAAAAGAGGCAAAACACAGTCCCTGCCCTTGAGGAGCTCACAGCCGTACCATGCTATATAATTGTGAGCTATTTTCTTTTGGAGTGGTCTTGGAATTTCACCTGTGTGGTAGCTAGGTGGAACAGTGGATAAAACATTGAGTCAGGAAGTCTGGAGTCAGGAAGATTCATCTTCATGAGTTCAAATCTGGCCTCAGACACTCACTAGCTCGTGTGACCCTGGGCAGGTCACTTAACCCTACTTGCCTCAGTTTCCTCATCTGTAAAATGAGCTGGAGAAGGAATTGGCAAACCTCCCTAGGATCTTTGCCAAGAAAACCCCAAATGGGGTCATGAAGATTCAGACACAACTGAAAAAATGACAGAACAAATAAAATCAGCAAATGCTGATGGAATTTCGATAACTCCTGGACCAGGGACTTTCAAACTAACTGAAAACCATTCTGTGTTTAAAGTTAGAGTGTAACTTATAGCTGCTGGTGAGCATGATAGGATCGGAAGTTAAGGTTCTTAATCTTAAAAAGAACCTTCCTATTGTCAACATTTCTTGGATTTGTTGCCTTCTATAAGTGATAGTTTAAAAAATTGATCTTGCTTTTTCCCTTCTTCCTTCATGAACAGAGTATCTTAGGAGCATATCCTTGCCAGTCCCTGTGCTAGTGGAAGACACGAGCAGCAGCAGTGAGTATGGGTCCGTTTCACCTGACACAGATTTAAAAGTGGATCCCTTCTCTTTCAAAACAAGAGCCAAATCCTGTGGAGAAAAAGATGGGAAAGGAATACGGACACTCTTTCTGGGGTAAAGACCTGGCTTGGTTTGAGTGGATAGAGCAGGGGGAGAAGAGGGAGAGAAAGAAGATGAGTAGCAGGAGGGAGGAATGGAGAGAGAGAAAGAAGGGACAAAGGCAGGAAAGAAGGATAGAGAGACAGAAAGGAGGAGGAGGGATAGAAAGATTGAGAGAGAAAGAGAAAGAAGGGAAGAGGGATAGAGAGATTGAGAGAGAAAGGAGGGCAGGAAGGAGGAATAGAGAGATTGAGAGAGAGAGGAAGAAAGGAGGAGTGCGGGAGGGAGAGACAGAGAAAAAGAGAAGGAAGGAGAGGAGAGGGGGCAGGAAGGAGGTAGGGAGAGAGCCAGAGTGAGAGAATAAATTTGTATCTTTGTTTCCTAATTGAAATAATGATTTCAGTGCACACATTTTTATAGTATTCCAGATGAGAATTTTGAAGATCACAGCGCTCCCCCGTCCCCTGAAGAAAAAGATTCTGGATTCTTTATGCTGAGAAAAGACAGTGAACGCAGAGCCACTCTGCATAGGATATTAACAGAAGACCAGGATGAAGTTGCAAGAAACCTAATGGAATCGTTGGCTCAGGTAAAAATCACTTCTGGACCCCATTTTGAAATGTCAGCTGGCAGATTCAGATAGCTGGGCGAGTAACTGTACTGATGATAAACACAAACAGGATCACAAGATCATTAATTTGGAGCTGAGACCATCGAGGCCACTGAGATCCTCCTCTCACTTTGCATGAGGAAGCAGAGAGACAGCAGTAAGATGACTTACCCAGGGTCACGCAGCTAGGAAGTGCCTGAGACAGGATTTGAACCAAATCAAAAGGCTGCTGAGAAGAGTCAGAGCTTGTGGAACAACCAGTGAAGGCAGGGCAGAACTGGGGAGATGGAAGGCTACGTTCCTTCCTCTACAAAATGGGGATCGTGATAGTAACTAATACAATAGTAACTACTTGTTTTGAGAAACAGATAAGATAATGTGTGTAAGGGGCTTTGCTGAAACTTAAAGATTTGGGGGGGTGGCTGGGTGGGTAGAACATTGGCCTTAGAGTCAGGAGGACCTTTGTTCAAATTCAGCCTCTGACACTTCCTAGTTGTTTGACCCTGGGTAAGTCACTTAACCCCGATTGCCTCAAAAAAAAAAAAGGCAAAGATTTTAAGATCATAGATTTAGAACTGCAGGGAACTACAGGAGCCATCTAGTCTAATTTCCTCACTGTACAGAAAAGGGAGTAAGGCCAAAAGGTGCTAAGTGACTTGCCCAGAGTTTCAGTTAGGGTTTGAAGCTAGACTTTGAATTCAGATCTTCCTGATTCCAGGTCCAGCGCCATGTTACCTTACACATGAGCCCAGTAGAAATCAGCCAGTCTCTGCTCTTTTGTTCTATAAGTTTGCAAGCGAGTCACAGAATTTTAAAAATATTTTCCCCCTAGAAACAGTGTTGTTCATGGCAACCAGTTCTCAAGGCCAGCCCATAAAAGCTAATTTAAATCTACAACATCCTAACTTAGAGCATCTGTCCTAGACCCTCTTCACTGTTTGCTCTGACATATGTCACTCGGTAATCTCATCATAGATTTGGCTATAATCTCTATACAGATGATTCCCAGACCTATGTTTGTTGTCGTCGTTAGTTGTTTCAGATGTGTCCAACTCTCCAGTACTGCGTTCGTTGTTGTTCAGTCATTTTCACTCGTTTCCAGCCCTTCATGACCCCGTTTTGGGTTTTCTTGGTAGAGGTCCTGAAGGGGTTTGCTGTTTCCTTCTTCAGTTCGTTTGACAGATGAAGAAACTGAGGCAAACAGGTTTAAGTGACTTGCCCAGGGTCCCACAGCTAGTAAGTGTCTGAGGTCAGATTTGAAGTCAGGTCTTCCCTACTCCAGGCCTGGCACCAAATCCACTGTGCCACCTAGCTGCCATTAGATTTGTATCCCCAACCTTGGTTTCTCTCTTGAGCTACAGTCACCAATTTCCAGCTGCTTCTTGGGTATGTAACTGGATCTCCCAGAGGTATCTCAGAACAGAGCTCATCATTTCTTCTCCTCCAAGCGCTCCCTATTTCCAAACTTACCCATTACTATTGAGGGCGACACCATCTTCCAAGTCACCCAGTCTTCCCAGGCTTCCTACTTCGGGGTCATCCTCTCGGTACCTACCTCCCAGGGTTGTTGGGAGAATCGAACGAAATAGCATGTAAAATGTTCTGCACACCTCAAAGCACTCTATGAATGGTAGATATTATTAGCATCATTCTCAACTCCTCCCTCTCACTCACCTCACATACAGATCCAGGCCATTGACTAATCTTCCCATTTCTACCTTCACAGCATCTCTCATATATGTCTTCTTCCCTCTCATCATAGAGCTGATTCAGGCCCTCATCACCTCTTGCCTGGCCTACCATGATAGCCTCTGACTGATCTCCCTGCCTAAAGTCTCTCCCCACTCCAATCCATACTTCACTCAGCTACCAAGGGGATTTTCCTAAGGTGAAGGTCTGACTGTGTCACATCCCCTGCTCACAGAGCTCCAGCGACTTCCTGTAACCTCCAGGATCCACTATAAACTCCTGTTTGGCATTGAAAACCCCCTAGCCTGGCCCCTTTCTACTTTTCCAGTCTCCTCCACCTTACTCTTCTCCATGTACTCAGAGGTCCAGCTGCACTGACCTGCTTCATGACACTTGCTTTGCAAAAACCCTCGACAGATATTCTCCCATCTGTTTCTCACAACATCCCATCTCCTGGTTCCAGATATTTTCACTGGCCTGTACCCCTATGTTTGGCATTCTCTTTCTCATTTCCATCTCCTGACTTCCCAGCTTCCTTTAAGTCTCAGCTAATAACCTGCCTTTTATAAGAAGCCAAAACTCTTCCCCAGGCCTTCTAAATAGTAGTGCCTTTTCTCTGAGATTATTTCTAGTTTATTCTGTAAATATCTTGTTTGCACTTGGTTGTCTGCATGTTGTCACCCTCATTAGACTGTGAAATTCCTAGGACAGGGACAGTTTTTTGCCATTTTTTTTTACCCTCAGTGCTTAGCGCAATACCTGATGCATAGTAAGCACTTAATAAAATGTTAATTGACTTGACTTTTCCTCTGATCCATTCTCACAGATTCTTCTAGATTTCTGTCCTTAAAGCAAGGAAGGAAAAAAAGCCCTCATGAGCCTTTCTAGGGACTTTTAGTCCAAGTAACAAGGGCAGATGAGAGGGTCAGAAATAAAATTTCAAGAAATCCTTAATAAAAGGCTCACCCTGAAATTTGCTCTGTGTATTTATTGGAATAGATGTAGAACTAGACCTCATTCAGTTCCGTTCAATCTGCATTTTTGTTGTTGTAGTGTATCAGACACTCTGCAGGCCTCTGGGACTATAAAGATAAAAACCAATTATTTTTTGTGCCCAAGGAACTTACATCCTGTTGGCCTTGCATACAGATAAAGAAGTATGAAATATGAATAATGTCAGGAGAGAGAAGAGAGCTAATAACTTGGGTGGAGGGAAGATGGAAATCCTCTTCCTTGGCTCCTCCTTGCTCCATAGTTCATGTTTCTTCTTGATGGTCCAGTTCAATCCGATATAACCTTTTCAATCCTAGAACTTGGGCTTCTAGCTCTGAGTTCCTTCCATAAAAGAAATGCTCTTTCCCTCCTTTGGCTCTTCCCCTACTTCCTTCAATTCATAGATACAATCAAAAGAAAATATCGCTCAGGTATTAATAGAAGCTTTGGGGGCACACAGACAATGGAATTAATGTTCACCCGCATTTCAGAGAAAAACCTGGACTCTTTTAGCCTTCCTTTGGAAAGAAGGAAGACCATCTCGTATATGTCACCAGAGGAACTGAGGAAGAAGCTCTAGAAGGAAAGGTACAGGATAGAGCTGCTGAGAATGGTAGATTGGAAGGATGGAACCCAACATGGGCAATACGGTTTTGTGGGAGGGAGGAGCCATAGTAGAGATTCATCTCTCCCAACCTTTCTCCTCAATTTTGATTTGGTGTGGGGGCTGTTTTTTTATTATTATTTTTTATTTATAATTTTTATTTTGTTGTATTATATATTATTTTATTATTTATTTAATGTCTATTCATTTTATTTATTGTATTTTTATTTGATTATTATTTCTCCACTTCCCTTCACCAACCCTGCCCTTTACTGGGTCTGAAGCCAAATAAGCAATGTAGGCCAAGTTTGGGTGGGGTGGCTGGAGAGGAAGTGAATAAACAAATGATGGGTTTGTGGCATCAAGAGGAAAGATGAAAGAAATAGGTGAGGGAAGGAAGGGTGGTTCCTCTAGTTGCTTTTCTTGGGTCTATGGCAGCTCTTTCTATGCAAGAGATATATACATGTTGAATATACATGAATTAGACGCTTTCTTTATACCGGATGGCCCAAAGGTCTTGGTGCAGTTTTAAGCTGTGATTAAGTTTTATAGTAAGCTATCACAGCATAAAACTGCACCAAGACCTTTGGGACACCCTGTATTAATAATCACAGCATACTTTTCTAATTCAGAAGGCATATTTATTTGCCAGATTTCCTTCAAAGATATAGAGTTGAATTTTGAATACTGGATTTGGTACAAGAGGCATAGGAGGGAAAATGCTAGCCATGGAACCAGGAAGAACCGGGTTCAAAATCTCCCTCGGGCCCTTACTGAGCCCCGCTATCCTTATCTGTGAAATGAAGGACAGGACTCAGTATCTCTCAAGTTCCCTCCAAGCTCTAAACCTGTGATCTTACAAATCAAGTGGTGTTATAATTGCACTTTTAGAAAAAATGAAATAGGGAAGGATGGAGTCAGTTGACCACCGCACAGTGAATTAATAGCCATCAGGAAAGAGAATCCAGGTGCCTGTGGTAGATGCCTGTTGTTGCTTAATTGTTTTGTCGTGTCTGACTCTCTGTGAACCGTGGATGTTGTCCGTGGGGTTTTCTTGGCGGATACTGGAGTGGTTTGCCATTTCCTTCTCCAGTGTGTTCCCATTTTACAGAAGGGGAACTGAGGCAAGTAGGGGTTAAGTGATTTGCCAAGGGTCACACAGCTAGTAAGTGTCTGAGGCTGGATTTGAACTCAGATCTTCCTGACTCCGGGCGTAGTCCTCTATCTGCTGTACCACCTGTCCACCCCTTGTAGATGCTTAGGAATATCCTAATGATGACATCTCATAGCTTTTTTTTTCTTTAAAGAATTACAATATAGCTGGCTTGCTTTTCTTTGAATTCAGTTGCTGGTCGTCCCCCACCCACCCCCAGCACTTACCACAATGTGTGGCACATAGTAGGTCCTTAATAAGTTCTCTCTTAATGGATGTATGTTTCTGTCCCTGCTCCATAGAACACTGTGGTTTCTAGTTCTAAAATGCCACAGATGTGAAATGGCCTTAAAGAAGAACATTGAATTTGCTTATTAAATGTTGATGAGTCTATGAAATATTATTGTGAGTGAATCAGACTCTCCGCTTAATAGAGCTACTCTCTGGTATAAATCAGGCCTCTCTTTGAGGCACTTTAAGGAATACCCAGGGAAACACATGAATTCGACCAATATTACATAAGCCAGATAAATAGGACTTAAAATGATACCATATAGAGAAAGGCTAAAGCACTAAATGTTCCCTCTTAGGACATTGGTACAGGGACAAGAAGCAATGTGGTTTTCTGTTACAAAAACAAAGCCAATGCCAAAAAAGTTTGCTATCTAAACTTTTTTCACCAACAGGCAGATTTTTCAGGAAGATAAAATGTCTGGATAGCTAACACGTTTTCTCCTTGACTCCTTTTTTCAATTTGCATTGTTATGATTTTGTTTATTTTTCTACCCCAACTGCAGTTCAGTTTCAATTTAGAAAAAATAAGTTTTATAGCTTTTGTGGTCTATAAATTGGGCAAAAGAAAGGAAAAGAGAAGTCTTTGAATGATGGCTACAAGTCTTCTTATGGGCAGCTAGGTGGTGCAGTGGATGGAGTGCTGGGCCTGGAGTCAGGAAGATTCTTCTTCTTGAGTTCAAATCTGGCCTCAGACACTTAGCTTAACTGTGTGACCCTGGGTGAGTCACTTCACCCTGCTGGCCTCAGTTTCCTCCTCTGTCAAATGAGCTGGAAAAGGAAATGGCAAACCTCTCCAGTATCTCTGTCAAGAAAACCCCAGATGGGGTCACAAAGAGTCAGTCACGACAGAAACGACTGAACTAGTATTCTTTGAGAAAAGCTTTGCATGTAAAATGTAGTCATGTAATGCAGGTACCCTGAACATTTTAAAGGAAAAAAGGATAGTCCGACATATCTTTTTGTAGCCCCTCATAAGGCACAACTCGAGAATCTAGTTTGACAATGTGTCTAAATGATTAATGAGAGGCAGCTAGGTGGAGCAGGGAGTAGAGCACCCGCCCTGGAGTCAGGAGGACCTGAGTTCAAATCCAGCCTCAGACACTTGGTGCACTTACTATCTCTGTAACCTTGGGCAAGTCACTGAACCCCAATTGTCCTGCCTTCCTCCCTCAAAAGAAATGGTTAACGAATTGTGGATTTATTATAATGAATTTGCACCTTTGGAAAAAAGAAATGAGAAGAGATGTTCATCATCTCTGATCCCCACAAATCCGAATATTTTCTTCCTCCTCAGATGTTCCTAGAACATTCTATCTAGCTTTTATCCTTTCCCTCTTTCATTCTCTACCTGATAATATATTTATCTCTGCATATGTCATACAAGCCAGGTGGCTCAGTGGATAGAGCTCTGGGTATTGGCTCGGCATCAAGAAGCCCGGCATCGAATTCCACCTCAAACGCTAGCTGGATGACCCTGGGCAAGTCACTTAAGTTCTATTGGCCTCAGTTTCCTCAGCTGTAAAATGTGGATAATGCTAACAGCATCTACCTCACAGAGTTGTTGTGAGGGTCAGATGAAGTAATAGTTGTAAAGGACTTCACATAAGTGTGTGACACATAGTAGGTGCTTCATAAATGCTTCTTCCAGGGTAGCTAGGTAGCACAGTGGATAGAGTAGCAGCCCTGAAATCAGGAGGACTACCTGAGTTCAGATTCAACCTCAGACACTTACTAGCTGTGTGACCCTGGGCAGTTCGCTTAACTCCAATTACCTCTAATAAATAAGTGCTTCTTCCCTTCCCTCCCTAAATAAACAGAAGAGAAGCACCATCTTTGTATCCCAGGAACCTAGCACAGTGTTTTGAACATCTTAGGCACTGAATAAAAAATAACCATAACAATCATTTCCTTTCCAGTGTGGATTCCCCCATACCCAACTGAGGTCCCTTCCAACTCTCAAATTCTATGAATTAAATTGCTAAAGGCATGGCTTAGTTTTTAATGTTAAATGACAGTTTATTTTCTAGTGTTTTTATGTGTCACAAATACAAAAGGATAAGGAGGAGGAAAGTCTTTCATGGGAATAACATTTCTCACTCAGAGCAAAGCAAATAAAGTTGAGAGAGAATTTGTCAGAATTCTTACATTTTGCTTAAAGTATCTTTGTCTGCATCCATCAATGATTAAAATCATGGGGGGAGGGAGGGGATGAAGAAAAAGTTTTGGGGATGGGCTTTTTACCTAACAAGCTGATTTCTTCACCAGGGAGCTGAGACACCCAAACTCAGATGGGAACACATCACAACTTTAGTCGCAAGCCTCAGAGAGTTTGTGAGGTCAACGGATCGAAAAATCATAGCCACCACCCTGTCAAAGCTGAAGCTGGAGCTGGACTTTGATAGCCACGGCATCAGTCAAGTCCAAGTGGTTCTGTTCGGTTTCCAAGATGCTGTAAGTACAGCCCCTCTCACCCTGGCCTTCTTAAAAGCCAGGCTAAGATTCATGAACCACATGGGAGAGAAGTGAAATTGTCTTCTCTTAATTTTTCTTTATTTAAAAAAATGGATTCCAGTCACTGCTGATGAAGCACCTGCCTTCTTACAATTATACTTCTAAAAAAATAAAAGGGCGTATTTTCAGGTTTGTTTTTTTGTTTTTGTTTTTGTTTTTTGAGGAGGGAGTGAGTTACAGAACCAAAAAACCACATTTAAGAGACTGTTATCAAATGTTACACCATATACGTGTGTGTGTGTGTAGTATTTGATATCTGTATATTTCATTTTATAGATAGATATAAATCATTTTGCAAACTTTAAAGTGCTTCTATTATATAAGCAAGTAAAGAAAGAAAAGCTGGAATTTTTTTAATTTTAAAAATACTACTCATGTATTAATGTATTTGTGTTCCCTAGCATCAGCCTAATCACCATGGAAAACAGCTAAATTGACAAACCTCTCCCGGAGCTGAACTTTGTGCTTATGAAATCATGCAGTAGTGGTCATCATATTTATTTTGATGACTTTAGCAGCCCCATAGCATTCTTCAGCCTCGTACTTTCTTTGCACTGGAGTGCGACATCTGGTGGTCATTGGGAATAGGAAATAGAACAAATGGTGTTGGATCTGGCCCCAGCTCCATAAAATCAGTACTTTGTCCTTTTGGCTTCCTTCCTAATGTTTGTTTTTTGTTTTCTTTTTTCCCCTAAGTCTGTCCATTCTAGAAATGTTTTCTATTCCCTAGCTGGTAGTGTACTCCAGACTTCTGTCCATCACTGAGTCGACAAAAATCCCACATGACCCAGTAAGAGAGTTTGTTGTTTTTTCTCTCTAAAAGTACATTGCTCCAGCATGGCCTTCCTTTTGATATAATAGCCCTGCTAGAGCCTGTTAGAGGCATTATCCAAAAATAAGATGGATGATCTTGTCTGTCTTAACTGCTTACTACGTTTTCTGTACCTTGCTTCCGTGAGCTTATCTCCAAGAAGCCATTATGATGCCTAAGAGAACAGAAGAGGGGAATTTGGGGTATGTGGCAAAAAGTGGTTTGTAGACCATGGTCTTAATATAGAGAGAGCCAAAGAACTAAACTCATCATTACTGCTTCCCAATATATTTAATTGCTTCTCTCTGCAGTCTGATTTATTGTATTATTGTGGTCACTCATTGAAGAAAGGGACAGGAAAAGGCAATTTTTCAGAGCCTCTTATGTGGCAGGCACCGTGCTAAGCGCTTTCAAATACTCTCTAATTTGATCCTCCCAACCACCTGGAGAGATAGATGCTACGTGATCTCCATTTTATAATTGAGAAACTGAGGCAAACCTGATACCTTGATTACTACAGTCACAGCAGGGTCTGCCTGCCTCAAGTCTCTCCCCAGTCCAATCCATTTTCCATTCAGCCACTAAAGTGATTTTCCTAAAATACACGTCTAATCATGTCACAGACACTCCCTACTCAGTAAACTCCAATGGCTTCTTGTTATCTCCAGGATCAAATACAAAATGCTCTGTTTGGCATTCAAAGACCTTTCATGACCTAGCTGCCTCCTACTTTTCCGATACATACTCTTCAGTCCAATGACACTGGCCTCCTGGGTGTTCCACAGACAAGACATTCCATCAAGTCTTTTTCTGTGACTGTCCTCTGTTCCTGGAACACTTGCAGTCCTCTGTGCAGAACTACTGACCTCCTAGGCTTTCTTTAAGTCCCAACTAAAATCGCACCTTGTGCAGGAAGCCTCCTCCAACTCTTCTTAATTCTAATGCTTTCCCTTAATTATTTCCTGTTCATCCTGCATGTAACTTACTTTCTATATATTTGTTTGCATGTTGTCTTCCTCATTAGATTATAAGCACCTTGAGGGCAGCGACTGTCTTTTGCCTCTTTTTGTACCCTCAGCGCTTAGCACGGTGCCTGGCACATAGTGGGCACTTAATAAAGGTTTATGTAATTGAATTCAAACAATTTGGCAAGTTGATTTACTTGCCTAAGGACACATGGCTAGTAAGTATCTGAATCTGGATTCGAACTTAGATCTTCCTGTCTCCATTTCGCCACCTATATGCCTCTCAGACACTTTCTGTAGTGTTCTCTGGGGCCTTGTAGCAAGTCATTGGATCTCTGCAAAATAGAGACAAAAAGCCTCCTACTTTCTTTAGATACTGTAAGTTCCTAAAATGGTAATAAAATGTATTAACAATAAGATGTTGTTTCATAAATGCTAAAGGGGAATGAAAACCAGGCCTGGGGGAATGTAACACTTCATTTTGTTCTGGAAGTAGAATGAAATAGTCTGGTTAATTTGCAGTTGCCCACACTTCTGGCTTCCAGCCTGGAAGTTAGAAAGCAAATTAGCCAGTTAGATTCAGATTCAGAGATGTTGAATCTCAGGCCTGGGCAAGGGGCCCATTTCACCAGGACATACAGAAAATACTATCTCTGTTGATTCTTCCCTTCGAGAGGACCCAGAGAAGAGTCTGTGTTTCTTTGTTGCTTTTAATCACCCGTGTGTGTGTGTGTGTGTGTGTGTGTGTGTAAGGGGTGGGGTGGTGTAAGTTGCCAAAGGGGGTAATCATTCCATTTCATTGAATAGGGCCATCCCATCACTATCAACAGTGGTGCAAGTTCACCACTTAAATGATTTGGTGGAAACAAGGTTTAGCCACAAGGTGTTCTTGGAACTAGAAGAGGTCCAGGAATGAACTTGGCTTTCCTCAGGAGTAGCCCCTCTGAGCCTAGGTGGACTCAGTACCAAATGAAGGGATTTAGGTATAAATAGACCAGTGTGAGAATTTTTACCACTTAAATACCAGTTGCATCATCAGCTGTGAGGAAGGCAGTTGTCTCACTGTTGAGGTCAGCCTCTTCAAAGCTGGCCTTTCAGATGGGGCCCAGAGTGGTACTAGGCAGATTGCTTCTTTCCTCAAAGCCCCACTGCAGCTCCTGCTAACAATTAGTGGGTCTATTCCAGAATAAATAAATCAGTTGAATTTAGCCTGATTGTGTAATGTTTTGTGTCAAAATGATAACAAGCATATTTATTGAATCTTTTCTGTACCATTCTCTTTCTTAATGTGTCAGTTATAATTTAATGCATTTTCCCATGCAAATGCTCAGAACATATTTAATGCTTAGCCATGGCAGCATAAAATCTTTAAAAGGAGCAGGTTATTGGCAGTTTTACAGATACTGATTATTTACCTACCTTACAGCAATGTTCGAGCTGATGAGAGAAACCTCAGGGACGCCAACCAGTAGGTACAGTCTAAATGCTCCTTTTTTTTTCCTCTTAGACCACTAGGCTGTGCTGCAGTACTTTATTTCAGTCAAGGAGTAGTTTAACATCCCTGGTGCACAGCATTTTTTTTTAATCTCAAAATCATCCTTTACTGTTACAACAACCCGGGTTGTTATTATAGCATTTATATAGCTCCTACTGTGTGCCTTTTACTACGTGCCAGGTACAGTGCTAAGCACTTTACAATACAATTATTATCTCATTTAATTTGATCCTTACAACAACCTTGGGAGGTGGAGGCTGTTATGAGCCCTGCTTTACAGAGGAGAAGACTGTGTCTGAGAGAGAGCGAGTGACTTGGCCAGAATCACAACTATAGAAGGATCTCAAGCCAGGTTTGAAACTCAGATCATCCTGACTCCAGATCCAGCGCGCCATCCACCACACCTCCTAGCTGCCTGTACTATGCAGTGGTGTCAAACTCAAATAGAAATGGGGGCCACCGTACATAAGGATCCCTGTGCTGCGTGTTAACTTAGTTTTAAAATGGGATGTTGTCCTTCTTGTTGTTGAGTTGTTTCAGTAGCTTCTGACTCTTTGTGACCCCATTTGGGGTTTTCTTGGCAGTACTGGAGTAGTTTGCCATTTCTTTCTCCAGCTCAGGGTTAAGTGACTTGCCCAGAATCACACAGCTAGTAGGTGTCTGTAACCAAATTTAAACTCAGGTCTTCCTGACTCCAGTCCGCCTAAATATAATATTATCTTTGTTGTATTGTATTTTTTTTATTTTGTTAAATATTCACCAGTTACATTGTAATGTGGTTCAGGCCGTTCTCTATGGCCACTTATGGACCATGGGCTGTACATTTGACACTTCTGGTTTAGTGGAAAGAGCATAGGACTTAGGAGATCTGGTCAGTTCAATTTCATAGCTTCATCACCTAATTTTGTGATTGGAAAGTCACTTAAACTGTGCCTCAGTTTCTTCATCTGCAAAAAAAGGGGACAATAATATTTCCATTACCTTTCTCACCAGGTTGTTGTGAGGAAAGGCTTTTGTAAACTGTAAAGCACTGAGTAACCAAATTGTTATTACAGGAAGAATTTCATTCAAAAAGACCAACTGGTATATTGACACCAACAGAAACACAGGTCCTTGATGCGCTGCAATCTGAGTTGGTATAGAATCAGAACAAGACCACAACGCCAAAAATTGGATGGTTTTAAGCTCTATTACAGCGCCTGCTGGTTACTGTGTGTTTAATACAGATGTAATATTAGATTGTTGTTGAAATCCAGAAGGCTGAGTTGTTATTACAGGAATAATTTAATTCAAAAAGACCAACTAGTATATTGACTTTTTTTTCCCTCTAAACCTCTGATTTCATTAGTGGAACAAACTGCCAGAGAAGAGTGCCCTTTTTCCAGTGCAAATGGGCAACTCTTTAGCAACTTGAAGTCCTAGAGAGTCATTGGTATGTTTTTTAAGAGACCAGACTCGAACCTGGGTTCCCCTGACCCCAAGGCTGTCAATCCATCCCCAGCGCCATATTGCCTCTTAGTGTATTGAGGATGAAATGACCATTTTTCTTCGTGTCGTTTTCTTTCTCCAGGTCAATAAAGTCCTTCGGAATCACAACATCAAGCCTCACTGGATGTTCGCCTTAGACAGCATCATCCGAAAAGCGGTCCAAACAGCCATTACCATTCTAGTTCCAGGTTAGGAACATTTCATTACTCTGAAAATATTTTCTATCTAAACAGCATCCCTAACTGTAGATCCGTTGTTCCTAATGGCTCATGGGTGCGTTGAAGAACGCCATTGGCTGCCTTTCAGTCAGTAACATCCCAGCTAATATTTGTTGGGGTTGGGGTTGGGGCGGGGGTGGGAATGTGTGTCAGGCATTGTTCTAAGCACTTTACACATGTTATCTCATTTGGTCTTCTGCAAGGTAGGTGCCCGTAGTACAGCAGTTCATTTATTTGCCCAGGGCAATACAACTGATAAGTGTCTGAGGAGCGATTTGAACTCTGGTCTTCCTAATTCCCAGCCCAGGGCTCTATCCACTGTGCCACCTAATTGCCTCAGTGTTAATTAGTAACATATTGGGCATTATGGCTAGTTACAGAACATAAAGAAGACCCGGTCCTGGTCCTTCAAAGAGCTTTTATAATACAACTGAGATAGGGCATATACAGCGATGATGAATATTAGCATATATTTAAATACACAGATATTTACACATGCAAACAAATTAATATATGCCTCTATATCACTGAAGCAGATGAAGGGTTTTGTTGGGAGTACAAAAGAGGTCTGGAGATTTTAGTCAAGGAGATTTCTTATGATGCGAATGAGTATTTGCCCTCTGAAGTGTGGAAGGTAATTATATGACATATTAGGCTCTGTCTGTGTCCCCTTCTTTATCTACATCTTTTCTCATGGATACTTCACTGGCTTCAATGGGTTCCATTAGTATCTTAGGCAAATGACTCCCATATCTCTAGATCCAATTCTAGTATCCTTCCTAAGCTCTGATCTTAACTGCCTATTGGATATTTCAAACTCTAAGTTCTATAGGCCTCTCAAACTTAATAAGTCATAAACAGAGCTCATTATCCTTTCCCCAAAACCCACTCTTCTTCCTGATTTCCCTGATTGCGTCAAGGGCACCATCGTCCTTCAGGGCACCATCGTCCTTCTGGGCACCCCGGGTCACATACACAGGGTCACCTTAGACTTTTCACTCTCCCCACTTCCCATCTCCAGTCATTTGCCCAGTCTTGTCATATCTTTCCCCACAACTGCTCTTGCATCCATCCCCTTCTCTTTATTCACATAGCCATAGCCACCACCTTAATCTAGGACTTTATCATCTCTTTCCTGGGCTGTTTTCTATTAATTGGTTTCCCTGCCACAAATCTCTGCCCTGCCCAATCCAACTTCCATGAAACTGCCAAAATTATATTCCTAAAACAGTTCTGACTCTATTGATTCCCTGTTCAAAAAGTTCTAGTGGCTTCCTCTCTTCCTCTTTAAAAATATAAGTGTTCACATCTTTTATTTTTATATTACCTTAATTTCCAAATGTATGCTGTGCATGCGCGTGCGCGCGCGCACACACACACAGAGCCATCATCTCTATTCAGGAATGGAAAGGTGGGGTGGGGGGGTGGGGAGGAGCAATTCAGCAAAACTAACAAAGATATCAACTGAATTTGTCAGAATACACTGTGTTCCATACTCCCAATCCCTTACAAAGAAGGTAGGGAAGCACATCTTTTCATCTCTTTTTCTGGGCCAAACATTCTCATTTTGTTTGTCTAGAAGCTTCCTATTACCTCTAGGAGAAAATGTCAACTCTTCTGTTTAGCATTTAAAGTCCTGCATAATATAGCTCTAGCCCACCTTTCTAGCCTGGCCAAAATTTTCTGCTTGCTATTCCTCATGCACAACACTGAATCTTCAATCTCTATGCCTTTATATAAGCCTTCCCCCATGTAGAACAGATTATATGTCCTCTGTCCAAGAACAAGGCCAGCAAGATTTAAAGTCAATCAAACTGATGTCAGCAAAGACTGACCACAAGTAGAATGATTTCTTTCAGCCGCTGCATCTCAAAAATGCCACCTAGCCGGGTATGAAGACGTTGCCACTGCATCAGTTGAGAATATCCACGCCAACAGAAACACATATCCTTGATACACGGCAATCCGAGTTGATATAGAATCAAAACAAGACCACAGCACCAAAAATTGGGTGGTTTTAAGTTCTGTTACAGCTACTGCTGGTCACTGTGTGTTTAATACAGATGTAATGATTGTTGTTGACAGTCCAGAAGGTTGAAATTACAGAAACAATCAAAGGCACCTTTCTTTTTTCTCCTCTTGAGGTCAAGATAAAGAATTGAAAATGATCAGTCATTGCAGTAACAGAGAAGTGGGAGATTGGAGCAAGTTCCACTTGTCACTTTCCTGAAGGTGCTAGTGATGGCTTGGGGACAGTTAAATTACATCTTCTGCCTTCTTTCTTTCCCACTCCAATCAGGCTGAACATGGGCAGGATTTTTAAATGTCCATTGAATTAGCAATTTCTCTTTCAGAGAATGGGATTCTCAAATAGTCCAGCTAGGCAGCTAGCAATAGCTTTGTTCCTACCCTCCCTGTTTTCTGCACCCCTCCACCCCCAGCATTCCCTTGAGCTATGGAGAGAAAAATTTCCAAATGAAGCGAATACTTTGCATTTCCAGAGTACTGCCTCCATGTCTTCCATTGTTGGGATCCAGAAACATTTGGGGGCAAAGGTATGATAACCAATACTTCCAGTCTGTGTTTCCCAGCATTCACTTCCTGATCCGTATGCCCACATCTGCAAAAAACAAAATTATAGCTGCTTTATGCCTCCTCACAAGTTTCAAACTGAGAAAAAATAAGCATAGAAATATATCCCTGCAAATTATTAAAGAATTCATAGACCCACCTTTTATAGCCATCATTCTGAAGCCTCTAGAGCTGGTGTATTCTACTGCTATAAGATGAAATAAAATAATGGATTTGCCAGATCAAAAGGGAGCATTCATATAACTCAAAAGGCATATTTAGTACTGGCAGAAAGGATAACAATATGATACTGTTTTTGTAAAGTAGCCTCTTTAAATCTTCTTCTTATGCCCAGAAAGTAAACATGTAGGAGAAACATGTAGGACTTGCCCAGGGTCACACAGCTACTAAATGCTTGAGGTGGGATTTGAACTCAGGTCTTCTTGAGTCTCCTAAGTCCATCGTTCTATACCTTATTCCAAGCTATCCCATTTGAATTTAAATTAAAATGTTGAAAAATATATACATATGTGTATGTGTGTATATATACGAGTTATATATGTATTATATATATACAAATTTAGGTATCTGTATATAAATTTGTATATATACGTACACATATATGTGTGTGTGTATTTTTTTAGCTTCATATTGCTCCACTAATTCATGTCCTTTAGAAAGGACACAAAGCATATTCCAGGCAACAGATTGTGTCTGCTTGCTAAGGACCAGCCTACCTAAGTACAGGGAGGCTCATTAGTGGGGTGACTGTCACTTATGAATTCTTTGATGGAAGCAACCAGGGAAACAAAATAAGATGATGATTGTTCCTGGGCAGCCTCCTGTTCTTTCTGGGGGAGGGTGACGGGAAGGGAGGCAGAGATGACTGAGGTCCATACCAGATTCCATTTTCCTTAGCTATTGCTACTCTAATCAGGAGATTCTTGTCTAGTGACCGTCGCATGGACGGACTACAGAACAAACTGAATTGCGTTGATCTTGACATTCTCTCTTGAAATGAAATCAGGAGACAAAGGAAGAAGGTTGAAGCCTAATGGATCATTGGCCCACAGGTTCTCCTTGCACAAGCACAAAAGGAAATGTCTGAGTTCATATTAGCTTGCCCCCAATGACAAGAAACACCATTTCATTGGCCACTTTATCATCTTGTATTGAGCTGCTTATCATGCTTTCACGTTCAGTGGCCTCATCATCTCCCATGGGTGTAGTTGTCCTCTCTGTACAAATCTATATAATCCTATTTTCATTCGTGAGCGTGAATCATGCATCTCTAAATACCTATTACATATTTCCAACTAACTGCCCCAAGGCATCTCAGACTCAAACCTGAATTCATCGTCTTTCCCCCAAAATTCACCCATTTACCCAACTTTCCTACTTCTATCAAGGCTCCCCACCATCCTTGCAGTAAGTTGGATTTGCAACTTTGTTGTTACCCTTGACTCTTCACTCTCCTTCAACCCCACACATCCCCAGAATTTCTAAATACTTTTGTTTCTATCTATGTAATGTCTCTGTCCTCCACATAGCCACCATCCTAGTTCACTCTCACATTGACTGTTACAATGACCTTTCTACTTGGTTTTCATGTCTCAAGTCTCTCCCTTTTCCAGCCTATCCTACCCAGAGCATCCAAAGTGATCCTCCTTAAATATACATCTAACCTTATCACTTCCCTACACAATAAATTCTGATGTCTCCCCTATTGCCTCTAGGATCTCCCCTGTTTTGCTTTTTAGAGTCTCCCAGCTGCTCTTCATGCTTTCAAACCGCTAGACTCAAAAGAACTAGCAGGTGTTGTTGCTAGTGATTTTTGACTGTGGAGAACAAGAAAGGTACCCTAGAATGGGAGAGGAGGAAATGCCCCAGTTTTCCAGGAAAAGATGACAATAGAGTCTGAAAACTAGCCATCGGTAACCTTGTCTTTGACTCCTGGCAAAATGCTAGGCTGTATTGTTAAAAGGATGTTTAGTGGATATCTAGCAAAGAAAAGTTGTGAGAAAGCCAGGAGCATTTAGAATGCCCACCTTTCCCTTCATGCCACACCCCCTTCCCCTGGTGATTTAGAGGGGGATATATACAAGAGTCCACAGAAAGATTTGCACTTTGTACCATTTCAGTAAGTAGTTGCTTAGATGAGATTACTGGTCCATCAAATTCTGAACTTGAAAGGATAGGAGCAAACGATTTCCATTCTGCTTTGGTAGAGATGAATGTTTTTTATTATTTTTCTCCATCTGCCAGATTTTTCAATTTAGCTCATAATTTTTTTTTACTTCATTTACTATTTACACAGTTTTGTGGGTTGATGAATATTGACTTCAAGAAGACACTTATAGTCCACAGAATTTTCTATAATCATGCCTAATTAAAGAGAAGTGGGTTGACAGTACCTTGTTAATATATTTGATATTAGCTGTATGATTGTCAAAAGAGATTCTTTTTAAAAGGAGTTAGATGTATTTGGATACTTCTACAAGGAACGTGATTTTAGAATTTTTTAGAATAACAATACAGTTATTTGACTGTATTCACCAATTTTCTCACGTGGAACACTGCTTCCCAATTTTGTTAGTTCTTTTTGCTATCTTTCTTTTTACCAACTTAAAAGTTTTCTGCATTCACTTGTACATCTAATTCCATCAGTTAATTTGACAGTAGAAAATGCTAGCATCTGCATTTCTGAGTGGCTCCCGTTCTTGGTTTAATATATTTTCCTATGTTTTCTGTTTTACCTCTTTAACATCTGTCTTCCAAGTAGCTACCACTCTAGTGCACTCTCACTTTGGCCACTGAAGTGACAGAAGGGGGGTGATTTTAGTTCTAAATCCAATGCTAAGTTCGTTGCATCGACCCAATGGAAGTAGATGAGAAAGAGGAAAATGGGGAAAGAGGGGTCCTCATTCTCCCTGCCACCACCTACTTACGGGTGGCAAGCAGAAAGGCAAGCATTTGTTGCCCTAATAGAAGCAAAACATGCAGGGTTTTACGGAAAGGGTGCTCTGTAAGGAAACCATTTCTCCTTCATCTGCAAAACTGACTAATGTGGTTTAAGGTCCCCTGGCAGCCTCTGCTGACTGTTGTGGCTGCTGTTTCAAAACAGGAAGGAGATATTGGAGTGGGAGCAATGCCTCTGAGAGGAATGAGGAGGAGAATGGTACTGAAAAAGATCTCTTTCTTGACTTTCTTCTTAAAATAGGAAAAATTTGGAAAGAATAACATGTGAACCATATAAACCTAGAAAGTTTGGGTCTACAACGTCAAATAAAAAAATCTCTGTAAGGATACAATAAAAAGATCATACAACTAAGACACAAAGAGTTCATTAAATGATCAGAGGAGGCATTTATATGGCGCCTTAAACTTTGAAAAGCAATTTACAAACTTTAATCTCGTTTGAGGCTCACAATAACTTTGTGAGGTAGGCAATAGGATTATTACTATCATCCTATTTTCACAACTGAGGCACAAAGAGGCTATGCCTTGCCCAGGGTCATATGGGTAATAAATGTGCAAGGCAGAATTTGAATCCAGTTCTCCTTGATTCCAAGTCTGCCACTCTGTCCAGTATTACACAGTGCCCCTTACTAAATGCTACAAACCTCCTTAAGGTTTCTTTACAAAGGGAATAAGATGTTATCGTGAATATCTAAAAATTCAAAGGAAGGAAACAACAGCAAAGTAAACTTAAGCGATTTAACGCTTCCGTCCTTCTAGAGAGAGCTCAACTAAGAAGCAAAATTCAAGCATTTTGGAAACAACTCAATGTTACAACTTCAATTCTCAAGGTGTTTTATAATTGAATATAAGACGATCAACGTTTAGGTTATAGTGAGATAGAAGGAGTATCTTTTGTTGTTGCTTAACTGTTTCACTCGTGTCTGACTCTGTGACCCCATTTGGAGTTTTCTTGGCAAAGATGCTGGAGTGGTTTGCCATTTCCTTCTCCAGCTCATTTTACAGATGAGGAAACTGAGGCTAATAGGGTTGGGTGACTTGCCCAGAAGGGCGATGGTGTTTATTCATGTCCAACTATTCCTGACCTCATTTGGGGTTTTCTTGGCAAAGATGCTGGAGTGGTTTGCCATTTCCCTCTCTAGCTCATTTGACAGATAAGGAAACTGAGGCAGACAGGGTGACGTGACTTGCCCAGGGTCACACCGCTAGTAAGCGTCTGAGGCCAGATTTGATCTCTTGTATATGGGTCAGCATTAAGTCACCCAAGACAGAAAACGATGCTTAGAATAAAGATTGTAAAGGAATTGGTTAAGTAAAAAGAGAGGGGAAAAAATGGGGATATTTTTGCTATAAATAGTAGAAGCTGGTTTTAGCTAGAAGGACTGGAATTTAAGAACAATGCAAAGGATAATGCTGTGAAAATTGACAGTGCATTTTTTAAAGCATAAAACAAAGAAAATATACACAGGATGAAAAATTTGTTTCAAAGTAAGATAATAATAAACATTTTTACATCAGTTGATGCCCTTGGTCCTTTGTATCTAACCACAGCACTGATTGTTACAATCTAAATCAAATTATGCATTGTCCCCCTGAACGTAGCACAACATGAAAAGTGACTGTCTCTTTCATTGAACTGCTAAAATTCACAGTGTATTAGCCTCTTCCCCCAAGCAGAGTGGGCAGCTAGGTGGCGCCGTGAAAAGAATGCTGGACCTGAAGTCAGAAAGAGTCATCCTCCTGAGTTCAAATCTGGCCTCAGACACTTAGTAGTTGTGTGACCCTTAACCCTGTTTGCCTCATTTTCTTCATCTATAAAATGAGCTGGAGAAGGACATGGCAAACCACTCCAGTATCTATGCCAGGAATACCCCAAATGGGGTCACGAAGAGTTGGACATGGTTGAAACAACTGAACAACAACAAAAGCAACCAATCAGTGTTATCAGAATTTAAGTAATTAGAAGCGTAATGTATACAGGGAAAATTACCCTAGTTCTGTTTGTCTGAAGGGAGATGCTACTTCTGGGGAAATCGTGCTACTTTGATTGTGTCATTTTCCCTTCCCCAAACCTGCTACGGCACCCATGTCCCTTCCATATTTGTTTTGAAGCAACATTGGCTTCCTAGCCCCAGTACACAACTCTGAACTGTCATGATGTTTTCTTCCTTATAATGTGCTTTCTGCTTTTCTCCACCAAGCCAAGATTTTCTCTTTTTTAACCTTATTTAAGAGCCCCTCCTCTAAGAATCTATCCTATTAATTCCTACCTGACTCCAAAATTACAAATTGACTCGACTTAACCCTCAGCACACCACCTTTATGTAATTCTGTAGTCATCTTATTTCTGTTGTTCCACATAGCTATATAGCTACTCAGCAATATTGATTTTCATTTGTTTATATGATTCTGCTTGAATGTCTGTCCTTCGATGTTCTGTCCATTTGTTCTTATGTCTTTAATTTGTAATTATCCAGGCTCCTTCTTTAGATTGTCATCTATTTGGTGGCAAGGACACTGCTTCTTATTTTTTTGGTATGCTTGATGCCTACTATAATGCTAAATACCCAATAAATTAGAAGAGCCCTCCTCCTCCCCAGTAGATTATAGTATTGCAGACAGAAGCTATTTTCTCTCGATTCTGCTCATTTTACCAAGATCATTTTATAGAAACTTCCCCAGTTTTCTCTGAAACTGTCCATTTTGACATTTCTTATTAAGCAAAAAATATTACATTACATTTGTTGTTGGGCGGCTAGGTGGCACAGTGGATAGAGTGCCATGTCTGCTGTCAGAACAACTCCTCTTCCTGAGTTCAAATCTGGCCTCAGACACTTACTAGCTGTGTGACCCTGGGCAAGTCACTTAACCCTGTTTGCCTCCATTCCTTATCTGTAAAATGAGCTAGAGAAGAAAAGGGCAAACCACTCCACTATCTTTACCAAGAAAACCCCAAATGGGGACACGAAAAGTTGGACATGACTGAAACGACTGAATAAAAACAAACAAAAATGGAGCAAAAATATTTCATAATTTATTTCATCATTTCACCAATGGGTGGGTACACCTTTAGTTTACAGTTTGAATATTCTGTGAAAAAAGCATCTATAAATACTTTTAAACATATGGGTACTGGGGCAGCTAGGTGGCGTAGTGAGTAGAGCACCAGCCCTGGAGTCAGGAAGACCTGAGTTCAAATCTGGCGTCAGATACTTGACACATTCACTAGCTGTGTGACCTTGGGCAAGTCACTTAACCCCAATTGCCTTGCCTTCCCCCTTCCAAAATAAAATAAAAAAATAAACATATGGGTGCTTTTCTTCTTTCTTTGATCTATTTGTAACATAAGCCTAGTGGTATTATCGCTTAGTAAATTCACACAGCTTAGTAAATTTTTGGACAGAATCCCAAATTACTTTCCAGATTGGCTGGGCCAATTCATAGCTCCACTAAGAGTGAATTAATACACTTTTTCCTAGAGTCCCTCCCGTATTTGTAATTTTTCTCTTTTTTTCATCGTTGCCATCTGATAAGTGTGAAGTAGAACTTCAGGATTATTTTAATTTGTATTCTCTAATTATTAGTGATTTAGAGTAGTTTCGCATACAGCTATTGAAAGCTTGTGTTTCTTCCTTTAAAAATTGCTTATTCACACCCTTCGGTATGTTCATGATCTTTTAGGGAATGGCTCTTCATTTTATAAAACTTAATCATTTCCTTACATGTTTTGGAAATGGGATCTTTATTAGATAAGCGATGCGAAATTGTATATTTTATGTTCTGTGATCCTCTCTTTCATTTGTTTGGTAATGAACTTTTCCCCTATCCATAGATCTGAAAGGTAATTTCTACCTTGTTCCTTTAATTTGCTTAGGATATTACTCCCATGTCGAGGTAATGTATCCATTTGGAGCATCATGTGATGCGAGATGTTGCTCTGTATTTAATTTCTGCCAAACTGCTTTCCAGTTTTCCCAGCGGACAAATAGTTAATCCTTACTCCAGTATCTGGGGTCTTTGGGTCTACTGAACACTTATTCTACTGTGTCTTTACGTTTGTTGAGTACCTAATCTTTTCCACTGATCAATCTCTCTATTTTTTAACCACTACCAAATTATTTTAATAATTGCTACTTTATATTAAAGTTTGAGATTTAGTATTGATAGGCTCCCTTCCTTCCCACTTTTTTTATTACCCTTGAGAGTCTTGATCTTTATCTCTCCCAAGTGAATGTCATTATTTTGTCTGACTCTATAAAGTAAAATTACTGAATAAGTAAATTAATTTAGGCACTATTGTTAGTTTTATTATATTGGCTTGACCTACTGATGAGTAATTAATATTTTTACAATTATTTATGTTTGTGTTTCTTCAAAGAGTACTTTATAATTGGTTTCTAATAGTTCCCAGACATTTCTTCTAGATAGGTTCCCAAATATTTTATATCCTTTCTAACTATTTTGAATGTAATTTCTCTTTCCAACTATTTTTGCTGGGTTTTATTGTGGATTTATTTTATGTCCTGCAGCTTTGCTGAATTTATTGTTTAATTTTGACTCTTAAAGGTTTTCTAAGTAAATTACCATGTCATTTGCAGGAATGATCATTTCGTTTCCCCTTTCCCTGTGCTCATTCCCTCAGTTTCCCTTTTTTCTTTTATTACTACAGCTAACATTTCTAGATTATGTTAAACAGTGGTGGTGAGCATCTTTGCCTCACCCGTGATCTCTTTGGAGAGGCCTCTTTTTTTCATTGCATATGTTGTTTGTTCTTGATTTTAGATAAATATTATCTATTATATTTTTTAAAAGTTTCATTTATTCTTAAATTTTCTAGTATCTTTACCAGAAAATTGTGTTGGATTTTGCCAAAAGACTTTTTGGCATCTATTGATCTGATCATGTATTTTTAAGTTATTTTTATTATTAACATGATTTGTTACATTTATAGCTTTCCTTATGTTGAACCAATCCTTCATGTTTGGTATAAATCCAAATTAGTAATAATATATAATTTTAAAATGTCACTGTAGCCTATTTTTTTCAACGCTTCATTTAAAAATTTTGCATTAATATCCTTTAAGGGTAGAGGCTGATGTTTTTTTCCTGCTTTGTCTCTTTCTGATTTAGGTATCAAGACCATATTTGTGTCATAGAAAAAAATATTGAAAGGTTTCTTTCTTTTCCTGTTATTGCAAACAGCTGATGTAATGTCAGAATTCATTGTTCTTTGAATGTTTGATAACATTCACTGGTGAATTCATCTGACTGGTTCTTTAGTTTTTGTTTATTTTGGAATTCATTTAAGGCTTATTCAGTCTTTTTATATTGGGTTAATTAAATATTGCATTATTTATTTCTGGGTATTTTCTATTTTTCCACAATGAGTTTCTAAAATACACGATCTTCCTCTTCCCTCCCAACAATGTGCCAACTTCTGAACTGCCTCGTTCCTCTGCATAAATGGCCTAAGAATAAAACATCCCAAGCTTGTAGTTCTGTATTGAAGACCAACATTTAATGTTTTCAACCCCCAGCTTTCTACCTTCTCTGTCTGCCCTCTCAACCTTGCCAGCTTTTTACCCTCATCCAAATAGTCTTTTGACCCCTCCATAGTCATTTGGTTTATCTTTCCCAGCTTCTCATTTTCTTGCCCAGCCCACATTCCATAGTAAGCCGTTCTAAGCACATGATGATCCTTCATCCCCCTTAACATTAAGCCCCACTTCTCTGTTCTACATTATAGAAATGCTCATTTTATTTGGTGTTTATTAAGTTCAGAATAATTTTTATTGGAACAATAACTGCTTTCACAGGCTGACTGAATGATGCTATCTGCAATCCTCATGCCAGTCATAGGGCTACCAAATGTGAGTAGGGAAAGTTCCAAAAGTGTGCCCACTGATTTCATTAAAAAACGAATGCTCGCCTCAACTGGGTGTGCACAGATGCTCAGAAATCTTTTTATTTATCTTGAATAGATTCCTTGATTTACTCCCTAAAGCAGTTGTTGCAACTTTTAACAGTTTTCTTAAGATCCCAACCCTATTCCCATTGCCCTCATTCTAGGCAGGTGATGTTGCCTTGGACTTTACTGAGGTCCCTCAGCAATGGGCTTCTCAACTTCCCTCTTCTTGACCTCAGCATTTCTCTCCATTTTCAGTCTCCTCTGTCTACTTCTGGTTATCTATGAGGGAGTAATGTTGCTTTTTCTTTTCAAAATTAAATCCTCTACCTGTTGACTTCCCCGCCTTCAATTATGTTCACTCCCGCTGTCTGTCTCTCTCTCTCTCTCGCTCTCTCTCTCTCTCTCTCTCTCTCTCTCTCTCGCTCTTTCTCTCCCACTCTCTCCCTCCTTCTTTTCCTCCCTCCCTCTCTCCCCCTTCTCCCTCTGTCCTAAAAAAATCTATCCATGGGACCCTTCTATACCCTTATGTTACCCTCCCATACTCTTCTTCCTTTCACCACTGAACTTTTTAAGAATAGCATATACTTATTACCCCTACTCTCTAGTTATTTATCTTCTTCCTTAGCCCCATGAACTCAGGCTACACACACACACACACACACACACACACACACACACACACACACACACTTTTGAAACTGTTTTTCCCCTTATTAAAATGTTTTATTGATACTTTTTTTCCTATTGCTGGCATTTCCTAATGAATGCATCTTCCTCCTCCACCTTTCCACTCTTTCTTATAACAAAGAACAGCCAACCAAAACAAAGCGGCATATTTGCCATATGTAAGCTGCATTGCCCAATCTATTATAAAGCATACACAAAAATTGGAATTTTTTAAAATGAGGTAATGATTAAATGGTATTTTTGAAAATATTATCATACCTTTTTTGCTTTCAAAAAAATGATAAGAATGTGATTGAACATGTGTCATTATTTTTGAAAATCTTGGCTTAACATTGTGTGATATAGGGGGTAAAAGGGCAGGTTCTGAATTCAGTTTATTTTAATCCATGGTTTTAATGGCTGGAATAGATGGAAAAGATAATGTTACAAGGATAGATAGCTCCAGATGGATGAAGCATATTGAGGGCAGCACTTGTTTAGTCATGGTACTCACTTTTCAACCCAACCCTGCAATGGATTTTATTGAAATTCAGCTAGCAAATTTTCATCTTCTGTGAAGTCAATGAGTTGTTTTGCAAACTAAACAAAAAAAAATGGACATTTTTATATTTTAACAAATTGTTCAAAATCTATAGATACCCTTTGGAAGATTTTTAAACAGAAATTTGGGGGGGGGGTTAAGTGTATAGACATGAGTTTTGGTAGCTGTCACATTTTCATAATTTTTGGCAACAAAATCACACAACAATGGAAACGTTTCTAAACCCCCTGGTCCAAGATGTTCTCTCCACAGCTTGAGTTTCTTTTTGAAAAGCAATTTCTTTCTCACTCATTGTTAGAAAGTTACACTTTACCTTGAAGGGACAGACTGTGTGTTTTAGTTTTTTAAAAATATCTTCTAAGTAGCATGCTACTGACAGCATTTTGTTACCATAGAAAAAGTCAACAGACTTGGAACACTAATCCTTTTTTTGTAAAAGAAAAATAAAAGCATAATTCATCTTGAAGCTCAACCATTCTTTTCAACAGTGGCACGAGATAATCAGGGAACCTCTGGATGGTCCAAGAGATTTTCATGATCACTACCCATTGAACATCCTGTCAGATCTGATTAAATCGTAAATGTTTTTATTTTATCATGGGGCTAATGAAGAACTAGTCATGGAGTAGGAAAAGTGTCAGCTCTGTCTTTTTCCTGTTGTTCATCTGTTTTCATGTTTAATATTATGTTTAATCTGCTTCTCTAAGTTCAAATCCAGCCTCAGACATTTACTAGCTGTGTGTTAAGTGACCAGGCAAGTCACTTAACTCTGTTTCCCTCAGTTTCCTCATCTGTAAAATGAGCTAGAAAAGGAAATGGCAAATCACTCTAGTATCCTTGCCAAGAAAACCCCAAAAGGGGTCATGAAGAGTCAGATAAGACTGAAATGAATCAACAACGATGTTTCTAATATTTTCTACCTGTACCCCAAGGTACCATCTTACACACCCCCTAAGATGTGTATACCCCACTTTGGAGATTGCTAGCCTAAACTATTTGTTTTATTCATCACAGCATTGCTAGATTATTCTTCCTAAAGCCTGGACCCTCCTAGGACACTCTTTAGTTCTAAAGCCTTTATTGTTTCCCATTGTTTATAGGATAAAGTACAAACTCCTTAGCAAGACATCTAAATCCTTAACAGGTGGACCCCAAAACTACCCTTCCAATCTTACCACCTACTGCTGCCTTCTGCCCATTACTTTATTCCAATCCCATTGGACTATTCATCACTTCCCTACTGTATCCTGCCCTTTTTTATCTTTGCTCACAGCAATTCATTCCCTCTTCTGGCATACCTTCCCGTCCCGGCAGCCCTGTCATCACCTCTCAGAATCCTTCCTGTTGTTGAAGGAAGGCCCCACTCAAATGCTACCTCTTTTACAAAGCCTTCCCTGCTCCCAAAGTTGGAACTCTTCTTCTTTGTACTTCCATAGCATTTTCTCTGCTCTCTTCACTCAAGCCCATATACTTTGGATTGGGCTTATTTGTGCTTTGTATCTTATCTTTGCTGCTGTGCTGCAGGTTCTTAAAGGGCAGAGATCATGTCTTCATCTGCACGCTTCTCAATAGTGTCTAGCTTAGTTGTTTGCTTATAGAGGTTATTCAAATCCTTGCTTAATGAAAGACTCTCCATGAAATAACATTAATTGGCCACATTTGCTATAAAATGACACCCCTTGGTATAATTTAAAGGGTTAGTTTAGTTACTAATGAGGGTTACTTTAGTTATAACCAGAATCTATTTAACGGGGCCCAGAATAGATGCAATACATTGCAAATTCACCTCCAGATTCAAGGAGACACAATCCAGATATCAGACTTAAAAAATGGACACTGATGTTCTGCTTCCTCCCCTTTCTTCCCTGCCTTTCCCCAGATCCCACCACCATTGGCTTAAGAATCCCTATCCCTGAACTCCTTTAAGCACCACAACCTGCTATCTTGGACTCTCCTCCTTTATCATTTCTTCCATTGGATCCTCCCCACTCCCAACCAAACCATAATAGCCAATACTGCTACATTCTGTCTCCTGCTACAATTTCTACATCGAACTTCCTTCCCCCACCCCACTTCCCACAGTTCTAGAACTTGAAGTACTCTCTCCTGTTTTTTTACTTGGGGGTGGGGGGAGGCAGTCAGAGTGTGGAGTAAGTGGGAATGGGATGTGGACCGGATGGAAGACTATGTTTCCACTGATATGGTAGGAGGAAAGATGTGTGATTGGTCCTTCCTAGACGTTAGATTGTACTTTCCCAAAGAGAATAGTATTAGAAATAATTACACTTTCCAGTACTGTTATAATTAATGATATTAATCTCCTTGCTTCCTGTCTCCCCGCTTTAATGCATTTTCCACACAGCTACCAGGTTTATTCCTGAAAGCCAGATCTAACCCCATCTCTCCATCACTCGAAAATCCTTCAATAACCTCCTTTTGGCTCATGTATAAAACACAAACATCTTAGCTTGGCATTTAAAGCCTTCCATAATTGGGCTCCCACCTTAGCTTTCCAGTCTTATTTCATAGTTCTCCTCTTCACACATTCAGCCTTACAGTCAAACTAAGCTATTCCCTGAAGTCATGCCAAGAATACTCTTCTCTCCTTAGCGACACCTCTAAGAAAGAATCCTTGCTTTCCTTCAGTATAAAGTTTAGGTATCTCTTACTATAGAATGTCTCTCCCACTTCTTCCAGTTATTGTTCTTTCTGTCATCAAGTTACCTCATATTTACTCTTCCGTCTACGTACTTTATTTATCCCACTCCCTGTGACGGCAACCCAGGATGGCTGGTAGTGCAGCTTCTTTTATCTGCTTTACTAGGAAGGATAACTGTTTCAGGGGTCAACAGTCTTCTTTAATTACATAAAATATGAACAGAGAAAATACAGAACAGAGAAATAAAGACCAACAGATAGGGCTCTACTGCCTGAATCAAAGCAAAACTGCCATATATACTTTTCATTTACCACTGGATCGAGAGAGCCTTTCCTCTGAGCAGTAGGACAGTTCTGAATATACAGCCACTCAGAGTTTTACCAGGGAATGACAAGATCCTTCTTGTAAGCGAGCCCCCAAAGCCAAAGCTCACCTCTCAGAATATATACTCTTTCACCTAATAGGCTCAGAGCCAAAACCCTTATGACTCAGTGCCTAATTAGAAATTAGCAAAAGGTGTGTATGCCTTCCTACAAGCAAGCAAGCTTTCCTTAATGGGCTCCACATGAGGTCTATTGATGGGAAGATCTTATTCCCCATTAGCCTTATACTCCCCCACCCCCAAGGAGAATGTTACCTCCTTGAAAGCAAGAACTGACCCATTTTTACTTGGTATTCTTTACTTGGTATGCTTAGTGTGACACCTTATACAACAAACTTAAATATTTGTTGCACTGAATTATTTATATCAGTGCATTTATTATCTCATTTGATCCTCACAAAAACCATGTGAGGTAGACAGAGCAGATATAGTCCCATTTTATAGATGAGGAAACTGAATTTCAAAGAAACTAAGTCATTTTTCCCAAGGTCACATAACTGGTAAATGGAGCAGTGCCTAGAATCTGGCTTCTGGTTAATTGTTGTGAATACATCATGTTTGCTGTTAAGTGGAATTTTGTGGGCTGACTTGGAAACCCAAGTGGTATTGATAACATTTTTTTATGGGTATATATGAGTTCCAAGTTCCACACGATAAGTTCTGCCACTAACTAGCTGTGTGATACTGGACAGCTCATTTGTGCTCTCTAGGCCTATTTTTTGTCATCTGTAAAATGACCATGTAATTCTTTTTTTTCCTAAATAATATTTTATTTTCCCCCAGTTATACGTAAAAACAATTTTTAACATTCATTGAGGTTTTTTTTAAGTTTTGAGTTCCAGATTTTCTCTCTTCCTCCTTCCCTTCCCTTCTCCCTCCTTGAAATGTTAAGCAATCTGATATAGGTTATATATGTGCAATCGTTTAAAACATTTCCATATTAGGCCCATGTGATTCTTAATGTCTCTTCCACTTCTGAAATTCTTCATCTCTGTGACTTTTGTATTGCAGAAACAAAGTGAATGTCAGTCACGTTATATCAGAATGTCAGGGTAGCATGCTGTATTTTGGTTAACGCTGTTGTTAATGCTCTCCCTCCTAGAGCTGAGGCCACATTTTAGTCTTGCTTCTGAAAGTGATACAGCTGATCAGGACGACCTGGATGTTGAAGATGACCATGACGAACAGCCTCCCACTCAAACAAATCGAAGACCTCAGGCAGTCATTGAAGATGCTGTGGCCACCTCTGGGGTGAGCACACTCAGTTCCACAGTATCTCATGATTCCCAGGGTGCTCACAGGTCTCTGAATGTCCAGCTTGGGAGAATGAAAATAGAAACAAATAGGTAAGTGTTCATTTTGTGAATCATGAGTGTTTCTCCTTTTTTAAAAAAAATTAGTTTTATGGACTCTTTTAAATTTTTTTTTATATCTCCCTCCTCCTTCCTCCTATAATTCAAGGAATTGAACCCTCCCTTTAAGAATGAAAAAGTTTAAAAAATTGATACATTGTTCATGTTTGATAACATTTACAACATTTTATCCTAATAGTCCCCTGCTTCTGCTGAAAGGAGGGAGGTATGTTTCATTATCTGTTCTCTGGGACCCTTATTGGTTTTTCACTTACCAGTTGGCTTCCTTTTAGTGACATTTTCATTTACATTGTTGTAGAAATTATGAATATCATTTTTGGTTCTATTTATTTCACCATGTATCCATTCATACATGTTTTCCCATGTTTCTCAGAATTCCTTGTATTTGTAATTTCTTGGTGCACAATAATAAATAATCCTTAATATTCATGTACTACAATTTTCAGCCATTACCCAATCTATGAGAACCTGTCTTGTTTCCAGGTTTTTACTACCACAGAAAGGTGCCACTATGAACACTAGAGTATATGTTAGAATTTTCTTTCTGTTTTGACCACCTCAGGATATAGGTCCAATAGTGAGATTGCTGGATCAAAGGATATGAATTGTTTAGTCACTTTTCTTGAACAATTCCAAATTGTTTTCTAGAATGGGTATGACCAGTTCACAGGAATGCTTACTTTGTATCAGTGTGCCTATCTTCCCACAGGCTCCCCAATATGGATTTTGCCATCTTTGCTTGGGTGTTTTTTGATTTTATAAAGTTGATTCTTTTTCCTGTCATAAACATTGAAAATCCAAATATAATTCAGTACTCTGTTTTTCATTTTAGTATGATTTCCAGCCTATTCTTTGCAAAATAACATTAATGGATACATGATTTCATCAGTTTAAGTCTCTTTTCCCCCAACAGAAATCACAAATCCTATGTGCCTTTTTGCCCTGTGTGATTTTTGTTCATGTTTCCCCATAGATTCTCTAAGGCAGATCAGTCCAGTGGCAGAAGACACCCTCTATTTGTACTTTTGCCGTCATTGGGACATCTTTATACTAAATAGAATGTCTTAGCTTAGCTAGTTTGGTTGAAAACCACTTTTTGCTCCCATCAACATAGATGTCAATTTGTCCTTTGGAGCTTTATCTCTAGGATTTCTAGAGCAACTCAGATGTAACATCTCATAGACTGCCTAGGAAACAGACTCCAGAGCATTATATTCCTTCTGACAGATAGTTAAACAAAGAACAGAAAGTACACATTCTTAAAAATCCATGGGTGGAAATATGAAGTCTTTCCAGGAAGAAAAAAAAGGAAAAGTTAATGCTGCTAAAGGATTTACTTTTGTTCTAATAAAAGTATGAACATTAGCAAATAGTTACTAAGTCAGATTCATTCGACCAAAAATACCAAATGTATTAAACTTAATGTGTCTTCGTGAGACCTTGGTAGCACAGAGACTGCATAATATGGGCGACTTAAACTGACTGTTAATATTTCCTCTTTTCCCCCTGCCTTTGGTATAGCACAAGGCCTAAATCTTCATAATTTATAGCTTCCTGTAATAACAAAGGATTGGCATATGGCTGTTGATATTAGAACTCTGGGGTTTCTTTTGTTTTTTAGCAAAGCAGGGGGGAAAATCATTCAACAGCCTGAGGGCTTTTTATAAAGGCTCAGACTTCACTACTAGGTTTATTATTAAGGAAAAAAGACCTGTATTATCTTATTACCACTTAGGAAAAATGTTCCATTCTTCTCTGGGTATTTCAGTAAAATTACTTTTCAGTAATTCATTTAGGCTTTAAAAAGTTAGTCTGAAAAATGTGAAACCCATTCCATATTTAGCAATATATCTTGGCTTCCCAAGGTTTTAAAAAAAATAAAATATCAGTCTTCTTTGGTTTGATGAGGAATTTTTCTTAGATAGTCTTGTTATGGAATGGGGGAGGGGAGAAGAGGAGGCATGACTTTCCATGCTGGAGTTCTCATTTCATACCCTGATACTTGAGTTCTTTATTTGCCAGAATCACAAATCTCAGGATAAGAGAACTTTGTTTTTGAAGCCACCCTTTGAGTCCAGCTTCACTCACCACCTCATACCTGACCATACTTTGAGTTCTTCACCCACTTGTGGAAATCCAGCACACACAGACAGGTTTGATGTGTGACATTTACTAGAAATGATAATATAACCTTTGCTTGAAAAGCTCTGCTTAGAAGGAATATGTTACCTCTTCAGGCAGGCAGCCTGTTCCATCAAGGGATAGCTCTAATTATTAGAAACTTTAATTATTAGTTTGCCTTCCTGGAACTTCTTTTTCAATTTTTAAAAAAATTTTCTGTATATATTTTATTTAATATTTTAGTTTTCAGCATTGATTTCCACAAGATTTTGAGTTACAAATTTTCTCCCCATTTCTACCCTCCCCCCACTCCAAGATGACATATATTCTGGTTGCCTTGTTCCCCAGTCAGCCCTCCCCTCTTTCACCCCATTCCCCACCCCATTCCCTTTCCCCTTACTTTCTTGTAAGGCAAGATAGATTTCTATGCCCCGTTCCCTATATATCTTGTTCCCAGCTGCATGCAAAAATATATTTTTTAATTTTTTTAATCATCTGCTTTTAAAACTTCGAGTTCCAAATTCTCTCCCCTCTTCCCTTCCCACCCACCCTCCCTAGGAAGGCAAACAATTCAACATAGATCACACATGTATCATTATGCAAAACACTTCCACAATGCTCATGTTGTGAAAGGCTAATTATATTTCCTTCCATCCTATCCTGTTCCCCTTTTATCCAATTTTCTCCCTTGACCCTGTCCCTTTTCAAATGTGTTTGCTTTTGATTACCTCCTCCCCCTATCTGCCCTCCCTTTTATCATCCCCCCTTTTTTATCCACTTCCCCTTACTTTCCTGTGGAGTAAGATACCCAATTGAGTGTGTATGTTATTCCCTCCTCAAGTCAAATCCGATGAGAGTAAGCTTTGCTCATTCCCCCTCACCTGCCCCCTCTTCCCTTCCAACAGAACTGCTTTTTCTTGCCACTTTTATGTGAGATAATTTACTCCATTCTATCTCTCCCTTTCTCCTTCTCTCAATATATTCCTCTCTCACCCCTTAAATTTATTTCATTTTTTTAAATATCATCCCTTCATATTCAACTCACCCTGTGCCCTCTGTCTATATTCCCTTCAACTCCCCTAATACTGAGAAAAGGTCTCATGAACTACACACATCATCTTCCCATGTAGGAATGTAAACATAACAGTTCAACTTTAGTAAGTCCTGTATGAATTCTCTTTCTGGTTTACCTTTTCATGCTTCTCTTGATTCTTGTGTTTGAAAGTCAAATTTTCTATTCAGCTCTGGTCTTTTCACTGAGAAAGCTTGAAAGTCCTCTATTTTCTTGAAAGTCCATATTTTGCCTTGGAGCATCAGTGTTGCTGGGTAGGTGATTCTTGGTTTTAATCCTAGCTCCTTTGACTTCCAGAATATCATATTCCAAGCCCTGTGATCCCTTAATGTAGAAGCTGCTAGATCTTGTATTATTCTGATTGTGTTTCCACAATATTCAAATTGTTTCTTTCTGGCTGCTTGCAGTATTTTCTCCTTGACCTGGAAACTCTGGAATTTGGTGATAATATTCCTAGGAGTTTTCTTTTTTGGGATCTTTTCAAGAAGCGATTGGTGGATTCTTTCAATTTCTATTTTTACCCTCTGGTTCTAAAATATCAGGGCAGTTTTCCTTGATAATTTCTTGAAAGATGATGTCTAGGCTCTTTTTTTGATCATGGTTTTCAGGTAGTTCAATAATTTTTAAATTATCTCTCCTGGATCTATTCTCCAGGTCAGTGGTTTTTGCAGTGACATATTTCATATTGTCTTCCATTTTTTCATTCCTTTGGTTCTGTTTTATAATATCTTGGTTTCTCATAAAGTCACTAGCTTCCATTTGCTCCAATCTAATTTTTAAGGTAGTATTTTCTTCAGTGGTGTTTTGGACCTCCTTTTCCATTTGGCTAATTCTGCCTTTCAAGGCATTCTTCTCCTCATTGGCTTTTTTGGAGCTCTTTTGCCATTTGAGTTAGTCTGTTTTTTAAGGTGTTGTTTTCTTCAGTATATTTTTCAGTATTTTTTGGGGTCTCCTTTAACAAGTCATTGACTTGTTTTTCATGGTTTTCTTGCATCACTTTCATTTCTCTTCCCAATTTTTCCTCTACTTCTCTTGCTTTTCCAAATCCTTTTTGAGCTCTTCCATGGCCTGAGCCTAATTCATATCTTTCTTGAAGGCTTTTGATGTAGGCTCTTTGACTTTGTTAACTTCTTCTGGCTATATGATTTGATCTTCTTTGTCACCAAAAAAGGAATCTAGAGTTTGAGTTTGAGCCTGAGTTTGAGTCTGAATTCGTTTTCACTGCCTGTTCATGTTCCCAACCAACTACTTGACCCTTGAGCTTTTTGTCAGGATATGACTGCTTGTAGAGTAGAGAGTACTTTGTCCCAAGCTTTAGGGTCCAAGCACTACTGTTTTCAGAGCTACTTCTACTCCACTGTCACCCCAGGCTCTGTCACAGTAGCATTCCTCCTCCCCCAAGAACCACCAACCAGGGCCGCAATACATATCCAAGCAGGACACAGCAAGAGAATCTGCCTTTGTGCCCACAAAGCACTCCTTGTACTCCAGCTCTGATCCATTACTAGATTCCTCCCACCATGTGAGTCAGGGACTTGGGAAGCCACTGATGCTGGGGATCTGGAGGCAGCCTCAGGAGCTTCCTGCTGCTGCTACCGCCACCACAGCACGACCTCCTTCACCCCCAGAGCTGGCGGCTAGACTGCTCTGAACTGGATCCCGCAGTTTCCCCCTAACCTGCTCTTTGGCATTTATGAATTGAGAAGTCTGGTAACTGCCACAGCTCATGGCCCCAAGGCCTCTTCTGGCTGGCTTCCTCCAGGTCTGGTCTGTTCTGGTGCAGCCCATGCTGGGCTGCCCTCTGCTCTCAGCACCATGAGATGGACCGTTCCCAGCGACCATCCAGACTCTCCTGGCCTGGAGATCTGTTTCCCTCTACTATTTCGTGGGCTCCACAGCTCTAGAATTCGTTCAGAGCCATTTTTTACAGGTGTTTGGAGGGATTTGGGGGGGAGCCTAAGCAAGTGCCTGCTTTCCTGCCGCCATCTTCCTGGAATTTCTAACCATTAACCTTTCCACCTGTGCCCTTACTCTTCACACTCTGTTGGTTAGCCCTGTCCCAATACTCTTATTCCTTTATCTTAGAAGATTACATAAATAACAAATTTTTTATATGGGCGTTAATTCCAAAATCAATTTTATTTTGCAATACTCACCAGTTAGCATCCCTGACTCACCAACAGACTATATTCCAAAAGTGCATCTGTTTATAATTTAGCTCATTTCTATAGAAACAATTTTTATAAATGGTTATCAGGCTCCCAGCTTGCCCACAAATGTCTATTTATTCATAGTGTTCACATGGAGTTCTTTGAACTTCTTATTGATTTTGTTGTTTCTTTCAAAGTAGTGCAGATTCCAGCTCACCCATCCACCTTCTCATCCTGTGCATTGCACAGACTATGGAGTCAGTAGACCTTCCTTTGAATACTACCTCTAGTGATTACTGTGTGATCTAGTCTCCTCATTTATAAAATGAAGGTGTTGGACCAAAGACTCCTACAGTTTGAGTTCCTCTAGTCTCTTTGCGTTGCATGGATACCCCTGAGCACATTGAAGGTCCAGCAATCATTCTTCATTCAAATTACATGACCAAACTCACCTCCATCTTTCAGTATACACCTCCCAAGTGATATCCTTTGTGCTGCTTCATCTGCCTCATTCATTCTCCCTAACATATTTTAGCCTGTTCATGCCTTCCTTGTACCTCATAGACCCTTTTGATGTTCAGGTGTCCCTGAGTTCTTATGGGCCAGTGAAGCACAAACTTTAGCAAGTTCTACCATGCTGGAAAGGCTTTGAGTACTATCCAAAAATTCTTCTGGCATAAGGATTATATTTCAAATATTATATTTTCCTGTCTTCCATGGAAAAGTGTGTGTCAGGAAAGGATCATATATGAAAATAGATTTAAAGCTTGATGAAACCTTTCAGGGCATTTACAGAAGAGGTTTTGGTAAGTTAAGTCAAGTCACATAGGTAGCAAGTGGTGAAACCAGTATTTGAACCTTGACCTTCTGTCTTCAAATACAGTACTCTCCTCTAGAAGAGAAAAGAATGTCACCTCCCCAAAGGATTCTCCCCTTGTAATTGAGAAGGGTGTCCTTGCCCACATCCCAATAGTCACTCTAAGCCTAGATTCATCTTTTCTCTCATGTATGTTCCTCATCACTAAGAACATGTGCCATCTTTTTCTCCCTCTTTAATTGTATCAGCAAGAAGAGAATCCCCATGTGACCCTCTATAGGAACAGTTCACATGTAAGGGATGTTTATAAGTATATTATTTGCGTCTCAAAGGTTGCTTTTTTTTCTTGCCATAAACAGTCATAACCATAGAACATTATTTCTCAAATTTTGTCAGTTTGGAAGGAGAAGGGAATTTTTTTTTCTTCTTTGCATAAACATATTACTGTGGTGGTTTGTTGTTGTTTTTTGTTTTTGTTTTTAGAGAACTAGACTTTGTATGATAAGTTTGTCAAAGCCCCAAGTCTTAATATGCTATAATGTGTATATTTGAGTGATTTTGGTTGGAAATTCCATTCTAGGATAAGTCATTTCAAGTCCTTCCCACACCCAAAGGGTGGACTAGAAGATTTCCTAATGATATTATTAACACATTGTTCAATTTTAATTTTTCTCCCTATAGACTGCTGGAGGAATTAGTTCGAAAGGAGAGAGAGTTCCAAACACTCCTTCATCAAGCAATTGAAGAAAAAGATCAAGAAATTAAACACCTGAAGCTTAAATCACAACCAATAGGTAAATGTTGGGGGGTCTTAAAGTAGTCTTTTTCAACAGGGCTGTAATAACCAAAAAAAAAAAATAGGGAAAAAAGACAGATATTTTTGTTTCCTGCACACAGCGTCACCCTGTATCACTTGCATCATACCTGTTAGCAGCCATTGTTTTAGGAGGGTGGGAGGTGGGCTGTTATTAATGGTGGCAAACAATCAATCAATCAAACATTTATTAAGCATCTACTATGTGCTAGGCATTACACTAAGTGCTAGGGATACAAAAAGAAGCAAACAAGTAAAAGTAGGGTTTTTAAAAAATATACATTTATATTCAAGGATAATGTTATTGAAATAGGCTGCCACTCTCCTTTCTTTTTCTTCATTTCTCTTTAAGTCTATATTTTACTACATTGCCATGATATCATTGTGTTTTTCTCTACCGTGTTTAGAATTTGAAGACCAAAGCAGCTAAAGGCATACTTATTTTAAAGGTTCATAGAGCAACACTTTAGTGATATCTTCCCTAAAAGCATTGGCCTACATTTGCTTTGTGGGGTAGAAAAGAGAAATCATTGTCTAGCTGGCTCAGAGGGGGAAAAAAGAGAGATCAGTGGTCATACTTTGGAAGCTCCATTGATTCCCCCAGTGTGGAGCTTCCCTCCATCTAAATTACAGTCCTTCTATGTTTCAGTAGGTAGTCCTCATGAGTTACTATGGCCCCAAAAAGATATCACCTGGTGGGCAAACTTTCAGTGATAAGCCCTTTCCAAACTTAGCCAGGCTGGTTTGTGGACAAGAGACATACCAAGTGATAAGAGCCATGGTTCATCATCCCCAGTACAAGAATTCTTCCTAGCTTGCAATAAGCCTACCTGGAACTTATTCTGCTGGCCGCCTCGCCTTTGCCATCCTTGGGAGAGGCATCACCCGCAGGGCTTCAGTGGAGGTTGTTGTTAGCGTGTTTGGCTGAGTGGCTACTTCAAAGACTAGAGATTATTAAATATATGAGAATATCTCCAAGTTATGCCTATGCTATGTCAAGCAAAAAAACAAACACCACACAGATGGAATAAATTCTGAAAGCTTACCAAGCTAATTAAATGGATAAAAAAGCAAAATGTAAGGATCATTCTGTCATTTCCAAAAATCAATTACAATGCTGCAATCTATTAAAAAATACACCCCACCTATAAGATATATAGCATTTCACTCAATGCTGTAAAAAACAAAAAATTTTCATGCCCTTGATCAAGACCCAAATTGACCCTGCTCTTCACAATGAAGCACCAATGATTTCTGATGACCTACAACAAGTCCATCTTAATCAGAAACCATATTTGAAATTAAGCACATCATTAATTCAGATATTACTTCTGTGAAATTTGTAATTATTTGGATATGGGCATGGCTGAAATATTCTTCTATGTGATTTTATATGTATAACATATATCATAATATGCATAAATGTAGATATACAAACATATACCTATATATGCACATGGTATATTTACGTGCATATACACATACATGTATCTATACATATGTGTTTGTGTATATATTATATATAGCAAATGTATTTATATGCATGTGTGTGTGTTTGTGTGTGTGTATACGTACATACATACATATATCCAACCAGTTTTTGTTTCCACTAATTATATTTTTCGATGACAGAGTGAAAACCTAGGAAAATGTTCATTCAAATTCTTATGACTGGAAGGTCAGTGTTCTCAGATATCCAAGTATATGAAATACACATGGTGTAGAAACTAAACATTTACAAACTACATCTTCCCTAGATATTCCTGGACTGTATGTTTGTCGCCTAAATTCTCCTGGCATAGGAGCTGAAGACCCTGCACTTATCGACTGGCTGAGAGAGAAGGGAGCTGATGAGGACACTATAAGCAGGGTAAAAAAAAAAAAGTTAGGAATCCGTGAAATGACTAGAGCCAAAGGGTTGAGGGGGAGAAAATTTTCAATCATGTTTCCAACATCAGATTAGAAAAAGGGTTGAAAAGGCAGAATGGGTAAGTAGATTGAAGAACAAGAAGTATTTCTTTTTTCTATCTAATTCAGTCCCACAACTTAAGAAATATTTTGATAGGTGCTAGAAATTTTAGAGGTTGGTGTGTCGTTTCTTTGCAACTTTAGACCTTTTTGAGCAATAAATATTAGTTGCTATTTAATGCAGTGATGGAATTGGTGACCTTAATACAGGCACAATCAATTCCTTATGGCCAAGTAGGATAGTATATCTAATTGTAGATTCTCCCTGCACATTTTTCCTGGGTTAGAAATAATCAGCATAAATCATAATTGCCTGAATGTTTATATACATGTTTATTATAGGATGCATGAGTTATAGTATTCCTTTTGTACTAGCTCAGCATTCTTACAAAAATGCTATTGTTAAGATCCCAGATTTTTGTTTGAAATAAAATTATCAGAGATCAGTTGTTCCACCTTCCCCAGCACACCCCCCAAGTGAAAGCTATTGAATGGCCACACAAAACTTAGAGCAGCTCTACACACCCCACCTATAAGATATATAGCACTTCATTTAATGCTATAAAAAACAAAAAAAAAATTTTCATGACCTTGATCAAGACCCAGATTGACACTGCTCTTCACAATGAAGTACCAATGATCTCTGACGACCTATAATAAGCCCATGTTAATCAGAAACTGTCTTTGAAATTAAGGACATCGTTAATTCAGACATTATTTCTATGGGATTTGTAATTATTTGGATACAGGCATGGCTGAAATATTCCTCTATGTGAGAGATGTCTGCTAATCAAACAATATTGACTGAATTAAAATAGTAATAATGTTTAGCCCACTTGATAAAGCGAACACAGTAAACACTTTAAAATCACTTGAAAAGCACACATTTGCATGCTGATAATTCCCCTGGGACTCCTAGACACACCTTGCTAGCTTTTACTTCTAATTATACTGAATATGCATAGAAGTAATAAATGACTGCGTGGTTCATTAAAGATATTCTATAATTCAGCCTTTTAATAAATTAGAAATTAAAAAACTCTCCCTCAATTCCACAGTAATGAAGAGTTATACTAAATTTTCTTTGATTTCTTTTTAAAATTATTAACATAGTATAATCTAAAATTATAGACCTTCTTACAAGGCCTTAAAAGTCCTTATTTTTGTGTCTCTTTTATTTTCCCCTCAGTTTTTGGCTGAAGACTATACTCTAGTCGATGTTCTCTACTATGTCACTCGGGATGATTTGAAATGCCTGCGGCTGAGGTAACGTTGTTTTTATTGTTGTTTAAGGCCTATGTGGGGGCAAGCTATGTGGTTCAGTGGGTAGAGCACCAGGCCTGGAGTCAGGAAGACTCATCTCCCTAAGTTCAAATATGGCTTCAGACACTCACTAGCTGTGTGGACCCTGAGCAAGTCATTTAATGGTTTGCCTTAGTTTCCTCATCTGTCAAATGAGATAGAGAAGGAAATGACAAACTACTCCATTATCTTTGCCAAGAAAACTTCAAATGGAGTCATGAAGAATCAGCCATGACTGAAAAATGACTGAACGACAAAGCTTATAGTGTGGTAGAAAGAACAAAATGGTAGGAGTAACAGAGCCCAGGTGCTAGTATACTGCTAGCTCTGCCACTCAAAAGCACGGTGAACTTGGCCTTCAGTTCCTACCTCTGTGCGAGAAGAAGGTTGAACTTTATAAGTTCTGTACTAGCCTCAAAATTCTAAATTTTTTTTGAAGACAAAGATTAATTGGAAGAATTTCTTGAAACATACTAGACAGACTAACATTTTTTAGACTTTTTAATGTTTCTTCGACAGTCTAAATATTCTAAGAGTCATTCCATTCATGGATGTGTACCATACTTTATGAGAATGGGGGTCCTATGGGAAGGATGTTATTGTTGTCCAGTGATTTCAGTCATACCTGACTCTTCATGACCCCATTTGGGGTTTTCTTGACAAAGATACTAGAGTGACTTGCCATTTCCTTCTCCAGCTCATTTTACAGATGGGGAAACTGAGGCAAACTGGGTTTAGTAACTTGCTTAGGGTCACATAGCAAGTTAAGTATCTGAGGTCAGATTCGAACTCAAGAAGGCTCATCTTCCTGACTCCAGGCTTGGTGCTCCATCCACTATGCCACCTATCTGCCTGTATGGAGAGGAGGCTCCTTAATAATTTTTAAAGTTTGTATCTGATTTAGTTGCTGATAAATAGTACTTTATATTAGATTGAGCATGTAAAAAACCACTTCCTAAGAGTGGCTGATTTGAAAGATGTCATATTTCAAATTTTCAGTTGTTTGTTTCTTGAGACTATGTGGATTAGAGGGAAAATGGAGGTAAGGAGTGGGGTGAGGAGAGATTTGTGGGTTACCAGGGGCCAAAAAAGAAGATACGTAGTAGTAGCCTATTAAGAAGTTAAATCCAGGCCTTTTCTTATCATAGCAACTCAGTGTTAAGAAACCATATTATATAGAGAATCTAGGGCATTGTGGAAATGAAATATTATACACTTGTTTGTTGTGTGTTTTTTTCTCAGGGGAGGAATGCTGTGTACACTGTGGAAAGCCATCACTGACTTTCGAGAAAAACAACCTTGAGTGTGTGTGTGTGGCTCAACATTTCTTGGCTATTCAGTGGAGATTCTGAAAATTCACCCAGCAGAGGACTGATGTTTTGAAGAAGGGTGGGTGGCAGGTGGAGGGAGATGGGGGTGGGATAGTGAGGGAGAATTGGAAGAGGTGAAGGAGAAGAAAGACCCTGCACTTTAATACAGTATTTGTTTACCAATGCTACAAACAACACTGCAGCTTCCTAACTGCTTAAATTTCTACAATTCATATGGACTCTCTTTAAAGAATGTTTAGTCTATAAACATTTTTTACACAGGGACGTATTTTTATCCTAGCAGCTATGATCCTTTAAAGAAGCAAATGTTAATTTCACACAAAAGAGATGTAACATTTCATATAATTGTGCATCACTGGAACAAAAGCAAAATGTGACCATAATTTTTTTTTAGGTTTACGTTTGTAACATATCCTAATACCCTATAGTAGTAATTCATAATTTCAATTATTGTGTAAAGCTTATTTTTTAAGTGTGCAGAATCTGTGAGCAGTTGTTTTTACTTCCTAGTTTATGTTAATTATAATGTTGTATAGTTTTTGTAACTTAAGTTTCTGGTCTATGGTACTTTTGTTTTAGAGTTGTTTATGTACTACTGAACTGTACCAGTTGTATATGCCTGAATCATAGTAATGTTAGCTTGTTCTAAAGCTATCTATTGTGACACTCATTCTTAAAAGTAAAAAGAATCTAAACATAGTTTTTAATAAATTCTGACTGGAGTTTTTATTTCACTTTGTGAAATCAGGTTAACTATTGGGTCAAATTCTTAGCCAATGTGCTTACCTATTACATTTAACAGAATGTAGGTTCGGTGCAAGAGATCACAGAATGACTGATTATCCAGCATCTCCCTCAGGAAAAGAACTGTGGGTCATCAGAAAGATCACTAGATCTGGAATCAGAAGTCTGGAATCAGACTGCAATAATGGCTAACATTTATATTCAAGTCAATAAAACATTTATTAGGGGCTTGCTACAAGCCAGGCTCTACAGTACTAGCCACTAAAGACACAAATAAGAAAAAGAAAGCAGTCCTTGGTCTCAGGGAGCATACAATCTAATGGGGCAGACTACATAGAAAAGGAAGCTAGGAGGTGGGGTAGGAGATGGGATAAGGAGAGCATCCAAGCTGAGCTACAAATAGAGAGTGGGATGAGCTGGAAATCCCCTACCTGCTTCTATAAAGGAAAGCTTTGGGAGGAATTTAGAGCTCCATCCTTCCAGCCAGAGGGGAGAGGAGGCTGAGGTAGGTGAGAAAGAGATGAGTATTCAAGGCTGAATTAGAAGTATGAGAATGAGATGAGGTGGTTGTTCAGTCCTGTCTGACTCTTCATGACCCCGTTTGGAATTTTCTTGGCAGAGATACTGGAGTGGTTTGCCATTTCTTTCTCTAGCTCATTTGACAGATGAGGAAACTGAGGTAAACAGGGTAAAGCGACTTGCCCAGAGTCATACAACTAGTCTGAAGCCAGATTTGAACTCACGAAGATGAGTCTATCTGATTCCAGGCCCAGCGCTCTATCTAGGCAACACCTAGCTGCCCTATTGTATACACACATATGCCAGACATAGCATATACTACAGGTATCATACAGTGGTACAATAGCTGCCCCCACTTATCCTGGAAGGAGTATCTTGTTCCTTGGAACCAGAGCGGCAGATGAAGCGTGGAGTGACATACATAGTGCTTACTATGTGCCATGCATTGCACTAACCACTGAGCAGATACAGACAAAACCAGAAGTATTAAATGTTGAGGGACTCAAAGTCTAGACTACTTGGGCAGAGTCACAGAGGCAGGAGAGAGAATGAAATACAGAAGGACAACCTAATAAGCCAGAGTCTAAACAAGTCAACACTCATTGTACAACAAAGTAGGCCCATATGAGATGCCATGTAGGAGGTGAAAGGAAGGGTACAAGCATTTATTAAGCACCTACTCTGTACCAGACACTATGCCAAGCACATTATTATCTCATTCGATCTTCACAACAACCCTGCAAGAAGAGCTGTTATCTCTGGAGAAACTGAGGCCAACAGATTAAGTGACTTGCCCAAGGTCACAGAGTTAGTAAGTGTCTGAGGCTGGATTTAATCTCAGGTATTCCTAATTCCAGGCCAGCACTGTGCCATCTAATATAGTTTCTGTCCTTGGAGAATATTGTCTTGGAAACATAACTTAACATGAAATAATCAGCAAACAGTGCTGTAATCTCACATATATTAGGTGTAGCATGTGTTATATTTAATATCTTTCTACTCTAGTGGCATATTTACATATTCTATGTAGTGTGTGTGCTATGTATATCTTTAAGGGTCCTTCTAGAAGTGTAATTTATATATTAGATGTATGTGTAGAAAGTACTATGTGTCATATACGCCGTGTTTGGCATACACGCAGTAAATACTACCTGTAACATCGTCTACACACACTAGCCTAGGATAAAGAGACTCTTTAATAAATTTGAATATGTGAAATATAACTGACTTATTACAACTTTTAAAAAAATATTTTGGATGTATTTATCCTGTAAATAGCACTTTGTTAGCATGTGTACTGTGTGTAGCATATAAACACATAATACTTGTGCAGCATATAAATTATGAGTATATACTAACCTCATATAAAAATTATATTGTATCAAATACTATATGTAGCATATATACATTGTGGACCATATGTTTAATATGCACATGTGCACATTTAGCCCTATTTTTAGTACTAAATATATATATATATATGTGTGTGTGTGTGTGTGTGTATATATATATACATATATATATATATACACTGTTCAATGGACATATACTATTTAGTATCTGTGTATTTACTATATACATTCTATATAGTATATTCTGTGTATAGTACTCTACATACTGGTTGGTTGGATGGTTGTCCTTTGTTCTGGAGGAGGACCAAAAGGCCATCATTTTGATATCAAATGACATCAAAATGACTATCTATACTATTATGCTATGGGGTGTATACTAACCTCATATATAACCTTTATATATCCTTTATATACTATATATACTCATATGTAACCTTTATATATACTTCATGTACTATATATACTTTATATACTATATATACTTATATATAACCTTTATATATACTTTATAGACTGTGCAAATAGGTAGTATACTATGTGGAGAATGTACTGTACAATACCTGTAGTATACAATATATAGAATATACTATATGATATCTTGGTATCCGTAGTATATATCATGTCTGGCATATGTGTTTGAGGTATACTAGGGTACTAGGCGGCCCTGTGGATAGAGTGCTGACCTGAAGTCATCCTGAAGACTCATCTTCCTGAGTTCAAATACAACCTCAGACACTTACTAGCTGTGTGACCCTGGGCAAGTCACTTAACCCTGTTTCCCTCGGTTTCCTCATCTGTCAAATGAGCTGGAAAAAAAGAAATGGCAAACCACTCCATTATCTTTGCCAAGAAAACTGCAAATGGAGCCATGGAGATTCAGACACAACTGAGCAGCAACAGCAACAAATGCCGTATATTATACTACCTCAAAAATCTCTAGCATTTTTTTCATAATAATAGCTAGCATCTAAAAAGCATGTTAAACTTTGCAAATTGCTTTATAAATATTATGTCGTTTTATCCTCACAAAAACCATGGAAGGTCAGTGCTCTTGTTGTCCGCATTATTGCAAATGAGGAAGCTGAAGCTGACTGAGGTTAAGTTGCTTTGGGTCACAGAACTGATAAGTGTATGAAGTCAAATTCGAGTCTTCCTGACTCAAGGTCCACTACAATTCCTAACTCTGTTCACTGTACTATATAGCTGCCTTGAAATAATAACAATAAATCCTCCTCACAGTTCCAAGGCAGAAAAGAGTGCTTGTGGCCACTCAGAGACCAGAGCACAGACCAGGAGAGGAAGAAACACCTCTCCTTTATCATACAACCTTGGAAGAACTGAAAATATACAGGCCTCTAAAGATAACTCTGAAAACAGCTGCACAAAACCCCTGAAGCTTGGGATGGTGCACTCTCCACCCTGGAACCAGAGGCCTACCTTAACAAAGAGCTACAAAGTCAAGTAATTGGCTGGGAAAATTGGGGACAAGGAAGATCAAAACATACAACCAGAAGAAGACAACAAAGTCAAAGCTCCTACGTCCAAAGCCTCCAAGAAAAATATGAATTGGTCTCAGGCCATGGAAGAGCTCAAAAAGGATTTGGAAAATCAAATAAGAGAGGTGGAAAAAGAATTGGGTGGAGAAATGTGAGTGATGCAAGAAAATAATGAAAAACAAGTCAACAGCTTGGTAAAGGAGACCCCCAATCATGCTGAAGAAGTAATAACAATAACAGCTAACATTTATATAGTGTTTACTATGTGCCAGGCACTGTGCTAAGTCCTTTGCAATTATTCTCTCATTTGATCCTTACAACAATCCTGGAAGGCAGTGGTAAGATTATCATTATGGTACAGGATGAAAACATACATTTCATTGCAAAAAGCCATAATAGCTACAAGAACCCAAAAGAATTTTTAAGGAGTACTGGTAATATAAAATTCTTAGCATACCAAGCATTAAAAACAAAAAAATCCTACTAAGAGTAGCAGAGGTGATTTGGTCACGTAGGCTTATTTGTGTTTCTTTTGCAAACAAGGAGGGAACTACCAAATCGGGGCTTACAGCAGGAGCTGGGAACATGAGCTAAGGGTGGGTGGAAGGGAAGGACTTGGCAAATGAAAAGGTGGAGAACATGACTACATAACATTCAGGAAACAAGGACTAGACTGGTTTGGCTGGAGTAGTGGAGATAAGGTTGGAGTGGGAGGAGGTAGGTAGTTGCCAGATTAAGGAGTGCTCTGAATATCAGTTTAAGGAATCTGGACTCTACAATGCTGCTATCATTACCTGGGATAATCTAGCATAGAAATGCAGAAGGATAGGGAAAACATGCACACCCTTCAAAGAAAAACAGCATGTAAAAATACTGCAGTAAGAAGACTTAGAGTTCTTTCTGACAAAAAGTGAGCTTTTAAGGAAATTCTGATACTAGAAATATTAATTATTTCATTTCATATAATAGAATATTCTTTGAATGCCCACAGAGGAAGGAGTTCAATCATATTTATTTCATTCAGTTGAAACATAGAAATTCTTAGGTCTTAGCTCATATTCAAATGACGTTAGTAGTAGAAAATCTGGTTAAAAAAAGAATCACTTGGATTTTGGAAGCCTGCTAAAAGAGGTTAGTTTGCTTACAAAACTGTTCTAGAGACGTACAGAACTTAGTGAGGACAAACCATGAAGGAAATCTCCTTTTTGACAATACTTTGAAAAGTTACTCACCTGGTGTGTGTGCCCAGGCCTTCTGTCACTCCAGATTATAAAAAAAGTTCCACAATAATTTCCATTTATGAGATAGCTTCAGACACATGAAACAATTGTAAAATATGTGTGTATGCATATACATGTATATATCACATAAAATTTTTTAGGGTTTACAAAGCACTTTCTCCACAACAGCCATTATCAGAAAAGTAGCATTATCCCCAATTTAAAGATGCGAAAACTGAGCCTTAGGGTAGCTAAGTCATCACACCTCTGGTAAATGTTGTCAGAAACAGAAACCAGGTTTTCTCACTCTCAAGTCCACTAATCTGCTATACTGTGCCTACCTGCACATAAAAAGTGAATAATGGCTTACACTTTATAGAAAGGGTGTGTGTGTGTGTGTACAAAGTATTTCACATTCATCTTTCAACCCTGTGAGAGGGATTCAAGTAATTTTCCCATTTACCAGTTGGGGAAACTGAGGCAGAGTGGTCAAGTGGCAGAACTGTAGCTCAAACCTAGGTCTGATTCCAAGGTCTTTCCACTTATACCACACTGATTCCATATCAATCAATAAACCTTAAGTGCCTACAATGCGCCAGTCACTGCCCTGAGTGTTCGGTATTCACCACCATCCACTGCATCTTGGACCATCGCCAGTTGTCTTAACTTTTCAGTTGCCACTGGACTTTGACTCTGGCAGACAGAGTATGGCCGATGACTTTCCACACTTTTATGAAGAACAACCACCACCACAGAGAAGCCTGAAGAAGAGAAGATTGTTGGGGGTTTGGAGGAGATTTTCAAGTATAGGGTGGGCTCAATAGCTATTTGTTTTAAGTATTTGAGAGGCTATTATGTACAAGAGGGCTTAGACTTTTCTGCTTGGATCCAAAAGATTCCATTAGGAGCAATGGCAATTTAAAAGAAGCAAATATAGGCTTGATTCAAGGGAAAATTTCTTTGTAATTTAAACTGTTCAGAAGTAGAATGGGCTGCCTTTGAAAGGAAGGGGTCCACTCTCAATGGAAGTCTTTCAAAAGTTCAATGAATTTCCTTGGAAGGTAGTAAAAGTTCCATTTGACTAAAGGTCTTCAAGCAAAAGGAGTGTTGTAAAGAAGGGAATTACTTTTTGGGTGAGAGTTTGCTGACTTCCAAAATCTTTTACACCTTTGACAAAAATAGGAATTCGACTTGTGATTTCATTGACTTAGGGAACTGAGGAAATTCCTTCTGCCAATGTAGGTTGGCATCTTCTCTACAACTAATCATCTCTTAACTGCTTAGAGCAACAGAAAGTTCAAGCGGCTTGCCCAGGATCACACAACCAATAGAGTCAGGAATTGAAACCACATCTTCCTGGTTCAGGGGCCAGCTATATTAACCACACCAGACTGCCAACACAGATTCATTTCAGTCTTGTCCAACTCTTTGTGACCCCATTTAGAGTTTTCTTGGCAAAGATACTGGAGTGTTTGCCATTTCCTTCTCTGGCTCATTGGACAGATGAAGAAATTGAGGCAAACAGGGTTAAGTGACTTGCCCAGGGTCACACAACTAGTAAGTGTCAGAGGCCACATTTGAACTAAAAAGGATGAGTTTTCCTGACTCCAGGATCAGCACTCTATCCACTGTGCCCCCTAGGTGCCCCAACTCAGAGATGGTTGATAAAAATAAGGTTCATTCTATGAGCTCTAGAAGCTTCTAGAAAAAGGTACTCTTAACTGAGAACAAATGCATAGATTTTAGGAGGTTTGTGAATTATATAACAAATGTATTTTTAAAAAAATTTTTCATAACTTTCCATGTAAATGTTTTATTTTGTAATCCTATGTATTGCATTTTATTCATTTAAAAACATTATTCTGAGGCGAGGTCCATAGGCTTTACTAGATTTCCAAAGGACGCATGACCCAAAAAAAGGTTGAGAACTTGATCTAGAAGCTCCAGGTGTTGTAAAAAACATGAGAACTAACCTCCCTAGAAGTAAATCCAACATCATTCTCTGTCAGACCAGGACTTTAAAAGGATTTTAAAGGATTGGCAGTTGTCTTTCTGCTTTTTCTGGATTATGCTCAGCCAACCTGAAGATGTAGGTGTGTATTTCTGTGTGACTAAGCAGAAATGAATCACTCCCCCTTTTGTTTCTCAGTGTTGTTTCCATTTATCATGTAGGCTGCATCATGGGGTTTTAACATTTTGCTGTGTGCTGTTTGCATGCTAACGCACAAATTGGTTTCCAGCTTTCCTAGCCAGTTGTCTGGGGGTATTGCTTTTCACCTTCTTTTTATTGGACAACGCCGAAGGCACAAGACGGTTTAAATTAAAAATATCTGGAGCAGACAAGGTGGGGCGGGGGGGGGGGGGGAGCAGGGGGAAATATAAATTTCTTTAATCTAGTCGCAACAAATAATAATGCCATGCCTCTTCGGCGAACAATGGGGATCATTAAGTCCCAAGACCCAGAGTGGAGATCGAGTCTTTAGAAGTAGCCCTGAAGAAGGCAGAGTGATACATCAGATCACAGGGTGGTGTGGCATGTCGCCCAGGCTCTCCACGTAGGAACTAGTCCAGTGAATTCCAGTCCCTCTGAACCCGGGCGAACATTGACACTACTACTTGGACTACCGGTAGGAAGGAAGATAGAGTCGAGGTCGTCCGTTGATTTCTCCTAACCAGTACTGGATTGTCCATGACCCGGAGACATAACCCGGCCAATCGCACTGCTTGCTTCCGTACTCGGAAAACTGGGGAGGGAGCTAGATCCAAGCCCTTTATGTCTAAAAGTGCCGGATTCCAACCAACCTTGCTCGCACTGAGCGCCTGCAATCTCTCACCTGTCCACAAGAGGGCAGCGCCGCTGCTCCCCTTGCGCTAGACTGCTGGGCTCTAGCCTACGTTTCCCCACACTCCTCCCTTTCTAGGCGCTCACCTGTCTGCGCCCGGGAGGCGGGGGACTGGCTAGAGGGAAACCGGGGAAGAGGGCGGAGCGGCTCTCCCTGGACGCGTCACTGGAGCACCATGGCGGAGCTGGGAGCTGGCGGAGGGAATAACATCCACGGGGGCAGCGACGGCGCTTCCTGGAGCGAAACAGGTGAGAAAGGTGACGTTCAGGAGCGCCCCCAACGCAATCTGGGAGGGGATCGGGGTCGGAGGTGCGCAAGTGACCAGTTCGGGGAGTTCTATTTAGAACATTTCAAATGCCTACGTTCTTCCCCTCCCCCTTCTTTGGAATGTTCCCGGGAATGGGCTTCGGGGCGCGGGGAGCTCGGCTTGGCTCCCCTCTCCGCTTAGCTTGGGGAGGGGGGGGCCACGGGGGTTGGATAGGGTGGTCGCCGCCTGTCACTCTTCGATGCCCTCGTCACGTCTTGCCTCGGTTGAGGTCATCCCGCCCGCGGCCAATCGATCCTTGCCTTGTAGCCTTCTCTTTTCCTGCTAACAGGTGGAAGCCACAGAGAGCGAGCGAAGGAAATGGAGAAGGGGTGAATGCATTCCTCCCACCCCAGGGTGTTGGGTTTAATTCAATTAAAGCAGGAAACTGTATCCCTAAAAGAAGCCCCATACAGGCGTGAATACGCATCTCTCATGAATTGAAGGATTAACCTGCTTCTGGGACCGCGGTGCGTCCCCAGAAGCCGGTTAAGGTACAGTCGAGTTTTATTTCTTGGGTATTTTTTTTTTTACCCAGAAACACCCTGGATCTCAGCAGTATCTCAACCCTGCGTTGTCCAAGGAGACAGCTTAGGCTTACTTAGCTCGGACTTTATCTTTTCTATTCGAGGGTAGAACTGGACACTTCCCGACCTCTGAACTTGAGAGGGAAGGGGAGCAGGGACTAACAGAATGATGGTGCAGCTGGTTAAACTTGATATTCAATTTGAGTGAAAACACTAGTTTCCAAACATGTGTACAGAAATTTAGGAATTGCTTGTCCTGCACAGTGTAGTGTTCACAGCATGGAAATTCCTATTTGTTGTTTATTGATCCACTTTGGATGCTGCCAGTGGGAACTGACTTCCAGATCAGCCAAAAATAATTGAGGTTGAAACTAACTTGAGGCCTTGAACTTGTCCTGGGTGAAGCTGGATTGTCTCTTGAAATGTGGTTTGGCTTGTCTTTAATATGTAAATCCAGACAGTAAATCATGATTTTGTTTTGGGGTGGGGAAAGGGGATGGCTAATATTGCTTTAGGGATCCAGATGAACTGGGTGCTGCACCTAAGTTCCCACCCTGAGGGCAGGCTAGAAACAGCCTACTCATTTATTTAAGGTAAATAAAGTGTTATTTTTACCCTTGAGAACATAATTTTTCAAGGGAGGGAACCCTATTTCATTAGGCTTATACATATTATTTATGGCAGGAAATGTTGAGCACTTTTTACCATCTACCTGAGAACATCTTGTTCGAAAATACATGCAGAAGAATGAACTGTGGTAGCTATTTCAGTGTCAGATATTTTCAGATAATTGGTGATCTAGTGATGAGTAATGAATATTTGGACCAACCCAGAGGAATGCCAGTGAAATATTTTGCCTTATAAAGGATGAAATGCTGTTGTTTAAGATCTCCTTCAATAAAAACAATTGCCTGTTTCTGTCTAAAAACATACCATACATATACATATGCATGTATGTCTTTCCAGTGTATTTTATTTTCTAAAGTTAATTTAAAACATTAAGATGATATTTCCCAAAATTTTTCTAGTGTGGTATTTATTTATCTTCTTTTTAGCTCCGAGTACCTTTTATAAGTGTGTTAGAGAAATTTACAGACTAGATATAATTTGGATTTTTTTTGGTCCAGACCTGTGGTTCCATTGATGTGGATAATTCCCGTCACAGCTCCCTTCATGCAGCCAAGTGTTTTAAAATTGCCTGCCACAGTAAGAAATTAAGCAACTTGTTCATGATCTCAGAATCAGAGTGTGTCAGATAAGATTTGAACCATAGTCTGTCAGACCCCAGGGATAGCACCATATTCATTATGTCAGGCTGCCCTCGGTAGGTATAATTATTGGAAATATAAATGTCTCTAAGGACTAGTATTTTGAAAGAAAGCAGGCATTTTATTTTACCTGACAGCATTGTCTTAATGCACATAAAAAGGCATTGAATTTATAACAGCTTGAAGAATTTGATCCTTTAGCTTAAGTTTGGGAGGTGCAGAAGTTCACCAAGCCCTACTTTAAGTCATGTGATAGACATGTGAGCTCAATTTTAGCCATTAATCATCCTGGATACAATATTGCATGTTTTACACACCCAGCAGCTGCATGTCTTCCTTCTTTCAAAGGCTCTCTCTGCTTCTTTGTACTACTCCTTTTTATTCTCTGCTATTTTATTGCTATTGAAAGGTTCCACTTGCAATCCTAATGGTAAGATCTGGATGAGAGATACATTTGATTGCTTTCTTAATTATGCTTATCAAGAGCATGATCTGTCCTTAAACTTCTGTGTATATCATCTACTAGGATCCTGGTCTAATTTTAAAGCAACTTATTGGATATAATCTTGAATTACTGCGCCGAAAACAAAGATGATATATTGAAAATACAACATAAAATACCCACAATCATAAATTATACTGGTCTCGAATAAATCAATGGAAGAAGCTGTAGGATGTATGATTTAAATAATTAGGAATAAAAAGATAAGAAATATAATATCTGTAAAATAATTATATGATCCGTCACCAATCATCCATGAGAGAAGGGATAATGCCACAGTTTGGGTAAAAGGCACTTTATAAAGCCCAGTCTTACAAAAGTCAAAGTGATACTATCTTTGTTATTGGGCATTTTTTCCTCTTCTGTTAATCCCACTGATACCAGCAGAGGCAGCATGGTGCAGTTAGAATAATACCATCCTTGTTTTCAGGAAACCTGAATGCCTGTCTCAGTTCCTCTTCCACTTAGCATTATAGTGCACTAGGCACTTAATCTGTCTTTGCCTCTGTTTCTTCAAATAAGGTTAGCAATGCTTGGAGTACTTACTCACAAAATTGTACAGACAGCAGGAACCTTTTGCAAACAAAGCACTAAATAGATGTTTTATTTTTAGTTCAGGATGAATAATTTTGTTTCAAGGTATCCAATTTTCAAAGAAAAAAGCATGTGCCAAAGGACAGGGAAATCTATTAGAATAAAAACAACAGCAGCAACAATTATTATTATCAATAGTGGGATAGAATATAAATTTAGTTTTATTAGTATTATTTGCAAGGGGGGGAGAGATTAGCCCATCTGTCATTTAGATATCTTTATCGGTTAAAATGAAGGCAATTAAGAATTCAGAAAACATACCGGAATTGACTAGTTACTGAAAACACTGTCAAGATTTCACCACTAGAGGATCTCATGCACTTTTTCTGTTTCTAATCTCTGGAACGAAGAGTATCTAGAGATTTACAAAAATGACTCAGCTGAAGCTGCATGTGCCAAATGCACCAAGTCAATGGAAAGACAGTATTAAAGATAGAATTTGAAGATCTAATTACCCATGTAAGAAAGCCCGATGATTTTTTTTTTGGTTTGTTTTTGTTTTTGCTTCTTTTTGGGGGGGGGGGCAGGGCAATTGGGGTTAAGTGACTTGCCCAAGGTCACACAGCTAGTACATGTGTCAAGTGTCTGAGGCTGGATTTGAACTCAGGTCCTCCTGACTTCAGGGCCGGTGCTCTACTGACTGCGCCACCTAGCTGCCCCAAGCCCGATGATTTAAGTTACTTCTTGATTAATTTTTATGGCTATATTTCATCACACGAAAGTATAATAAATCAGCTTTATCTGTGAATACAGCTAATGTTCTTTTGAAAATATTTTATCTAGAGAGTTTCAAATTTTGCAAAGTCCATTGGCTATGGAGTCAGAGGATGGCATTCAAACCACTCCCCGATTTTACTACTTACTTATCAGCAGCCTTGCCTCTGATAGGACACCCTTCTCTTCCCTGCCCCCCCTTCTAACTCCTCCATTATAATGTAAATTCCTTGAGTGATAAAGAGAGTCTTGTTTGATTGTTTTTACATTCCAGCCATCCCAGCCTGTGCTTAACACAGTACCTGGCACATAGAATTGCTTAATAAATGTCTTACTCATATATAAGGGACATCCAGGTGGTGCAGTGGATAGAGCACCAGACTTCTGGAGTTAGGGAAGCTCCTATTCCTGAATTCAAATCTGGCCTCAGACACTTACTAGCTGTGTGACTCTGGCCAAATCACTTAACCCTATCTGCCTCAGTTTCCTCATCTGTCAAATGATCTGGAGAAGGAAATGGCAAACCTCCCCAGTATCTTTGCCAAGAAAAACGCCAAATGGGGTCATGAAAAGTCAGACACAACTGAAAAATGAATGAACACTCATTCATAACAGATATGTCTTAGAGTAAGTACTTATTAGTATTCCAGGAGCCACATGTATTTCCTTATATCTTTAGGGTCATGTGGGAATTGATCCTAAATTAATTGCCTTTCTGGCAAAAAGGGAGCATGATTTTTACTAGTTGGTAGTTCTCAAGCTCTAGAACTGGAAGTGACCTCAGAAGTCATTTAGTCAGAGGATCAAAGGTATAGAAAACAGAAAGAACCTCAAAGACCATTTTAGCCTAACCCTTTAATATATTACTTATTCATTAATTTTTTAGACAGATGAATGAACTGAAACTCACACATGCCCCAGTCACTGAGGCAGTAAATGTTAGAGGTGGGCTTTGAATTCAGGTCCTCTGCCTTGGGGGTCATTGCTCTACCTCTTGGACCACATGGCCTCCATACTCATATATTATTTTATTTTTATGTTAATATATTGTATTCCACATATAATTTATATATTATATTTCATTTAACTTTGCTTTACTAAGTTATATATTATATTTCATTTAACTTAGCTTTGCTAAGCTCCTACTATGTGTAAAGCTCTGTCCAAGGTCCTGGGATATGAAGGGGAAAAAAATGAAACTTCCCATCATCAAGTGAGGGATACAACATGTGCATGAAGAAATACAAAATACATATGAAGTAAATATAATTTAATTTATAAAATTGGTGGTGAAGTCATACCTGCTCTGAGCCTTGAAGTTAGCCAATGCTTCTAAGAGGTAGAAGTGTGGAGGGATAGCATTGTATAAGTGAATCTTTTCATAAAACAACAAGGAGTCGGGTGGTTGCTTAACACACAGTGTATAATGAGTGTCTGCTAGCCTCTATATGCCATGAGGAATGAAAGATTACAAAAGAAACAAGATATGACATGAGGTGAGTTGTTCTGTTCCTTTCAAACAAAATCATTTATTAAATTTCATATCATCCCTTGTGATCTCAGTAATGAAAGTGAGCATCAACATGCACTAAGTAATCTTCAAACAGAAATTCCATCTCACTTGAAAAACATGAGGCAAGCAAACAGGTAGTTATATTTCTCATGCTGTGACATGCTCTGTGCAATCAAGATGTGGGGATTTTCACAGTGTTAGAACCCAGGAGAGCAAAGCCTGCATGGTGAATGATGGACAGCTTCAAGTGAATGATAACTAGGAACTCAATCTGACTATTACTCTTTCTCCAAATTAAAAAGATAAATGGAAAAAAAAGTTAAAAGGAATTAAAAGTTAGGAGTCCAGATTGTCATTTTGGTTTCCCTGCTCAAAGTGTGTTGTCATTAAGTTGTCTGGATAGCTCTTGTCCTCTCCAGTGGTTGACTGGACGTCATGGCAAGTGGGAGGATATATCATTAGAGGAATGTCTAAGAGCTTGCATTCAGGTACATGTGTGAAATACTAAAATACACTGAAGCTTCTGACCATATATTTCCTAATCCTCTTTCCTACTTGCAGAGGAGAGGAACTGGACTTGTGATTTCATTGCTATAAGGCGCTCCCTGATGAGGTAACTTCCTTTACCAATACAGGTTGGCCCCTTCTCTGCAACTTAAGGTCTTAGTTGCCTAGGACAGTGAGAAATTAAGTGACTTGCCCAGGGTCACACAGCTTGTATGCATCAGAGATAGCATAACTCTTTGGAAATGCATCTAATAGCATTTGCAATTAAAGAATAATTTAAATAATAACTTGTGTAAAGGTAATCTGAACTCAGAAAATATTGTTTACACTTATGCTCTCCTAATTTGTATTAGAGATATTCATGACCATGTTTTCTCACCCAAACTCTTGTAAAAGAGTCAGTGTGTTGTAGTGTAGAGAGAGCTAGCCTTGGGGAGTGAAAGCTGGTTTCAAGTCCTGCCTTTGACACATACTTTGTATGACCTGGGCCAAGTCATTCAATCTCTCTGTACCCCCACAACTCTAGAAGACTATAAAGTGAAGAACAGTTGCTGATTTGTATTTGTCAAAGGAGTTTCCTGTTGGGGGGGGGGGCTTTGTGGGGAGGGGCTCCCTACATCAATAAAATCATAGGTCCAAACAAAAAAATTTTAAGCTTCCTGAGGATACGGATGGTCTTACTTGTCTTCCTTAATCCTGCCTTTGACACACATTAGCTCGAGAGCAAGTCAAGTAACTTCTCTGGACCGGTTTCCTTAATTTTGGTAAACTGAGAACATTGGGCTAGATGGCCCCCAAGGTGCCTCCCAGCTTTAAATCAAATATTTTATTTTTTTCTCCAATTACATGTAAAAAACAATTTTTAGCTTTTAAAAAAATTTTGAGTTCTAAATTCTCTCCATCTCTCCCTCCTCTGCTCCCTCATTGAGAAGGCAAGCAACTAGCTTTAAATCTATGAACCTGTGATCCTAATAATCCAGAGAAAAGAGTCCCTAACTTCTGGAGTACTTTAATTTCTAAGGGTGACTTACTCTAGTAATGACTTTTTTGAAAAAAAGTATCAGTAAAAATTTTAAGTGAATGGGAGGTATGAATAAAGTGCTTTTTGAGACTGAGAAAGGAAAGATGTTTACTGAAATGAAAGCATTAGAAATGAAACTGCTAGACTTTTCTCTAATCCTCTAAATTCTTCTCAACCAAGAAATCTGCTATGGGTCCTGCAAGTATCTGTGTGAGGAGTTATGCCGGCATTCTGCAAATCCATATTGCAACACGGATTTTTCTCAGTCAGTGGTTACTAATACATTCTAATACAGCTGTTAATCATATGAAAGTCTTAAATTGTGTTGACATGAAGGAGACTTTATATTAAAAAAAAAGACTGGAAACCGCTGTGGCTCTAGGCATGAGACAAAAATGACCTGGCAGGAGAATGGTAAGGCAGGGACTGAGTGAGGAAAAATATGTTGAGAGGATGTTGTAAATGATCGGCCACAGGGGACCTAGGAGTGGAAGGAGTTGAGGACAGTCCTTGTTTTGAACTCGGATCAGTGGGATGATGATGGCATTGTTAACATAAGTAGAAAATATGAAAACTGATTTGAGAGTGAGTGGTAAGTTTTAGTTTTAGTTTTGCTGAGGTGCTGGACATTTAAGACAAGTTCAGGAGAGAAAACAGTGGGAAATAAAGAACTGGATGAGATATCTCATAAAGAAGAGATTATATGGATAGAAGAAAAGATATTGGATATCAGCAAATGCATAGAATAGAAGGAAGAGGGGCCTGTGGATGAGAAGGAAAAGGAACAATCAGAGAGACAGGGAGAGAACCAATATAATACCTGGTAGAGGAAGCCAAAAAAAAAAAAGACCCAAAGATTTTCAAGAAAGAGGGTAGCTAAAGTTTCAAGTGCTGAAATAAGATCAGAGAAAACAGGCACTAAGAAAAGGTCTTAGAATTTATGGTTGGGAGGTCATTGGTGTGACATTTATTTATTTATTTGGGGCAATCAAGGTTAAGCGACTTGCCCAGGGTCACACAGCCAATAAGTGTCTGACGGCGGATTTGAACTCAGGTCCTCCTGTCTCTAGGGCAGGTGCTCTCTCCAGGGCTTTGTTTGAAAAGGTTGAGTGCGGAGTTCAGGCAGGAGAGGAGGATGAGGAATTCCATTTTTTGGAAAGGTGTGTGCCCCCAAAATTCAGGATTTTGACCTGCTTAGTGAGCTACAGGAGCTCCCTATTATCTCTAGAATCAATATAAATTCCTCTGATGTCTGAAGCCTTCACAACCCGGCTCCAGCCTTATGCTACATTACTCCTCTGTTTGCCTCAGTTTTCTCCCTGTGAAATGGGATAATAATAGATCCTACCTCTCAGATGTTTTAGGATGATCAAATGAGATAACGTTTGTAATTTTTTTGTTCTTGTTGTTAATTCGATTCAGTTGTGTCCTACTGTTTGTGACCCCATTTGGGATTTTCTTGGCAAAGATAATGAGCAGTTTTCCATTTCCTTCTCCAGCTCATTTTACAGATGAGGAAACTGAGCCAAACAGAGTTAAGTGACTTGCCCAGGGTCACACTGTTGGTATGTATCTAAGGCTGGAGGAGTCTTCCTGACTTCAAGCCTAGAACTCTATCCACTGCACCATCTAGCTGCCCTCTAGCATATAGCAGCCCCTATATTAATACTTGCCTTCCCCTTTCCTTCCCTGCTCCCCTTCACATAATCTACATAAAGTCCAGGAAAACCACCCTTGCTGTTCCTCACACATGGACTTCTACCTCCTCTCTCTTCCTGTGTACAGGCTGGACCCAGTGCCCAGAAGGCCTTCCCTCCATCCCTTCTCACTCTGCCTTTTAGAATGGCCAGTTTCTTTCAAAGCTCAGCTCAAGTGCCACTTTCCAAAGAAGGCCTTTTCTGATTAACTGCCCCCCTTCACTAATGCTGGCTCCCTACCCCACAAATTATCTTGAATTTATTCTATATGTGCTTACATATGTACAAACCATCTCCCCTAATAGAATGTAGGCTTCTCGAGGGCAGAGATAATTTTATTTTTGTTTTTGTATCCTCAGTGACCAGGACACTGGAGGCTCATAATAAATAAACGAATGCTTGTTGGTTGATTGAAAGCAGGTAAAAAGCTTTTAGATAGATTGCTACTTAACATCTAGATTTTAAAGCCCTAGGGTTTCCGGATTTAAGCATTCCTCTGACCCAGGCAGCCCCTGCAGGTCAGCCTTATCTCATTGACCTATTTTCATTCTTCCCTGGCTGTTCACTGTTTGTGCTATCTCAGGTTATAACCTTGGGAAACAAGACACAGTAGATCTCCGCCTGCCAATGGTATTTTTATCTTTGCATAATTAGAGCCTTCTGGAGAAGTCATTTCTGAATGAAAGTCTGGTAGAGAATACAGATAGTATGCTACCAAATGCAGTTAAGATAGACCTTATGTTACCTTAAGTTCCTGGAGTTGGGTATGTAGGCAGACTTTCATTTCTAAGGGTTGCAGTATACAAATAGAAGCCAGGATCTGATTTCCTGGACAAGAAAAGGCTTAAAGGTGCTGCATGCACCTCTGGCCTTGCAAGATTTAGCTACAGTGGTTCTCTCCCTTTTATTGTCTTCATCCTCCTGTTTCATTCTGTACTGTGATCACAAACATTTTGCCCCCACATCTAATATCCCCACACTTTCAATATGTAAAACTCTAGGCAATCTTCCCTGGTAATCATGACAATCCAGAAAGTTGTATCAGTGCAAGAATCCTGTATCAGTGCAATTTAAATATGTCTTTCCTTGCATACTTTTCCACTATGGGACCTTTGCTTTTCTCTGAAGCCTACCATGATAAATGATAATGGATGTATCTTTTTTCTTTCAACTGAATTTCATGCCCATTGAGGACCATCGTATTTCCTCAGATAAGTTCATGTATGTGAAAGCATTATATAAATGTAAAGAGCTTTATGTTCTTCCAGCTCCTTCTGTCTCAGTTTTCTGACTTTGAATCATTATTTACATAATAGGACATGGAACACATGATTAAAGATGGTGGTACTTGATCATATGACTTGTTTCCAAGCCCAGAATCTTAAGTCCTTGCTTATAGCAATTAAAAGCCTAAGTACTTAGTATCGTTTCAGTACTTACATGGATGACTTACATGATGGAATCCGTGTGGGTACCTCCCTCCACCAATGCAAATTGAAATCCCTTCAGGCTTAATGAATATTTGTGGCAAAAAAAACAAACCCCCCAAAACCTGTTGACTAACTTGGTAATGTGTCTCTGTGAACTTAGGTAAACTTGAATGATGGAACTAAAGCCTGTAACCACACTCATCATTGCAGCCTTTCAATATTGATAGAGAACCAGCCAGAGCTTGAACTTCATTGGCAAAGCTTTCAAAAACTTTTAATGTTTAACAAAGTAAACAAAAATACAATACAATATAGATAATATTAATTTGTGGTTTCCTAAGTCAATATGTACCTTAAGGAATATATTTCTATTTGAGTTTGATATTGCTGCTTTAAACAGTTCTCAAGTAATTCTACTCTCCTCACCATATTGATAACCCTCTTCTGGAGACTCTCTAACATACCAGTGTTTTCTTAAAATATGGCTCCCATTACTATGATGTGTGTTTAAGAACAAAAAGGTAATTCTCAAGAGGGTGCCCTTCATTCTGTAAGATCACCCACTACAGGGTCTGCTCAGGTAATATTTATACCCATGCCTGATGCTATTGATGAAACTTATTCCTATGGCTCAGAACTTGGCTTTTAATTAGGAATCCAACCCATCCTACTGGTTCTTGGAAGCTCCTAACCTCATCATTTGGTACGCCAGAGAGAGACTGACTTGGACCTTGTGTAGCATTCCTAGGTACCAGGTGTTTGTTGATATCCACTGGGGCTACCTCTTAATTAGCTGGGTGACATCCTTGCCTGGCAACTCTGCTTACTCATCTCAGTATGGGTCATCCATCTGGCATTGGGCTATTACTGGGTTACAATGACTACGCCAAATCAAACATAAAATTAGATGTGTCCCCTACTGAGTGGTTTTTCAATGATAATGTCCAATTGGATAGAGTTCACTGCATACTATTCTCATTCATCTTAAATGCCTGAGGGCCATTTCATTTCTAGCATTCTTCGCAATATCCCTGTTCCAGGCGGAGTGTAACCCACCCATCTGGGCAAGTAAATTAAGCCCTGTTTGCCTCAGTTTCCTCATCTGTAAAATGAGGTTAATAATAGCACTTACCTCTCAGGGTTTTTGTGAGGATCTAACGAGACAATAATTGTGAAAGAGCCTGGCACTTACTAGGTATTGTACAAATGCTGGCTGTTACCATGATTATTACTGAACATCTTACCCAAACTAATTTTTGGAGAGAGATCTTTTTCAAAATTCTGATGAGTTTACACAAATTGTTTCTTATTTTCACATAAGAATGTTTTAGGGGGAAATATAGACATACTTAGAGACTGTGGTGGATAAATATTATCTACCCGTTTCCTGGTTATCATTACCCTGTGTAACTAGACTATCCATCATGGAGACTCTTGCCTCTGATGCCCCATGGGCCCTACCTCAAATTAAATTGAAGGTAACCTCAGCTTCCTCATCTGAAAACTGGTGCTAATAACACTCATGCATCCTATTGCACAGAATTATCACAATGATCAAATGAGATAACGTGTATAAAATACTTTATATGCCATCAATTGCTATATAAATGGAGCTATGTTTCATTCTTATCTCATTCTTCTCATATTTTTCAGTGGAGTTCACATAGAAATGGTCCTGGGACAAATTTTTATTATTATACTATTATTCTCTTGTATTTGATGTTCACTGAACTATTGCACTGTTTGCTAAAATTATTATTAATATTTTCAACCAGGCAGTGCTTGTGCTACATTGAAATCTAGAAATTATTGGTCTCAGACTTTTTGCTCAGATCCCTAGAACCTACCTTCAGATTAAAACTAATAAAGATGGCACTAGCAAACATTAAGTCATAATGTATAGGCTACCTGTGGGCCACACCCACCAAAGTTTCCAAAGACACTCTTCATCAAGTTTATCTTCATTTATTCTTTCTGTATTTTTATATACAGAGTTCATGATTAATATATGCAAAAAACCCACCATATCATTTATAGCTTTTGTCTAAATACCTATCACAGGCCATGGATTGGGAAATGGCTAAACCAATTGTGGTACATTTGAAGAATCTAGAGAACCATAGAAAGATTTATATTAACAGATGTAGAGTGAAGTTAATCCAGGAAAACAATATACACAATAACTACAGCAGCATAAGTGGAAAGAACAGAAAGATTAAACTGAACATTAGGTAATTATAGTGACTGAGTTTGGCCCTGCAGAAGAGATGAGAAAATGCTCCTCCCTCTCTTCTTCAAAGAGATGGGAGACAATGGGTGTGGAACATTACGGACATTATTTTGATGTGTTGGCTTTTTTTTTTTTGATGAATTTCCTTTTTTACTTCTTTGTTTTTAATTCTTTGTTACAAAGCCTTTGTATACTCATCATGTGCTCTGGGTAGGGGCACAGGAAGGGATGTAAATAAAAGAAATAAAGGTGATACAAAAAAAGCTCATCCATCAGGTTTTTTAAAAAAATCTGCTGTAGATGGAAAAATTGAGAAATTCTGTGAGAAACTCAAATAAATTCTTCAAATTAAATCAAAATATACTTTCATACTTGGTGACTTCAGTGGGCATAGGGGTAAATAAAAGAAGATGAAAGATGTTGGAAAATAGGGTTCAAAAGAAGCAAAAGAGGCCAAAGGCTTGTAGCCTAGCCAGAAGACTCATACCTATTTATCATGAATATACATTTTCTCCAAGAAGAGAACTGGGTGGTGCTGGACATGGCCAACACCAAGTAACATCACAAAAAAAGTGAAACTATTTTAACAAACAAGAAATGACTAGTCCTGATGTTGAGGTGACTTCTGAATCAGCCCTTTGTGTATTGTCAGACCATCAACTTGTTAGAGCAAAGAAATTAATGCAAAATTAGAGGAAAGGATAAAGATGAAAAGAGGATTTGGCATACAATAGAAGAGCCCTACCCTGACCTAGTCAGGCTGTTCATGCTCAAAAATGAAAATTGGAGGGCCAGTGATGCAGCAAGTGGGAGGAATGATAGACAATCGGCCTGTGTGCTGTACTTTACGACCTGGTGTAGTGGGAAAAGCAAAGGATTTGGATCTCAATTCAAACTCCAGCTTTGTCGTCCTCAGCTGCTCACTCTGACTCACCGCCACGTATCCAGTACATCAGTTGCCAAATCTTGTGGTTTCTACCTCCATGACAACACTCTATTCTATTTCCTTCTTCCCACTTACACAGTTACCACGCTATAGTTCAAGCTCTTAGTACCTGTAGCCTAAACTATTACAATAACCTCCTAATTAGTTTCCCAGCTTTAAATCTCTCCCCTCTCAACTCCATCCTACACATAGTTACCAAAGTGATTGTCCTAATGTACGGTGTCGGGTTACTACTCAGTAAATGCGTCTTTATCACCTCTAGGATCAAATAAAAATGCTTCTTCTTGGAATCTGAGCTCTTCATAACCTAGTCTTCTCCTAATTAGACTTAGTCATACTGGCCTCTTCTGTCGTCTTCTGTCCTCTTCTGCTTCAAAGCTCTTGCATTGGCTATCTCACATGCCTGGAATGTACTTCTTCCAACTCTGCCCTTTGGGATCCCTGTTTTCCTTCAGGACTCAGTTCAAGTGAGACCTTCTACATGAGGCTTTTCCTGGTCCTACTCCTCTCCCCAGCCTACTAGTGCCTTCCCCCAAGTTTACCTCCATTCGTTTTGTATGTGTTTTTGTATGTCTGTATAGGTATGTAGTATCTCCCACATTGGAATGTAAGCTCTTTGAGGTCAGGGATTGCTTTGATTTTTTTATATGTATTTCCAGTCTTTGTCACAGTCTCCGCTACATAGATGCTTAATCATTCTTTATTAATTTATTTATTATGTTTGTGCCCTTGGGGAAGTAATCCAATTTGCTGCACTTTGGGTTTCTGATTTGTAAAATGAAGTGGTTGGATTCTGTGGTCCCTCCCAGCTCCAAAAGTATGATATTATTATCCTGTTTTACCCTTGTAATGCTGTAGGGTATCTTTTTTAAATGCTAAAGCAGCAAGCCTTTATGTCATGAGTGTATGTTTATCTTACACAAGGCAAGATGCTTAACTGGAAACATTCCAAGGTAGGGATGGAGGAGAAGAAGGGAAGGTGAAACAAGGATACACTTGGTACCACAGTCACCCAGAATGGATAGGTTGCAACTAGATCTCTAAAGTGGGGAGTATACATAGGGTCCCAGTCTTGAGCAATAATCTTCAGGCCCAGCAAGAGGAAGGAAGGCAGTAGTGACCCAAGTAAGAGTTGTCCTCCTGTACTGGGACCCAGATTATGATAGGCTTTCATTCACTTCTCTGGTTCCTAAATGTAAGACGCCTGCCCCATACAATGGGGTGTACCTATACATGTCATGTTAAGGGATCTAAAGGATGATGACCATCACCAACCCACTACTCCCTTACCCTCACCTAGCCCATTAAGTGGACCTCTTTCAAGCATCTATCAGAGGAGACAGGCAAGAGTAGCCCAGGAGAATAAATCTTGGGTTGTTGGGAGGAAATCCACATAGTTGAAGTATCCATATTGGTAAGATTCCTTATACATTAAAGTAGGACTCTGTAACCTGTGGTCCATGAACTTGTGGATAGATAGATAGGTAACTATATTTCAATATAATTAGTTTCCTTTGTAATCCTGCGTATTTTATTTTATGCATTTAAAAACATTATTCTGAGAAGAGGGTCATGGGTTTCACCATACTGCCATAAAGGTCCAAGGCACACATGCGCGCGCACACGCACGCACACACACACTTAAGAATTCCTGTATTCAAGTATCAATGTATATTTCTTTATTTAAAAAAATTAAATTATTTTCAGTTCCAAATTCTCTCTCTCCCTCTCCCACCTTCCCCGCCCATTGAGAAGGCAAGATATCCATTCTACATATTAAGTCATGTAAAATGTATTTCTACATTAGCCATATTGAGGGAAAAAAGCCAGAAAAAATTTAAAAGTGAAAAAAAATATGCCTAAATCTGCATTCAGAGTTAATCAGTTCTCTCTCTGGAGGTACATAGCATTTTTAATCCTTAGTTCTTCAAAATGATTGTGGGTCATTGTATTGATCAGAGTAGCTAACTCTTTCACAGTTAATTATTGTTATAATGTTGCCATTATTATATACAGTGTTCTCCTGGTTCTCCTCACTTCACTTTGCGTCAGGACATATAAGCCATCGCAGGTTTTTCTGAAACCACTCCATCATTTCTTATAAAAGAATAGTATTCCGTCATAACCACATGGCAAGATTTGTTCAGCCATTCCCCAATTAATGGAAATCCCCTCCATTTCCAATTCTTTGCCACCACAAAAAGAGCTACTATAAATATTTTTGTACATGTGTGTCCTTTTCTATTTTCTTTAATCTCTTTAATCCACTGCACCAGCAAGCTGCCCCAATATAAGTAATATCTTGGAATAATACAAGTATTATATCATGAAAGTTTTGCAGCAGAATCATGGGGTCAGATTTCAAATAAGAAACCTGAGAAGTAAGTTATTTCAAGATATCCTTTTACATTGGAAAGTAGACATCCATCTCTTAAGTTTTCCTTACAGACATTAGTATAGGTAGTATAGTATACATATATGTGTGTGTGTGTGTGTGTGTGTGTGTATGTGTGTGTGTATGTACATAGTATAATGTAGGTAGGGAGAGGTGGAAAGTAAAGGATGGAGTTAAGTAGACATTGGGCCAAGTGTTACATAGTGAGAGAGATGACATAAGATTAGTAGCATGGAGTAGGTGTATGGTTGGTGTCATCTTGAGAGCAAACTAAGGAGGAATATTTCTCCCATGGAAGAATAAAGGCATAAACTATTGACTGGGAAGAGCCTTTATTGTACAATCTCATGTGCTATTATTTAAACCCTACTCTAGTAGGCTGTTTTAACAACTCACCCATACATTCCTTGTTCTGACTGAATCTGGATCTTCCAATTCCAAGGATGTTTCCTGAAGCTTCTTTTGTGTCAGTCAACAATATTTATTGGATCATCACTATCAGCAGAGCTACAGAACCTTACAAGGCAAGCAAAAGAAAAATGCTCTCTATTCTCAAGGAGTTTATACTCTAATGGGGACAATAAACATAATAAAAGAATGCATAGGAAAACACAAATTTAAAACACACAATTATGGCTAAGGGGTGGTTAAAAAAGTATTATTGGCTATAACCAGAACAAAGGAAAATTTCTTGAATGACAGGAAGCTTGAACAGTATTTTGAAAAGAGAAATATGTACTGGTAATTAACTAGAAGAGACAAAGGGCTTTAGAGATTAAGACATAGAAAGGAGGAGGCTATCAGCATCTAAGCACTGATAAATAGAAGTATGTATAGAATGATTTAATACATATGTATATATGTATGTTTGTGTCTAATGGTAGCCATGGGGGGAGAAAAAAAGGAGGAAAAAAAAGAAATTTAGATAACTTTATTATATATTTAAATGGAATAGCAAGTTGTGCATAATAAATTTGCAGTTTCGGGTACATTAATTTTTTATTATACTGTTATAGAAATGCTTGTTTTTCCCATAAATTAAAAATAAAATAAATAAAAATTAAAAAGCATTCATTTAAAAAAATTATTTCCCCTATAGAGGATTTTCAGAGAATGTCTATATAATGTGTGAATTATTTAGATTATTTACTAAACTCTGCCATTTATAAATAAATGAAAATTAATAAAGATTTCCCTCTGAAAACTTTTGGAAAAAAAGAGATGAGATAAGGTTCAGTGTGGAGAACAGAATCTACTCCCATTTTTATGTCTATAAAATAGAAATAACCTAGACTCAAATCCCTAGTCCTGTACTTTTGAGTTGTATGGCCTAGGTGTTATTCAGAGCCATAAGTAGGGCAAGAGGATCACTGCAAGAAATTCCCCTGCTTATCCTGCCCTATGATGCTAACTGCCCTCTTCCTAGGTATCATTTCTCCCCCTTCAGCATCATAGAAACCTCATGATGTTCAAGGCAGGCTTCATTTGTGTGGGAGGCACATCTCAGGTGAGTCGACCATTCTTTCTTCATCCCCTTCAACTGCTTACCCCAAGTAGAGAACCTTCTAGTAATAGCTCTGGTGCTATAGAAGTGTCAACTACCTTTACTATATCTTTTTACTAAGCTTTTGTTGGAAGCATTTCAAGGTCACAAATTAGTATATGACCCGTCTCAGATTGCATATGGTGCTTTTCTATTTTGTAACTAACACATTAATCATGAAATGTTGTATATTCTAGATATCTATACTTGTTTCATCCCTCTATTAGACTATAAGCATCTTTAAGGATAGGCATTCACATATCTAAACTTTGTATCTCCAAGGTCTAGTACAGGGTGTTCCTAAAGTCTGGACACATAGGCAAAAATGCATATTTTCAAGAAATGAAATGAATGAAATTTTCAACAACATATTACCAACGTGATTTCCATCATTTGTGATGCAAAGGTTGATGCTCTTTGCAAGATTCATGTGAACTGGATGCAATAACTTAGTAACTCCACATTGCCGTCAATTTTAGCACATTCATTCTTGGAATATGAATATGAAATCATATAATGTTATCTGAAGTTGAAGATGCTATTTGTTAATATTCCAATTAAATAACATGTTGTTGAAAATTTCAGTCATTTCATTTCTTGAAAATATTCATTTGTCTATGTGTCCACATTTTAGGAACACCCTGTGTAGTACATGTATAATAAAGGTCAATTGATTGATTTAATTAATATAATTTTATTCTTTAGCTAAATCTGGGACCAGCTTACTGCTTAAATTAGGTGTGATTTGAGGAAGCTTCTGCCTACATTCTCATCTCCCAACTTTCCTTTATCAGTCTGCCTAAGATTTCTACCACTAGAAAGTTACTTCAGTAGTTAAAGTACACATAAAAGAGGGTAACATTAAACTATTAAGAACTTAGCATGAATTATTTCTTCAAGTATTAGTAAGTAAATTCATTGGAAGGCCCTCATGGGATTAGACAGGAAGCATATGAGTTTTGGGTGGCAGAGCAAGAAGGAATAGGTGCAAACTTGCTTGTTCTGCCTGCTGCCTGGGGAAGGCACAGCGAAGGAAGGTCATTGAGTACCATAAACAGACTTCATTGCTTTAGGCTTTTGTTAAGGTATGATGCTGGAAAATTTCTTCATTATTGATTTTTTAATACTTCATGTATGTGCTTTATATTGAGATATTTTCTGATAGAGGAGGGGGATGTTTCTATCCTTAATGAAGCATGAGAATTTCAAAGTTGCAAGGAACTGCAGAGTCCATTCAATCTAGCCTATACTTGAATGGGAATACCCCTTATGTAACATATATACCCATGTGACACATTATTGATCCATTTGTGACTCTTAGGGCACAACATTGGAAGAAGTTGGAAGATTCCTGTGGACTTAATAATATATTGCTGTATTGATTTTTTAGGGAGGGATGTAATACTTGAGATGCCTGTTGGTGGCACTCTCCTTGAGTCACTAGCCTAGTATCCACCTGAGTTCTTCTTTCTTTGGAACATGCCTTGTACAACTTCCCAAATGGCTCCATTGTTCTCTCTGGCCACCAGAAAGTGTTCATCTGGCAAAAATGTACCATTCCTCCATTCAGTGAAAGTGGGGTTGGTGCTTAGCAGTTTAAACCCACACTGGCTTTCGATAGGAATTGCTATGGAATATTACTTAGCATATTAAAAAAGTATGAAATCTATACCTGTAAGACCACCACCCTTCTTTTGGACTCTCTTCTCTGTGGTCACAGTGGTCTCCATTACTTAAAGCTTTCCAATGAGGGTGAGTTCACTACCTTCCAAGGGAGTTCACTCTATTTTGGAAAGCTCCCATTGTAGGTTTAAATCTGTTACTTTGCAGCTTCCATTCACCACTGCTGCTTGTGGCCTCTGGGGCCAAGCTGAACAGTCTCAATCCCTCTTCTGTAAGACTGTCCTTCAGATACTTGAAGACAGTTGTCATATTGTCCCCAAGTCTTCTCTTCAACAGGCAATTCTGGGGTGAATGTAAGAGAGCTACTGTGAAGTAAATGGAAAAAACATGGACCATAGAATCAGAAAACCTTGGTATGAATTCCATCTCTGCCACTTACTGACTGTAACCTTGGACCTCCCTGAGATACTGAATCACAACTGGATTCAAATTCTGCCTATGATGTGTATTAGCTATATGACCCTGGAAAAGTCACCTAACCTCTCAGGGCCCCCAAGCAATTCTATAAATTGTAGAAGCTATGCAATCTACATTGAGAGAGGGAGTTTCCTTACTTGGAGTTCCCTATACCAAAGAAATAATGTCTAGAAAAAAAAAATAAAAATTAGAGAATAATACTACCTACCTCACAAAGCTGTAAACCTTAAAGTGCTGTGTAAGTGAGTTGGTATGTGTTTTATTACATGAGTCAAACAAAATCACTTTTTCCAATTGGTGCTTGTGATTGAAACCTTCTGATATGTGGAAATTGAGTGGCATTTTAGTTTGAAGAGGGCAGCTAGGTGACAAAGTAGAGAGAGTGCTGACCCTGGAGTCAGGATGTCCTAAGTTCAAATTCAGCCTCAGACATTTACTCTGGGCAAGTCCTTAACCCTATTTGCCTTAGTTCCTCATCTGTAAAATGAGCTGGAAAAGGAAAAGGCAAACCACTCCAGCATCTTTGCCAAGAAAACCCTGAATGGAGTCATGGAGAGTCAGACATGACTGAAACAACTCAACAGCCACAACAGAATAGTTGGAAGGCCTCTATGTACTAGATGAAGAGCTCAAAATATCGATCAGGTTTATCTCTAAAGGGGAAGCCTTTGTATTTATATCTCCAGTAACTTTCTTTACAGGTCACTACCATGGTTCACTAGGCAAAATGATCTCTTTTAGTAGGAATCCAAAATCACAGTGAATCTATTTTTATCAGACTGTACTAACAAAAATAAATTGGCATTTAGATGTGGGCAATTGCAGGATATAATTCCTGAGTAGGACTTCAGAAATTATATCCTGCAACTGAATTAAATAAATGTGGTTGAACATCTTCATCTACGGCCCTTGGAAGGATCTTGTCTTATCTGAATCTAAAAAATTAACATCTGTGGTGGAACCCTTGAAATTTTTGCTGTATGGTGTGCCTCCTAATATTTACTTCAGGCAACCAGAGGTACCATGAGAAGTTCTTTTCTGTCAGAAAAGAGTCCCGACTTGTTGAAATAGGCATTTCTATCCCCTTCTCTCTGATTTTCTGTATAATTTCATATATTTTCACTGTACTTTGGAAATCATCAGTGGTTAACCATGGCCTACAGAATAAAGTCTAAATTTCTTATCCTAGCATTAAAAGCTCAACATTTCAGGATGACTACATTTATAACATATCTTACTTATTATTAACAGCAGCATCAAAATTTAAATCTATTTGTTTTCCTGAGATCCTACTTTCAGTTTTAGAACAGAAACATCAGGGTGTTCAGTCACTTAATTTTGGTGGTCAGTATTGGGGCATAAGCAATTTAAAAAAGATTGTTTTTGGTAGTCTAGAGCTGTAAATGGCATTTTTTATTTCCTTTCAGAAGGAAACTCTTACTCCTCTTCCATTTATAATCCAATGTAAATTTAAAATGTTAGCCAGCCTCCCCCACAACTGGCATATAACAACAGTCCATTATATATGTTTTAGTTAACTTTGCAAATTTCTTGTTTGCCTTGTAACTTCCCAGCAGGGGGTAAGGTGCAGTCTGCCACAAAACAACCTTGTGTTTGGAATTTGTACCTGTGTTTTTATAGTAAAAACTGGGTATCTGAATCTGTGTAGGTCTTTCTCTTAACGAGAGTTATTTCCTTCATCGTGAAGACTTACTCTCATGACATATCGGTGCTCCCAGGTTAGACAAGCCTGAGATAATGGATTTACTGAAAAACCTAGTCAATTGCTAGGAATACTACTGAATTATTAAGAATTAATATTTTATTCCTGTACTGCACATCCCAGGAGCAACTTATAGCAATTATTGCTGCATTTACATTTTTTAATCTTGCAAATATGATTTAAACAAAATTTGTAGGCTGACCCAAAGGGTAGTGGGTAGTGTGGCCCATATGGACTGCCATGTAGGTGGACCTGGCCTCCAGCTTAGAATCTCACAGTATTCTGAATCTTTAATCACTTTACCATTTGAAAGAAATGGATTTAGAAGATTTTGAAAGTAATGTATAATCAACATTCTACTGGCAACTTCACTGTATTCACTTTAGTACACACAACCAAGCATTTCCTCTAACCTGAGGAAAGAAAGGGTGACTTTAGACTGTATCTTCCTATTTTCTTATGGGGGAGACAACTATGTACATACACAGTCCTGCTTCCAAGCCCAGCCCTTGCAATAGTTCCCATGGAGAAGGAGCCAGCCTTCTCTTCCGATTGCTGACCAGCTGTCATTCACAGAGCAGTTAGGCCAGCCTAGCTGAAGCAACAGGGTATGGGTGGGGGCGGGGGGGGGGCAGTGCGATGAGAAGCCATGAAGTAGCACGTGCCAGGAAAATTAAACTACTATCACGATCACCTTGACCACCATCACTCCTTGAATTGTAATGGAGGTAGATCAGGTCCCTGAATCCCAGAGCCTTGGGAATAACAATTACTCCCTCCCCCAAATTGCCAACTGTGCTTCTAGGCCAGTCTTTCTAGCTATCATTCAAGGAGACGTGGAGAGGGAAGCCACCTTCTTCATCATTACTTGCAACAATTGCCATCTAAAGGCACATAAATACAGGAGCCCTGCAAATGGCAGCACTCCCCCCACCCCCCAGACTTCCAGGCCTTCTGGCCTAGCCTTCATAGCCATCCTCTGCAGAGGTGGTTTCTGTGGGGAGAGGACCAGCCACCAGCAATCAACCATTTGCCACTCAGGGCACTGGCAGCTAGGCACCCTTGCATGCACTAGGTGGGTCAGACAGCTACCACCACCTTGGCAATCTCTCATCGGACCCCGATGAAGACAGCCTAAGTCTTTGAATCCAAGAGCCTTGACAGTAATGGTCCTTCCAACTCAGTGTCCACAAACATTATTCCTGTTATTTGGGAAGCAACCCCTACATAAACTGCTGCAGTGGGTACATTAGTCCCAGCTGTTGAAGACTCAGAAAAGAAATTCTTGTTACTGAAGTCCTTGGCATTGTCAAGTCATTAAATCATCAACCATCAGAAATTGTTATGATTTTTATCAGTGGAAATGACAAAAGAAGTTTTGCACCCTGCTGCTGTTGCCCCCCCTTGCATGGGACATTTCCATCTGACTTGTAGCTGAAGCTTTCCACATATGTCATTCCTCCCATTAGAATGTAAGCTCCCTGAGGACAGGCATTTCTGTCTGTATCTCCAGCATCTGGCACACAGTAAGTGCTTAATAAATGCCTTCATTCTTCTTTCATGTTTTCCTATTCAACAAGCATCTATCTAGCACCCATTATTGTGCCAGGCATTGGGAATACCAAGATAAAAACACAATCTTTGATGCCCTCTCCTCAAAAGTGCAAACATAAATAAATACGAAATACATAGTAAATACAAGGTAAATAAATAATTAAAGTAAATACAAGATAATTTGAGGGAGGCACTAGCAGTTGGCATCAGGAAAGGTGGGAGGTGATGCTTGAGCTGAATTGTGAAGGAAGCTAGGATGTCTAAGAAGTAATGTAAGTAGGGAGGGCACCCCAGGCGTGGGAGACAATCCATGCAAAGGAATGGAAGTGGGAGATGGAAGCTTGTATGCAGGAAATGATAAGTAGGTCAGTTTGCTCGGAACACAGAGTTCATGAAAGAGAGCAATATGTATCAGCCTGGAAAGGTAGGCTGAAGCCAGATTGGAAAGGACTTTGAATGCCAAACAAGGGAGTTTGTATTTAATCCTAGGGGCAATAGGGAATAATTGGATATTTTGGAGCAGAGGAGTGACGTGATCAGGTTTATTTGTACTTCAGAGCTATCAGCTTGGCAGTTGTAGGGGGGATGGATTGAAAAAAAGGAGAGACTGAGTACCATCACTGGAGTCAGGAGGACCTGAGTTCAAATCTGTTTTCACACACTAGCTGTGTGACCCTGGATAACTCACTTAACCCCATTTACCTCCAGCAAAAAAAAAGAAAGAAAGAAAAAGAAAAAAGGAGAGAATGGAGAAAGGAAGAGCAATCATAAGAGTATTACACTAGTACAGATGAGGTGATAAGAACCTCCATAAGGGTGGCATCCATGTGAGTGGAGGTAAGAGGAAAGTATGAGATATGTGGAGAGAGAATGAACAAGATGTGGCAAATGATTTAGATATAAGAGGTGAACAAGAGAGGAGAGTCTAAGATGACCCCTAGTTTGAAAACCTGGGTGACTAGAAGAATGATGATGTCCTCAACAGAAATAGATGATTAGAAAGGAGACAGTGTGGGGGAAACAGAATGGATTCTGTTATGGACTTGTTGAGTTTGAGATGCCTATGGAAAAGCAGTTGAAAATGTTTAGTAGGCAGAAAATTTTGTGGAAATGAACTTTAAGAGAGAAGGTAGGTTAGATACATAGATCTGGGATGCAGTTACATAGAGATGATAATTAAATCCATGAGAGTTGATGAGATGACTGTGAGAGAATATAGAGGAGAAAGAGAATAGGCCCCACACCAGGGCCTTGGAAGAGGCACACCCAGAGAGGCTGGGACATGGATAATGATCCAGCAAAGGCAACTTAGGAGTTATCAGACAAGTAAGAAGAGAAAAAGGCAACGTGAAATCAGAAAAATTCAGAGAAGAGAGAATATCCAGAAGGCAAGGGTAGTCAACAGTATAATCAAACCATCAACATGCATTTATTAAGCACTACTGTGTACTAGTCATTGGGGATACAAAGATAGTCCTTGCCCTGAAGGAGTTTACATTCTATCAAAGAAAATGGAATGAGCTTTGGAAATGATATATAACACTGTTACTGCACATATATTCCCATTTCAGACTTGAAGACAAATCATACAAACTTGTTCATTTTTATTCAGAATGTATATGAAATAGATTTGGTCTTTGGTTACTAAGCAACCGTACCTATAGTGCTTGCCCATTAATAGGAACTTTTAAAAGTGAAAATGACAAAACCAAAATTTTGCTCTGATTCTATCATTTGACACAGCTGTTGAGCATTCATCTCACTAGTTCCCCTGGCATATATTTATATTAGATTTACGGATGAGACCCTCACATGTAGCCTCCTTCCTGGGGTCCAAGTGGACTGTGATACACATACTAGTTGACAACTGTACCAACATTCACACCTTTCTATTTTTTACTGACTTATTGTCTTTTTCATTCTCTGTGAAGGTTCTAAGGCAATCACAGGGTATGTTCTGTTACTCCCTCATAAATTAATAGAAATTCACAATCTCTTCTTAATCAATTAGCTGAGAGCCCAGCCACCAGTTTAAAAATTAACCAGAGAAATCTCTTTTCTTATTGGCTTTTTTTTTTTTGCAGGGGGGAAGGCAGGGCAATTGGGGTTAAGTGACTTGCCCAAGGTCACACAGCTAGTAAGTGTGTCAAGTATCTGAGGCCGCATTTGAACTCAGGTTCTCCTGACTCCAGGGCCTGTGCTCTACTCACTGCACCACCTAGCTGCCCCTCTCATTGGTTTTTGATCATCACTCACCCTTAATCTCAGTCCCCGTGGTCTCATAGGCTTAAACAAAACATCCATGATATTAGGATATCAAATAATATTACAAAGACATAGACATGTACTTACAGTATATTGTCAGTAAGAAAAATTCACAGCCAGAACCACTTCTGTGCTCTTTAGAAGGAAGCGAGAGAGAGGAAAAATAGAATCCTCTCACCAATGCTGCCACTTACTCGTCATTAAACCTTAAAACACAGTGCTCTCTCAGGATGGTAGTACAAGTCTCAGGATCTCTCATCATAATATCTCTCTTAAAAAATAATAGTTAAAGTTGGTTTTCTCACAATATCTCTGCAAGTACTCTCACAAGTAATAGCTAACTCTAATATTACTCTCTAAGATTTTTCACCCATGACACTAACTCTCATTCTGTTTCCTCAAGAAATGTCAGTCTTCTTACAGGATCTCCACTCACTCGTCCTGCCGGTATAACAACTTGTCAGTTCACCAGATTTTCTTCCTTCTTAAATATATGATGAAAATATTGATAGTCTCTGTGGAAGGGGTTATTGAAGCTGGCGTTGTGTATTAATTAGATGAATTTCATTGTGATTATTCAGCTGTTTTAGTCATGTCTGACTCTTTGTGACCCCATTTGGGGTTTTCTTGGTAGAGATACTGGAGTAGTTTGCCATTTCCTTCTCTAGCTCATTTGACAGGTGAGGAAACTGAGTCAAACAGGATGAAGTGACTTGCCCAAGGTCACACAGCTAATATGCCTGAGGCTGCATTTGAACTCAGGTCTTGCTGACTCCAGGCCTGGCACTCTAAACACTGTGCCACCTAGCTGCCCCAGATTAGACCATAATATTGTCCTATACCAGTAACTGTTGATATCTTTATTATTAACTTATTATTTTCAGTTTTACTTGTAACTGAGTACCTTCCAGTTATCAAAGAAGCTGATGAAAATATGGAATTTAGTCTATTAAACTGTTATGCACACTTGACTTAAAATATTTCTCACCTTTAGGCACTTCTAATATATTAACTTTGGAATGCTTCATAATAACTATGAAGAGAGTTTTAAAAAATGTAGCCTCAATCTCTCTGTACCAAGGCTACCTGCATAACCTGTATTTAAGATCCCAGGTGCCGAGAACAGTAGATACTGCTAACATTGAGTTGCTGTGGTGAGAAAACAATTGATAACATTTAAACAACAACAGTTCACATGTAGATTACTCAGTGGATCATACTTACCTTTATACCTTAAAAGAGCTATAATTTCATCTACCGAGGATATTTCTTCTACCTATGGTTTTCTGCCCATGTTTTCCTATACATACCCTGTCTATCTAAGGTGGTGAAGGCATTCCTATTATTCTTTGGTATTTCTGCTATCCAAATTATACCACTCAAGTTGTCTCTCTCCTTATTATAATGACTGTCTTTTGTCAAATATATCTGTGAAATATACCAAGTTGTCTCTCTCTCCTGTCTTTCATTCTTACACAACCGGCACTGTGTTAGATTGCTTCTTGCTCACAGATGTTCATTTTTAATATGCTTTAGCCTGCTTGTGCCCATGGGATGTGTCATTTCGCATTTTCCTTTTGGATTGTTTGCTAACTTGTAGTCTTCTAAGATGTTTGTGTTCCCTGATTCACAGCTATGTGGTACCACTGGGAGACAACACTATTGAAGATAGGGGCTTTTGTAGCAACAAGCAATTTGTGATCAGTAAAATCAGTTTCTAGTCTACGCTTGAGTCTCCTTGCTATTTAATTGCTATGGTTCAACTGTTTCAGTGTTGTCTGACTAGTCGTGACTCTATTTAGGGTTTTCTTGGCAGAGATGCTAGAGTGGTCTGCCATTTCTCTCTTCAGCTCATTTGACAGATGAGGAAACTGAGGCAAACAGGATGACGTGACTTGTCCAAAGTCATGCAGCTAGCAAGTGTCTGAGGCTAGATTTGAATTCGAAAAGATGAGTCCTCTTGATTTTAGGCCTGGCAATCAATCCAGCTTCATTTGGGCAACATCTCTTTTTCATCCACTTTGTTTTTGAAGTGTGGTTGAATAATCCAAGATGAGATTTTTTTACTGAAGAGTCTGTTATGCATTTAGTTCAAATCAGTATGTAGAATGTTATCTACAAACATGAGAATTTGGAGAAACTCACCATCTAGATGAAATCCTTTCACAGAACATTTTTCATGAAACTGGTGAGTAGTATCATGGAAATTTGTTTGCTAATTCTGAATACCCTGTTCTTTCCTTAGGCTGTGAGTTTCAAAGGGTTACCCCAGTTTTTGTCTCTACCTTTGTTTAGCTAATTAGCTGATTAGCTGGTCTTGTTCTTTAACCTTAAATTAAGTGAGAAAGTTATAAGAAGTTCATTAAGAAAATAGAGCCTAGCATAGTGCCTTATAAATAACTATTGTTGAATAAGTGTTTGTAGGAACACCAAGAATGCTAGCTGAGGCTTACAATGAATGGTAAGACCTCGTTAAATAACAGAACTACCTAGCAGGAATAAAGCAGTGTGGGATCCCTAGACCAAACCTTGTCTGAACAGAATTATCTATAAAACACTCCAGCAGGTACTCAACTAGTTTCCAGTTGAAAATTGAAATGGTTGTCATGTGTAAAATGAAAAGGCAGATGAATAGCACGTTTCATATTTCTCTCTCTGAAAATAAACCCCAAAAGTACTGTTTTATGACCCTTTTAAAATTTACTTGTTTGCTAAGTTAATGGCCTTCGTGCATTTTTTAAAAGGTTCCATCTGTTTTAGAAAAATGCTCATTTCCACTTGATTTGTAGGAAGTGTGAGAAAAACAACAACATGGCACCTCAATTATATTTTTATGAATCTGTGGTTCCCAATCTTTCTAGTATTAGTCAACACTCTATCTTCGTTTTGAATTCTTCTCCCCTAAAAAATACGCTCCATGAAACACATCTATATATTTCTCAAAGTCACATAATGGAAATGGGAATTGCTAATCCAAAATAATGCTGTAGCAGCTAATACAGTAAATTCTTACCAATTTCTTTCAGTCTGACTTAATGAAAAGTCAGAATTATTTCATTTTTTAAAAATGGTACTTTAATTACTGCCAACCCATATATGTTGACCCTCTGCTAGTCCTATTACTTTAATGGAAAAAAAAAGAAATCATTTGTAATTAGCATATCAATTGTTTGTAGTGAATTAGTACTTCTAGAATAAATTAAACTTGTCCATGTAACTTTGAATACACTTTTCATCTGTTTGATAAACTCCTTATCAGCCACAGAGAGAGTAAAGATAAACTTGAGTGCAATCCCTGTCCATTATTATAAATTCCAAATGAGTGGGGCATGGATATATTTTATTGTATTTCATTTAATCAGCAATTCCATGTTGAGTGCTTCCTGCGTAGCCAGGGCTGATCAGGAAAATGGTGTTATAGTCATCAAAAACCTCTTATTTCCTCTACATTATTTTCCTATTTCCTAGACTAGCATTCATCTTAAAAGATTTGTACAAGAAAGTTTGGCATTCTTTTTGTTTTCAAATGCTATATTCTAATAGAATTGCACTCCTTGGATTGCACTCATCTGGATTGCATCTTCCTTCATAAGAACTGCATATCTCAGTCTTACCAGGTATATAAGAAATGTTCTGTTTGAAGTGTAGGAAAGAACAGGGATGAATATAAATGATCAATTACCCATGCAATTCCTTTCCTGTGCTACCGTTGTGTTGGATTACATGCTAACATCCATTACCCAGTTTATAAATTACTCATTGGGAAGTAGTACTTTGGGTAAGTTACCCTACGAGGCAACTTTTAGCCTATGAGGCAGGCAAGTCAGGTTAAGTGAAGCAGCAAATCACCCTGAGGGAGAAACAAGAGGTGGCATGTGCCAGTCAAATCAAACCATCACCACCTTTCCTCAAACTCTGATGGAGATAATCCAGGTCCCTGAACCCAAGAGCCTTGGGAATAACAATGCCCTCAAGACCATCAACCCCACTTTCACCTCAAGCTCTTTAGCCATCACTGAAGGGAGCAGTTACTATGGAGAAGGAACCCACGTTCCTTGCCACCGCAAGTTCCAACCTTGACCAACTTCCACTAATGGGAAGATGAGCCCAAGAGTCTCAGGAGTGGTGGCACCCATCCCATCACCAGTCCTGCTTCCAGCTCCACCGCTGCAGTTATCATTCAAGGAAGCTACACCAGTGGAAATGCATCCTGCTGACTACTCCTTCAAGTGCCACAACCGTCAGTGGCCACAGCTACCTGGGAAACAAAGTTGTTGCCTGCCTCTAAAGTCCTTGGCAATGTCACGTATTTCAGTATTAGAAATGGGTATGATTATCAGGAGAAATTACATTGAGGGACATGCATTGCTGTCTGTTTGCCATAGCTTCCTAAGGACTATGGGGCTTTTCCATCTGACTTGCACTTGCAATCTATATATCTTATCTCCCCCATTAGAGTGCAAATTCTTGGACAGCAGGTTCTGTCTTGTTTTTCTAGTTATATCCTCAGTGCTTAGCCCAGTATTTTGCATGTAACTAGTGGGTTTTTTTCCTTTTTCATCCATCCATCCATCCATCCATCCATCCATCCATCCATCCATCCATTTATCCATCCGTCCATGCCAGTGTTGCAATTCTGACTGTGCTATGGTCCTGTGGATATCAGTATGATAACCTTAGTTATTATAGTGTCAATGAGATGGTGTTGATTTAGGTGACATTTTTGACAGGACCGTGAGACATAGAATGAGGCAGACTTATTGGGATGGAGTTTGGGATTTATTAGCTCAAGGGTAGAGGGAGTAAGTAATAAAGAGGTAGAAATTCATAGACTAAGCCAGCCTCAGTCTATAGAATGCCGTGATGGAGTCTTCCCTGCCTGTTTCTCAGGGTAAGATATTACCAACACTCTCCTTGCTTTCATTTATTGAACCTTCAGCACACTCTTTCATGTTTGTCAGTAACTATAGTAGAGTCTTTAGACACTGGTTTAGAGGATTTTTTTTGTCTAGACTTAACCTGTGCCATCACCTTTTGACTACTTCAATATTCACAATGATGGTCCATCTAACACTGGCTTTTCACTTTGTTTCCTTCCATCCATATTCCAGCCATGCACAGGGATGACATCAGAATGTAGAGGTGGAATGGACATATAGTCTGGCCCCCTCATTTTACAAGTGAAGAAACTCAAGACAAGAGATGAAGTGACTTTGCCCAAGTTTTCATAGGTAGTAAATAGGATTCAAGCCTAGGTATTCTTATTCCAAATTAAATGGAAGAAATAAACAAAGAGGAATTAAGTGACTTGCCCAAGGTCACAGACCCAGTAAGTAGCAAAGTCCAAAACCCAACCCAGACTTTCTAAATCTGAAACGAGTATCTCTCCATGATACCATGCTTACACTCCCACCACCATAGGTCAGATTATCATTTCCCCTTGCCTAAACTGGTGAAACAGACCTAAATAGTTTCCCAGGCTCCAGGCTTTCTCCTCTCCAATACATCCCTTACATAATTGACTATATTAATCTTCCAACTGCTCATCTAACTCACTCCTCTGGTCAAAAATATACAGACTTCTTAACCTGGCATTTAACTTTAACAGCTGGGCTCTAACGTACTTTCCAGTCTTATTTCATTCTGCTCCTCTTTATACATCCTCTTCCTTCCAGCTGGACAAGGTATCAAACTGTTCCATGATCTCATCCTGCTCCTCTCATGTCTGTGTATTTGCATGAGCCACTCCTCTCCTCACCCCCCAGTGCCTAGAATAGCCTCTCTATACATTAAAATCTATTGAAGCCCATTGAAATCCTTCTTTTTCTCAAGTTCTACCAACACCACTTCATCACTGATACCGCCAACTGAAAATCCACCGCCCCCATCAAATTCTCTCCATGTATTTTGTATGGATCTTACCTTTGCCCTTATATTCTACTGTGTAATATTTATGGCATACATGTTTATCCTCTATACAGTAAACTCCTCAAGAACAAGGACTACATGGTCTTATTGTTGTTGCTTTTTAAGTTTTTGTTATCCTTAGCACCTACCACAGACCTTTTTATATGTTGGCACTTTAATTAATCCTGGGAATTTCATTCAATCTAGCAAACTAATGGGAAGGAGATATTTTTTGGGTCAAGTGGGCCCTTTAATCATCATTCAAATCATAGCACAGAGGCAGTTTGCTACTCTGCTGGTCTTGGAATTGCTTTTTTGGCAGCTCAATGTTTTTTCCTACTTATTTTACCAGACCCTTTTATTGTTTCTTACAAGTCTGTCTGAACTCAGCTGTAGGCATGATTGATTAGTAAAGTGGTGAACAGATAATGGGACTTAGGAAAATTGGGCATCAGTATTTGGTTGAAAATCTTGCTGTAATTTCCCAGCATTCCATTTACTCTTTAGGTTCTTCTATAGAAATGTTCATTTTTAACTGGGTTCATTCAACACAGTTCAAATACAGAACATTTATTATGCATGTGCCAGGCCCCGAAGACACAAAGATGAAAAATAACACAAGGTGCTTGAAGAAACAGCTGTGTGACCCTGGGCAAGTCACTTAACCCTTTTGCTTCAGTTTTCTCAGCTGTAAAATGAGCTGGAGAATGAAATGGCAAACCATTCCAGTATCTTTGCCAAGAAAACCCCAAATGGGATTGTGAAGAGTTGGACACGACCGAAATGATTGAACAACAACAACAAACTTGAAGAACTATCTGTAAAAACCATTGGCAGTTTTCCCTACACATGACTATGAACATGGTTCCCTGAGCTAGTGATCAGGAATGTTAAAATGAGATGGGTTGTACCTGTCCCTTTCTGTAAATGCCTTGGCAACATTCTTCACAGGTTATGTGAATACATGTCTCTGGCTCAGGAATTAGTTAATGAAAAAGTGTTTATTAAATACCAGGCACACAAAGGAAAAATTGAGACACTGCCTGCTCTCAAGTAGTTTTCACTTGGATTAGGAGAAACAGTACATAGAAGAAAGTTCAATTTCAGGGTGGATGGAAGAGGGCCCAAGCCCTCAAGTCACAATGGTGGGTCTGATGCCAGGTCCAGAGATCCTTAAAGAAGCAATTTTATAGCAGAGACACCATAGAATAGACAGGCAGAAGCCAGGAGGAAAAACAAAAGTCAAAGAAAATGCCCACTTCAGTGGATAAATACTTCCCAACAAAGGCAACTGAATCACTCGTCCAACTGCAAAATTTTGTGGAAAAGCTAATTCCTAGAACCAGTTCAAATCCTAATTTGAGAAATTCTGTTCTTAATTCTGTCTTATGGCTTCATGCAAGAAAGGTGTATCGGTTACTTGTTTCTTCATTTATGCAGTGTCATGGCTTAAATAGTGTTTGACCCTTTGATAGATTTAAAAAAAACAACTACTATGAATTAAGTACCATTCGATATGGAAGAATGAAAAATTATTTATTAAGCATTTATCAAATGTCAAGCACTGTGCTAAACCGAGGACATGAACACAAAAAGTAAGATAGTGCCTCCCCTCAAGGAGTTTATGTTCTTGTTTTTCATGGTTTTCTCGCATCCTTCTCATTTCTCTTCCCAATTTTTCCTCTACTTCTCTCATTTACTTTTCCAAATCCTTTTTGAGCTCTTCCATGGCCTGAGACCAGTTCATGTTTTTCTTGGAGGCTTTTGGTGTAGGCTCTTTGACTTTGTTGACTTCTTCTGGCTGTATGTTTTGGTCTTCTTTGTCACCAAAGAAAGATTCCAAAGTCTGAGACTGAATCTGAGTGCGTTTTTGCTGCCTGGCCATGTTCCCAGCCAACTTACTTGACCCTTGAGTTTTTTGTCGGGGTATGACTGCTTGCAGAGCAAAAAGTACTTTGTTCCAAGCTTGAGGGGATGTGCTGTTGATTTCAGAGCTGTTTCTATACAGTCAGCTCTGCCACACCAGCACTCCTCCTTCCTCAACAACCACCAACCCGGACCTGATGTAAATCTTAAGCAGGCTCTGCACTCCTGCTCTGATCTGCCACTTAATTCCTCCCACCACGTGGGCCTGGGGCCGGAAGTAACTGCAGCTGTAGTTCTGTAGCTGCACCTCCCCCGCTGCCCCTGGGGCAGTGGCGAACCGGGTCTGTCTCCCGGCAGCTTTTCCCACTAACCTTCTCTGTTGTCTTTGGTGTTTGTGGATTAAGAAGTCTGGTAACTGCCACAGCTCACTGATTCAGGGCTCTAGGGCCTGTTCCAGCCTGCTGCTGGTCTGGTTGGTCCTGCCGGGGCATGCTGAGCTCCACTCCCCTCTGCTCCATGCGTGATAGACCTCATCCAGTGACCATCCAGGCTGTCCTGGGCTGGAGCCCTGCTTCCCTCTGCTATTTTGTGGGTTCTGCAGTTCCAGAATTTTTTCAGAGCCATTTTTTATAGTTTTTTGGAGGGACCTGGCAGGGAGCTCATGCTAGTCCCTGCTTTTCAGCCGCCATCTTGGCTCCACCCCCGGAAGTTGCCGAGTTTATATTCTAATAGAGGAAAATAATACACATATGGGAACTGGAGGTCAGAGAAGGGTGTTTTGGTCAGAGATATCACAGGGATTGTAAATGTAGTCATAAGATGATTAATCAACTCCTCCTTTCCAAGATTTGACTACTATTCCCAGAGCTGATGGTGGAATTTGTGGGGACAAAAGGGGAAAGATACTCACATAGTCTCCTGCCGGGGAGGATAGTGTCCTGAATCAGGGCTAGCTGGGGTGGAAGCTCAACAGTCAGAAGCCTAGGACCCCAGGGAGGAAGCTGGTGTACCTGCTGGGGGATGGAAGCTGGAGTGTATAGCATGAAGATGGCTGGGAAGATGATTCTGAAGGTCTTTGTCTCACCCAAGTCTCTATGTAGGGGAGGTTTTTGTTTATATACCCAGCGATTGTCATAGGATCATAAATTGAGACCTGAAAGGGAACTTGAAGGTCATCAAGGCCCAACCCCTCCTCATTTTACAGATGAGGAAACCGAGACTGAAAGAGGTTAAATGTCTTGCCTGTGGTCACAAAATTATTTAATGTCTAAGGCAGGATTTCAACTCAGTTCTTGTTTCCAAACACCCTCTGCCTCAAGTTTTAAAAAGAAAAACTGGATGCCTTGAATTATTGACAAGATGAGTAAAGCAGGTCTAGAGAACACTAAATTTTTATAAAGTAGCTTTTTCTGACACATTTGAAAGTCTGTATCATCTACTGTGAATAAGATGTAACCACCAGTTAGAATTCAAGGACAAGCAGGCCCAAGGGAATTCTTGCTATGAGCTTTGTGATTTGCTAGAATTTATGTCAACATAGTTAATCTGATATTATACCACATTTGCAAGTTGGCTTTGTGATATCTAATGAATGCTTAGAGGCTCTGAGTGGTTAAGGACCCAGTTCACACTCACATGAATGTGTAGGGTAAAACGGACTCCTTGGAGCTACGAAGTGCTCGACATGTGGGTTGAAGATTTATAGAAATGTTAGAAAAGGCCCTCCGGGGACCTGGAACTTCTTGGATGATGGCCCTATCACTCCTGAAATAGTGTTCACTGTTTGTAGGACACGCTTGACACAAAAGACATTCAAATGAAGAACATCAAAGTGAACTTGCCTTTTTCAGTTTTTACTTAGAAGGTCAGTCCTTTCTCTCAGTCCTATAATTTGTTGGCAGCCATGAATAATGCTTCAGAAATAGGAGGTGTGCTGCAGAGCAAAAGCCATCAGCCAATGGTAGAATCCTGGTTGATAGTGAGAATATCTCGAAGGGAGCCTGAGGGTGGTGCAGAAACAGCCAGCAGTGTGTCTGAAGCCTGCAGTAACTAGGAGTCTACATACACTTATCAATTCAATTGAGCAAACAGTTATTAAACCTAGCATGTACCTAGCATTGTAGTAGGCAGCTTGCAGGAGTGATGCAAAAATGAATATAGAACCTTATGGTGCTTATATACAAGTAATTACTGTATACATGATAAAAAATATTCATATATATAATATACAAATAATTACAATAGAAAATGGAACATAATGTGTGTATAAGAGAGCTGGGAGGAATCCAAGAGAGAGAAGATTATTTCTGACTGAAGATGGAGGATGGGGGAAGGGAAGGCTGTGGATTAGGGAAGGCTTCATGGAGGAGATGATGTATTAGGTTCTATCTAAAATTATCTCATATTTATTTTTAATCTCTAGCCATGTTTGCATATGTTGCCTATCCCAACTAAACTGTAAGTTCCTTGAAGGTAGAGACTTTCATTTTTATCTTTGATTGCATATGGTAGGTGTTTAGTAAATTCTTGGTGATTGATTGATTAGGTAGGCCTTGGAGAACAGATAAGATTTTAACAGGTTGAGATAGAGATTGAAGTGCTAGGTATGTAATTTTCAAAGAAACTTTTTTTAAGGGTTCACATAAAATTGTGACTACCAGATTCAAATAGCAACAGTCTACTAAACCATACATAAGGATCCCTAGGGTCTGCATATTGACTTAGAAAACCACATATTAACATTATCTGTGTTCTATTGTATTTTTATCTATTTTTGTCAAATATTTTCTAACCACATTTTAAATTGGCTCAGGCCACAGTGGGAAGTGTTGTAAGCTGCATGTTTGACACCTCTGAAACATTAGAAGTGAAGTAAAGCATACTTCAGGGAAGTAGATGAAAAACTTAAGATGTAACAATTTAAATTCTTTTTAAAAGTGATCTCTCCTAATTATCAGTGGAAATGAGTAAAGGGAAGAAAACATCATTTTGAGACCTAAACCTCATCAAAAAGCAGATAATTTAGCATTATGCAGTGTATATGTAACTTAATAGTGATGTAGTGTGGATCCCCCATGTAAATTAATCTATATTGCTACAGCAGTCCTTTAGTAATAAGATCTGTCCCTTTCTCATTTAATATTTTGAAATGTCTTTTAGACATTTTAGTCTTTTAGGGGAAAATGTGTACCATTTTATCCAATCAAGCAATTGGGGGGGGGGTGGGGGCAATTAGAGTGAAATGACTTGCCCAAGGTCACACAGCTACTAAGTGTCTGAGGTCAAATTTGAACTCAGGGACTTCTGACTTCAAGGCTATCCAGACAAATTGTTTAACCCCCTTGTGGACTGAATTGTTTTACAAATTTATAGTTAGCAGCTAATAGCCCCAGAAAGTAAGAGTGAATGGAATCCTTCATGTATATCGTTTAGCATGACTAGTTAACTCAGTGGTTATATAGCACATTGTTAACTAAGCCAATATCATTAGTTTGATGCCCATAGGTACCAGGGGTTATTTCCCTTTATTTAGTTGCTGGTTACAAGGGGATGCCAGGTAGGTGGATTGGTACAAATCCATCAGCAATCTGGGAGAAGAGAGGGAGAAGACAAGAAATAACTTACTCTAACATTAGGTTAGTGGCATCATCTTCATATCTGCAAACACATTTAAAGTCTACTTTAAAAGAGATTTCTTAAAAATTATAATCCTTTATTTTATCAGTTTAATCATAAAACTGTGACCCACCCCTCCCCCACTGAAGTATTAGAAATTTTTGTATCTCTCACATGAAATGTGAAATCTCTATTAATGGTAGGACAGTGGTTCTCAAAGTGTGGTCTGAGGACCCCTGAAAGTTCTTCATAGCAAAGACATTGTTTACCTATTAAAATACTCCTTGATTTTCCAACTAGAAAGACAGATTTTCTTTATATATTTCAACCAAAACAACATTGCAACACATTGAATGCAGAAGTAGAAATGCATTAGAATGAAGAATCCAACTGTCTTCAAGTAAGTCAAACATGACAGAGATTTGCGAAAATATGAAAAATTGAATTACCCTTCCTATTAATTTTTTCATTTAAAAATGTATTTTTCCAAAAAGTGATATTTTTATTAAGATGTAATAGATTTATCATTATTTTAAATGAACTGATGAATAAGTATTTTAAAATTTTATCAGTTTTAATTTCTAGTTCAGTAAAGTGGCACAGTGGATAGAGTGCTGGGCCTGGAGTCAGGAAGATTCATCTTCCTGAGTTCAAACCTGGCCTTAGACATTTATTAACTGTGTGACTTTGGGCAAGTCCCTTAACCCTGTTTTGCCTCAGTTTCCTCATCTGTAAAATGAGCTAGAGAAGGAATTGGCAAACCACTCTAGTATCTTTGCCAAGAAAACCCCAAATGGGATCATAAAGAGTCGGACACCATTGAAAGGACTGAATGACAACAACAACAAAACATTGGTAGCTATAGCCCACATAAACTGAATCCCTTTGGGCTCCTCAAGAATTTTTACAAGTGTAAAGAGTCCTGAGACCAAAGAGTTTGAGAATCATAGAGCCTTTAGGTTGTTATTGTCTTAGATATCCATAACTACCCCCACCTTCTACTCCACCACTCAGTTATAAAGAGAAATGTACCTATGTATATTCACTCTATTAATTTTTCATAAACTCTAAATGAAGAATGCTTCATAGGTGCTCTAGGAACAAGTATTCATGATTACATTCATATTTGCATTTATTTAGATGTATTTGGATAAAAAAGGAAGGTCTCCAGCCATCACCCAATGCTACTCCAAGGGTACTTAACATAATTGGGTTAAGGAATAAAATGAAAAATGAAAGAGGGAACTGACTCTGCAGCTTATATGGTTACCAGTAAGCAAGCCACAGCAAATATGTTGAGAATCAACAGTATATTTGGCACGACATTAGACATTTGAGAAGAAACAGTCATTTGGTTTACTATACTTATCAAATATGTATTTATGAAACTGGACACAAAATTACATAATGTCAAATAAGATGGAATGATGATAATGCTTTACATTTCTATGACACTTTATAGTTTGCAAAGGACTTTCACAAATATCTCATTTGGTAATTTTGTACCTCACCGACACAAAAGAATGAACTCTACACTTGGAAAGAGTTATTTGTTTGTTTGGTTTTTTAATAGATACCCTGAATTCCTCAGTTAATACCAAAGGAAAACTCCTGCATATCAGAAATAACACAATATTTGGAAAATATAAAGTGTTAGCTATTACAAATATGAGGAATTTTAATAATAATAATTTAGTTTCCTTTTTTGTGACAAATAGAAATGTTTTCTTACCACTCAAGCAGTGTTTGTTATTAAAGAAAACTATGAGTAAATTCTGCAGTATGGAGGTGCTGCTTAGGAGTGAAAGAATCATCAAAAGTCAGATTTAGAAGACTTATCTAGTTAAACTCTAGTGTATGTTTAAACCATTCCTCTTCTTATGCCTCGGTGCTTTAATGACTCTGTGATTTTTGTCTGTGAGAATGTGCCCTCCATTGCCATAGGTCTCAACACATCCGTGCTTGTGCCATGTTCTCCCATAAAACCTTACATTTAGTTTATACCCAATATTTTAGACTTTAAGTCTTTTTTCCATTTTGTGGGTATCAGTAAAGCACTTGGGTTATCCATCTGTTATCTTTTTCTATCAACATATTTTGGATATTGCTTCGATTATATTCCTTATACCAATTCTTCAGCATAGGTTATTTTTGGAAATATACTCTAGCTTACTAGTGCCCACTATGCATTTATCTGTCTATGTTTTTTGGCCACACACAACTTTGATGACTTGTTGACTATGCTATTCCAAAATTCGCAGTCATATAGCATTGCCAGGAGATACTTCATGCTGAAAAGATGAGTTGCACACAGTAATTGTTAAAAATAAGATTGTTTCCCAAATGGAACCTACTCTTCTTTCTTCCTCCTAGTTAATTCTGTACTCAGTTCAGTTTCTCTTGTCAGTGCCTATTCCAAATATACATAATGATCTATTAACTCTAGCTATCCAACTGCATGATTTGAATGATAGGTATTTTGCATCCATTTAGTTTTTCATGTATGAGTTGTCAGGCTACTCACTTTTGAATATTTGTGGATTTCATTGAGACTCTGTAGTATTTCCTTTCATAGCTTGATTAATTTTAGATTCTGCCTCTCATATCTCTACTGCTACTGACAGAAGACCTAGGTTACTCTCAAAATAAATCTGAATTTGAAAATACAGTCTCTTTGTTTTTATGAAATTCTATGGAGTGAGAGTCCAGCATACATTGTAGGGAATGTTGCTTGTTTATTCACATATTACATTGGTTTTTAGTGACTATGGGGCACTATTTTGGTGAGAGATAGCCAAGAGAAGTATTAAGAGCATCAGTGGAATAAGGAAGATGTGGGACTAAGTAATACCTTTAATACATACTAGGTCCATAGTGTGATGCTGGGAACATAACAAGTGCCTAAGTGGTTGATTGATTGATACTATCTTTATAATGATAGGCAAGTCACTTAATCTCTCAGTGCTACAAGCAACTCTCTAAAATTATAAATTACAGGTGAAAACTTAATCTGCATAGGTGGAGGGAGTTTCCATATGTTGATAAAATCATGGGTCCCAGCCAAAAAAGACTATTTTAATTGTAAATCTTGTTATGGAATTGCAATGCTAGCTGCTAATAAAGAATATGTGATGGCTTTTACAGATAAACCTTCCTGAACAGGAGGCTCAGTTTGCACACATCAGAATCTAGGCTATCTTACCATAACTTGTTTTTAGCAGGAGATGAGGAAGACAGGAAGGAAAGCAAAAGATGGCTCTCCATGTTGATGATTCATGATCAAGACTCAGTTGTATTTGCTATCCCAATCCATTAAATAGCATTCATTAAGCATTTATTATTTACTGTATGCTAGGCACCATGCTAAGTGCTGGTGATACAAGGCAAAAATCGTTCCTACTTTCAAGGAACTCACACTCACACAAATTGGGGATGGCCTCAGAGGGAAGGCACTAAGATTAAAAATGACTAGGAAAGACTTCTTGCAGAAGGTAGGACTTTAGGAAGCCAGGGAAGCTAGGAGGAGGAAAAAAAAGTGGGAGAGAGTTTCATGCATGGGGACAGTCAAGGAAAATATTCAAAGTAGGTAGATAGAGCGCCCTATGGAAAGAACAATAAGGAGGCTAGAGTCAATGGATCATAAATTACATGGAGGGGAGTAAAGAGTTAGAAGATTGGAAAGGTAATAAAGGACCAGGCTATAAAGGGCTTTAAAAGCCAAAGAGGATTTTATATTTGATCCTGAAGGTAATAGGGAGCCACTGGAGTTGATTGTGTCAGGGAAGGCGAATGATGTTGTCAAACTTGTGCTGTAGGAAGATCAATTTGACAGCTGAAAGGATGATGAATTGGAGTGGAGAGAGTTTTAAGGCAGGGAAACCAACTGAAGGAATATTGCAATAGTCTAGGCATGAGGGAATGACAACCTGGGCCAATTAGGTGGCAGTGTCAGAAGAGAGAGAGAAGGGGATGTCTATAAGAGATGTTACAAAGATAGGGATGACAAGACTTGACCAACTGATTGAATATGGGGAGTGAGAGTGAGGAGTTGAGCATCACACCTAGGTGGTGAACCTTGGCGACTGGGAGGATGGTAGAACCTCCAACAGGAATAGAATAGTAATACCTCACATTTCTGTAGCACTTTCAATTTCCATTAGAATATTAGCTCTTTGAGGGCAAGGACTATCGATCTCTTTGTTTTTGTATTCCTAGTGGTTCACATAGTACCTGGCACATAGTAAGTGCTTAGTAAATGCTTGGTAACTTGACTTAATCTGAGGATGAGGGGAGGGTTTGGGGGGAAAAGATGAGTCAGTTTTAGACATGCTGATTTTAAGATGTCTACAGGATATCTAGTTTGAGATGTCTAATAGGAAGCTGGAGATGTGAGACTGAAATCAGGAGATAAGTTAGGGCTGAACAAGTAGATCTGGGTCAGATCCTCTAAGAGGGTCTATGATAGAGCCTTGGGGGATCTCCAGGGTTAGCAGGCATGAGGTAGATGAATATCCAGCAAAGAAAATGGGAAGAGAGGTCAGACAGGTAGTAGGAGAACAAGGAGGGAGCAGTGTCATGAAAACCTAGAGAGGAGAGATTATTAAGAAGAGAGTGAAGGACAGTGTCAAAGGCTGCTAAGAGGTCAACAACACTCACTCATATAATTCATTTACAAGCTTGTGTGTTACTACTGAATTCCCTGAAGTCAGACTCCATCTACCCCAAGGTGCCCTGGTTTTGAGTGAGTAGCATTAAGGACAATGCTGATAGCAATTCTCATACTTTATAATTAAAACAAACCAGAATTCACCACCAGAATCAATTGTTGGCATTAAGATGGCAAAGAATCACCTATCATCTGGTATATTCTACTGAAGCCTTCTTTGTGAAAGCTTGAAAATTAGCATAACATTCCTGCAAGTGGCAGAGTAAAATGAAAACCTCGAGCAGACTGGGTGTGGTATTTAAGACCCAATTCTGAGCCACTTGGGTGCAAGCTGATAAACTTGATTTCTCAGAGGGAGTGTCACAAGGAAGAGGCTGTATCTTCTTCCACAATAAGTAAGAGAGAGAGAGAAAGAGAAATGGAGGGGGGAGGAGAGAGATGCGTGTTTCTTGGGCGGTAGAGCATGAATAAATCACAGTTTCTGCCTTCATGAGACTGATCTTTAGGCCAGCTAAATTATCAAATAGCTTCTCAGTCCGATCCTGTGCTCCCCTCATCAAATGGTTTTAAAACCATTTAAGCCACATCCTTGAGAGTAAGATGGAAAATAAATATTAAGTAGTGGCCAAGTGATTTGGATTCCTGTCAGCACTTAGCCTTTCGAATGTCTGCTTGTCAATTTGAGAAAGTTTTCTCTCACTTCCCCACTAGTAATAGGTTGCCAATTTCCTTTTTATATCTAAAGTGCAAGGAGATCTTTTTAACCTTACCTCTTCTGAAAATGATAGTGATTTTAGATGAGTAAAGAAGTTAACTATTTCTTTGAAGCCAGGTCATTTCTAAATATAATCTGTCATTTGACTTGAGGCTGATGGAGGTTCTTCTACTTTCTTTATCCAATGAGCAGAAGTGATATTTTTAAACATGCTTATTTTGTGTGTGTTCCTGCTGTTGTCAGTATGAGTCTGACTGACCCTGTGGAAGAAGTGGGTAAAAAAGAAAAGAAAAGAAAAAAAGGTTCTGAGAAATCTGTTCATTTAGTGTGGATGTGCTGGCAAAAGAAAAACAGATTAAAAAAAACAATTGCTTTTATCAGCTTCAGAAGACAAAAGCATCTGAGAAGAAAGCATAAGAAGGAAAAAGGAATATCTGAAAATAACACATTTTAATTTTTTTTTAAAAAGTCTCTTCCTGAGCCTCTATCTGATTGTTTACTGTCTCAGGGAGGGGGAAGGGAAGGGAGGAAAGGAGGAATAGAATTTGGAACTCAAAGCTTTTTTAAAAAAAAAAAGTTAAATTGTTCTAACATGTAATTGGGGGGAAAAATAAAATATATTAAATTTTAAAAAAAGAAAACAGGGGGAAAAAATGCCTCTCCCAAAGAAACATATTACATAAATGAACAAGACTTGGCCAGAAATTCAAGGTTAAACTTACCTCTGTTTCCTTGGACTCCTGGTTTAGTGGGTATTAATTCAATCCTTAAGTCTCCCAAGGAACAGACTTTTGGGAACCATGAGCATCCAGTCATTTATTATGTACCTAGTATTGCACTGGGCATTGTGGGAAGTCAAACAGAGAGATCTCAAGGTTTCCCTGGAGGAAAATTTCAGACTGTAGAGACAAAGAAAACATATTCACATAGTAGAAGTAGGAAACAGTTATAAAGCAGTGAATGAACTAGTACAAAAATACAGATAGTAAAACACTTCCTAGTAAGAATGGGATTTTTACTAGTATGGAAAAACCTGTATAGCAGATCTCATCCTTGCCTTGGAACACATTGTAGTTCCTATTATTGTATAAAACACATACAAATGCTGAAGGGACTCATCAGAATATAGTCATGATAGTTTTTTTTTTTAATAAAAAGCAGTGACTAAGGCAAGGATTCTCTACACTTGAGAGATGTTGTAAAGTTATGTAATTTTCTCCTTTGTCTGAAAACTTTGAAAGGCACAAACTTTCAAATGTTCAGTGATTTGGGGTGGGGGTGGGGCATAGCTAGGGAATCCAAATGTTAGAGCCTCATTTTTCACAAGAAACGCCAGATTGGTCCTAAGATTGTCTGCTTTAGAAATAACACCTCAAGCGGGAAGCAAGTGAAATTTAGGTCAAGGACCACGAATTGCCAGGAACACCCAGTATTGCCAGTGGCAACTTTGCTTGTACAATAAGGGAAAAGTTTTCTGGATGAGCCCTAATTGTTTTTCTGTTCTGCAGAACTAATTTACTTAATTCTGTTCTGTCAACTTGACATTGAAGTGCTCTGTATATATTCCAAGTTATGATCTATGTGGATATCAAGCAGAATCCATGTTCTGTTTGCCTTCTTTGGAGACCACTTTGTACTAGGTACACAACATGAATGTTCTACTTGACAGCTACTGGCAAACTTAAGTTTCTGGGGGGTATGCCTATGTTTATGCATAGGGATGCCAGGAAGTCTTGGATGTGACATTGTTCGCAAGATGATGGGAGATGATCCCAGCCATGGTTTTTATTCAGCCAGGGACTTAGAGTGTAATAATTGAGTACCTGGCCCAAAAAAAAAAAATCAGGCTCCCTGCCTGGAGCCCTTTCTCTTGACTGAATCCTCCTCTGCTTGTGCAAGCAAAACTCCATCCCTCCTCCCACCCTGCTGCTGCCTCCGCTGCCACTGCCACCAGTACCACTGCTGCTGCTGCTCTGGGAAGGAAAGGAGCTGCCCAGGTTCACTCTGCGTTTGAGTTCCCAGGAGCTGGCATTCCGGCAAGCTGCTGCTTTGCAGCTGGGGGAGACAGAGACGCTCCCAGCCCTCCTCTGATTAGGATATGTCAGGGTTGTCAGGGCAACTGTTAACGGTGGCGTATCATATTTTCCCCTCTTGTGTTGCGTGCTGAATATTTTAGTGTGCTGTAGCTGGAAGAAGATTGGAAAAGGGTGCTGCAGCAGGAAAGAGGATCTGATTGAACAGGTTAGGCAGTGGAGAGAGGCATCGGACCGATGCACTGTGCCTTTAATCAGGGCTTTCCTTGAGAGTGCAGGGATGGGTGAATGCGGAGAGTGAGTGGGAGTGGGAAGGGGCTCGTGAGGGAGGTGGGGTGGGGGGAACCGCAGGCCCTCCGCTGCCGAGCCCATGGTAGTGTTTGTCAGCTGTTTGCACACTGTTTGCCCGTAGGGGATCTATTACAAGTGCTCAAATGATCTGGCCGCTTAGGAGCTAGCAGCTTCACCCTGGCTGCAATTACATAAACATATATTTTTAATAACAAACAAACAAACAAAACCCCCAAGTGGCAGCGACATGCCTGGATCAGCTACTGCTATCCGACAAGAGAGGTTGAAGAAGACCGGTTCAAGGCCAAATCCCCCTGGTTTATTCACCATTAATGAGGAAGAGGAACAGCAAAAGAATGGAAATTCCAGAAGACTGAAAGGTATGCATTAGCTCTCTATACAGTTCGGTCAGGTTGTGTACAGTACATTCCTGCTACACTGCCCAAGGCATGCTTTGCCCACTGTACTTACACTGCATGCTGCACGGGGTAGTGTTTATGACCTAGCGGGATATAGTTTGCCAGCGGACATTTCCACACTATGTACATTTTTTTTAAATTTGGGAAGTGAGTACCTCTCCTCCTTCTTCCCTCCCCCTTTGATTTTGTAGGTTTCAGATGAGCCACTTTGTTGAACAAAGCCACCTTCTTTGCTCTCTGTGCTTTGAGACCCTTATTTTCCACACGGGTCTCCACTGATGGCTAATAATTGCACCATCAGTGTCTGGAGGAGGTAATTTAAGTTGTCAAGGTTTGAAATAAGCAGGTCCCCACTTTCTTTAGAGGGATCAGATGATTTCTGTATTGTTTTAAGGAGGGGAGTTTTAGGTAGAAGAATGGGGATTTGGAGTTTGTGGCATAATGAATTCAACCTTACCTGGGCAAAGGATGGAAGGATAGTATGCTATGTTTCTATACTGAAGTGTGCATTAAGAGTGGGAAAAAGAAAATGCCATGAGCGAGGGGATGGGGAAGGGCTGAGGGCAGTTAGTGGGGCAGCAGAGGGATGGTAGTAGTAAGAATATTTAACTTTTTTCAAAGAATGTTTTTATTTTATTTTTTCTCAATCACATGTAAAAATTTAATATTCATTTAAAACAAAATTTTATTTCCAAATTTCTTCCTTTTCTCCACCTCCCCTCCCCCTTGAAAAGGCAGGCTCTTTGATATAGATTATACATGTGCAGTCAGAGCATTTAACTTTTGAGGATAACCTTGTTTCTAAATGTTTTTCTCGAAGGTAAAATAAGCTAAGAGTGTGTATGCATATATGTATATATGGGTCAAGGAGGAGGGTTTGCCGCTCTTTACATAATGATGGAATATAACAGAAGCTCACCCAGCCAGTTGAGTCACTGTGTACTGCATCATGTACAGCCCTGTCTTACAGCTAGGACTCCTAGAGTTTTAATTACCACATAGAGAAGGCAGCATTTCAGAATTGTGACTCCCATTCTTGAGTTTGAAGTTTTTAGCATGTTAGCTCTCCGCTCTGCTTCCCAACCAATTTGTAATGCTTCTTCCTCTGACTACATTAGGGATTGATTGTCTTTTGGGATTCCTCCCTCTGGCATTACCCTCAAGCCCCCCAGCTCTTTGTAGCAATTAGTGTACTATGTATTGTTCTGTCCCTGAGTTACCACATTTTCTTCTCATACTTACAGGGAAGAAACCTAGAGGTCTGGTGGGAAAGTATTTAAGCGGTAGGAGACTAAATGCTTAATCAGGACCCCATGTCTGAGGACTAGTGATTTTTCTGGTGCTGGAATGAATTGTAATCTAGTTTACAATAAGACTCTGCTTTTTGCATTAGCACCGATGATTTTTAGCCCTTCATTTTAATCTCATTCAGTGTGTTCCTGTAACATATAATCTTATTACTATAGTCATTCTTATTTAATATCTGGCATGGTTTTATCTGGGGACTGCCTCTTAATCTCTTTGCAGAATGACCTTAGTGATTTAACACTACTGTGAACAGAAGTTTGTTTATTTTCAGTCCCCTTGTTTGCCCAGGAGTTAGCAACATATTCTAGTTCAAATGGCTGTTGACAATGAACTAACCCTTTAAACTGTATTAGCAAATCATCTGGTCACCTGGGAGTTGGTGACTTTCAATATTAACGATCATGTGGATTTCATGGGATTGTTCTCATGGGTCTTTTTTAGAAGCATTCTTCTGATTTGTGGCGATTTTCCTTTGTGTGGGTGGGACAGTGGTTCATGAGAATAGCACTTTTCATTCTTACTACTGTATTACCCTTTTCTGTAGATTTTTTTCTTCCTCTTTGATACCCTCCCTCATCACTCTTTATCCATCTAATTTGAAGGGCAAAGAATGAGAATGTTAAAAAAAGAAAACTACTTTCTACAAATATATCCTCTTTGCATTGATCAATTTACTCTAGTGGTTTAGGGAAATAAATAAGAGACTTTAGTGGGAGTGATGGGGGTGTGCAGAATCTCTGATCTTGTCCACTTCTTCCTCTCCTCTCCCCCAAAGAGATGGAAATCCCCTGTGCTGGCAAAGGATCTCATACCTTTTCTTGCTCATTACAAGCTGGACCCCTTCTGACGTGGTCTGTAAATGTCTTACAATGACTTATGCCAGCAGATCTTTGAGTGAGAGTAGAGAGAAAAGGTCTTTAGTATCTTAACTAATTAAAGATGGGTACTCTGCATTCTTAAGAGAAACAACTGATATTAGTCTAAGACCAAGTTTCTGATCATAACTATAGGAAAGAGCTTGTTTGCTAGACCGTGGAGAAATGACTTTATGAACTCTGGCATCTCCACTAAAAATATTCCTGTCTTCACTGGCACTCAGCAAAGCTCTGCCCCTAGATAATTGACATAGGATCATGGGATCAAAGATCTAGAGCTGGAAGGCACTTTGGGGGTCATTTAGTTCAACTGTCTCATTTTACAGATGAAGAAACTGAGGATCAGAGAGATGAAGTGACTTGTTACTTTGCAGAAGGGTAAACTCTAAATCAGTGAGTTACCTGACCCTACGACAATAGTCTGGTGGAAAATTTCAAATATTTCCTTCTCCAGTTTGTGGCTGCTACTTGACAGACAAGTTTTTTTTTTTTTTTTTTGTTGTTGGTTTGTTTTCTTTTTAATTCCCTGCTAGCTAGCTATTACCTGTACCTTTCCTCTGCAGCTCTTATAGGATGTTTGAGTTCTCAGTGATAATTCTCAAAACAACAGACCCAGATAACCTGATGGGACGTTTTCTGTGTGCCATTATTAAGATTAGTGATCAAAAACTTGTTTTCTTTTCTATCAATTTCCCAGCCTAGTCAGACAATCATGTCTAAACCTAGTTTTCATGACTGATATCTCTTTGCACTATCAGTCCTGGGAAGAAAGAGTCAGGATAACGAAATTGAAAATGCTAAAGGGCTTCTATCCAGGGATACATTGTGTGTCTGTTTTAATGATGAATTGTAGCTTTCCCAGGTAGCCTAAATGAAAGGTAACTGCTTAGAATGAATTTTAAAAAGGAATGCTTGTACTAGCTTCAGGGCCCTGCAACTGGCTGGCCTTAAAGGTACCTATCTCTGCTTAAGGATTGAAACTGGATCTTTGATTTCAGTGACCTAAAGAACTTCCTGAACTCCCTTGTAGAGGAAATTCCCACTACCAATGCAAATGGCCATGGTCTTTGTACCTTATGGTCTTAGAGTCTTGCCCAGTGAGCAGTTGAGTGACTTGCCCAAGGTCTCACAGCTAGTATAAGTCAGAGGCAGCAAGTCTTTCTGTACCTGATACTGACTCTGTCTACTATGCTATATACCATCTTTCATTTTTAATTCATGGTGTCTTTTAGGGTGACTTGATATAATTTTGATACATGTTTTTGTAGAGGCTGCCTTAATTCTGGAATGAGAATTAGTTCTACCATGCAAGGCAATAAATATGTAAATATTTCTGTCTTTCTTTTTCAAAAGAATCCCTTCTCAGAGATCCATGATTTCATCACTGTGGATATATCCTCCACCAATGTAGATTACACCCTTTTTCTTCCATTAGTCTACAATTTCATGAGTTTCCCTGGCCCGAAAGATTCATTAGCTTGTCAGGATAAGCCACTTTGAACTTAACTGGACTGTTCCTCAGACTACAACACCCACAATCCATCACTGTACTTGTACTCAATTTGGTTTAGGACCTAGGTATTCTGCAGCTGTAGCCTTGGTGAACTCAACTCACCCTGAGCAGTAATGAAGAGTCAAAAAAGGACTCTAGCATATTTTTTTTAATCATATGACATTTAAAATAGCAACAGTTTTGAGTTAATGCATTGGAGCCTTGTTATTGTGCTTTTTTGGGGAGGAGAGGGGGAAAGGCTCGATATAGCCTAACTTGGGGCTCACAGCCTTATGGGTGTTTTTTTTGGCATTTGATTAATTTTGGATAAATTGCAGGGTGGTCCTGACCAACTATGAATTCTAACGTGGGAGATGTGGCTTATAAAATGAATAGACTCTTTTGAGCACTTGTAAACTAGATCATAAGACTTTGGAGGGCAGGGACTTGAGGGTTGTTCATTAATCTTTGTATTTCACACAGTTGTTTCTTGAATCAAATCAAGCAAATTGATCAGAACTCATGCCTCCATGTGAATGTTGTCTTTCAGAGTAGTCACTTTGTAAGGTTTCATTCTCGATCCAGTCATGCTGCCATTACTTAGAATATTTCTTTGTATCTTGTTTTGGATTGGCTTACAGAGTGAGCTGCACAAGAGATTCATTTGATTCGACATTTATTAAGTGCCTACTGTGTGCCAGTGTCTGAGTCATGGTTTAGTCTGGTGTAGTGGATAACTCAGAACCTGAGGTTTCAAATAATCAATACCTTTAACAAAACATTAAAATACCCCCCAGATGAAACCAGTCCTCAAGGTGATTAAAAAGCAACCAGGTAACAGTCACCCGTCCAGAAGTTAAAAGCAAAGGACAAGGAAGTTCCCTGGGGGTCTTTAAAGCTTCCTCTAGAATACTAGAGCTCAGTTCCTTGCCCTAAGAGCCTATAAATAGTCACTGCCATCAAGCAGCTTAGATTTTACTATTTTTTATTGATTGATTTTTGGTATAGGAATTCCCTGATCTGAAAGTTCCCTCCTCAGCTACATATCACAACTTTTCTGTAACTTAGAGTTGTGAAGAGTCTCTGGGGTACCAAAAGGTTGCAATTTACCCATAATCACGCAGGTAGTATGTGTCAGAGGCAGACCTTGAACTCTGGTCTTCTTGACTTTAAGGCCCAGGTAGCGCTATACCGTGCTAGGCTGCCTACCGTCCCATCTAATAATGATCACCAACATTTATATAGCGCTTACTATGGTGCCAAGCCCTGTGCTATGCACTTTATAATTATTATATCATTTATTCCTCACAACAGCCAATATCCCCATTTTACAGATAAGGAAATTGCCGCAAACAGAGTCAAAGTGACTGCCCAAGGTCACCCAGATAGTAAATGGACAAGGCCAGATCTGAACTCAGGTCTTCTTCCTGACTCCAGGCCCAGAACTCTATCCACTCAGCCACTTAGATGCCCCAATCTATTTTTTTTCCTCATAATAATAGGGCCCAAATTGACGGCCTATCATATTTGCCAGCATTGTCTTTGAATGGCTTTTGGCTGTTTTTGAAGATCAAAGCCATTTTCAAGGGATGAAAATTGACCATTCTTGAGCTTATATAAGTAAATATACCCTAGAGAGAAGTTCTGGAAATGTTCTAAGGAATGGGCAATAGTGAGTCTTTTTTTTCTTCTTCTTCTATTATAATGATTTTCAATCTCCTTTGGCAAGCCAATGTGAGTATCACTATTCAAGAGGTGGTAGTAGTTACTATGAGTGCTAATCATTCTGCTTCCCCACCCCACCTTTTTGCTGTCGATCACCTAACTGCTAGTTGGTTTGGGAAGAGAAGCAGAATCCTGCCTCAGGATTGTGGTGAAACATTTCCTGTGAAACTGTAGGTATTCTCTTCTACGTTGTTAAAGTGTTGTATATTTCTGGAACCTGCAGTGACTTTTTTTTTTGGCTCATTCATTGGAAAGGTAGAATTTCTTGCCTGTTAAAGCTTCCAAATGAAATGTTAGCTGCCATTTACCGTTTATATTCCCATTGGACAGGTGATGATCCAGCAACTGTAATGCCCTCTTTGTAAGTCATGGGTCTTTTTTGTTTGCAGAGAGGAGTCTTATGTCAAGAAGTGTGAATACCACTCTAGATTCATTCACACACAACATTTCCTTGTTTCTTTTCTTCTTTTGTCCTGTTGGATTCAGACTATTGTCTGTTTCCAGTGTCCTTATTTGTGCCATTTCAGGAACTAGGTAAAACTTTTTAGCAGGAAGATTTAGCAGCTAATAGACTAAAATTATAATTTTTAAAAGAACAAGAAATTCAATTGATCCATTCTGTGTAAAGGAAATATTGAATCCTACTTGTGAAGAATGATCCAAATATAAATTTAAAAATTTGAATTTACAATCAGATGTTTGATTTAAAGAAAGACAAATACTGTACGGCATATCAGAGATAAGGCTGACACACTGCTATGTTCTAAGAGATGGAGGAGCCATAGTACAACCCAAATTTCTCTACAACATATGTGGCAACCCACTCTTTCCTAGCAGACCTAGTGAGGAAGGACCTGTTCCATCCTAGGACAGCCAGTCTACTATTGGAGAGTTTTAGGTATTAGGAAATTTTTTCCTTACATCAAGCCCAAATATGCTTCTTTGCAACTTCTGGCCATCATGCCTAGCTCTGCCCTCTGGGGCCAAGTTGAACCAATTTACTCCCCCGTCCACATCTCAATCTTTCAGACATTTGAAGATACACATCATGTCCCCTCTAAGCCCTTCCCTTCTCCCCACTAAAATCATCTTCAGTTCCTCCAACAGATCCTATATGATATGATCATTAAGCCTTTTATTATCTTGGTTGTTTTCCTCTGGATGCTCTCCAACTTATCAACATCCTTCCTGAAATTTGGTACCCAGAACTGAATGGAATATTTCAGATGTAGCCTTCACAGGACAGAGGACAGTGGAACCGTCACCCCACCCCCAGCCTCTGGACAGTATTCCTCTCTGTTGTAGCTGAAGATTGCTGATGCAGTGCTTTTTTTCGTGATACTCTATAGCCCTTTGGACTTGTAACGAGCTTGTAGCTCCTAAAATGCTCAGACCTTTGTCAATTAAACTACTGTCTAGCCCAGGGATGGGGAATGTGTGGCCTCAAGGCCACATGTGGCCCTCTAGTTCCTCTGGTGTGGCCCTTTCAAAGTTTCCCCACCCCTGGGCTAGCCATTATCTTCTTATTATGTACTTATAAAGTTGATTTTTGAACCTGACTTCAATTTTACATTTGTTCCTGTTAAATTTCTTCTTATATAGGCTCTCAACAAATATTTGTTGAGTAGATTAGTGAATAACACCCATTTTATTATTTCCTTTCTCTGTTCTAGAAAAGGAAATATTTAGTGAGTTCGAGTGGGGAAGAGGAGGAGGAGGCAGCTGGGTAGCACAGTGGATAGAGGGCTGGGCTTAGAGTCGGAAAGACCTGAGTTCTTATCTGACCTCAGAAACTTACTAGCCGTGTGAGCCTGGGCAGGTCATTTCACCCTATTTGCCTCAGTTTCTTCATCTGTAAAATGAGCTGGAGAAGGAAATGGCAAACTGCTTCAGTATCTTTGCCAAGAAAATCCCAAATGGTGTCTAGGAGGGTCAGACATGACTGAAATGACTAAACAATCAGCAATAATGTGCCAGACCCTGGGCTAAGTGCTTTACAAATATTATCTCAGTTGTTCCTTAGGACAACCCTGTGAGGTGGATGCTATTATCATCCCCACTTTACAGCAAGGAAACTGAGGCAGAGAGCCTGTTAAGTGATTTGCCCAGGGGCACATTTGGTAAGTGTTTGAGGCTATATTTGAACTCGGTTTTTTCCAACTCCAAAAATCCAACACTCTATTCACTGTGCCACTTAACTGCCCTCATGGGGCGGTGTAGGGTTTAACCTGTAGCATAACCAGATTTTTTTGTCTGTGAGCTGCTTTATGGACTTTACTATGCTATAATTAAAGTAAACAACTTTCTTAGACATATGTAGACCTATTTCATTAGTTATACTTGTGGAACCCGAACAGTTATGAGTGCCTCAACACTAGAAACAAATAAGATAATAATGGTTTCCTGAATGATGCCTTGTGGGTCTCATTTACTGGAAGGTTATGGTCTGTACTTGAATGGAATATCCATTTGCACTAAGATCAGCATCTCTCTAAGAAGCAAACTTAAATTAGATTCTCTGTTGCCTTTTTTGGCATGAGGGTAGAGGGAAGAATCTTGCTGATGTTTCTTTACCATTCTTACAGTTAGCAGAAAATGATACCACATATAAAAGGTGACTTTTAATACAATCCATATTTCTTCAAATAATCTTGAGTTTTGACCTTGGTTCCCCCTAGAAACTATCTAGATCCCAGGGCCATCAGTTGTGTTTGGGGTTCTAATTGGATCTGCCAGCTTCCAAGTGTTTTAAACTAAAAGGGAAGGTAGGCACCCCATGCTACTCCAAGACCCAAGTCCATTGGTCTAAAGCAGTAGCATGACTAGAAGTTAGAAAGTAACACTAGACTCTTCAATTCTATTCAACAGGTATTTTTCAAGCATCTTCTGTGTGCAATGCAGGCCCTTTGCTGTGTGCTAGAGGTACAAAGAGAAAAAGAAAATCATCTCTAACTTCAAGCAATGTACATTCTTTTTTGGGGGAAGGGGTACAAAGTATGTGCAAATTAACACAAAGTAGTTTGAAAAGTAGATGCATAACTGGGTGGAATCATGAAAGGCTCCTTGGAGGCTGTGGCAACTGAGCTGTCCTGTGAAGAAAGGCAGGGATTCTAGGAGGTGGAGGACCAAAAGAAGTGATACCTGGTTAGGTGGCTCAGTGGTTTGAGAGATGGGTCTGGAGTCAGGAAGACCTGAGTTCAAATAAGATTCAAACATTTACTAGCTGTGTGATCCTGAGCAAGTCACTTAACCTTTGTTTTCTCATCTGTAAAATGAGGATGATAATAGCTCCTACCTCCCAGGGTCATTTATTGGATCAAATGGGATACTGATTGTAAAGCACTTAGCATACTGCCTGGCACATAGTAAGCTCTATAAATATTAGCTATTATTATTATTATTATTATTGGCAGACAAGACTACCTAGTACCATTGCAGAAACTCCAAAATTCAGGGTTCCGTGGCTTAATCTGTATGGCCCACTAGTTAGCTGCCCTTGCTGAATCACAGAATGTAGAGCTGAAAGCAAATTTTAAAATCTAGTCCAGGAGTTCTTAACCTTTGTATTCTGTCGTGAACCCCTTTGGCAGTCTGGTAAAGTCCGTGGTCCTCTTCTCATTATAGTGTTTTTAAATGTGTAATATAAAATGCATAGAATTAAAAAGGAAACCAAGGAAATTGAAATGTTGTGGTTAAAACTGTAAAAACAAAAAAAAAAACCAAACCAAATTTTTACAAGTCAGGAAGACCTGAGTTCAAATACAGCCTCAAATACTTATCAAATGTGACCCTGGGCAAATCACTTAACAGGCTCTCTGCCTCAGTTTCCTTGTTGTAAAGTGGGGATAATAATAGCATCCACCTCATAGCGTTGTTGTAATGATACAGTAATATATGTGCTTCTTTATTAATACATTAAATTACAAAATAGCACATTAAAAAATACAGGGTATCCCAAAAGTTCTAGTGAAGTTTTAAGCTTTAAGAGCTTAAGACTCTTGGGACATCCTGTATAGTCAAGGTAAAGCTACATTTTATTTTTAAAAAGGATATGACTGTGAAGGCTGTTGTTGCTTGACTTGAATATAATTATGTCAATATTAAAAATAATAAATTATATTGAAATATTAATTAAGATATTAAAACAGTCAGATGGTGCTTGACAAATCAATGCATATGTTATATGGGAGGATATGGGAAAGATGATATATAAAGGGAAGCTAGAGAGGTGAAGTCAATACTTGCTAAGTTGCATGGCTGAAGATGTCCAGGAAGGGTAGGTCAAGGCCTTGAAATGAGCAAGATGGACGAAACTGAGCTATTAAAGCCATTCATCGTGGTAGAGAGAAAAAATGGAGGTGATGGCCCCCGGGGAGTGCAAATGACGTGGCTGGAGATGTCCAGGAAGTTCTTTATCCTAATTCAGTTTCTTACTAATGAAACATCTAGGTATGTAATGTTTAATACTAAAAAACAATATTTAAAGAACAAAAACAGTAGCCAAGAAAACTAGGACAAAGCTGTGGTGTCTGTAAACTTCCAGGATGCTATTGCTCCTCCCAGGGAGTGTTTTCAGTCACACCTACACAGTTGAAATGGATAAACATACACCACCTCCCAACACACACATTCTCTCTCTCTCTCTCTCTCTCTCTCTCTCTCTCTCTCTCTCTCTCTCTCTGTCTCTCTGTCTCTCTGTCTCTCTGTCTCTCTGTCTCTCTCTGTCTCTCTCTCTTCCTTTCTTCCTCTCTTCACTCTCTCTCTCAGGACAAACACCATTTCCCACCTCCTATTTACCCTCAGTAGAAGGAAGGTCATGAAGGGCAGGGAATATTTTTCATTTTGTCTTTGTATATTCATTGCCTAGCACAATGCTGTGCATATCATAGACGCTTAGAAATGGTTTGGATTTTCAGGCCAATGTTATTAGGTATAGACCAAATGTGCTCTGTGTCATGTAGGTTAGTCACCACAACACCCTGTAATTTTGTGATGGTAAATGAAGGGAAAGACATGGCCATTATGTCAGAGCCCAATCCTGCCTCTCCTGCTTGTTGTGTTAAAGGTGATTATGGGAGTGAACCTTTTAAGCCATGGGATTTAGGGAGCTACTAAAACCTTTCTGAGTCTGCTGAGTCTCAGAATACATGCAGCACACCAGCTGTGATTCTTAGCAATCTCGGAAATCAAACCACAAAGAATTGTTTTCACCACTGTTCCAGGTCAGGCAACTTTTTTTGCCTTTGCTTATTTTCTTCTGATCTTTGAATCATATCAAAGTTAGAAGGTTGGGGTTTCAGCCAGTACAATAAGAGAAAATCACAGGACTTAGGTCATACTCATGTTTTTTACTTTAGTTGAATCTCATCCATTCACAGTATCTGCAGTGATTTTTTCCCCCTAACATACATGCTGTCATCAACATACCTTCTTGTTGGGAGGGAAATCTTTATCACTTCACTGTAATAGTATTTGTAGATAGGCTACTTCCCCCTTTAATTTCACTAACTTTTACTTTGATGGTATTTTCTGTTTCTGTTATGAACAAACAGCAGGTACAGAGAAACCACTTTGAGAAAAACATCAGCATGTGCTGTGCTCTAGTATATATTATTGCTAGATAAAGGATGAATGTGATAGTTGGGAGGTGCTAAGACACTGGAGGAGATAGGAAAAACAGATACGAAAAGTGCTCAGGAAGAACTCCTATGTTTTTCAAAGGCTTAAAACTCACAATCCTAGAAGCTTCAGCTGTGTGTGTGTGTGTGTGTGTGTGTGTGTGTGTGTGTGTGTGCATTGCCTAAGTACTACATAAAATGAGCATTTCCACATACATAGAACAGAAAGGGGATCGTACATAAAATTACAATTGTGGCTAGCTTTTCTTTTAAAATATATAATAAATTCAAAATGTAAATTTCCAAGCTTCCCTGTTCGTCCCTCCCTTCCCTTCCTTTTCCCCTTTCTCTTTCCTTTCCCTTCCCCTTCCATTCCCCTCAATCTCTCTTCATCCCATCCAACACCAACTTAAAACAAACAAAATACTTGTAGGAAAAAAGGTAATGAAGCAAAACGAATTTCCATATTGGCCAAGCCCAAAATATTATGGCTTATTCAACATTATGCCTCCATCACTTCTCTGCCAGGAGGTGGGTGGCCTCTAGAATCATAACTAGTCGTTTCATTGGTCAGAATTCTCCAGTCCCCTTTAAAGTTGTTTTTCTTTACATTCTTGTTATTTTATAACTTTTTCTCTGGGTTCTTTCCATTTCCGTCTGCATCAGTTCATGCAAGCCTTCTCATGTTTCTTCGTAATAGTGTCTCTCATGCTATGTTACAGTATATTAGTATTTTGCTACATCCATATGCTATAATTAGTTGAGCGATTCCCCAGTTGGTGGGCACTTTCTTAGGTTCCAAGTCTTCACTGTAACAAAGGATCAGTTTGGGTTTTCAGACAGAGTTGCTACCTTATTTTTAATGGGTCCTTATTGAACCCGTGGGATTTACCGGATACCCTTGAAGGGCTGTGCTGTCTAAGCTGGGATTTGGGGCCTGTCATCGCATCAGTGTTTGCCCTCTGATAGGATTACTGATTAAAGATGACACGCTGAAGCTCCAAGCCAGGAATAATGTTTGGAGGTGGAGTTGGGAAGACCATTACACATTCCAGGAACCAGGACTCTGCCCTGAACCCAGGGCAACTTCAAAGAAATAGCTGCCCTCTCATGACAGTGTGACAGTGGCTTTTGTCATGAAGACCTTTGTTCACTAGGTGCTGCGCTGAGATTACCGATTCATGCCACGTAAGGCCATCGTGATGAAAAGTCATCAGATTCTGGTCATTCTCTAATGACCTGGTTGACTCAAATTCCAGTGTGATGGGCAAAAGCTTCCATTTCCCATAGGTTCTCAGAGGTGCCCTGTTTCCCTTTATGAGATTTTTTTTTTCCTTTTCTTACTGTATCACTACAAACATGTTTGTTGTTCAAAGTGTTATGGGAGCATGCCCTGCATTCCGAGGCCAGGCCTTTACTAATCTGTTACTACTATAAACCATTGAGTTGTGAACTGGGGTGCAAAAAACTGTGTTAAAGAAACAAATCCTCTTTGGTCTTAAACTTACCCGGAACTGTTTTTATTTTTAATGTTACCAATGTTAAGAGTATTCTTCTTTACATTGGGAAGCATTCTATAGCAAGAGAAGATACTAGCTTAACAAAATCCAATATGTAATTCCCTTGGGTACCCCACCCATTCCTGGGCACCTCACCCAGCCAGCCTCCTTTGGAAATTTCCTTTTATACATCTCTTTTATAATGTTGCCTTCACGTCAACCTAGACTCTTTGTTTTCAGATGGTAGAAAAACAGGTTGCTCAGAACAGGTAGATCCTTACTGTCAGAAGCGTGAAATATGCAAGGAGGCTTTATGATTACAGGATCAAAGCTGAAATGGATCTCAGCGGTCATCTAGTTCAAATTTTGAGAACTGAATCCAGTTCCTTCCCTATAATATAAACATTAGCACTTAGAATAGTGCCTGTCACATAGTAGGCACTTGATAAATGTTTATTGACTGTTATTGATTGACTCTGGGATAATGAAGTTTGTACTTTGAGGATTCACGTTAGGCAAATGTGGACCCACTTTTTTTGGTTACAAGATTGTACCAACCTCTGACTTACTGAATTAAAGGGCCCTAGATATCAATACTACATTGATGTTTCTTTTTTTTTTTTTCAAGTTTTTCTTCCAAGTTTCTTTTTTTCCCATTTAAGGTCATTTAAGTCCAGTCTTTCCTACTGAGTGGTATGTTTGAATTTGTTTTAAGCTAGCAGCCTAGACCACATTAGCATCACTTAAAGGTTTAAATCTCCAGGGAGCAGCATATTAGACAGAGTAGTCGTAAAGTCAGTGAGTATGACTAGAACTGCCTGGCAGAGATCTAAGATCATGAGATCATAGCTCTAGAACTGGGAGAGACTTTAGAGGCCATCAGTTTTTACAGATGAGGAAACTAAGGCCCAGGGCCATTAAATAACTTATACAGTCTCAAGCCTCAGAAGCAGAATTTGAACCCACTTTCTCTGAATCCAGAATCAGTGATCTTTCGAAAGTACTACATTGCCTTACTACTTGATCATCAGAAGATCAAGCTTCTCTCCAATGAAAGAAACTACGTCTTTGAAGGATGCTGTTAGCAAGGAACTGTAGCAATTGCTTTTTCTAATCAAGCTTCACAAGTCAAAATTGAACGAAAGAAACCAGAAAGGAAGAAAATGGGAATTTCTTTTCCCCTTTTGATGTTAATTTGGGAGAAGGAAGAGCACCAAGAATCCAGTTTGATGGATTGCTTAGAGAGAGGTATCTAAAACAGGAACCATGGCAACTTGTCCATGTTAACTGATTTCCTGACAATTTAGTATAATCGTCTTTTCCACAGCGATAACTCATCAGGACTTGGAAAGCTGTCTGTGTGCCTACCTTTTCCCCTGCTTTCTATATTGTTATCATCTCTTAGACCATCACTGATGAGATTCTGGATAATTATGTTTGTTTTGCTTTATTTAGGTTCCCCCCCCTCCAAAAGGGTTTGTTTTTAAACATTGTTTGCTTTTTTTTCATCACCATCTTACCCCAAATAGAACCCTCTGTTTTAACAAAATGAGTACAGTCAAACAAAACAAACACATTGTTAGCCAAGTTTTCTCATCTGGAAAATGAAGGGGGTTGAACTAGAAAATTTCCCAAGTCTTTCCTCCTGGAATTCCATGAATCTATGAAATTTAAAACTAGAGGCATGTGCCACATAACTCGTTTTATTGTATAATAAGATACAGGCTGAGGGGCCATCTACAATAGATATGAATGTCTTTTCTCTCTGTAGTTACGGACAACCAGTGTTTCTGCCAAGCATTTTTTATTTTCACAAAATTGCCTCAGTCTCAGAGGCCAAGTGGAGAGAACATGTTTATCTAATGCTCCTCCTCCCCCACTACCTGGAACTTCTTTCCCACAGCCTACGAGCCCAGAATCTTCATCCTCTTCTCCTTACTGTCTCTCACCTCACCCTCCCCATGTCCAATCAGTTGGCAAAACCTGTCAACTTTACCTTTGTTACATCTCTTGAATAAGCCCCCTTCTCTCCTCTTTTCCTGTTACCACCCTGCCCCCCATCACCTCACATGTGGACTATTGAAATAGCCTGCCACAGAAGTTGGTCTGCCACAAGTTTCTCCCTACACTATTCCTTCCTTTACTCAGCTGTCAAAGTGGTCTTCCTAAAGCACATATCTAAAGGCAATTGGGGTTAAGTGACTTGCCCAAGGTCACACACCTAGTGGGTGTGTCAAGTGTCTGAGGCTGGATTTGAACTCAAGTCTTCCTGACTCCAGGGCCGGTGCTCTACTCACCGCATCACCTAGCTGCCCCCAGCCATGCATTTTTTAATATAGTGACACTGGCCCCTTTGCTGTTCTTTGAACAAGGCACCTCATCTCTCAACTCCACGCAATTTTGGTGGTTATTCTCCATGTATGGAATGCTCTGTCCCTCTTCATCTCTACCTCCTAGCTTCCTTCTAGTCCCAGCTAAAATCCCACCTTCTACAGGAAGTCTTTCCCAATCTCTCCTAATTCTAGTGCCTTTCCTCTGTTGATTATTTCCATTTTATTCTATGTAGAGCTTGTTTGTACAGAGTTATTTGTTTGCTGTCTCCCTCATTACATCATGAGCTCTGTGAGAGCAGGGACTGACTGACTTTTCTTTGTATTCCCAGCACTTAGCACAGTGCCTGGTACATTTTGTAGTTGTTGTTCAGTCAAATCCAACACTTCTTGACCTCATTTGGGGTTTTCTTGGCAAAGATGGAGAGGTTTGCCATTTCCTTCTCCAGCTCATTTTACAGATGAGGAATTCAGGCAAACAGGGTTAAGTGACTTGCCCAGGGTCAAACAGCTAGTAAGTGTCTCAGGCCCCATCTGAATTCGGGAAGATGCGTCTCCCAGACTCTTGGCCAGACAACATTCTATGCACTCTACCACTTGGCTGCCTCATGGTAGATACTTAATAAATATTTATTGACTGCTCCAATCACACTAAGTTCTGTTGCCAAAGGTCCCATGTTCTAAATCAGGGGTGGGAAACCTGTAGTCTTAAGGTCTCATGTGGCCTTCTAGGTCCTTAAGTTCTGTAAAGTTTAAAATCAGTCAAAAGACTGCACTTAAGGACCTAGAAGGTTACATGTAGCCTTAAGGCCCCAGGTTCCCCATCTCTGTCCTAAATCATCCTTTTCTTTCCTCAGGCAAGTCAGAACTCCTGTTCCCTTGCCTGACCGGAATCTCAGCACCACCCCTTTTAATCTTAAGAAGAACTTTGATTCCTCTACTCCAGGAAGTTTACTTATAAAGTAACCTATGATGCCAGCTGCCCTCTTCCCATCTATTCATCTCTCTATGAAAGGCCAAACAAAGGGAGGGTGCCAGCCCAATTGATGCCTCATGTCTATTCGGCCCCAGCACCTGGGGGAGGAGCATGTCTTTGGATCGCAGATTTAGAGTTAGGAAGTGATCATTGAATACAATGCCCTCATTTTACAGGTGAGAAAACTGGGGCAGAGAGAGATTAAGTGACTTGTCCAGGGTCACATATCTACCGGGTGTCTCAAGCAGTACTTGAACTCAGGTCTTCTTTTTTTTTTAATTAAGTTAAATTTTATCTTAGACTCAAGGGCCAGAACACAAGTACAGAAAAGAGAAAAGGAACAAAACATATCATAAACTTAAATATTGAAACTTAAATACAAAGAAAGGAAAAAAAAAGGTCTTCCTGATGTAAATCCAATGTTCTTTTTATTTACAATACTCTCCTGATTCTTCAGCATGAAAAAGTGCATCTTCTTCTGCTGGAAATTGAGGCCAGGAATTTTCAAACAGATTCTACCTCATTCTGTCTCCACCCTATTTAACCCCAGAAATACTTGGTTTAGCTATATAAAAGTAAAAGTAATTATGGCAATTTAAGGAACTGCTTGCTATTTGTGACTAATTATCATGCAGCATAAGAATCATGCATATCATTAAACTTATGTTATAAATTTAACCTGATTACAACAGTAAACATTATTAATTTGTTCCCAATCTTCCTAGTGTTAATTATGTAGTATGATGGGCCATGCACAGCTTAAAAAAACAGATTGGTTGGGACTATGGTGAGTTTGTAACAATATCTTTTATGTAAAAACAGAAATTTTTAGTTCACCCTAAAAATGTCATTAGAAAAAATATACCATTTTTTTCTCTTTTCTCCCTTTTAGTGAACTGGGATACATAAATTCCATTTAAAATACTTTGAAAGGCTCATGATTACCCATTAGATATAATTTACCATTCATTGCATTTTGCAGTTTTACAAGAAGGGACTTTTATAAAAATATAATTTCACTATACTTTCAAAGCTTGAATAATATTACTTATTTACTTTGGGTGAGTTATTTAGCCTCTCTAGATTTTTTTCTTCATGTATAAAATTAGAAGAGTTGAACTAGATGATCTCTCAAGTCTCTTTCAGATCTAAATTTATGATCCTACATAGCATGGCACCTCTAAGACCTTAATAAAAAATTCCAAGTTGTGGCTAGAGTCTCTCTCTCTCTCTCTCTCTCTCTCTCGGACTCATGTCCTTTCTATTTGCTTAAAGAGAGCCCTTGGAGGGCACAGAATCATCAACAGAGGTTGACCTGCCCAAGGTCACACAGCTGGTAAAGTGTCTGAAGCTGGATTTGAACTTCAGGCCACCTCAGGATGCATGCCGTCATGCCATATAGGAAGTCATCATGATATGGCAAGACCTCTTGTCCTCTGGATACTCTGCAGTTTGGGGCTTGGCGGGAGGCGGGACAGGGAGCTGACATATTACACAGTTCATACAGTAATCTTGAAGGTCATCAAAACTCCTTGATTTTTTTCCAGAGGAAGTGCTATCTACCAAGCACCGTACTCTTTCCCACTCTGTACCTGTGAAATTGATTCCACCATTAGAATTTCAGTGGTGGACAGGACCTCATGAGTCATCTCCTGAAAGCAATACCTGATCAAGAATCCCTCTCTAAGACATTCAGCAAGTGATCATTAGTCTTTGCTTAAAGACTTGGTCCAGTAAGGGGAAAACCTTTACTTTTGTATAGTTCTAATTATTGGGATATTTTTCCTCATGTCAAGCCCCAAAATGACTTTTTGAAACTTCCAACCAGTTCCTAGTACTACTTTCTAGAGCCAATCAGAAGAAGACTAATCCTTCTTTCCTATGACAGTTTTTCAAGTTCTTGAAGACAGCTTGCATGTCCCCCTGAACCTTTTCTCCAGGCTAAGCATCCAGATAATCCTCATAGGGCATGCCCCTGAGGCCTTTCATCATCTTGGTTACCCTCCTTTGGATGCTCTCTGGCTTATTAATGTGCTTCCTAAAACGTGATTCCCAGGGCTGAATTCAGTAACTCAGATGTGTTGTAACTGTGGTAGACTATCATGGGACCGTTCCTGCCTGATTCCTGGACTCTGTGTCCCTCTTAATGGAGCCAAAGTTCTTGGGTATAATAGCGTACTATTGACCTATATTGAGCTTGAGATCTATCAAAATCCTCAGACTTTTTTTCCCAGATGAAATACTTTCTAATCATATCTCCTCCATCTTGTACTTGTGAAATAAACTTCTTCAACCCAAATGTAAGCTGTTACATGTATCCTTATTGAGTTTCATCTCATTTAAATCAGCTTAGTCTTCTCAACAGTCAAGATCTTTTTGGAGTCTGCCTGCCATCCAGTGAGTTAATTATCCCTCCCATTTTTGTATCCTGAAATTTGATGAGTATGTTGTCTATGCTTTCATCTTAGGCATCTGTCTTTATCTTAACAGATCATTGATTAAAATGTTAAACAGTACAGAGCCAAGTGCAGATCCCTGGAGAACACCTTCCCACTTAACAATGAGCTACTAATTATTACTGTCTGAGTCCAGTCATTCAACCATTTACTAAGTCCATCTTATATCATCATCATCATCATCATCATCATCGTGTTCATCATCACCATCATCATTGTAGCTTGCACTTATATAGCATTTTAAGGTTTACAGAGTGTTTGACAAATATTATCTCATTTGATCCTCACAACAACCCTGGGAACTTGGTGTTATGTTATTATTACTACTGTTTTACAGAGAATGAAACTGAGGCAGGAAGAAATTAAGTGACTTGCCCCCAGGGTCACACAGCAAGTATGTTTCTGTGGTCAGATTTGAATTTGAATCTTCCTGACTCCAGGTCCACTTCTCTATCCACTGAGTCGCCTAGATGCCCACATCTTCACACCTTTTCTTAAAGAAAATGGCCTTTCTAAAATTTGTTACATAGAATTGAATACTGTACTCCTGATATTTTCTGACCAGCCAGGTAAAGCAGTCCTGGAAACAATGGCTAGTCTTGGAAACAATGCCTTTCTCAGTGCAGTCTGATATTTCTTTAACTTTTTTGGATGACCTATCAAACTGTTGGCTCATTAAGCCTGAAGTCCACGAGAACTTCTAGATCTTTTTTTTAAGAAAAATTGCAAAGGGTCACTCCCCGCCCCCCTCCACTTTATGCTTAAGAAATTGATTTCACCACCATAATTAATTTCTTTTGGTTAAAGTCGTTGCTTTTCTCCAACCTCTTATAACATGCCCTAGAAGGGTTGTCAGCATGAAGTCATTGAGCAAATTGCTTCAGGGAAAGGCTGCAGAAAACCACATAGATTGTTGCAGGAGGTTACAAAAAATGAATTAAAGAAGTTGGTACCTTTAAGATTTGGGAGGGCAAACAAGACATAGAAATAACCATACTGTAAATTAGCATGTTGCCAAGTCCTGTCATTCCTACCTCCTCAGTATTTCTTCTTACATGTTGCTTAACTCGTCTGGCACAGTTGTAACCTGGTCCAGGCCCTCTTCACCTCACATCTATAGCAATAGCTTTCTCATTGGTCTCCCTACCTCAAGCATCACTTCAGTCCATCCTCCACTCAGCTGCCAAAGTGGTCTTCCTATAGCAAGACCATGTCATTCCTCTACACAGTAGATTCCATTGACTCCCTATACCTCCAAAGTAATATAAATATGATATCCTCTGCTTGGCTTTTAAAGCTTTTCACAGATTGGCTTCTTCCTACCTTTCCAGTCTTCTTACCCTCTCCTCTCCTCCCTCTACTATCCAGCAGCTCTGGTCTCCTGACTGTATTTTCTTTGATTATCCCCAATGCCTGGAATGCTCTTGCTCTCTCCTCTTCATCTCTACCTCCAAGATTGAGTCCAAATCCTGCCCTCTACAAGAAGCTTTTCCTAGTCCCACTCTTCTTCATTATCTCTCCTGCTAGATTAAATCTAGTTTGCCCTGTTTGTATTTTGTATGCACATAGTTGTTTTCATGTTGGTTGTGTCTACCATCAGAATGTAAACCCTTGAGGGCGGGGATAGGTTTTGCCTCTCTTTGTATCCCCAGCACTTAGGACATTACTTGGCACTTAGTAGATGCTCAATAAATGCTTGTTAACTTGACTAACGGGCAAGACAATGGAAGGAGAGATAGAAAAAATTACTTTTGTTTGGGAAGAAGAGAAATCAAGGATGCCTCCCACAGGAAGGGGAAATGGACTAAAAGATTGCAAGCTTTTAACAGTAGAAGATTGGGACAGAGGGAGGAAACATGTTCACATTTAAGTTACAATCTGGACAAAAAGCACAGAGTTAGGAAAAGGCAGGCTGAGTTTAGAGAATGATGAGTAGTTTGGGGCTGGAAAGTAGAATAGTGTGAGATAAAGCTGAAAAGGTAAGTTCTGGAGGGTCTTGAATGCTGGTCTGGGGAAAATGGACCTTATAACAAGCAATGGACAAAGAAGGGTTTTGAATAGAGGGATGATACCTGAGCTAAGTATTAAATTATTCTGGCAAGTGATGTTTTGGGTGGATTGGAGGGCAGAGAAATTGAAGGCTGGAAGGCCTATCAGGCAGTTATTTCCATGGCCCAGTTAAGGGTTATCCCATATTGGAAGGACTGACCAAGGCCACTTGCCTGCAGCTTGGAAAGGACGTGGCATATATTTCAAAAAGAGAGATAAAGCTGTAGAGGTAAAGGGTGGAGCAGGATGCTGACTGGGGAGAACTGGGAGCTTCGTCTATTTTTCAAATTTAATTTGGGACTGGACCTGATTTCCATAATCCAATTTCAGCTATTAAGATGCATGTGTAAGATTTTATGAATACTGTGCAAGTTAAGCAGATGTTATCCCTATTCTCAAGATGATTTTCAAAGTTTTTGAGTGGCCGTCTCTTACTGCTGTTTGATTTCACATATACAATTTCTTAATAAAAAAAATAATTTCATGGCATCTTTGACACAATTGGAGACACTCCATACTGTGAAATCAGAGTTAGGAATAGCATCTGTAGCAGTTATACCCCAAACCATCCAATCTAGAGAACAAGTGTTTTTCTGGAGGAGGAGGAGAAAGTAAGGGAGTTTCTCTGTGCAGTGACTATGTGTAGAGTGAACTAGTACAATGTGACTTGTGCTCACCCTGTGGTGGAAAAAAGTTTCTTCCCTAATCACGAAGATGCTTTAGAATCTTGATATATGTTCTCCCTGTTCCCCCAGAGTATGTGTTTGGAAAGCAAGAAATATACAAGTCCTTGGCCTTGTGCTTTCACTTGGAAGCCTGGGCTTGCTTATCAAAATCCATGACTCATTCAGCAGCCCTGCCGCCTCCAAGTCAAAGGTTTGCCCTTAAAATCTTTCTGTCACAGAAGTGAAACTAAGTTCAAGGAGTGTCCTAAAATTACAAAGGATGAGAAACAATGGCTTCGGTTTCAGATTTATCATCCTACTCCTCAGTGCAGAAATATATCAGTGGAGGGAGAGAGGGGGAGGAATCCCTGTAAGAGACAAAGTTAGTCAAAAGATGCTGCAAAAAACTTCCTGAAAAGGTTTGGATTGGGGTGGAATTTGTCACAATGCCCATTTTCTGGTGAGAAATGGGAAAAAAAATAATACTTAACTGAAGAGATATGGAATATTCTTAAGTCCTCTTTCTCTTTGCTCACTAGTCAGGAATCCTATGTCTGAATTATTTAATGAAAATCTAATTAAGGATTAATTTCTCACTAAACGATGACTTTTAAAAACTTGAAAACAGTTTCAAATACATAATGCTAAAGGCAATTGAGGATGATGGCAAGTGTGCCAACTTTTATCCAGTAGCAAGTTTCTTCAGTTCAACTATTGGAAATAAGTTTTATAATGAAAATGCCTTCAGAGCAATGTTTTCATTCAAGCCACATAGTAAAGACGAGTTTGCCACTATTCATTGTGGTACGCATTAGATTTAGGGTGAAAAGATTTGTTGTTCAATTCACCATGGACCATAGCATGCCAATACCGGCCATGGAGTTTTCTTGGCAAAGATACCATAATGGTTTGCCATTTCCTTCTCCAGCGGGTTAAGGCAAACAGAGGTTAAGTGACTTGCCCAGGGCCACTCAGCTAGTAACTATGTGAGGCAGAAATTTGAACTCAGATCTTCCTCACTCCAGGCACAGCGATCTATCCACTGAGCCGCATAGCCACCATCAAGAGATAGCTGCTATCAAAAGCTCTGAAACTTGCCTTGTGACTCTGGGCAAGTTACTAGACCTCTGAAGCCTCAGTTTTTTCATGTCTAAAATAGTGACAATAATACCTGTTGTAACTACCTTCACTGGGCTGTTGTGGAGATCAAATGAGATAGTGTATATAAAACACTTTGCAGTTCTTACACTGCTCTATAAATAGTAACCATTCTCATTATTTCTGTATTAATTTGGAAAACTCTACAAATGTGTTTTTGAAAATACTGAACACTTATATAGTTATTTCTTTTTTTTTAGAGAATATTCTTGAAAAATACCTTTTGGGAAAAGAAAACACCACAAACATACCTTAAAAGGTATTTAACTGGTTATTGATAAACATCTATTTTTTTCAAAGTGCTAGGGACACAGATACCTCTTTCATTATGAGATCTTATTATTTAACTTATCTTATCCTAAAAGGGAAAATAGGTATAGGAAAATCTGATATTATTTTGAGAATATTCCAAGATTGAACAGATTTCTTGAAATAGTGTGTGATATCATTATTTTAGATTTCATTCATGTTTTTCAAGTCACACCAATGGTGTAGCTGACCGAGCCTTTGATGTAGAGCTTGGGGGGCGGGGGGAGGGGGAAGTGTTTTTTTCATCCTTGTCGTTTGAAGATGACTGTATCCTTCAGAGATATAGAATGAAAAAGGAGGGAAAAACAAACCAGATGGTACCAGCACTATGTATGTCTAAAGGGAGAATGGTTATCAGCTGCGCAGACTTGTTGTGTTATCTGGAGAGCCATGCTTCACATTCCCTTTTTCAAACCAGTGAATGAAATGCATAACTATTTGGGGCTGATATTCCATCATTTAGATTACACCCAAGCTCCTAGCATTTCCTCTGCTCTCTGCTCTGGTGCCCGTTTTGTGATCCTTTTAAAGTAGGAATTTTCTCTGCTTGATGGTCTGCAGAGAAAACAAAAGGAAGGGAAAGTTAAATCACTCAACTTTACCATAGTTCTTAAAAATGAAAAAAAGGTTTGTTGCAGGAAGAAGGATGTGCCTGTGTGGTGGGGAGAAGGGGGAAAGGGGAGGGAAAGTCCTAGGGTGGGCAGGTGTTGGAAACCTTGGTAAAATTAGATTTGGGAATTATCTGTGGATTTCCATTATTCATGTGATTTCAATTCCTGATTAACATTTGTAAAGTATAAGCTAACAAATGTAAGGCATTAGCATGGATAATCTCAAAGTAGCTGGTTGTACTGTGAGTTTTCTTTGGGGGGGGGCAGGGGAAGAGAAAGGATGATTTGAATAATAAAAGACAAGCCAGTCTAATGGACAGTGCTGGACTGAGCATCAGAAGATGTGGCAGTGCCCCCTACTCTCTCCACATGTAGGGAAAGACCAGCCCCCTTATTTTCAAGGGGAAAAGTAATTTTTCCCCTACAGTGAGAACCTAAATTGTCAGCACTTATCATCTGCAGTATAGAGGTAAAGATTAATAGTGACAGTTTTACTAGTTTACTAGTTTACAGTTACTAGTTTTGAATGACAAGAAAGCAGACCCTGGGACTTGAAGGTCTAAATAGTCCTTTACTAATGAGAGAGATGATAATGGGGAACCAAATGGAACAAAAAAAAAAAAAAAAAGAAAAAATCATTGGTGCTATAAAGAATGGCATGGATACTTTTTTTATTAGATTTTTTATTTTTAGTTTACAACACTTAGTTCTACATGTTCTTGAGTTTCAAATTTTCTTCCCTTCCCTCCCCTCTCCCCTCCCCCCCCCAAAATGGCATGCAGTCTGATATATATTCTACATAAACCTTCACATTAAACTTATTTACACAATAGTCAAGTTATAAAGAAGAATTATGACCAATGGAATGAATCATGAGAGAGAAGAAACAAAACCAAAAAAGAAGAGAAAAAAAAAAGAGAGCAAATAGTTTCCCTCAATCTGCATTCAGACTCCATAGTTCTTTCTCTGGAGGTAGCTCTCTTTTTCCATCATGAGTCCTTTGGAGTTGTCTTTGAGTCTTGTATTGCTGAGGAGAGCCAAGTCTATCAAAGTTAGTCATCACAGAATCAATATGTCTGTGGCTGTGTACAATGTTCTCCTGGTTCTGCTCCTCTCACTCAGCATCAGATCATGTAGGTCTTTGCAGGTTATTATGAAGTCCGTATGTTCCCCATTTCTTATAGCACAATAGTATTCCATTACATTCATATACCACAACTTGTTCAGCCATTCCCCAATTGATGGGCATCCCCTTGATTTCCAATTCTTTGCCATCACAAAAAGAGCTGCTATCAATAGTTTTGTACATACAGCTTCCTTTCCCACTTGTGTGATCTCTTTGGGATATAGCTCTAGGAGTGGTATTGCTGGGTCAAAGGGTATGCACATTTTTATAGCCCTTTGGGCATAGCTCCAAATTGCTCTCCAAAATGGCTGGATCTTTGCACAATTCCACCAACAATGTATTAATGTTCCAATTTTCCCATATCCTCTCTAGCATTTATCATTTTCCTGTTTTGTCATGTTAGCCAATCTGACAGGACAGATGTGGTAGCTAAGAGTTGTTTTGATTTGCATTTCTCTAATCAATAGTGATTTAGAGCATTTTTTCATATGCCTATAGATATCTTTAATTTCTTCCTCTGAAAACTGCCTGCTTATATCCTCTGACCATTTCTCAATTGGGGAATGGCTTGTATTCCTATAAATTTGGCTCAGTTCCCTGTATATCTTAGAGATGAGGCCTTTATCAGAGACATTGGTTGTAAAGATTTTCTCCCAATTTTCTGCTTCCCTCCTAATCTTTGTTGCATTGGCTGGCATGGATAAATACTTGATAAAGAAAGGAAAGTGGGGCAAAAAGCAGTCTCTATTATAATAGCAACAGTAGCTTACATTTTACTTTGATGGTCTTTACAATGCTGAGAGAGAGGCTAGGTTGGGTATTATGGAAACTCACTTTGTAGATAAGGCATAATAATAGTAATAGCTTTTAGATTGTGCTTGAAGGTTTGCAAAGTGTTTTACATGTTATCCTCACAAGCAGCCAATGACGCATGTGTGCAGATGAGGAATCTGAGAATCAGAGCAGTTAAGTGACTAGTTTACAGTCGCCCAGGCAGCTAGTAAGTGTTTGTGACAGGATCCAAACTCAAATCTTCCTAAACTCCGAGTACAGCACATGAACAGGTTCAGAGAGGTTAAAGGAACTGCCCTAGGGTAACACAGTTATTAAGTGGTGGGGCCAAGATCTAAATCCAGGTTTTCTGCCTTCACGCCTCATACCTTTTCCATTATCTTTTGCTATAGCTTAGATAAAAAGGTAGTTGATATGAGAACAGTCAATGGAATTTCAAGGAAACTAGACAGATTCTGCTTAATCCAACAAATATGCCTACTGTGTGTTCAAGATATAATGAAAGAATGTTCCCTGGTGTTGATGGCAGGTCACCATTTTGGAAAATACAGGTATGAATTTTGGTTTAAAAGTTAGTGTGTTGGGGGTTTCTCAGGGGACTTCTGATCAACTGAGTTCCCCATCCTAAATTCACTTGATGGAATTAATTACAAGATGTAAGAGGAATGTAACTGAGGCTATGGATGGTATGTAAGGACTTGCCTCCTAGACTCTGAGTGATCCATTTGCATATGAACAGGTCAGGAAATGGTTAAGGATTGGCAAAAACCAGGAGCCTGCCTCATGGGTACCCTTTACTCTGCCCACTTAGTGACCTGAGCAAACAGGAAGAAAGTATGTAAAAGCAGAGGAGCCAGTCTGACTAGTAACTGAGCTGCAGAGAGAGTTAAGATGGCCAGCTCTTAAAAGCACTTCTTTTGGAGTGCAGCAAAGAGTGGGAAGGAGAATTCTCTGTCCTCTTCTCTACACCCCTACTTGGCAGTGGTATCTTAGAGGGTAAGCATATGGAAGGGCATCCTCTTAATGCTCGTGCCTTCTGTCTGTAATTATCTCCAATTCCATTCTGTATATGTCTTGTTTGTACTTAGTTGCATGCATGTTATCTCCTCCATTGGCCTTGAGAGTGTCTTTCTTTGTATACCCAGTATTTAGCACAGTGCCTGGCATACAGGAGGCACTTAATAAATATTTGTTGATTTGAATTGACTTCATAGTCATGTCAGCAAGAAGAGTAGAGTGTCCAGCACAGGAACCGAGATCTGCTCAGATCCTGGCAGGCCCCAAAGTCAGAACTCCAATGGATCCTGTAGTGCGGACTCTGACCCTTTCTATGGCAGCACAGTAGACCAGGATTTCTATAAAACCAGAAGCTAGAGTTGGTGGTGACTACAGCTTCCAGACTCTGACACTAAGATTAGTGGAAACAGTTCAGAGACATCGGTGGCCCTGTGACATCAAAGACAGAGATTGTCTCTCTTCACAAATGCCTTGGCCTGTGGGTTCACCGTATACATGAACTTCTTTGTGACTTCTGTCTCTGCCCACCCTTTCTGCTGATGCTGGGTGTGTCTGTGGGACAGTGTACCCTGAGTTTATGGGGGAAATATTTTGTTGATATTCTTATTATGTATTTTAATTCATTTGCTTTAAGTTAACTGTCATTTAGCTGATTAGAGACAAAGTAAACACAGGGCAGTTAGGTGGCCCAGTGGATGGAGTGTCAGGTCTGGGGTCAAGAGGACCCATCTTCCTGAGTTCAAATCTGACCTCAGAAACTTACTAGCTTTGTGATCCTTGACAAGTCACTTAACCCTGTTTGCCTCAGTTTGCTCATCGGTAAAATGAGCTGGAGAAGGAATTGGCAAACCACTCCAGTATCTTTGCCAAGAAAACCCTGAATGTGGTCACGAAGCATTGGACGTGATTGAAAAAAAGACTGAACAATAAAAATGCATTGGTAGGGGCTCACAAGCTATAGTTCTGGAAGTTTGGGCCCACACAATCCCCTTGAGAGTTAGTGGGATTAGACTAATTGTGTAGGCAATTATAACTCTACAAACCTAACTTCGCCCGGTCTCAGGTATACTCAGAAAAGCACCAGCATCGCTCTCTACTTGATCATGGAGTTGGAAGGAGTACAGTTCCGTTCACATGCCAGACTCTTGCTCTGGGGAGCCATGGTACCCTAAAGGGTATCAAACAAAACCCATGGGCAAGCTCTTGCTCGTGACCTTCATCCTCATTCCTCTGTTGAGGGAATTAAGAGAATAGTGTGTAAGTTTCCCACCTGAGGCAATGCATTATGTCATTTATTATTTGACCACTGAAGGTGACCAGCAAGTCTGACTGGAGCATTTTTTACCATCTTGGCAATTTACAAAAGCTATAGTTTAATAAAATGCTAGATAAACCATGTCATGGTCTAGTTGTTCTCTTAGTTTATTGTTCCAAGTTTAAAATCCAGATCCCATTCCTAATAATTATTTGAGTACTCATTGTTTGGACATGGAAATTAGTTGTATGAAGTTAGAATAGCTAATGATCAAGCTGAGTCTCTGACTCAGAAAGGAACACTAGCATTCTAAACCAATGGAATGGAGAAGAGAGGCTGTCAGGGAAGAGGGTCAATGTTTTCATCCATGGCTTCCATTTCCTAGTTTCCCAATATTGAGTTTTGTGTCAGTTAAATTTTGATCCTCAACTCAGATAAATTTTGAGTCATATGGCTCCTTCTCCTCTAGAGGAGCTGCCAGTTCTGCTGCCTTTCTGGAAGTCATCTATTAAACATGAACCCTTGAATATTGGCCTTGTCTTCAGATACCAGGCATGGCCTTTGGGGAGACGGAGATGAGGAGAGAAAGTGAGTGAGCAAGCCTCCAAGACATGGTAAATCATCTCAGGGTGTAAAGAGGCTAAAGCAGTTAATTTAATCTAATCATTGTATACCTCATCAGAAATTATATTCCCTTCTTTCTTTTCTAAAAGAAAACCTAGGGAAATGCTTTTGAAGACTAGGGAGTCACTACTGGAAATATTCCTTATCAAAAATCATTTAATCATGTTGAAATGAGTTCCCTTTTCACTCAAATCCCTGATGTATACTACCAGCTTAAAGCAATTAGTAGTAGCAGCAGTAATACTACCAGACTTGTTTTTAAGGGATATTTCTAGTACTGGAAATGAGAGAGGGAATCTTTTACTTGGTGGTTCCTTTATGAAATGTTTTCTTAAGGGTAGTGGTGGTTTAAAAAAATAAATCTTGAGGGTCCTTTGATTTATGATTAGATAAATTATTTGTCATCATCATCACTATTATTAGACTCTTGATCTCTCCTTATCTTGACCAGCGTGGAAAGTACAAGGGCTATTCCAGAGCCTAATTCTACTATTGATTGGCTCAGTAGCTGTGCCCTGCTCTGTTTCCTGACCTGGGCCACTTCACCTCTTCTTAGGTCACCTGATGACTCTCCATTCCCAGGTGATCAGTCATCCAGTCAAAAGTGCCTGCTATGTGCCAGTCACTGTGAAAGGCGTAGCCACATTCACAGTCATGAGCGATGGAGAAAAGCCTAAAATAATGACCCTTCTGTTAACATGGTTTGGAATAAGATAAAAGGATTTAAGTTAGAAAGGGCTTTCAGGATCTAACCTGAATTTTCCATTTCACAGATGGGAAAACTAAGGCTCAGAAAAGTTGAAATGGAAAATAATTGCTGCTTTTGTATAGGCATCTTTTTTCCCCATTGGATAAGAGATTGACAGGATTTTGAAATGGGGAAAGGTAGAAATCCTACAGTATAAAGCTTGGAATGGAAAGGGTCAACAACAAAGTTGAAAGGTGGACATCATTTTCTTAACCTTGACTGATAATGATCTTTAATCTGAATTGTTCAAGGTGATATCAACAATATTGAAATTGATTCGACTTTCCTTATCCACTTTCATGTTTCCTTTGCCTTCCCCAAACATGGCGTCAAAATTTTTCCATTCCTCTCTCACTTCTGTATTTCCTTCTACTAATCTGATCTCCTTTCTCCATTGCTTGCAGCATCCTTCCCAGGTTTCTTGAGTTATATAATCAATCAAGTGCCTGCAGAATTGCAGAGTGGCTCTCAGCCAAACTAAAGTCATCACAAGACAGCAGGGTCCAGTAAAGAGTGCCTTGGATTTGGAATTAGAGCTAGCCAATTCAAATCCCAAGTCTCCTACTTATGACCTGTGTGACTTTGGCCAATTCATTCCTTTTTTCAGTTTACTCAATGATACAGTAGGCAGCAAGGTGGTGTAGTGGATAGAGTGTTGGGTCTGGTGTCAGGAAGACTCATCTTCCTGAGTTCAGATCTGGCCTGAGATGCTTACTAGCTATGTGACCCTGGGCAAGTCACTTAACCCTGTTTACCTCAGTTTCCTCATCTATAAAGCAAGCTGTAGAAGGATATGGCGAACCATTCCAGGATCTTTGCCAAGAAAACCCCAAATGGGGTCATTAAGAGTCAGACATGACTGAAATCACTGAACAACAAACAACAACATATGAAAATAATAATCCTTACACTGCTTTCCTCATACAGTTGTTGTGGGACTCATTAGACAGTGGATGTGAAGCTCTTTTTAAAATTCTGTATCATTATAAGCTCTATTTTTCCTACTTCCTAATGTGGTTTATCATTTTCAAAGAAAAACTGGAAGGCACCTCAAGAACTAATTTGGTCTATCTACTTTCCTTTAAAAGATACACTATCCATGCTAAGTGCCAATTCTGAAGTTATCAAGGATTCTTCATAGACTCTTTTGGTGTTCAATGGTCTGCATAATCAAACACCCTTTTTATGTCTAATTAAAGAGGACCCCATAATCCCCAAGTACCTGAAAGAAGTCAAACCTGGTCTAAGACATAGAAGACTGATATAATTTTTCATTAATAAAGTATTGAAGTAGTCTCAGTACTGGTGATTTGTGGTTCAGTTGGTTTTAGTCATGTCCAAATTTTCATGACCCCATTTGGGGCTTTCTTGGCAAAGATCCTGGAATGGTTTGCCATTTCTTTCTCTAGCTTATTTGACAAATGAGGAAACTTTGGTAAACAAGGTAAAGTGACTTGCCCAGGGTCACATAGCTAGTAAATGTCCGAGGCCACATTTGAAATCAGGTCTTCCTGACTCCAGGTGTGGCACTCTATCCACTGTGCCACCTAGTTGCCTGCCTATAATAGACCTGTCTATATATGTGTGTATGTGTGTATTGTTCTACAGTGATGTTGAGAAACAAACATAATTGGGCATACAAAACATTTACCCCCTCCCCCAATGATTTGTGAGTTGTTAGATCCATGGAGTTGTGGCTTGGCATGTATCCTATTTGTTATTATTCTACTGACTCACTGGCATCAGGGTTTGCTGACTTTTTCTATGTGAGCGCTCAGCCTTCTACTAACTTCTAGGTACAAAAGGAATTAAGTGCCATTGACATGAATGAGACAGGGCAGTGTTCCACCCAAGTAAATTTCAAGGCTGTTGCCCTGCTAGGGCATGAGTCACATACCCCAACAACAAAATGGCTCAAACAAATCCATTTTTAAGACCATTTTTTCAAGAGATGTTGATTTATTGGGAGTGGAGTGTGAATGAGTCCAGTTGATTCAAATGACAGGAGGACTCTGAGTCAATAATTCATGTTGATCTGGCTCAAAATATTTTATAATTTGGAAATGTGGAGATTAGGAGTCTTAAGATTATAAGGGGTGATATTACAATTCAGAATTTTGATATTTTTTTCCATCTTAAATCCACCTCCTTAAAGCTGAAGTCCTCTAGGATTCAAGACTTTACAAACAGCCCTCACTTACAGGACTCAGGTGTGTCTTATTAATATTTCTTGTAGCCCTCACCTCCTACTTTAATGCCTTCCTCATATATACAAGAGAGGTTCCTCATAGGTGAGACTGGCTCAGAGGAAAAAGAATCAAGATCATCTTTAAGGATAACAAAATTGTAAACCTTGAATATGTCTATTATCCTAGACTTTTGGAGCAATTGTGCCTATCTGGTTTATTATATTTACAAATATGGATACATGCATATGCTTTTTTTTTTAACCAGTCATAAATATAAGCCTGTGTTCTTGTGTCCAGTGTCTAGAGAAAGTCAAGGGATGGTCTTATGTAACTTTATTGACTCTGTCTCTGCTTTTTTTTTTCTCTTTTCTTATTCCTTCCTTCTTCCTTCTCTCTCTCTTCCTTCCCTCCTTCCTACCTTCCTTTTTTTTCTGGTATGGAATAGGGGTAGGAAAGATTAAGAAAGAGGAAGCCTCTGAGGCTAATGCTTGTATTTTTTTAGCCTACAAATTTATTGAGCAGTAGCAGGGAGTAGGTATAGCTAGGAAGAATTTGGAATGATGTTGATAAATGTAGACAGGTCTGTGCAGATTTGAAGGTTGAATGAAATGGTTACAGATTTTTAATTAGGCTTTCAATTCAGAAACAGCCTGTGGGGCTGTATATAAATAGTGTCGAGGACTAGCTTAGCTGTATAGAACATAGTATAAAATGATTTTTTTCACCTTCCTTCTCTCCATCCAAGGGGTCTGTTTTATAGCTCCAGGGCTAAATCTGATCTGCTTGCCTGTTTTTCTCCATCCCAGGAGCTAAGAATGATTTTTACATTTTGAAATACAATAAAACTTTATTTAAAAAAATGTAAGAAACAAAACAAACTCCATTCTTAGCTAAGAGGCCTGTACAAAAACAGGTGGAGAGCAGCATTTGAGCCACCAGCACTCACTGTAAACTCCTATTATACAAAAGGGCAAAAACATGGATGGTGTTTTTATCTCCTGAACTCAAGGGAGTAGGAAGCTGTCTGTCAACTCAGGCTTTCTTGCTTACTCCTACTCCCCAGGATGCAGACATCTCTCCTTTTTCACTGTGACTCATTTTCTCTCTTGTCTGTCTCCTATCTCTAAGATAATGCTTTCAGTCTCTTACAAACATGACTGTATCGTAAGGGAATGCGTGGCATAGGCATCATTTTGGCTTTTCCAAAAGCTCTGGGATTAGTAGTAATGATTAGACTGTCTTAATGATGGATCTCCCTGTACCAGGCTTAAACAAACTTTATTCAGAAAGCCATCTCCTCATCCCCATAGAACAAAACAACTAAAAGTTTTATGCTAAAATAACCCATAACTGAATATAGCATTTCAAAAGATGTTTATGGTGAAAAAGGATCAGCTGTTAATTTTTGCAAATATATTGTGAAATTGAATCCAGAATTCCGATTCAGGTGTATGAATCGCCTCCAGTAGTCCATAATAATAGCTTGGCATTTAAATAGAGCTTTAAGGTGTGTAAAGCATTTTACTTATGATAGCTTATTTGATTCCCACAACCGCCTGGTGAGGTAGGGGGTTTATTGCCCCACTTCTGAAGATGAGGAAACTGAGGATGAAGAGAGAATTAAGTCCCTGTCACTCAGCTAGCTAGCAGTAGTCTAGAGTAGAATTTTGAATTCAGATCTTCCCGAGTCCAAGTCCAACACTATTCACCCCAATACGTAGCTTCCAAATCTATCAGATGAGACTTTGTATATAGAGCCCTAGGCAAATTTTAATGCACCAAACAGATATCATTTATTATTATTATTTTATCATACCACATGATTCAGCCATTGTTGTGGCAATCCTTTTATGGCACTGTGCTATAGAATCTTCAGCCCTGTTTTGGCCACTCCTAAGATTGAATCCAGCAGGGCAGCTAGGTGGCACAGTGGACAGAGTGCTGGCCCTGGAGTCAGGAAGACCTGAGTTCAAATCCAACCTCAGATACATCCTAGATGGTGACCCTGGGCAAGTCTCTTAACTCTGTTAGTCTCAGTTTCCTTATCCACAAAATGAGCTGGAGAAGGAAACGGCAAACCACTCCAAGTATCTTTTGCCAGGAAAACCCCAAATGGGGTCACGAAGAGTTAGTCACAACTGAACAACAGGGTTGACTCCAGTGACCCAAAGGGGTTTTCTTAGGTATTTCCTCTTCCAAATAACTTTAAATCAAAATTGATTTGCTTTTTTAAATTTTTTTTAAAAAGATGAGCATATGCGGAGCAGCTAGGTGGTGCAGTGAGTAGAGCTCCAGCCCTGGAATTGGGGGACCTGAGTTCAAATCCAGCCTCAGACAGTCGACACACTGTCAAACTGTGTGACCTTGGGCAAGTCACTTAACCCCAATTGCCCTGCCTTCTCCCCACCAAAAACAAAACAAAAGATGAGCATATGCCTTGCAACTCAGGAAGTGACAATTCGTTGCCATTCCAAGAGGTTGGCAATCAAGCCTTTTGCAATATCAATGGAATGAAATGTCATCTTAAACATGTGGGGAAAAAAAGAATTTTGAGCTAGAAAACCAAAGGACCAGTTATAATCCTGCATCAAGTTTGTCTCTCCCATGTGCTTCAGGTTTAGCAGAAGTGATCTGTAGGGGATGACTTTGCTACTGAGGTTCTAGTAGGCTTCATGGATTGCATCTGAGGTATTGCACAGGAATCATTTTGCAGAGGAGTTTTTCTTGAGCAAAAATCAAAAGTAACAAAGCTCTAGTTTTACTGCCAAAGGTTCCTTCTATCTTTCTTTTCCAAATAAACTAATAAAAAAAATTTTAAACATAGTAGAAAAAGAATTTGATTTAGAGTGAGGACCTCATGGGTCACTTTGGGAAAAATCACTTCCCCTCCCTCTGCTTTACTTTCCTCTGGTATAAAATGGGCAGGTTTAGACTAATCCTTTGACCCCAGGAACTTCAATGGGGTGTGCTCTTTGGACACACCTAAATATAATAATATTACCAGTCCCACGTAAAGTCATTCAAGTCAAATGTTCAGATTGTTCATTTTCAGCTTTCCAGTAGAGAAGAAATCGAGATCAATGATTTTTATAAACCAGAATTATAGTGGAATAGCTCAGTGGATTGCTTTCAGTTGCCTAGCCTAGAAACTCAGAATATTTCCTCTGAAGCAGACCTCAAATAAATAGTGATTTATTTGATAGTACTCTGAGCAGCTATTATATGTGTGCCACTATTTGCGTTCAACCTGCAAGAACAGATTGCACAAAGGTATCATTGACTCCGGTTGTCAGGGTAATTTCTTGGGTGCCTCTAGCAAGATTAAGATGCATGATTGTTTTTTTCCTTGCTTTCCTTCATGTTGTACCCTTCACAATTCCTAGACTTCCTTTTAGCACTTTATACAATGATCCTAGATTGTGTTACAATCCATTATTAGTCTTATGGTTTCTACCCCCCCCCACACCCTTTGCCAATATCAATGAGTTATGAGAATGATTTCCCCATTTTTCAAATGAACAAACTTAGTTAAATTTCTCTATGCTTGACTTTCCCCAAGGTCACATGGAAGGGGAGTTAGTGGAACTCAGATTAGAATTGAGCTCTCCAACATCCTGTCTAGTGTTCTGTTAAGTAGGTCACCAGTGATGCTTTTTTTTTTTAAGGACACAGGTTTTCCTAATTTCTTAGGCTGTCTCCTCATTAGCAGGAAAATTTAAAGGGGCAGTAGGATCCCAGCAGTTGACAATGGGATGCTACAATGTGGATGCTTTAGGCCAGTGGTATCAAACTCAGAAATAATCAGGACCCAGGAAACCATATATAAGGATGCCCGCAGCTTTAGAAAACCACATATTAAAATTATCTGTCTTCTATTGTATTTATTGTGTTAAGTATTTCCCAACTACATTTTAATCTGGTTCAGTTGCACTCAGGAGTGTTGTAGCATCTGTTTTCAGCCATAGGTCAAGCGTACTGTCATCTGGCAGCTTCTTGGTGTTTTTGAAGGCCCCCGTTGTAATGCTTAGTGTGTGAATAATGATGAGTAACATTACTGGCCATAAAGGAGGCATTATAGAGAATCAAATGCCTGCATTAATAATGATGTCCTGTCTCCTCTGCTGGATTGTAAGCTCCCAGGACCAGGGACCTTGTCTCACTTCTTCTGTGTGTGTTTTTAGCACCTCCCTCAGATATGCCTATTAGGTGCCTGTTAAGTCCATGAACAGTTGAATTAATCAATATTTGGCATGACTCCCTTGCTTAACTCCCTGCTTTTCATCCAGGTCAGGATGTGAAAATCCTCTGAAATAGGTAATGTGGAGAAAATTACAATGAGTACCCTTGTACTAAATTTGTTCTGTGGGCCATTTAAAGACTTACTAAGATTTTCAATATACATCTTCCTAGCATTGTTAAATTCCCAATAATAAATGAAGAATGGTTCTGGGAAAAGAAATGAGAGAAATGTTCTCCTCATTAGGTGTAACCTTCATGCTTTTTTGTTTGTTTGTTTGTTTACTGATTAAATGCTAATCTTGTGCAAGTCCAGCAACCTGGCTTCCTGGCTTAATTGAAACATATGAGCATGCTCACCATGGTTTTTTCCTTCATTTCTGCTGTAGGATGAGCTATGGTTGTCCCCAGCTTGTAGCAGTAGTTAAGATAAACCTGTCTGGTGCTGTCATTTTAATAGACTTGGTCCAGATTTCTCAAGGTGTGGAATCTAGGTCACCAGTCATGAACAGCATTGTCAAAGTAACAAACTGCTTGTTGACTGTCTTGTTTCTTTGTGTACAAAGGACATCTTGGGACTTGAAATCATTGGCTTGTTAGGCTAAAATGTGAAATACAAGAATTATGTGTGAATGAACTAACTCTGTGTAGGCAGAAACTTTTATAGCTTCTTGAACATACATGTTAGAAATACTATTTGATAAAAAAAATTATACTAGTGTCTTGGTTAATACAGAGAATGTGTTCCAACAATAAATACACTTGAGAGGTTTTATTAGTAGAAACAGAAGGTAGCATAGAATTATGTTCCTAAAATCAGAGAAAAGGGTCAGGGTAGGAAAATATCATTAAATACTAACTAAAATGCCAGCTATGTCAGAAAACATAATATAGTTCATTTGGGAGTCTGTGGAACAGAAAGAAGAGAGATTGATTTCAGGTTGGAGGTGGGGAAGATGACCTATACCTGGGAAAGGGAGGCAGGAGTGAGATTAGGGAGTTAGCAACCAATCAGATATGCTTATACTACTCAGGATAGACTCCAGGGACTCAGAAGCTAGCCAGGGTGGACCAGCTTCTAGTATATTCTTCTCTAGGAAACAAGGAATCATCCTCTAAGAAGGAACTTGGACAATTATCTTCTGTATTCCCTTCACCCCCTCTTTCCTCCTCCCTAACTTTCACTACCCTGCCTACCATCCTCACCTGCTCCCAGTAGAGTAAATTAGTTTTATACTCAGAACCAGACTTTAGCCATGGTGTAAAATCAGGATTGGACTGTCCTCCCTCTGCCACCCCACGAAAAAAAAACCCAAAACAAAAATACCAAACTTTCCCACCTGATCGCTCCAGTCTAAAAATTCTTTTATTCTGTCTTTAGAGACAAGATAGTTGAGGCTCACTTAAGCCATATAAACAGTGAAACTCATTTGTAGAATAGAGAGACAAATAAGACCATATGGATAAGGCTCTAAACTTGGAGACTGGAAAACCTGGGTTCAAATCCCACCTCACCTCAGACACTGGATAATTCACAACCTCTCTTTGCTTTGGTTTCTTCCTTTCTAAAATGATAGGGTTTTGGATGGCTTCCAAGTTGCCTTCCAACTCTAGATCTATGACCCTATTCGTAGTCAATCAACAAAGATGACCAATATCTGATCTCAAATTTTTTCCTCTTTTAATGAGGGGAGCAGTTTATCAAGAAAGAAAGTACAAGTGCCTGAATGCAGGAAGAGGACATTACCAAGAAGGCAGAGTGGAAAAGACCAGAATAGGAAGAGAGAAAAGTCTTGCCATCTCCTCCATTTTGCCCAACCCTAGGACCCTTTACCTTTAGCCAGACACAGACTGAAGTTATATGCATAGGTACTTCTATTGTAGGAAAGTGGGGCCACATCTAGTTCAGCAGGAACTTTGCTGTCGGAGCAGGTGGTGCAGGCCCATGCTGCTTTGCATAATTGTTGGAGATCTTTTAATGTTTTGTTTGTCTTGTTGGCCAGCTTCCTTATAAAGAAAGGTACACAATTTCCAACAGGTTCACTATTCAAGGTATTAATCAAGCATCATTTTTTACTGTAAGTATTGAATACTCCTTTATCATAGAAAATACATGGACTTCTTAATAGTGTTTCCTTGGATACTTTGGTTCAGATATCTGAATAATCATTAGCTTTTCTCCTAGCTACTTAAGAAAAGCTCTCTGGGCTTTAAGTGGGTGTCCTTTAATCTTCAAAGCACTGTTCTATTCTTAGCCCTTTAGGTTGCTTACTCTGTTACTGTTTTTAAATTAGAGCTTAATAACAATTACTGAACTAGCGATTACACTTATGATTTTGTAGCTTTAATGGTTAGAATACCAAGTTTGTGTATGTGTGTGTGAGTGAGTGTGTGTGAGCGACTCTTCTTTAGAACTAGAAAAAATGCTACCATTTATTGGATTCCAAAGCCAATGTTTTGTTTAAAAAAAGTGAGCCAATAAGAAAATGCACCCACAAGTAAGTCCAAACAGCCTCACTGTTAACTCGTTCAGAATTTTAAAGGCTTGAACTCAGTAAATAAATAAAGATATCATAATGGTAAAATGTTAGAGCTGACTGCCACTTCTCTAGTTCAGGCCATAATCACCTTTTGTCTTGTCTCTTGTTCAACCTTCTCACTGGTTTCCAGTCTTTCCCCTTTCTAATCCTTTTTCTACACAGCTGTCTAAGTGTTAATCCTAAAGCCTAAATCTAACCACATTGCTCCTCTTCTCAAGAAGCTCTTATGTTTCCCATTTGCCAGTAGGACAGAAATATTAGCTGCTCTTTTTAGCATTTAAAGCCCTTCATAATTTAGCTCTAGACTATCTTTCTAGATTTATTACGCACTACTCCCTTTCACGCACTGTACTTTTCTTCATCCCAACTACTTTCTTGATGTTCCTTACCTATGACGTTCCAGTAGACTGTAGTCATAATGCGTTTTTCCCTCTTGACGTATAGCCCCTAACTTCCTGCAAGCATTTTCTCCTACATAAGACTTTTCCTGATCCTTTCCCTTTCTGCACCCTTTCCCAATAATACAGATTTTGCTTTGTATATATAGATATCTAATATAGATAATAATGATGTCTAATATAGATAATTGCTTTATATATTGAGGCAACTAGGTGGAATAATAGATGGACCACTGGACTTGGAGGCAGGAAGATCTGAGTTCAAATCCAGCTTCAGTCCCATCTTAGCTGTGTGATGCTAGGCAAGTCATCTAACCTCTACCTCAGTTTCCTCAACTGGAAAATGGGAATAATGATAGCACCTACTTCCCAGGGTTAACATGAGGATCAAATGAGATAATAATTGTGAAGTGCTTAGCTCAGCACCTGGCACATAGTAGGTGCTTAATAAATGTACTTATTGATTGATTAAGGCTAGGCAGATCAGGGAACAGATTGCTATCATTGGGTATCATTTGTCTGTTAGATAGGCACTCAGTAAAGTAGTTGATTGATTGAAGGAAAGACTATAGTTTTATATTTAAAAGAGAAAAAAGTATGATTTCTTGTCACAGAGAGCCATTTTTCTTGGTGCTCAGTCTTTTTCATAAAAGGCCTTTTGTGTGTATATGCACGTCTTGCTTTTGCCACATTTGTCGATAGCAAAAGCGGAGGGGGAAGGAGTGTTTTCCAAAGACTGCCAAACGAGTGTCGTCACTCTCTCTGAAATAAGGACGCTGGAATGAAATATAAATGAAATGTCACACCTAACATATGGACTTTCCTCATCTGAAGGACTTGTGTATGAACATTTTCTGGAAGCTGCTTAATATTTTTGAAGTGATTTAGAAAATAAAATTGTACTTATGGTTCTTGGCTCCCTGTGAAATGTTATAATTAAAAATGTAAGAAAGCAGTAGAATAACATGCAGGCCTGTCTTCTGCCATAGTACTGCTTTTTGTTAAGACAATTTGAGTTGTTTTGACCACAATAAACATGCTCCTTAAGAGAACGCTCTATGTGGCCCAAATGTTCATATGAACAAGTCATTTGTACATAGGCATTGAATTCCTCCCACTACCAGCATCTTCCCTATGACTGTTGACGTCATAGAAGGGTGTAGGACAGGGAAATACTCTCCACCCAAAGCCCAGCCTCTGGCAGCTGTGGTGGCCGTAAATGTGACCGTCTCGGTAGTGAAGATACCAAATACCTACCTCACTTTGGAAAGAGTGTTGGGTCTTGGGCTCAAGGAAAAATTGGGTTTGAAATCTGTGCTCTGCCAGTGGCTATGTGAACCTCAATTAACTTTAAAACACCATATAAAGGTGAGCTATTAGTATTGTGGAGGCTGTGTGGTACTGTGGCTTTGGAGTCCTAGGACCTAAGTTCAGATTCCACCCCTGCCATCTTACTACCCATGTGAACTTGAGCAATCACTTCTCTTCTTTGGGCCTCAGTATTCTCATCTGTAAAATGGAGAGGTTAAACTAGTAAATGACCCCTAAGCTCCCTTCCATCTTCCATCTCTAAATCTATGATCCTCTTATTATCTTCAGAGTTCAACTATGCAATACACCACATCGGTTTTTATAGTATTGCCCTCATTTCTAACACTGCACTCTCCCCTCAACACAGCTTGTGCTTTGAAATGTCTATTGAATGGAATGGAATTACCATCTTCTGTGACTGGTCTGTTCCTATCTCCAGACCCTAGGGTGGTCTTGACCCAAATTGACTGCTACCTCGGTAAGAAACATGATGATCCCCTTCTAAAATAGGAGCTGTCTCAATTTGAACGTCTTGTGGACACTGGTGCCTCTTGTCTGGTCCCTAACACCATGTCTTGCCTGAATCTTGACAGTCCTTTACCCCTTCTCCCAAGTTTACCTTGGTTTCTGATACCCATCAGCTTCTTGAGTCTTACCTGATGTCCTGGTTTCTCACTTCTGACTCCACATAGCTCTTGTACCCTCCCTGACTCTAGTTCACTCCTGTGCCTTCTCCTTGTCTTCCTTGGTTTTTTTTTTTCTTCTCCCTTCCCCCCTCCCCACACTTCCAAACCCTTCTAAAGGGCCACTGCCTGCCTTCTCACCTTGTTTACTACTTAATCTTTATTATAGCTTGTTATGCTTTCCCCTGTGGGAGCCATGGCATGTGTTAGACTGAGGTCTCCTATTCTGTTGTAGTTAGACCTTCAGAAGCCTCATAGTTCATACCTCAAAAGCCAAAATCGTCTTTCTTCGGAAATACTGAAGTTTCAAAATTTTAAAGAAGCAAATGTTTCCAACATGAAAAGTATCCTACGGCCTTATAGACTGCATCACCTGTCAGGAAGAGTTTTGACTCTAGTTCGAGAGAATGTCTAGTGCATTGGAAAGAACATTGAATTTAGAGCCATAAGACTTGGGTTTAAGTGTGGAGTCTGTTACTCTCTAGGTGTGTAACTTGGTCTTACTTAAGTACTTAGTTGCCTTACCTGTAAAATGAGAATGTAGGGATAGAGGAACTCCAAAATCTCTTACAATTAAAAAAAAAATCCTGTAACCACTCTTCCCATCTTAATCCCTGCTTCCCCCCCCTTACACATCACCCACTAGCTCAACAAAGGGCACTTGGAGTGATTGATCCATATCACTTTCATTTTGAAACCTTCACCAACTCTGTATTTTTCCTCCACCTAGCTTTCTAGGTAGTTTCTCTCCCTTTAATAAAACAGTTCTTGAAATTTTATCTTCTCCATGAAGATTGCCTGGTTTGATATAAAATAAACTTGGTTCGTGGGTCATTTCTTGACTACTATATTCCTCAAACTTCCCATTCATATATTATGTACTTTACACTTGCCTCCTAACCCTAAAATGAAGTTGGCCTTGACATAAATTTGTTATATCTGGTTTCTCTTTCCCTCCTTCTAGTTTGAAGGGGTTTTTTTTTTGTTGTTTTATTCTTTCTGTGTGTATGTGCATGTGTGCACATACATGCATGCACACACATATCATACCAGTGCTGCCTTGAAAACTTCAGGTGAATTTGGGGTTGCCAGGTTTAGTGCCTGCCAAAGAATCATATGCATTTAGATGTTTAACAGACTTTTTCTCATGGTGTTGATATTGAGTTCTTAGTTGTCCTTGGGGAATTGAGTCTCTCTGAGTTAACAGTAACAGTAATTGTAATAACATCATGGAGATCTGTTATGGAGGCAGCTAGGTGGTTCAGTGGATTAGAGCACTGACCTGGAGTCAGGAAGACCTGAGTTCAAGTCCTGCCACAGACTTTTCCTGGCCGTGTGACCTTGGGCAAATCACTTAGCCTCCGTTTGCCTCAGTTTAATGGGAATAATAATAGCATTTACCTTGCAAAGTTGTTGTGAGTATCAAATGAGGTAATATTTGTAAAATGCTGTATATGTATGTGTATATATATATATATATATGCATATTATATATATATAGTGCCTGGAATATAGTAGGAGTACATAAATGTTAGCTGTTTTTATATCTGCCTCAGAGGTAAAAGGGAGATGATAACAGCACCTGCCTCTCAGGGTTGCTGTGAAGAGAAAATGAAATAATATTCGAAAACTGCTTTACAGACCTTAAAAACGCTCTTGGTAGCTACCCTTATTGTCACCGTTATTATTATTAGAGAGCTGGAGGGAACATCCAAAGTCTAAATGTCCATCCCTCTCCTTTTACATGTGATGAAACTGAAACTTGTTCAAAGTCACATAGAAAATAAGCTTCAGAGGCAGGGTTTGAACTCAGGTCCTTGGACTCCAGAGTTGGTGTTCTTCTCCCTCTACCATTATGCCTATTACCCCATTTGATCCTTAAGGCAATCCTTTGAGTAGGAAGGAAGGGCATAGTCTTATTATTCCCATTTTAAACATAAAGAAACTGAAGCACAGAGAAATTATATGACTCACTTAAGGTCAAGATTCCAGGCTAGACTTTTTTTTTTTTTGAGGCAATTGAGTTTAAGTGACTTGCCCAGAGTAACACAGCTAGTATATATCTGAGGCTGCATTTGAACTCGGGTCCTCCTCATGCCAGAGTTGGCGCTCTATCCATTGAGCCACCTAGCTACCCCTACCAGCCCAGACTTCTTAATCCAAATATGGCATCCTACCTCCTGTATGCCAGCTGTCATGGGGTGTGACCCAAGGGGCAGGTTTTATCAGACATATCCTGAAGTGGTTCTAAAAACCCAAAATTGTGCTAGCCATCCTGTGACCCTTAAGACTGGTAAATATTTAGCACTAGACTGGATTTCCTGTACTCTCAATGAAGGTAGGGCCCAAATGGAACAAGCCTCAATACCATTTTTGCCTGCTGTTTCCTCATGGTTCTAACTAGGCCAGTCGGCAGCATACACTGCTATTTTTGTCAATGTTCCTTCTGTCTGTGAGACTTAGAACTGAGGGAAGCTACAGATGCTTACCATATGGTTGCTATGGCTGAATTTGATGTACATATGATTTAAGTTCTTTTAATTTGGGAAGGGAAGGTACACATTAATAATAATTTATAGAAGTAAAAAGCTAGAATCGGGGTGGGGAACCTGAAGCCTCAGGGCCACATGTGGCCCTCTAGGTCCTCAAGGGCAGCTTCAAGTCCTTCAAATCCTCAAATGTGAATTCCATCATAAGGCTGCACTTGAGCACCTAGAAAGCCACATATGGCCTTGAGGCCGCCCAGTTCCCCACCCTTTATTGAAAACCCTTAGATATCAGCCACTCCACTGTTACCTCCCAATCCCATAGGTTTCACCCAAGCTGTCTCAGACATGATTGCCCAGATTCCCGGTGATTTCCAATGTTACCGAATTTATATAGGGCTTCAAAGATAGAAAGGGCAATAGCTGATCTCCTTTGATTCTTATAACAATCTTGTGACATGCCCGAGGTCTCGTTGTTTAGTCATTTTCAGTTGTGTTTGACTCCGTGTGACCCCATTCAGGGTTTTCTTGGCAAAGACACTGGCGTGGTTTGCCATTTTCTTCTCCAGCTCATTTTACACATGAGGAAACTGAGGCAAACAAGGCTAAGTGACTTGCTCAGGGTCACACAGCTAGTATGCAAATGTCTGAAGTCATATTTGAACTCAGGTCTCTGGCCCGGTACTCTATCCACTGCTCCACCTAGCTGCCTAAGGTATCATTACCGTGTAGCAATCTTAACATTATGATAGGTTGTTTCTCCCAGTGCTAATGATCCTATCTAACATTAATATATTACTTTTTTTTCTTTGTGATAGGTAGGTCTGTATATTTTTCCCTTCCTTTTTTTGTTCTTTTTACAAATGGAACAGCCAGTGTGGTACCGTTTTCTCATCTATAAAATGAAGAAGGGTATGGGAGGAAGCTAGAGGAACCCTTCCAGATCTTAATCCTGTCATCTGCTTCACTGGGGTTTAAAAAGAAGAAAAAAAGAGGTTAGTGTTTATTGGACTCATGGAACCCACTAATGGAATTTAACATCTATTTTTGACATCTGTGAAAAGTATTATGGATTTAGATTTAAAAGCATTTTTAAAAACTACAGCAGAATCGATTGCCATCTGATTTGATTACCTTCTACTAAGACAGTCTAGTTTCAGCTCTAAATTTCATTTCCAACAAAGTGCTCATCTAATATATCTGACCAGATAGAGAATTTACTGGTAGTGTGGGTTCACTTTATGGGAAAAAAAAACTGTCTTCCTGAAGCATTCTGGTGGAAGGGTATCTAGCCTTTTCAGAGAATTGCTTGTCAACAGTATAGTGTAGATTTTATGAGAGGTGAGTAAATGAATATTGTTATTATCATTCCACTTCTAAACTTAATTAACCTAGACAATATGATCTATCTTTTATGCCCCCTTACCCCCCACCCCAGTATTTAGGATATTAAAAAAATATATCCAGTGAAAACATACATACCAAGATAGCATAGAAAGTGCATGGTTAGCTGGCCTTGGAGCCAGGAAGGCAATGATTTTAGTCTTGCCACTGACACACACTGGCTCTGGCCAAATCTTTTAACCTCTTAATACTAGACAACTCTTTAGTTGAGGAGAAAGTGCTTCCTCTGCATTGGTAAAGGGAATTTCCTTGAAATCACAGATCTTATTCACTGTAACTAGGTGGCACAGGGATAGAGTGCTGAACCTGGAGTCAGGAAGACCTAAATGCAAATCCAGCCTTAGATACTTACTAGCTGTGTGACCCTAGGCCAGCCACTTAACCTCTGTTTGACTCAGTTTCCTCAACTGTAAAATGGGGATAATAAAAGCACCCACCTCTTCCCAGGGTTGTGGTAAAGATCAAATGAGATAATATTTTTAAAGCACTTAGCACAGTGCTTGGCACATAGTAGACATTTAACACATGCTTTTTCTTCTCTCCCTGCTCCCCATAAAAACCCAAGAACACACATGCACACATATAACCCCATGAAATAAGAAAATATATTATTATATAATATAATATAATGATTGGGTTATGATACTAGTGTTATACTGAGAGTGTACCCGTGGGTCTTGTTGAAGAAAGCTGACTGATAATAGCTCATTACCTGAGAACCATATTAGTGTCAGTACCAGAACTAGACTGGAGCATTTCATTTGGGGATTGCCCAAGGTCCAGTTGTAGTCCTTCTCTCTCCCCTCACTGCCAAGATCTCTAGTTACTTAGTTTTTATGTGCCACATAGCTATATCTGAGGCTCCAGTAATACACAGTTCTTACAGTCATTTAGAATCAAAGTAAATTAACTTTTATTCTGCCTTTCAAAGTCAAGAGTCTTCACACTTTCAGCCCATTTTTTGTTCACTATTTTCATTTTGCTTGGGAGGGAAGGGTGTGAAGTTATTGCTTTAAGTCAGTAGCAATACAAGCGATCTTCATAATCTTTATTGTAATCCCGGGATCCTGAGCATTGAATGTATGGGTTGAGTCTGGAGTGGGAAATGGAAGGTACAACGTGGTAAACAGCTGCTAGTACTAGGAACCAGTTGCTTTGGGCTCAACTTCAGTTAAGAAGCTCAAATTGATTGACATGGTGCTTCGAGAAAGCTCTCGGTGAAGTTCTCTCCACTAATCTCCTGCTGCCGTGGATGTGACAAACTCCATTTCGCTCAGACACTGGGCCAGAAATTGAAGGGAGCTGTTAGGTTTGCTCTCAAGATATGATCACAGATGGATTTTTAAATTTATTTCTTCCCAGTTTGAAGTCACCCAGCAGAGAGCTTCCTTGTTTCTTTTTCCCAGTTATCCAAATCAAATTGATTTTTTCCTATCATCTGTGAAAAAAGGACAGAGCTCTGCAGGGGGTCCACGATGTAAGGAGATGGATTCTCTTAGTCCCCCTGCAGTTTCTAAGAGCATGCTTGCAAAAGTGATGGAGAAGGAAATAGGTAAGGAGCCTATTTTTATTGTTGTTGGAAGAATTCTAGCGACTGTCTTAATATATAATTTGGAGAATGAATAGTCTGCTATTTTTAGAGTTTCATTTTATTTTTTCTCGTTGGCTCTGGTCCATGGTATGCCTTGTTTTTTTGTTTGCCACTCAGAGAACAATCTGTATTTATGCTGATCTTTTTTTTCCCCCTAAGGAAGGCAAAGAGGATATTAAGGGATATGGAAATCATTCGAGGTTGTTTTTCTGTATCTGTGTAGTTGTTTCATCCTGGGCGAGGAATGTTAAAGCCTTTGAAATGGAATGATTGATAGGGACTCTGGTGATCCTTCTAAATCTGACCATATTTGAGATTTGTATCAGATATCCCATATGCATGCCTCTCTCCTTCTACACAATGGAGATATTATGTAATTACAGTTACCATTTTTCTATGTGTCAACTTGACTACAAAGTGAAAGAAGATTTAGAAAAAGTTTTGCTCACACTAGTCCTGGGAGGCAGGTAAGGCAAGCTTTATACTCCCCTTTTATGGTTGAGGAATCTGGAACTTAATGAGATGTTTTTGATTTGGCCACAGTTTCACAGCTAGTGAGGGGCAAAACCAGGACTTCAACCTGGGTCTTCCTCTTTTACTGGACATTCAGCTCAATGGTCTTTCTAATAATAAGAATAACAGTAGTAACATTAATAATAGCTACCATTTGTATGACACTTTACAATTTGCAAAACACTTTATTGGTTCTCACAATAACCATGTAAGTTAGGTACTATTATTATCCTCATCTTCTAGACGAGGAAATTGAGTCTGAGAGAAGTTAAGTGACTTGTTCAGGGTCATGCAGCCAGCAAATGTCTGAGGCAGGTTTGAATTTAGATCTCCTGCTCCAAATCCAGTGCTCTAACACCATACCATCTAGCTGCCAGTAGACATCTTATAACACCATACTAGTATACCGAGTATCCATAGTGTTATTGTGAAATGAGAATTAGAAGCATAGTGTAATGAAAGGAGGACTGGACTGTAATTCAGGTATTTAGAATTGGATGGGTTCTTGGAGGTTGCTTACTCTAAACCTCTCCTTTTCCAAAAGAGGAAATGAAGTCCCGGATTAAATGACTTTACCCAAGGGAGCATGGGTAGTAAGAAGCAGAGCTGGTATTGTTAGAATATAAGCTCCTTGAGAGTAGGGGATGTTTCATACGTATTTACAATCTCTAGTGCCTGGCATATTGCCTGGCACATAGTAGGTGCTTGATTTGAACCACAACTTCTAGTATACCATGCTTCTTTTATAACCTAACCTTGCCAGGCTTAGGTTTTGTCAACTAAGAAAAATCAGTGAGTTGGACAAGGTCTTTAAAGTTACTACCTACCTTAATAGGGATGCTGGTGACCCTTCTCAATCTGACTTGTCCTTTAGATTTGTGTGTCACACCCCATATGAGCACCCCTTTCTCTTTCTACACAATGGAAATATTACATAATTACAGTTACTGTTTATCTGATGCTTTTAAATTCTGTAAATGTAATCTGTTTTAATAATAACCACCATAATCCTTTTATGTTGTTGGAAAATTGGTGGGGAAAAAACTTTAAGACCATTGAATCTTAGAATTTTAGAGAGGTAAAAGGTATCTAATCCAATTCATTTTATTTTTTTTTTAATTAACAAAGAATACTGTGTGTTTTTATGGCTTTTAAAAATTTTTTTAAAAATTATTATGAACCCAAAACACATTAACCAAAATGAGTATTTCAATATACAAAGAACAGAAACAGGATTGTCTTTAAAATTGTAAACTTATGTATAGCAAGTTTTTAAGGTATGTTAAATATACTATGGTAGTGACAAAACTTCCCTGCTTGTTTTCCAAATCATTTTCCACAGAAATCTTTTGCTAAAAGATTATGTTATGCTATTACTGTTCTGACTCCCAATTTTTTTTAATGTATTAGCTTCTCAAAAGAGGTGAATTCTCTTACAGAAAGGCAGTGACTTTATAGAGTATTATTCTAGGATCACAGATTTTTTCAATCTGAAAGGGATCTTAGGGATCACTTTATATAATTCCCTCATTTTATGAACCAGGAAACTGGGTCTCAGAATGTAACATAAGAGTTTGGGCCCTGAATATTACTAATAGAAAACACCAAACCCCAGACTTGGCTGTCTGCACTTTTTTTTAAAGCATACCTGAGTATTGATATTTAAGACTAGTCCCTTAAAAGGGTCTAATGTCTTAGTGTTTGAGGAAAGAGGAGAGAGGCTAAGGGAGGAACAGGAGAGGCACCAGTCTGTTTGCCGGAAGTTAGACATGGGTGGTGTTTGGTTGGAGGTCTCATCTGTGCCAGTAATTGGCAGGCTTCTTTTCCTCACACAGGTGGGCATCATGTTTTTGCTCCCTGTAACAATCCTTGGCATTTTGGTCCTAAGCACTGTAGGCAAATCCCAATCAGGCTGCACTGTGGTTTTGTGAAATGAACAAACATCCTTTCTGAAACTAGGCCAAGACCTCATTTTAATTTCTGACCCAACCCAGGTCTCCAGCTGTCAAGAGCTCTTGCATTAATCCTCTGCCAGTGAAAAACCCTTCTGGCATACATTACTATTAACTCATTGACACTGGTCACAGAAGATAGTTATAGTTATATATGGCTGCAAGATTCCCAAGTGAAAAGGGGCATTACAACTTGGTGGTAAGGGTTGGGGATTCAGAAGGGGAAAATGTCATGTTAGTATCATGTGGGAAAAGTGCTGCCTTTATTACACGAAGAATTGCGACTGACTGATTCCGTATACATAACATTGCCAGGAAGCCAGATTGAGAAATTTATATCTTGCAGAAATGCTTAATAAAAGCTTTTATTTGAACAGTGCAACATTTTAATATCTGCCCTAAAATTATTCCCAAACCAGTGGTATTTGGCAAGCTTGGCAGAAAATGGAGTTCCATCCAGGCATATATCTATGAGACACTGTGCTAGAAGATAGGCATAAACATTAATGAAATTCAGGAATGAGTGGTTTATTTATGTTAGTAACAAAAGGATTGGCATGGAAAAGTTTTTAAAATGTAGCAAAAATCTGTTAAGTGCCTACTATATCCCAGGTGCTGAGAATACGAAGATTAAAAAAAAAAAAAACCAGTCCCTGCCATCAAGGAGCTTACCATGTAAGGAAGATTCTGGTATACACATAAATAAACACAATACAAAGTAGTCTATGATGAGAATAAAGGGAAGACCAAGACTACTACGATAATTTGAGTAGAGAGCAATCATCACAAGCTAAGGGGTTGAGGGAAGGCATAGGGAGGAGGAGGTGGTACTTAGTTGTTCCTTGAAGGTTTCAGTACATGAAAATAAGGAAAGAAAGAGTGCATCCTAGGTATATGCAGTGAGGTGAGGAAGTACAGGAAAAGATCAGAGAATGATTGGTAATCCAGTTCCACTGGAATGTAAAGTGCCTAAAGGGGAGTGGTGTGAAATGTAGGTGAACTGATAGGTTGGAGCCAGATTATATAGAATGCCAGAAAAAGAAGTTTGCTTTTTATCCTGTGGGCAACGTGAGCTACTAATAATGTATTTGAGCCTACTGAGTGTCATATGCAGGCCTGTTCTTCAGAAAGATTATTTTGGCAAGCATTGGGTAGGGGACAGACTAGAGCCTGATAGACCAGTCAAGAAGTTCTTATAGGCAAAGGATAATAAGGGTCTTCCTCCTCATGATCTTACTCAGCATTTTAAAATATATTTCATTTTTTTCAGTCAGCATTAATTCTCCTTTCCTGCCTAAATGCCAACCTTTTCCCCAACTGAGAATGAAAGAAAAACAAAACCCCTGTTACAAATGTCTTCCAATAAAACAAATCATGTCCAAAAAGAAAAAGTCTGTTTTGCACTCAGTCTTTCATCTCTCTGTTAAGAGGTGGATAATGTTTCATCATTAGTTCTCTACGGTGGCAGTTGGTCATTTTGCTAAGCAGAATCTCTAATTCTTTCAAAGCTTTTTGTCTTTACCGTATTTTTGCAATTGTATAAATTGTTCTGATTCGGTTCTGTACCAGTTTGTATAACTCTTCACTTCTTTCTTTGAAGCTGTCCACTGCATCTTTTCTTACAGCACAATAGTATTCAATTATATTTTTATACCATAACATGTTCAGTCATTAATGTGGACCCCCTCAGTTTCCCATTTTTTGCCACCTCAGAAAGAGCTATAAATATTTTTGTACATCCTTGGTTAGAGTTCATTTTAAGACTAATCTCTCCCTTAATCTATCTTCTTCCTAATTCACACTTCTCTCTTTTCCCCTTTCCCTCTTGAGTGAAATATATTTCTGTACCCAACTCTGTGTGTGATTACACATTTTATTTGCACCTCTTTTATGCATTTATGTTTTATATTATAGTGTTAAAAGTAACAGTGGAATAAAATATATTCAGGAAGCAGTGATCTCAGTTTTTTCCACATGCCTAGAATATGAGGAAAATTTATTTCTAAGTCCAGTTCCCTAATATTTGGAGATTTCAGTGCAAATGGAGTGATGGATGAGTGAACATGGTTTCAGGGAAATTGAAGGATGGGTTGCTCTTATTCCTACCATGAGCATTTCAAAGGGAAAAAAATCCATCAATGAAAAGTATATAATTTCAGCTTTTGGTTTTTACATGAACAAGTACCATAAGATTACATGTCACTGTCCAAGGTACTTCTGGAGAGGTCCTGAAAGAATCTTCCTCCCCCTGATCCTTTATTTCTCGCAAATTGATAAGAGGGAGTTTCTGAGGATAAAGTGAGCAAGTGAGAACTATTAATGAGGAGACTAGAAATATTATAGAGGCTAAAAAGAAGCATTGACTGTGGAACTTAAAGAGGGGTCAAATTTAAGCATTGCTGGATATAGGGGCAGGGGAGAGAACAGAATCTTTACAACCTGTAAGGTGTTGGAAAGAGGGCTCCTTAAGGATTTTGTGTGTGTGTGTGTGTGCATGTGTGACTTGTTCTAATGTACTAGAATTAAGCCTAACGTGAGTAAAAAAAGAATGAGAAGTGGATTTTAAGCTGAAGCAACTGTCTATTTTAATTGAAAGATTTGTGTAATACCTGACTAATTTCTTGTTCATGGCAAGCCTTTCCAGATTTTAACAATAAAAACATAAGTTTCTGAACCAAGCAAAGTCCCTGCTTTTCCTTTTGCATAAATGCAAAGAAATAGGGTGCTGAAAGAGATGGCATAGATAGAGTTCAGTATTTGGAATCATGAAGAACTGTGTTTAAACTCCCTCTTCTAGCTCTGTGACCCTGGATAAGTAATTTAACTTCTCTGTGCCTCATCTCTAAGGTTTCTCATCTGTAAAAAGAAGGGGCTAGATTTAATTATCTCTAATGTGTCTTTCAGCTCTAAATCTATCACTATGATTATGACCTTAAGTAAATATACTAAGTCAATCCAATTCAACATTTGTTTATTTAGCATCAACTATGTTCAAGTCATGCCTGTTCTTGGCAGCAGGAATCAAAAGACAAAGATGATAAAAAGTTCTTTACTTTATTTTCCATAAGGATGTGTGATAGCATAAAGTTAATGGGGAATAAGATCTTCCCCTGCCCCTCAGTAGGTCTCATGTGGAGCCCATTAAGGGAAGCTTGCTTGCTTGTAGGAAGGCTTACACACCTTTTGCTAGTTTCTAATTAGGCACTGAGTCAGGAAGTTTGTGGCTCTGAGCCAGTAGCTGAAAGAGTATATATTCTGAGAGGTGAGCTTTTGCTTTGAGCACTCCTTGACGAGAGGGACCTTGTGATTCCCTGGTTGTAGCTGTATGTTCAGAGCTCCCTGATGGCTCACAGGTAAAGGCTCTCTCATATACAGCAGTATTGTTTGGATTCAGGCAGTAGAGCCTGGTCTGTTGGTCTTTATTTCTCTTTTCTGTATTTTCTCTGTTTGTATTTTATGTAATTAAAGAAGACTGTTAACCCCTGAAATAGCTGTCTTTCCTAGTAAAGCAGATAAAAGAGCCTGCACTAGCAGCCATCCTGGGCATGCCAGTGTGGTTGCTGTTACAGGTGGGACATATATAAAAAGATTTAAAAGAACATAATGTGAGGAGAGAACAGAAATAACTGTATAGTGGTCAGAAAAGATTTCATGTAGGAGCTAGCACCTCGGCTGGATTCTCTCACTTTGCTGATAAGGAAGCTCTGGGCCAGAGAAGGCGATGGGTTGCCTTTAGTTCACGTGGGTAGTAGTTGAGCTGAGGTTTGAACTTAGGTCATCTGACTCCAAATTTGGTACTCTTTCAACCATGCCATTATGATCTATTTCTCTGGGATCCGAATGTTGAGATTCATCAGGATTCTTCACTTTCATGTCTGTCCTTATTCAGTAGCATTAGCAAAATATCTAGTATTTTATGTAAAATTAGAAAGACAATAAAATAACATTATCTGGGGCTCTATTACTAGTTTATTTGTTTCTTCTATATAGTAAAAAGTCTAAAAACAACTTCATCTGCAAAGTTTCAAGGTCTTAAAAATAAGAGGAATACAACTGAAAAACAGGTTGAAGGAACTGAGGGTCCCTTTATGTGCTTTCAACTTCTGAAGCTGACGTTTCATTTTTAAAAGTGAATGACTTCTATGTACATAGTATTCAGTATGTTATTATATAAACATAGGCCTGTTATTAATTATAATTTCCTCCTTAACTTAGCAGGACTCATTTCTATCTTAGTGTATAATTGTCATTTGAAAGTATCATGGTGTGTTGGAAAGAGCAATGGAATAAGAGTCAGAAGACTTCAAGTCCTAACGCAGTTCCTTTCTGGTTATGTGACCTAGGACCATAGCACCTTGTATCTGGGGGTATAAGGACATTAGATGTCATCTGCTATTGAATTTCTTGCCTTCTCAATAGCTGCGAAAGGGCTGGAGAAAGAGAGCTCATTTTGAATTAAAAATTAAAAAATGTTTAAAAGAAAATTTTAAATTAAACATTTTTAATTAAAAATTCAAGAAGATGTTATTTAGTCCAACCTCTTCATTGAGGTTGGAGAAGTCTAAGCCCCAGAGAGATTAATTGTCTTGCCCAGGGTCATGCAGTGAGTAAATAGCAGAGCTTGGATAACTACCAGGCTACCAGCTGGTTCACTCTTAAGTCTCACAGTGTGATTGGCTTACCTCTGTTTCTGTTTCTATATTTCTGGTGATTTCCTTTTTACCGGCTCTTTACCTGCACAGTTCTTCATTGCTAATATACTACAGCTTTCCCATGCTCACCAGCCACCTCTCCACTAGCCATTATGTGGGGTTGTTATTGTGTAGTCAAGTGACCTATTGTGTGGGTCAAGTCTTTATTTTTTCAGAAGCTTTAGCCAACTTTTGTATCTGTATAGCATCACTGGAAGAAGATTAGTGTCAAAAAGATGGTCCTACATTTTGAGGGTCATTAAAAACTCTGTAGAATGTCCCAAAAGGAATCCAGCTGGAACAGAACCTCATATTCAATTTTGGCCCAGTTCAGTGTCTATCTACGGTATGTGTCTAAGATATGTGTGCTGATGGACCAATCCTAAGGGCTGTCCATCTAAATGCATATCACAATTTGGATAATAGGCTGGTTTTTTTTATCCATTTGCTTTTTCCTGTTTAGGTAAATTAGCTAAAGTTCTTTGAGCGATTTCATATCTAATCGCGGACAAGTAGATAGGAGGAAAGAAACAAGCATTTATTAAGTGCCTACTATATGCCAAGTGCTGTGCTAAGTGGTATACAAGTATCATCTCATCTGATCCTCACAACAACCTTGGGAGATAGGTACTATCCCTCACAACCTTGGGAGTAGGTACTATTATTATCCCCATTTTACAATTAAAGAAACTGAGGCAGACAGTTTAAGTGACTTAGCCAGGGTTGCAGAACAAGTAAATGTCTCATTTGAATTCAGGTCTTCCTGACTTCAGGTCCAGTGCTCTATTCACTGTGCCACTGACCTGAATAGGTACCACAAAGACCCGAGTTCAAGTTCCCCTTCTGAAACTGTGTAAGCCTGAGCAAGTCGATTAATCTTTTAGAGCTCTGGTCAATGCTCTTAGACTTGATAGAGGGAATTTCCTTAACTCCAAGCTCTTTATATCCATGAGATCCCAGGCCCGATCTCTTTCCCTGTGTAACTGCATTATTCCGAAGCTTGATGTCATCACATTGCTGTCCTTACCAGCACTTAGCCCTGTGCTTGGCTAATAGCAGATATTTAATAAATATTTATTGGCTGACTGACAATGTCATCTACAAGCTGGAGGAGGACTTCCTTACCTGGAGGGTATCTCTCTTGAATGAACTGTCATTTATTAAGTGTCTATCACGGGCCAAAACTGTGCTAAGCCCTAGTAACATAAATACAAAAAGGCAAGACAATCTGTCTTCAAGGAACTTACCTTGTCATACAAGATGACAGCTCCTTTAGGGGAGCAATAGATAGCAAAGGGGTTTTTTGGATAACAGGGATGTTGAATGGAGTTATAGGTCAAATGACAGGCACATTCTTTCCAGTTATGCTTCATTGATCACTGCTCCCAGAGCAAAAAGGTAAAAGGTGAAGATGGGAAAGGGAGAGACATCCAGCAGCATGGTAGGAATATGACCAGAATGCCTTATGGTGGGTAATCTATTTAGACTCTACACAGGACCTCCACCATATTGATGGCAAACACCTTTGGTCAAGGGTACATTGCCCTGTTTTATGCCTCATTTGATATTAACAGAGGTTATTTTTTTTAATTCTTTTTTTTTTTTAGAGTGGGGGAAGGCAGAGAAGTTGGGGTTAAGTGACTTGCCTAAGGTCACACAGCTAGTAAGTGTATCAAGTGTCTGAGGCTGGATTTGAACTCAGGTCCTGACTCCAGGACTCTACTCACTGCGCCACCTAGCTGCCCCCAACAGAGATTATTTTTAAAAAGTTATTTCTGAGTTTGTGTCTTTCAAGAAATCTTATATGATTTTAATATATATTTGGGTAGATAAGTATAGTAATGACCTTGAAAATGGATGGGTGGATCCACATAATGGGGAGAGCTTTTCCATCAAGTAGTTTCAGTACTAGGCATAAAATGACAATGTTTTAATGTGTCATCTACTGCCCCAATCACTTTGATGAAAGAAATAATTTCTTGAGTCACTTGTCAAACTTTAAATTCTTTATTCTGAGTCCTTTCTTCTTGTAGTCAGCTGTGTTTGGAGATGAATGCATTGCCAGTTAGCAGCTTTCATTCAATAGTGGCGTTCTTGAGAGAAGACTGGAAACATTGTCATCTTCTGTCCCTCCCTTCCTTTCATCTGTCATTGTGGTACCAGTCCTTTCCTGTCATCAGCCAGCACTGGCCTGAAGCCACCTAGGTACTAAGAAATAAACATTCTTGTTTTTGAATAATGAGTTTTGTGAGGAGAGATTTTTTTTGGTCCTTTTAGACATTGATTATAGTACTTTGAGTGACCTGTGAAATAGGAACAGTGGTCTCTACCACTATTGAGTTCTAATCTGTTTACCCTTTTCACACTTAAGATATGCGTAGTAATAATGTAGCACGTCCCCATAAAGGCTAGTCAAATTTCCTTTTTATTATAGAGAAGAAAGGCACTGCAATGGAGATATTGATGTGGAAGTAAAGAAGAGACAGATTTCAGAAAGATTTACTTACAGGCCCAGGAAGCCAATTTCTGCCACTAATACGATAAATAGTAAGCTTATTGTCAGCAGTTAAAGAACTATACCAACCTCAGACACTTGACACTTACTAGCTGCATGACCCTGGGCAAGTCATTTAATCCTAATTGCCTTGCAAAAAAACCCCAAAAACCAAACTATACCAGTTATCTGTCTTTACTGAAGAATGAAAAATTCCAAAGTCTCTAGATAACATAAGCTTTCCATTTTAAGCACCAAAATACTTTCTTAATTTTTTTTAAAATCCAGCATGGAACTTTCTCAAATGTATTATGCTTTCCCTCACTTGTTAAATTGAAAAAAACCAATGAAATTTTTTTTAAAAAGGTAAAGCCAGTTCACTGAGTTCAGGAGAGACTCATGGAGCTGGCGCAGAAGTGGAATGGAGCTGGAGGAAGGGAAGTTGTAACAGTTCATGTGGACCTATGAGAGCGTAATTATAGGCAGTTTGTTGTTCAGTCATCTCAGTTGTTTCTGACTCTTCATGACCCCATTTGGGGTTGTCTTGGCAAAGATACTGGAGTGATTTGCCATTTCCTTCTCCAGATCATTTTATAGATGGGGAAACTGAGGCAAATGGGGTTAAATGACTTGCCCAGGGTCACACAGCTAGTAAGTGTCTGAGGACGGATTTGAACTCAGGAAGACAAGGCTTCCTGACTCCAGGCAAGCACTCTTATAGATCATGCCATCTAGCTGCCCAATAGGCGAAGTTAGCTGCTACAAAGAAAGGGGCCAGGATTCCTGGAGGGAGAAGGAGGCTATTTGGGAAAATTATTTTTATTGCAACCTCACTATGTTATAAATACTAAGAAGATAATAATGTATCTCCTTTTTCCCCTTTGCCTTTTCAAAGAAGCTTGAAACATTTCCCTCTAGACATGGGGAAAGTCTCTTTACTTCGTTACTTTGTCTTTATAAACAGCGTTAGCCACAGGCCTTTGCTAGTGGGGTGTATGTATTGGAAACACAGTGTGGAGGCAGTATCTGAGGGGGAAACATTCCCGAAGAAGAAATAGAAGTGTTCTGCCAGAAGTGCTGCCTCTTGCTGGGAGTTTAGAGCTACTAGAAGGATAAGGAGAATTACAGATACTTTGACATGATTACCCAGAGTAGGAAACAATTTATACAGGGAAAGCCATCTGGGCAGCGAGTCAGTGTTAGGATGGATGGGATAACAAATAAGAACTATTGAACAACCCTGACCATCCCCCCTCCCCCACCATTGCTATAAATGCAGTAGTGAACAAGTTAGAAATAATTGACATCTGCCTTTGGGTTGTTGTTTGTTTTTACTCAAGAAAGGATTCTTTGCTGTCTAGTCTGAGGTTGTCATATCGATATCAATTAAGCAGCATCCAAGTAATGATTTCTGATGTGCTGAGCTCCATATGGTTGTGATGCTGGCATGCTGTTAAGAGGGGAGAAGACAGGTTAATCATAGAATATGAAAAATCAAAGGAGCATTTCTTAATCCAGAAATCTTTGCTGCTACTGTTGCTGATAATCTCTTAGGATGAAATTTTAAGTTACCAGCCCAATTGATAAAATAGCATTACTAAAAAGAAAAATCTAAATTATATTCACTTACTATCTTGATGAAATTAAATGGTGCAAATTAAGAGACGGGATAGCAGAAAGAACACTGCACTGGAAACCCGAAAAGAAAGCTGATTTTGACCTCATCTTCAACATTTACTGTGTGCTCTGAGGAAAGTTCTGAGCCTCAGTTTCTTCGTCTATAAAATAGGAGTAATGATGCTGCCTACCTTTTGTAAACCTTCAAGTGCTATACGTGTGAGTTATTAATGTCATTTCACATATTTTCATTCCTTAAAGTACATAACAAATGGAGTGTTGTATTCAGTATCAAAGACAACCATAGTTTGATTTTTTTTTCCAAAATCCGAAATTTGAGCTACTTTGGTGCTAAAATTATCTCTTGATGTGAAGGATAAGGAGATGCCATCAGTAAAATTTAATAATAGGCTATATTTTATAGCTTACTTTATACTTACCAATTGCTTTTATGTGCATTTTTTCATTGGATCCTTGTAACAACTGAGAGGTAGGTAATGTAGATAATATTAATGGTAATTTGCAGATGATACAGTTGAAAAACTGAGGCTCAGAGACATTAATTGCCAGACCCAAAGTCACATGACTAGTAAGTTGCAAAATTTGGACTAGAACCCAGGTCCTGGGATTCAAAGTCTAATAACATTCTTTCTACTATGCCACCACTGCCCAGGAACAAATCTAGACACAACCAGCATGTATTGACCATTCTTGCTCTATGCAAAAGGTTGTAAAAATTAAATTACTTAAGCTATCTGACCTGATTTCATTGATAAGTGAAGAGTTTGTCACAGCCTTTGTAAAAACTATTTCCTGGTTTAAGGTGATTGGAAGTGGTGGTGGTCGTTGTCCTTCATTCTTGAAGAGGACCAAAATGATATGTCATTGTTAGAGAGTCAGGTTAAAGGGTGTCTGACTGTGGCTGATCAGACCAACATGAGCTTGGAATGCTCTACCACAGGCTGGACACAAATAGTCCATGTGAACATTTGGGGTCGATTCTCTAAATTTGCACATCTTGTGTTTCTTTTGATTTGAAATGCTACTTAGCTCTACGTAGCCTGGCTTTTTTTTTTAAGTCTTTAAATCAATCATATTGATTACGCCTAGGGCTGCTGGCTTGTATCTGGTCAGAGGGGAATGCTGGGTCCTGAGAAATTATGATGGAGAGCTAGGCAAAGCTGGAACCACTTTTCTGGCATTTGTAAAATGGTCAGTAGACCTAAGGTGAACAAAATTGTGGCTGTAAATCACTATAAGGTGCTGCTCTGACAAAACTTGTGTATGTAACTGATTTGCTGTATTGGTCAAGACTATGTGCTTAAAAAAACAATCCTTATATCCAAGAAATAATGAATGTGATTTCCTCCCTGCTCCTTTTCCTAATAAGGTTAATTATTGACCCAAAATTACTGAACAACTCTAAGGATGCTGCTGGTATTAATGCTAATTACTCATTATCATTAAAAGCTCATATTTCCAGAGCACTCTAATATTTGCAAAGTGATCTACATGCATTTGATCCTCACGGCAAGCCTGTGTGGTAGGTTCTATTATCTCTTATTTTACAGATTAGGAAACTGAGGCTGAGAAAAGTTAAGTAACTTATCCAGAGTCACATTTGTAGGGATTGTCCGACGTGAGATCCAACCCCAGGTCTGCCTGACTCAGAGACCAGCATTCTACCTGCTATGTCCCACTGCTTCTATTTGTGATTTCACCAGTACGGGGAACTCCTGGTGTGTGTTTGAAACCTCACAGTGCTCCTTGATTCTTCACTTGTTCCCACCCCACATTCCAATCAGTTAGCAAGTCTTGTTTCTCATCCCCTATAGTATCTCTCATCTTTCCCTTCCTATATACTCACACAGTTGGCACTCCACTTCAGGTCTTCATTTCCTCTCACCTGGATTATTCCAGTTTCTTTCATATTTCATTTCCTCGCCTCAGAGTTCTTCCCTACTATCCTTCCTCTATACTACCCTCACTTTTACATGCTTATGTCTTTTATTTTATTTTATATACCTATCTTTTTAAAAAAAAACAACTAAGTTGGATGTTGTCTGAATACAGATGTCTCTTTCTTTTTTTCTTTCTTCCTTCTTCCTTTCCTTCCTTCGCTTCTTGTGCAAATCTTCGTGCACAAAATGACTAACAAGGAAATGTTTTACATGACTTCATACATATACCTATATTATATTATTTCCTGTCGCATAGATGGGGAAGGGGAGGGAGAGAAGGATAGAATTTCCAACTCAAAACTTTAAAAAAATCCCCAACAAATGTTAAAAATTGTTTTTGATGTAAATTGGGGAAAAATACAATATTTAAAATAAAAACAACAACAAAAACTAAGTTGATTGGGTTCTCATCAGTATCCACACTGGATTTCTCTTGATAGTTCCCCCTTTATAAAGTGAGATAATATGTGCAAACTTTAAAGCAGTAAATAGATGTTAGCTATTTCCTCCTCATCAGAATCATGTTTATATGATCATAATTTCTTTCTTCAGCGTTTCTCTTTTTTCTTGAATGGATTTCTATGTACAATTTTAGGCCACAGTCAGTCAGTTAGCATTTATTAAGCATCTACTATGTGCCAGGCACATTGTGCGAAGCACTAGGGATGCAAAGAAAGGCTCCTCTTGAGGTGCTCGCAGTTTTAACTCCACAAGTTCCTGCCTGCCCTTTCTTTGAGTTCTCTGTAACTGATTTCCCCCCCAAATCTTCTGTGTACATCAGAGTGCCATACTTGGATAAGAGGACCAGTTCATACCTTGACTATGTCACATTTGCGTGACCTAAGTGTATTGATAATGTATTTTTCTCTGAGCCTCAGTTTACTCCTCTGTAAAATGAGAGAGTTAGAGCAGATGACCTTTACGGTTCTATCCAGCTCAGGCCTAGGAGTCCATGTCTAGCTTTCCTCTCTTCTTTCTTCACCTGCCTATTCTCCTTAGCATTGAGCTATATAAGTACAGAGTTAAGGAATCCTTTATTGTTTTTTTCTGCTTTTTTTCCTCTTTATGCTACAATACTCCTAACCCTACATGCCTTTTTAAAGATAGACTTCATTATCCAACTGAAAGAAACCTATATGTTCTACAGCTTATGGGACAACTATTCCTGGCTAGCAGAAACACACTGAGAACACGCACAACCTATAAAGGGATTTTCACACCATTTAATGAGTTGATTTTTCTGGCAGTGTTTCTCAGAGTTTGAAGAGTTTTTCCTTTCCTCCCAGAGGGACCCTTAAAAATTCCCAAGTGACCTCCTATTGAAGGTCAGCTTTGTGAACCTTCTGAACAGGCCCACTAAACTTCATTTTATAAAATTTTCAGTGTTCTGTGTCCATTTCCAACAATAATAGAAGAGAGGAATGGGTGTCATCTCCACATGGCTGATTTTAAATTACCAACTTGTTTAGATGCTTTTAACATGGAAGCATCATTAGCCACAGCAGTCAGTATCGCAAACATCACAGTTAATGCCTTGGGGAAGATACCCAGTAGAAGAATTTAGAAATCTGCTCATAGCACTTAGAAAATTTGTGTACCCAATAGAGTTTTTCATACATATTTTTTTTTCTCTCTCTCTCTCTCTCTCTCTCTCACACACACACACACACACACACACACACACACACACACACACACAAAAAATTCCTTTTTAAGGACCCAGATGAGCCTTTGAAGGAGGAACCCTTGAGACAGGGTTTATGTTTAGCAATCAACCATCACTTAACCAGGAATTTATTGGCAAGATTCAGGGAGCCTGAATGAGCCTGACTGCCCATTTTGAAAAGAATCCTCTCTTGGTTTGTGTTCAGTTCAGTGAGCAGGGTTGCTGTTTGAAAACAGCGTGGTGTAAAGTTGTGTATCTCATCCCCCTTCTGCTCTTACCCAGGGTGACCCCACAATACCTATGGTGAGTCATCAGTCTTTCCGTTGTTACTGTGGGTCATTTGCCCTGACTGAGGGACCTAGAGTGAGAAGAAGGAAATCTCATTTGGTTCTCACATTTACCCTGGGAGGAATGTTATTTATTAGCCCCATTTTACAGATGAGGAAGTTGTTGAATCATGTGTTGCCTCAAGTTGTTGAGGCATGTGTTGAATCATACATATCTTTAAAATTTCTTCTTGCAAAGCAACCTTTGAGAACACATATATACAGTAAACCTAAAAAAAAGATTCATACAAACACATAATTCAATTTTGTGGGAGAGTTAAACTTTTTTTGAAATCTAAAATATATAATCTTTTTTTCTTTACATATAATACTGCCCTGACAATATTTGAAAAGAAAGCTCCTTTAAAATAACATTTCATCTTTAATACAGCATTTTGAAAGTAGAAATTATGGAAAAGCATGCAGACTTTGCACTGCTGATACTAGAGTTGAAAAATACAGAAAGTTTCACAAATATTAACTTTTGGTTTCTAATAATTGGGCCCCTAGGCTCTCACTGTTTATTCTTCAGGTAACATTATGGTATTCTAAACAGGATGAGATGTTTATCACATTTACTTAACCTTAGGGTTTATGCTATAGTCATAAATAATTTTATTACCTTTTCAAATAAAGTAGAAAGAGGAAAAATGGAGGCTTCCCTGTGAGGTGGTCAGTGCCTTTCTGGGCTTTTCTGGATGAGTTATGAGAATATGCTTTGGGGAGGCATTTTAATAGGGACAATCCTACCTCTGACATTTACTGCCTCTATAACCCTGGGCAACTCACTCCACCTTCTTGACTCTCAGCTTCCTCCTCTGTAAAAATGAGGGTTTTAGACTAGATGGTTTCCAAATTCCCTTCCCATTTTACATCTATAGTCCTAGGACCCTATGAACCTATAATTAATCATCCCATTATTTAGGTTATCGTTCAAGACTTTTTATTCCCTCTCACACACTTAGTACCTATTCCAAACTCACCTATTTGCTGTTCCTCATTCATTTCATCTCTCACACCTGTACCTTTTCCAGGGGTGGGGAACCTGTGGCTTCAAGGCCACATGTGACCCTCTAGTCCTTGGATTTGGCCTTTTGACTGAGTCCAAGTTTTACAGAACAAATCCTTTTATTTAGGGGATTTGTTTTGTGAAGTTTGGATTCAGTCAAAAGACCACAGTTGAGGACCTAGAGGGCCACATGTGGCCTCAAGGCCACGGGTTCCCCACCCCACGTCTGGAATTTGCTAGAGCTAGCCTTTCCTGATTCCCCTAGTTTTTATCCCGCTCACCCATTTTTCCATGTCATTTTGTATTTATTGTGTATACATCCTATATTTGTTTACCTGTGAACATGTCATATCACCCAGTAGAATGCAAGATCCTTGAGAGCAGGGACTGTCTCATTGTCATTGAATATCCAGTGTCTGGCATATAGTAGGCATGTAATAGTAGGTTTAAGGTACACTGAGTGTAGGGAAGGAGAAAGAGACTACAATTCTGCCTGTAGGTGATATTTGTGCTAGAATATCCTAAGGAAAGTTCTCTTGCCCAAAGTTTTGATAATTTGCTCAGATCTTGAGACTATTCCTGTGTTTGGCTTATATCGTTCATTTTAAGTGCTACTTTCAGTCAATCAGTCAACAAGCACTAGTACTGTATGTTAGGCACCATGCTAAGCTCTGGGGATACAAATTGAGGCAAAAACACCACCCCTGCTTGATCTCTGGGGATCATACTCTAACAGGGGAGGTAACATGCAAACAATTAAGTACATGCAAGATACAGTCAGGGTAAATGGGAGTTAATCTCTGAGGAAAGGAATTAGTATGGGGGAGGAGGGGACTAGCAAAGGCCTCTTGCAGATGGTAGGATTTCAGCTGAGTCTTAGAAGAAGCCGGAAGGAAAAGAAGAAGAGGGAGGGCACTGCAGGAGTGGGGAGACAGCCAGTGAAAAAGGCACAATCAGGTCAATAGGAATGTCTTGTGAGGAACATTAAGAAGTCAGGTATTGCTGGATGGTAAAGCTCAAGGAGGGGAATAAAGTGTAAGAAGACTAGCAGGTAGGAAGACACTAGGTTATGAAGGGCTTCTAAAGCCAAATATCATTTTTTTATTTGACCATGGAGGGAGCCACTGGAGTTTATTGAGTGAGAGGTGGGAATGGACGCGGGGCACTTTGGGAAGATCACTTTGGTTGCTGAATGGAGGATGGCTTGGAGTGGGGAGAGACTTGAATCTGGGACACCAACTGTAAGGGTACAAGGCACAAGGTGATGAGGTTCTGTACCAGGTTGGAGGCTATGTGAGTTGAGAGAAGGTAGAAACAAAAAGACTTGACAACAGATTGGTTATGTGGGGTGAGTATGAGTGAGGGTTGAGGATGACATTGATGTAATCCAAGGTAAGCAAAGGTACCTTCAACAGTAACAGGAAGGTTAGGAAGGGAGAGTTTGAGGGAAAGAAAGACGAACATTTTGACTTCGAGGTGTCTATAGGGCATCTAGTTTGTTTGATATCCAGAGAGAGAATAGGGCTGGATAAATAGATCTGAGAATTATCTACATAGATGTCATAATCGAACCCATCAGAGCTGATGGGTTCCCAAAGTGAGTACAGGAAGAAGGCGGCCCAGGGCAGAGCCTTGGGGGACACTCCAGTGGGTGTGACCCAGAGGAAGATCCAGTAAAGGACACTGAGAAGAGACAGTCAGACAAGTAAGGGAGAACCAGGAGAGAGCAGCAGTGGCCTGAAAACCAAGAGAACATGTGAATAGCCGCAGTTTGGCCTCACAACAGCCTTGGGAGGTAGGTGCTATTATTACCTCCACTTCAGAGTTGGAAACTGAGACAAAGAAAGTTAAATGACTTGCTCAGGGTCACACAGCTAGGAAGCATCTGAGGCTGGCTTTGAATTCAGGTTTTCCTGCCTCTGGGCCCAGTACACTGTGCCACCTATTTGCCGATGGAACAGGCTCACTTGGCTAGGACTTCTTAGAGAACTTTTGAATGTTGCTTCTGGTTTAAAAAATCCACTGATTCTGAATCTGCCCCTTTTTATCAGACTCAGGGGTTCATAGGTAATTAAAATCAGGAAATATTGCTTGATGTAATACTAATAAGAGCTAAAAAAAATAGGACTTTTAAGATTTAGAAAACATTTTACACACATTATACTAACTGATTATCACAAACTAAGAAATAGGTACTATTCCTGTTTGATAGATGAAGAAACAGATTTGGAGAAGTTATCAATTGTAAATGGTTTCAAAGCTAGTAATTGTCAGAGGCTGGATTTCAGCCCACATTTCTGCATTATACAATCCCTTTTCTTTGAAGAATTGTCCTTTAGAAATTCAGGTAAAATGAAATCTTTTCAGTATTTTAAAGCATATTTGAGTCCTATAAAAATTTTAAAATAAAACCAATTATTCCTCTTTTACCTCTCTCCTCTCTGAGGCAGGGAAAAGCCCCATAGTGTTTTTGTTTATATTTTTAAAATTTGATTTCCCTTTTTCAGAACCCATATTTTAGCTTTTTACTGTTTGATCTAAATGTTTTTTTTAAATATAGTTTTCTCATGTTTCCCTAAATTTCATATATTTATCTAAGTCAATTATGTTGGGCTAGATGTACTTCATATTAAAAGTACACTTTGGAATTCAACATTATAATTTCCAGCATTTTTATAATGGTCTCTTTCTCAATGATGGAGATTTTTAGTTCTCAGCAAATACAACTAGTGCCATTCTACCTGCCACCCCAGCCAAATTTCTTCTTGATTACAATTTGCTAGGTGAAGGGACTGTTCTATTCTGTTGTTTTTGGTGCAGCTGATTAAATTAATAACTGAAGAGACAGGAAACTGATCTTTTGTTGCCTTACATATGTTAATTTTATAACCTTCCATTTTATCATAAAGTTATCCTGCTGGGCCACAGAATTCAACTACCAACAGGAAGAAAGAAGGGCTCTTTAATTCTCTGCTCTGTCTGGAAAGCTGTAACCATCCATCATCCCTAGGCTAACATTGTTAATCATTTACGTAGATTATAGATGTTAGCGTTTCTCTTTAGCTAATAGTTTGACTTCTTCCAGCAGCTAGACTCAAACTAAGGAAGTCTAAAGTTCTTGGTGCTGGTTTACCATCAACAGACCGTTCTCCTGGGACACTGCTGTTCCTGTGAACAACAGGAAATAGAACTGCAATCATTTATTAACATATTTACTCTTATCATGTTAGGTGAGGTCCCTAGAGTTAACACTGATCCCAAATAGCTAGTCGAATCAAAGACATAGAAAGCTAGGAAGCTGTGATCTTTTTTCAAGCAACTCTTAGGGTTCCTGCCAGCAGTTCTCCAGGCACTACTACTTGGTCTGCTAGAAAACTCAAAGATTCTATGCCTGCAGCATGTTCAATATAGGCACTGCCACCTGTAATCAAATGAGGTAATATTTGTAAAGTGCTTAATACAGTCCTTGGCATAGAGTAGGTGTTTAATAAATGCTTGTTCCTTTGCTCCCTTCCCCTTTCTGCCATGTTCTTATCCATGGTGCATACAGAGAACATTTCTCCCACCAATGCATTCACCAATTCTACAGCTTTTACCTTTGGAGTTAAACTGTATACACAAAAAGTCTATCCTTATCAAAGTGTTGTTGTTCAGTCATGTTCAGCCCTTCGTGACACTTGGGGTTTTCTTGACAGAGATACTAGAGTGTTTACCATTTCCTTCTCCAGCTCATTTGACAGGTGAGGAAACTGAAGCAAACAGGATCCCACAGACTTGTCCAAGGTCACACAGTAAGTGTCTGAGGCCAGATTTGAACTCAGAAAGATGAGTCTTTCTGACTCTAGGCCTGACACTCTATCCACTGTGTCTATATGACATCCATACAAAAACTGGGTTAATGCAATTCAAATACAATACAACTGTCCAAATGGGTCTGGTGTGAATGCTCTCCCAAAATATTCACATTATAACCTATCCAAGCTTGCCTGTCTTGTGCCATTTTTGTCAATGTTGTCCTACAGGAGACACCCAACGTGCTGAGGACTGCCTTTACTTCCTTCTGACATTGCAGAGATCCGTTGGTTATCCCTTTGTTCTCACCGTGTGACTAGTTCATCTTTTTCAATCTTATATATCTTAAGGATCTCATGATCCTATAGGATCTGTAGTATCTCTCTGATGTTTCCTATTTCCTTAGTTGCTATGTGTTACAGCCTGCTTATATTTACCATGTATTTTTCCATTGCTCTCCTAAGTGAAAATTATTTTTAATTCTTCAAAGACCACAGAGGGTGCTAGGATGCAACTACACTGGGAGAATATTGATATTTTTAAAAATGGACTTGTGTTTCAGAATGAAGGTTAGGGGCATTCAAGGACTGATTTCCTGAAGACAATTTGGCCAACTCTCCTCTCATATAAGCCAAGTTAGTTGTCCATTTGCAGTGTTTTTCCAATACATATATCCTGATGGGTGGGCTCTATTAGTTGTCCATCTAATGGTGCTTCAGAATCTATTCATTAGACATTCTTCTATCCCACTTTTTTCCCCTCCTGTAGTTAAATCAAAGCCTTGTGAATGGTTATAGCTAATACCATCTGCAAACTTGAATATAGTAGACTTATTAAGTGCCTATTGTGTGCAAAGTAGTGTGTTAGATGATGGGGGAGATAATTAGAAATCAGAATTAGGCATCTAGATGTATGGAAACTGCTCTATATAGGATGACAGATTTAGAGGTGAGGAGGGAGAGCCCTGAGAGGTCATCTGCTTGAACCTCTCCATTTCACAGATGAGGAAAGTAAAAGTCCATAGAACGGACCTGGCTTGCCCAAGGTCCCCTGGGTGTGAGCACAGTACCTAGCACATAGTAGGTGCTTAATGAATCTTTATTGATTGAATGATTAAATGGCAGAATTAGAATTTGAACTCAAGTACTCTGATATTAAATTTGTAGTGTTTTTTGTAGGCTGAACACCCAAATATTTTAATATTTTTCTGATTTCATTCATTCTATGTGTAGAAGCAATTAGGTGGTGCAATGCATAGAATGTAAGACTTGGAGTCAACAAGACCTGAGTTTGAATCCTGACACTCGAATCAGACACTTACTAGATATGTCACTCTGGACAAGTCACTTGAGCTCTCTCTCAGCTCCAATTTCCTCACCTGTAAAATGGGGATAACCATATCACCTATTTCCTCCTAGGGTTGTTGTGAGGACCAAATGAGTCAATATATGTAAAGTGCTTTGCAAACATTCAGGTATTCCATAAATGCTAGCCATTGTCAGATACGGCCAAAGCAGAGAAACATTCAAAAAGCTAATTTAATAATACCTTACGTTTGGGATTACACTTGATGCTTTTCAAGTAGATTATTTCGAATGTGACTTGCAGGGACTCTAAATGAAGGTGCTGAGATAGTGACATAGAAGAAGAGCAAAACTTTATTTATTCATTTGTTTTTGCTATAGAGGGAAGAGGGGCCAGAACTTTGGATTGTCAGGTTGAAATTCTTTAGGCCTAAAAGAGGCAGAAACTTTCCTTCCCTTAGTGCCCTTCATGGCATCAGGTGACAAACATTTGGCAAATCATAGACATAACTAACTGTGACAACTTATACCGAGTCTTGCAGTTCATATATAAGGAAATTATGAATCTGTGCTCCCTGTGTTATTAAGGTAATTAACAAGGAATATTGTCCGTCTATTTAGAAAAAAACAACTTTCTCAACTATTAGTTAAGATGATCAATCAAGAAGCATTTTGTAAGACAGGTGGAAACGCTAGCACAGGTTCCATCCTTGTCACCAGTTGTTTCGCAGATGAAAAGTGGGAGACCCTGGAGTTTTTGGACTCCAAGGTTCACTCTTGAACTGGTCAGACAGGAAGGACAAGAAGACAGCTTCAGAGTGGTTAATAATCTTACTTTATTCTAGTCTGTTCTTCCCAGTGGGAGTTGCTGATCATGGGATCACCAATTCCTACAGCATTCCCTAATCACCCTTCTCTTAGGGGCCAATGTGAAGTGGGGGCAACTGCTTCTATGTCTCAATGGAGTCGGTTGAGACAGGCACAGCTTGTACACTGCCCTAAATCCCCTCAAGCCTCAATGGGCAGGCTGAGGCAAACACTGATTCCTCCCAAGCCTTGATGGGGGCCCGTCAAGGCACACACAGCATTCCAGCTTGTGCATTTAACCCTAAGGTTAAATCTCCACTCGCTGACTGGTGCTCACCTGCTTTATAGGGCAACAGACAAAGAAGGCACATTGCCAACAATAGCCTCACAGTTTTATATTACCTTATCCCTATGTTTCACTGCTCAGTCACAGTGGATAGTTACAATTTAAGCACAAATGTTTGTTATTTATCATTATATAATGCTGTGCATGTGTGGTGGAGATGTTTTGAACCGTGATTGTGAGAACTCATATCTAACACTTGAGAACAAGAGATTGTCGTGGCTATGGATCCTGGGAACTAACCTATAAGAAAGAATAACAAAAAATCTACCTTACACACACTAAAGTCCACCTTATTTGCACATTTATTAGTTGCCTATTATATACCAGGCACCTTGCCATACAGTGGGGTTACAAAGACAAAAACGAAATAGTCCCTGTCTTGTTGGAAAGACAACAAATACATGTTGAATACATGCATGCTATTAATACAAAGCAATTCTGGGGATGGAGTGGAAGGCTTTAGCAATGGTTTGATATAGAAGGTGACATGTGGACTGAGGGTTGATGGAAACCACCATGGATTATAAAAGGCAGGAAGGTAAGGAAGAAGTGCATTGCATGAGACAGGAAATGGAGTGGCGTGAGAAATAGTAAACGGCCAGTTTGAATGGACAGCGGAGTACGTGAAGGGTGGTAATGTTTAGTAAGGTTGGAAAGGCAAGCTGGAGCCAGGCTGTGAAGGGCCTTAAATGCTAAATGCAGGCCTACTTATTTGATCCTGGAAGTAAAAGGGATCCACCGGAATTTGGAGAGCTGGTAGAGGAATAGCATGATCCAACCTCTGCTTTAAGAAAATTACTTTGGCAGCCACGTAGAGGATAGATCGGAGAGAGAGAAACTTGAGGCAGAAAGATCAACCAGGAAGTTGTTCGTAATATTAAATAAGTCTGAAAAAAGTAGGTTGGAGACAGATTTTGGTGGACTTCAAAAACCGAGCGCAGCTGTTTGTATTTTATCGTTAAAACAACTGTGCCTCTATTACAGAGTTGTTATTAGGAAAGGGCATTGTAAACCTTGATGTATTATGTAAATGTAAGTAAACGTTGTTGATATTGTTGAGTCATTTCAGTCGCATGGGTTTTCTTGGCAGAGATACTGGAGTAGTTTGCCATTTCCTTCTCCAGCTCATTTGGCAGATGAGGAAACTGAGGCAAACAAGGTTAAGTGACTTGCCTGGGGTCACACAGCTAGTAAGTGTCTGAGGCCTGATTTGAACTCAGAAAGAGGAGTGTTCCTGACTCTATCCACTCTCAGACAATGGTGAAGGCAGCATACAAGTTGGTTCAACTAGGTGACTGGTTTAATCTAAGTGGCTGATCTAATAGTCCCAGGTTGAAAACCGATCTAATAAGGCTGCCTTTGAGACAGAAGCAAAGGTAGAAAACCTCATTATTCGCCAAGATGGAGGATTTTCTTGGATTTAATGGAGGCAAAAAAGAGGGGTCTGGAAGGTATCTTACTCCTATTACTCTAACGCTCATGCTGATGCCAAGCAACAGCAACAAACACAAAGCTCCCTACCAATTACAGAAAGCAATTAGGGCTTTCCACTGCTTCTAGAATCTGTAAGCTCATTAGACATTAGCTTGGTTTCTCTGAAAGCATATTATGACTCATACAAATCAAGGCAGGTGTGTGTGTGTGTGTGTGTGTGTGTGTGTGTGTGTGTGTGTGTGTGTGTGTGTGTTGCTTCAACACACCTGATTCGGATTTGGTTGGAAGGCTGAGCAATGCATATCCTGCTTTTAAAATTCAAACAGGACCAGTGTAGATTTATTATCAATTAATAGCAGAGGATGTTCATTAATTATTAAGCTTTGTTTAAATGTACTGAATGTTTTACACAAGTTTATAGCCAATATAATGTCATCAGAAAGTTTTGACACTATACCCATGAGAAAAAGAAAGTGGTTTTTTTCTTCTACTCTTCTGCAGTTGCTTGTCAGCTTTTGTTACAACCTAAGAGAAATAAGACATTGATTTAGCATATTTGGCAATTACCCCTTCTGCAAAACTTGGCCATTTTAAAAATAAGTGGCCTACAAAAAAAGAACAGAAGGAAGGCCAGAAAATCACAGAGAAGCAGGGCATCGCAGAAAGCTACAGGTTGAACTTACATATTTTGAAGAAGAGAACAAGGCATGAATGGAGATCCACAATTTTTTGTACAATCTTCTTTTCTGGTCTAGGAAGACTATGGAAAGGCTCTTTTTCTTGGGTTTAAGTTCAGAATAAAAATCCCATTGAAAGAAGGGCCATTAGAATAAAATCTGGTTTTCACAGATTTTTTTTATTAAATAAAAAAGAATTGGCTAATCAGAAAAACAACAAAATGTGGCCTACATTTGTAAATGTCACTCTTGGGATAAAGGGTCTAATACATAAGATATTGATTTTATTCTGAATTGACTTTGTAAACATAAATGGCAGTTTCAGGATAGTGATATTCCAGTAGAGAAAACAAGTATCTCGTGATAGGAATGATGTTCTGCTTAACCTGCAGATAATAAGGTAAAAAAAAATCTTAGGAATATTAACATCATGGACCTTAAATGTCACCTTATCCACCCACAGTCCCATTCTCCCCCCTTTTTTTTAATGACAGAACAGGTCTCTGAGAGTGGTTTACTCAGGATCCCACAGGTAGAAAGCAGCAGAATTGAGATTAGAATTCGGGTCCCCTGACTTCAAATTAAATGAAATAATATGACACTGAGTGAAATAGTCTTGAATGGATTCTTCTTGCTTCTGCAGCTAGTTAGTTAGTTAATAAAGTGGTGGGACTGGAATCTGGAAGACCTGAGTTCAAGTATTAGCTCAAACAGCTACCCGTGTGATCCTGGGCCCTTCCTCAACTGTAAAGTGGGGATAATAACAGATACTACCTCTGAAGGTTACTATGAAGATCAAAGGAGATGGTATTTTTAAAGGGCTTTGCACAGGGTTTGGCACATAGTAGGTGCTTAGTAGTATATGCTTATTTCCTTGCTTTCCTTCTGGAGGCACCTAAAAAGCTCATATTGATTTCTCTTTTCCTTTTTGGACTCACGAGTTTGAATTGCTGAGATAATCAGTCAGTCTAGTAGAGACAAGAGATGGTCACATTGGCTAATTTTCTCAGAATTCTAGACATTAAAACTTGAAAGTGACTTTAGATCATCTAGCCTAACTTGTACCTCTACTGAAATCCTTCCTATATAATTCCCAAGAAAATGCCACCCAGCTTTTGCTTGAAGAACACTAGTTATAAAAATAAGGACATGGTCACCCATGGTCACCTACGTAGTAATCAGCAGAGGTTGAACCCAGGTTCTTTGATTTCAGAATCACTGCTCTTTCCACCATCCCATGCTCCCTGACTACTTGAATTACAGAATGTGTATCACATGGAAATAGGTGCTTGATGAAGGTTTTTGGCCACGACAACTTAGAAATCAGTTACTCATAAAACAAGATTCAGGAATATTTATAAAAGTGTCAAAGGCTGAGATCCTTGGCATTTAAATAATGGAGGTATAGGCATTTCCATCATTTAGACTTAAATTAATATTTTGATATTTGAGACTTTAAAATTTACCTTAATGATCACCATTTGAATATTTGTTACCTGTTACGCTGTTTGTTACACTGTCATATCACCATTTTTCCCACATCAGTCATTTCTGGATATTTTGTTACCTATGACCAAAAAATGAGGTGAAGCAGTAATGAATCAAGAATGAGTAATCAATCACAGATAGAGAGTCCTAGTCCTGAACTGGTATCCATGGAATATAGAAGTGGCAGAGGAAGGCTTCTTGCTCATTGAATAAATCCTCTGGATTTCTGGGAAAACAGATAATTATCATACATTATAAGAAAATGTGGTGAGGTACAGTCTACACAGGCAGAGGAACATCCACACTGATAATACCAAAGCCCACTGTATGCATGTGTTGTCATTGAACTGCATTTAAAATGTTCCTTTCTGTATAAAAGACATAGGTTATTCTAGGAATGTTTCAAAGAGCTTATTTGCCAAAGCAGTGTATAAAGGCTATAAGCTGCTAAGGCATTGCAAGATAATTGGGAGAAGTGTTTCATATATGTATTGCATACGTTCATACATATCTTTGTGTCTCTGTCTATACCTGTGTCTGTCTCTGGCTGTCTCTCTCTGTCTCTGGCTGTCTCTCTCTGTCTCTGGCTGTCTCTCTCTGTCTCTCTCTGTCTCTGGCTGTCTCTCTCTGTCTCTGGCTGTCTCTCTCTGTCTCTGGCTGTCTCTCTCTGTCTCTGTCTCTGTCTCTCTCTGTCTCTGTCTCTCTCTGTCTCTGTCTCTCTCTGTCTCTGTCTCTCTCTGTCTCTGTCTCTCTCTGTCTCTGTCTCTCTCTGTCTCTGTGTGTGTCCGTCTCTCTGTCCGTGTCCGTCTCTCTCTCCGTCTCTCTCTCGGTCTCCCTCCCTCTCTTATTCTCTCTCTCTCGGTCTCCCTCCCTCTCTTATTCTCTCTCTCTCGGTCTCCCTCCCTCTCTTATTCTCTCTCTCTCGGTCTCCCTCCCTCTCTTATTCTCTCTCTCTCGGTCTCCCTCCCTCTCTTATTCTCTCTCTCTCGGTCTCCCTCCCTCTTTTATTCTCTCTCTCTCTCTCTCTCTCGGTCTCCCTCCCTCTCTTATTCTCTCTCTCTCTCTCTCTCTCTCTCTCTGTCTCCCTCCCTCTCTTATTCTCTCTCTCTCTCTCTCTCTCTCTCTCGGTCTCCCTCCCTCTCTTATTCTCTCTCTCTGGGTCTCCCTCCCTCTCTTATTCTCTCTCTCTCGGTCTCCCTCCCTCTCTTATTCTCTCTCTCTGGGTCTCCCTCCCTCTCTTATTCTCTCTCTCTCGGTCTCCCTCCCTCTCTTATTCTCTCTCTCTCGGTCTCCCTCCCTCTCTTATATTCTCTCTCTCTCTCTCTCTCTCTCGGTCTCCCTCCCTCTCTTATTCTCTCTCTCTCTCTCGGTCTCCCTCCCTCTCTTATATTCTCTCTCTCTCTCTGTCTCTCTCTCTCTCTCTCTCTCTCCCTCTCCCCCCCCTCTCCCCGCCCCCACTCCAGCCAAAATAGCAGTTGGCTTTTGGAAGGGAGACAGGTTAATTAAATTTTATCGTCTTTATAACCATCCTTATTAATAATAATAATCGACATGTACATGGGGTTTATGGCTTAAAATGCACTTAACATATTCTTTAATTTGATCCTTACAACAACTTTGTGAGGTAGGTAGCATAGGTATTCACTCTATTTCACTAAGGAAAATAAGGCTGAAGCCTATAAAAGTGACACAAACAAGGTCACACAGTAGGCAGTAGAGTTGGAATTTAAATCCAAGTCTCCCAAATACAAATCACCTTCTCATGACTGAAGTTATAGCGGTTATGCTTCTGGGTGAAGAAGAGGAAGGTGGAGTTCTGAAAGTCAGAAGGAAGAATGTGTGAGTTACTTAAAGCAGCAAACAAGCATGAAAGAAGGTAGGAATGTTTTTCCTAAGTGAAGGTTTTTCATATCAGGCTGGCTTCCATATGAAAATGTTTAGATAGAAGTCTCAGAGCCATGTATTTTTAAACAAGAGGATAAGCATAATTCCAAGATAGAGTTCAGGGTTCATTTAGAGCAGGGGTTCTTAACTTAGGGTTTGTGAATTTGTTTTTGTTTTTTAATTTATAAAAATTGAAAGGTTTCTTTCGTACTCTTACATAGTTTATTTGGGGCAGCTAGATCGCGCAGTGGATAGAGTACTGGGCCTAGAGTCAGGAAAACTTTTCTTTGTGAGTTTGTACCTGGCCTCAAACACTTCCTAGCTGTGTGACCTTGGGCAAGTCACTTAACCCACTTTGCCTCAGTTTCTTTATTTGTTAAATGAACTGGAAAAGATACTCCAGTATCTTTGCCGAGGAAACCCCAAATGAAGTCACAAAGAGTCAAACGTGACTGAAATGACTGGACAACAACAAAAATATTTTGTGCCTTTTAAAACATTATTCTAAAAAGTGATCCATAGGCTTCACCAAATTGCCAATGGGATCCAGGACACACAAAAAAGTTAAGAACTCCTGCTGTCAAAGGAGTTTTCTTTTTGTTTTGTTTTGTTTTGTTTTTTTTTTGGAGGGGGAGAGCAGGGCAATTGGGGTTAAGTGACTTGTCCAAGGTCACACAGCTACTAAGTATGTCAAGTGTCTGAGGTCACATTTGAACTCAGGCCCTCCTGACTCCAGTGCTCTACTCACTGCGCCACCTAGTTGCCTCCAAAGGACTTTTCTAATCAAAATCTTTAGTGTAAAACTGGAGACAGGTTAAATTAGAATTGGTAATAGGAAATAAGTATCTAATCGTATATGTAAATTAGGTTTAAAAAACTTTTTTTTTGTTAGAATGTATTTTTGTAAAAGATTAGCAATTCATGATAGTCTGGAAGAAGCATATGCAGAAAACCCCATTGCATTTGAATTCCCCATCCAAGTTAGGACCATATAATTAAGGTGGACCTGTGGCCTGGTTCTGGTGTATCCTTACTGCTGTAGGAAAAGTGTCTACCAAAGAGAGAGAGACACACACAGAGTCAAATAGGTGGAGACAGAGAGCGAGAGAGAGACCCTCAAATGAAAAATCCTCCAGTCTAAGTGAGGAAGTGACAATAAATGCAGGTTTTAAAAAGTAGAAAAAACAGCAACAATTTTCATAGGAGAAAATAACTAAGCTATTGAATTATATCTTCCCTGTGCATTGGGCTAGCAGGGTGTCCTGCACAAAGTATGTACTTGAAGGTTTATTTAACTGAATTGTATCTCTAGTTACTACATTGCATCAGTGTTATCAATTTCAGATTGTAAATGCCTAGAATCCAAGCACTCCTTTTGGAGCCTTTTATATTGCCATGTAAAAGATGGGCGTTGGAAAAACTGTAATGGATATTTTCGTCAAAGCATTTATGTTTATTAAATTATGTGAGCATGATATGCCTTTAAAATATAATATGCCTATTTTTCTTCCAATCTAAAAATGTTTAGGTAGTTGAAATGTATGGAATGACTTAAAATTTTGGATTTTTAAAGCAAGATATTCATAGAAGATGATAAAAATTGGCTTGGAGATCATGCATAAAAAATGCATGTTGTTTATTATGCTAACTTGACTAGAATTTTCATTTGGTAATTGGTTACATTTTTTAAAAGCTTTATTGATGCCTTTTGGTTTCTTACATCAGTCATTTCTGGATATTCTCCCTGAGTCCTCTCTCTGTAATCCTGGACTTGAACATTCTCTTCTTAAAAAGAAAAGCAGTTAAGCAAAAAACAACAGATAAAATAATCGTGTCCAACTATGTATGTAATATTCTACCCTCTTAGTCTTCCTCCTTCCTGCCAAGGGAAGAAAGCTAAGTTCCATTGTCTGTTCTCTTGGACCTCTATTGACTTTTCATTTATTCAGAGTTTAGCTAAATTTTCATTTGATAATTTAGAAAAAAAAAAGAACTTTTTTAATATTGAAGTTTCATACCAAATGTCATTTCTAATGTGATTTTAAAATTATTATATCCTAAATGGATAGGAATCTATAGGAAGAGGGTAATACAATTTTTATTCAGTGCCAGAGAATAAAAGGGAATATTTCACATGAAGGCTGTCAGTCCTGTCTTGTAACTGCTTTGTTTACTCATCTCAATAATGCTCTGCCATTTATATTGTCATATAAAAGATGGGTGTCGGATAAATCTTGGTGGACGTGTCTGATGTGTATCTCCTCCTTTTAGGTATCTTAATGATTAAACCAATGTTTATTTTCTGTCTCTAATTATAGTGGACAGGCCTTTGTTAAACTTTACTTTTGCAATGATGTAATATTTGAGCACAGAAGGATAACTTCCCCTAACAAACACATGGGTTTCCTTCATTTTTTAAAATTCTTTCATGCTCCTAGTTACTTCATGCATTGCTACCACTGAAATATGTTCAAGTATCCTTGAAGACTTTTGGTCTGCTGCATCTCCCAGAGCTAATTTTAGAGTCTGAGAACATAGGAAAGTGCTGATTCTTAGAGAAAGGCAAGAGGTTACCTTGGAGCTAGGAAGAAACAGCCCTGAAATTGATGCTTTCTGAGGCCTAGTGCTGCAAATTATGCAGCCAGACAGCTTAATCACAAAGGCAGCTCACCAGTAAGTACAGGGAAATCCAGAGACATCTGTGCACAAAAAAACTGAAGTGAGTTATACTCAGATATACAATGTTGAAAGCTCATTCTTAGAACTCCCAGGATTCTGCAGCTTCTGGGAGATATTTATGCTGTAAAACGTATTGCAGTTAGTTAGGCTCAGAGTCACAGTGGAATGTTACGTAATATGGGAAATTCTGGGGAAGAGCAGTTTATGCTTTTATTTCTTTTAGAAAAGCTCCATCCTTCTTTGACATTAAAAAAAGATCAGGACTTCATTGTATTTGTTTCTTAATAAGTGAGATAGCTTTCTCTGACAGCCATCCCATTTCCCAGGCCGTTTTCTCTCACCCCACCACTTTGATAACTGCTACATCTGAGCTCTATAAGCCCCTCTCATACACTTTCATGTAAGCCACAGAAAGAAGAACCATATTGTTTTGGAACATGCTAGACGTAGCAGTTCTGACATGGGGCCCATGGACTTGTTTTTCAGATATATGTGTGTGTGTACATACATACACACATCTATATACATACATCTATATATATATACATATATATATACACACATACATATAAAAAACTTTTCCGATGTAATTAGTTTTCTTTGTAAACTGTATTTTATTTTGTACATTTAAAAACCTTATTCTAAGAAGGGGTCCCTAGGCCTTACCAGACTGCCCAAGGGATCCATGATCATTTTTGTTGTGTTGTTCAGTCATTTTCATTCCTGTCCGACTCTTCATTGATCCCATTTGGGGTTTTCTTGGCAAAGGTACTGGAGTGGTTTGCCATTTCCTTCTCCAACTCATTTTACAGGTGGAGAAACTGAGGCAAACAGGGTTAAGGGACTTGCTCACAGTCACACAGCTAGTAAGTGACTGAGGCCAGATTTGATGTCAGAAAGATGTCTCTATCCACTGTGCCACCTAACTGCACGATGATGATAGCTAATATTTGTACTACTGTGTGTCAGGCACCATGCTAAATGCTTTACAATTATCATCTAATTTGATCCTTACAATAATCCTGGGAGGTAGATGCTATTCTTATCCCCATTTTACAGTTGAAGAAACAGGCAAACAAGTTAAGCGACTTGCCCAGGGTCACACAGCTAGAAAGTGTTTGAAGCTAGATTTGATTTCAGAAAGATGTCTTCCTGAATTCAGACCCAGGACTCTTTCTAGTGTGCAACCTGTGTGGCCACATGTGCCACCACACAAAAAAGTTTAAGAACCTCTGGACTTGCAGATTCACTTCCCCATCCCAAAATGTGCGTAAATATATCATGTTAATTCTGTAGGTTACACTATATATCATGAAGTTGTGAGCCATCATTCCTCTGAAAACAAAGATGTAATTTTAAAAACATGAACAGAAAAGTTATTATCTTTCGTGTATGGGAGTGAGAAGACAAAAACCTCCATCCCTACACATTTTTCCAGTTGTTGTCCTGGTCTCCTTCCACTCTCTTTCCCTTTGTAACCAACAGCATATATTTGTGATTGGCTGGTGAGGCTTTTCTAGGCTGTCTCTGAACATCGAGCACAGGAGTTTCTCTGTGTGAAATGAATTGGCCTTTACTAGGATCAAGGCTGCTACCTGAATTTGGTCAGCTATGCTCTAAGCGAATGAATGAGTCTGCCTGGGTCATTATGCTAAAAGGAGGGTCCAAACAGAAACTCATAAACGTTGTATTTTATGAAAGCAGCTCGACCCAAGGAGGAGCAGAGGCCGAAATGAAGCCAGCCTCCTTCTGGATGTGCTGTTGCATCTGTCCCTTGACAGATGCTTCGGTTCCGTTGCTGTCTGCTCTGTTGGCTGAGGTTTTTATGTCTGCAAGCCTTCTGCCACTAACAGCCCAGTATTTGGGCTCTGATAGTTAAAACTCAAAACATAGTAGGATCTGGCTAATGCCAGGTCCATCCTAGACCTCAAAAATATCAAGATAATGATGCATTTAAGGCAATATGAAGAAGAAAATATGGAAGGTTTTGCTACTTTTTGAAAGGCTTAAACAGTAAAGCAATCCAACATTAATCTCTGCTGTAGAGGTTAATGCTATAGAGAAACCTTGTTGTAGCATGTTTTCTGTAGAGTTTGCATGTTCAGATATAAGTATTAAGCCACTTCACCCTGATTATCAAAGATGAAATTGAATATAAAATTGACATGTCTGACTTTGACGAAAGACAAATTAGTAGGGTTTAGAAACGAACTGCATAATAATTTTGTTTTTGAACAGACATGCTAAGTAAATTCTTGTGTTGGCCAAGAGAAAGGAAAGTGATAGTAGTCTGTTATATGGTGATATCTTCTATAAGAGCTTTATTGTGTGAGATTGTTTGACCTAGAATTTATTGTTCCCTGTTCAGCTTGATATATTTTAACCCATCATTTGGTTAAACTGGAAGGGAAATGGAGAAGAGAGATTGTATTTTCTGTATTGAGTTAGATTTTCTCTAATCCACTTAAATTACTTGCTCCTGTTCCTGTTGTCTTGGAGACTCTTAATAATCCTTTTTCAGGGCTGTGAATTTCCAGCATGCATTTCTTCTCTGTCTGGATATCATGGACACTCTAGGGTGGTGCTTTCTACCTTTAAATTATGGTTTAACATAATTCTCAGATGGGTGAAAACTGAAATGTACTTCTTTCTGATGTGTCTTTTGAGGCCATGTGAAATGAATTTTCAGGCTCTGCTCACATCCTTAAATCTTGATGAAACTGGCATTCTTGTATTGCAGTCTCAGCAGAATGTTCCAAGATTGAATAAAGCCTAATCGATATTTGTATTTTCATAATCCCAGTACACACAAAACCAGCATTGATTCCCAAGAGCAGCAGTAACTTCCAGAGGCATCCAATAGAGCTCTTTCTATATGGAGAGCCATGTTGACTTTACTTTGCTAGAAGGGAGGGGACATGCACGTATTCCCAGTGAGACCTTGGAAGCAAAACCAAACAACAACAGAAACGCCATTGGTTCATCATGCCAAGCTTTGGATCTTCTTGTCAGTTGTTATGAGATCCAGTCTATTATTTTGTGATCATTGAATTTAGAGCTGGGAAGCCCCTTAGAGGTCATCTTGGCCGAGTGTCCTTGCTGTATGTATACCGGTGGTGTCAAACTCAAATAGAAACAGGGTCCACCAAACCATACATGTGAGCTGCATATTGACTTGGAAAACCATATGTTAACATTATGTATGTTCTTTTGTGTTTTTCTTTATTTTGTTAAATATTTCCCAGTTATGTTTTAATCTGGTTCCTCTGCACCCAGGAATGTCGTGTGACTGTTGTATGACACCTATGCTGTATGACTGTAAGTTACCTAGAATCTTTTTGCAATTTAGACTTCCCCCAATACATCTGCCTCATCCTCTCTCCCTCCCCCCCGCCCCAAACCTTCTATGGAGTTTTTCATTTATTGTTCAGTTCTTTATAGTCCCATCATTTGAATGGATAGAATGATGAATTGGCTAGAATGATTTGTCCATCATTCTTCCTACTGGCTACTGAGTAAAGCATCTATTTTTCTCATGTCACAGACTAGCATTCTAAGGAGTAGATCAACCTGTGGACCAGAGTTATTACGAGGACTCTATGAATATACTCACACACCCCTGCTGTTGTCATTTTGATCTTTATTTAGTCCCAGCAAAACTTGCAGTATGACTGTATATAATAAGAAAACTTACCCTCTATATAGGTCTCATACATATTTGTTTTAGGGAAGACTTTGTGTGATAGCGGATAGAGCATTGCTTGAAGTCAGGAAACTCTAGGTTCAGATCTTACCTCTATTACAAATATTGGAGTAGGACATGTTCAATTGTTTAGTCATGTCTGACTCTTTGTGACCCCATGGACCATAGCACTTCAGGACCTTCTATCCTCCACTATCTTTCAAAGTCTGTCCAAGTTCATGTTCGTCGTTACCATGACACTATCCATCTCACCCTCTGCCTTTTACTTATGCCTTCAGTGGTTCCCAACATCAGGGTCTTTTCCAATGAGTCCCATCTTCTTGTTATGTAGCCAAAGTGTTTCAGCAGTATTTGACATTCCAATGAAGAGTCTGAATTAATTTTTTTAAGTATTGACTGATGTGATCTCTTTGCTGTCCAAAGGATTCTCAAAAGTCTTCTCCAGGACCACAATTCAAAAGCATCGATCCTGCAGCACTCGGTTTTCATTATAGTCCAGCTCTCACAGTCATACGTTGCTAGTGGAAAAACCATAGCTTTGACAGTATAGACCTTTGTAAGCAAAATGCTGTGTCTGCTTTTTAGTATGCCGTCCAGATGTGCCATAGCTTTCCTTCTGAGGAGCAACTTTCCTTTAATTTCATGGCTACAGTTGCCATCTATAGTGATCTTTAAAGCCGAGAATACAAGCTTCCATTTCTTCTCCCTCTGTTTGCCAGGGGGTGATGGGACCAATTGCCAAGATCTTAGTTTTTTGACGTTAAGCTTCAAGCCAGCTTTTACACTCTCCTCTTTCACCATCATCAAGAGACTTTTTAATTCTTCTTTTCTTTCTGCCATCAGAGTGGTATGATCTGCATATCTGAGATCTTGATATTTCTTCTGGCAACCATAATCCTGGAGTATGACTTTGGAACCCTTAACATCTCTTGAGCTTCACTTTCCTCATCTGTAAAATGGATATAACATCTGTAGTACCAGACTCACAGGCTCAAATGAGAGCATATCTATAAAGCCTTTTGCAAACCTTGAAGTACTATATAATTATCAATTATAAATGCATTATAAATGCTACTAAGGGAAGCTAAGGTGGTGCAGTAGATAGAGAGCTTGGCCTGTAGTCAGGAAGACCTGAGTTCAGATACTTACTAGTTGTGTGACCCTGTGCAAGTCACTTAACTATGCCTCAGTTTCCTCATCTGTAAAATGAGCTGGAGAAGGAAATGGCGAACCACTCCAGTATCTTTGCCAAGAAAACCCCAAATGGGGATCACAGAAATTTGACATGACTGAAACAACTCAGCAACAACAAACAGGTGCTACTCATCAATGAAATACAAATTCACTGATAAGGGTCAATTGAATTCATATTAGCTTGTTGTCGTCATGTGTTTTTAGTCTCAAAAGTGATAGGACAACTACTATCTTGTGAAAGATTGCACACCACTGGTATAGGTCATTGCGGTCAATTCTGTATAGTTATAATGTCTCCTCTTTAGATATACCTTTTCTTTGTGACTGAATTGTCTCCATTTTTTCCACGTGTAATTATTTTATTGATTGAGATCCTTTAGAGCTGAGGGGATGGTCTGTGGGTCGGGAAATGTGTGATTCTTCTCCCTGAACCCTGATTTGTAGCAGCATGAAGTTTCGCAAGAAGCATGCCTTTAATGAGTGTTCCTCTCAGAGTCATTGGCCTAAGTCACATGAAGTGCCGTTGTGCCATACTACCAGATGATAAAGGGCATCTCTTACAAAAAAGACAAATGGAGCTTCATGCCAGGTAAGAGTGGTTACTACGTCCTTGCCTCTGGAACGTCTGTTGCAAAGCTGAGTGCAGCCTGACAGAAAATCTTTCCTGGGGAAAATTCTGTGGCTGTTCTTGAGCTAATTAGCAGGAAAGTATATGAATAGTTATGTCTAAGACGTGTTCTTTTAAGAACCTAAATGACTACTTGTACTAAATAATTATAAAACAAACTTCCTTCTCAGCTAATTTGTAATAGGACTCTGGGGTACCAGCCTAATCCTTCTCTTTTGTACACATTTGTTTGTCTAAGACCTCTATTGTAGTGTTTAAAATGAATAGCTATCATATTAAGGCAATCCGTATACAAACCTAGGTTATTCTACACAATCCTCCACCCTGCTTTGTATCTTATATGAGCCATGGTGATTTTATGTACTATTGGCGGTAATTCCCCACCCCACCCCACTTTCACACACATTCACATTTAGAGAACATTTTCTGCTTTTATTAAAGTGGGTGGCTCTGGTTGATTTGGTACTTTTTAATTTTTGGTAAATTGTTAGGCAACATTTGGAGCTATCGTGAATTATGTAGAAGTTTTATAAACCAAATTAGTACTTTTTCAGCTGGACTGCCCTCTTAATGGTTACTAACCTTACTTTGATTTCTTGTCCCGTGCATTTCCTTTCCAGAAAGCAGGTTTCAATGTTGCTCCAAAGTAGGGGTTCTTAACCTGTAACTCATGAACTTAAAAAAAAATGATAGCTGTATTTCAATTTAAATTGGTTTCCATGGTGATCCTATGTATTTTATTTTATGCATTTATACATGTTCTTTGAAGGGGTCCATGATACAAAAAGGGTAAGAACCCCTGATCTGAAGCAAAATGTTAACTTGCCATTGCTTTAAATTCCAGGCTTCACCTTTTCTGCCCTGATTTTTTTTCCAGGAGCTTTAGTGTTACTTGAATAATAATTCTAATCACTGAAAATTTTGGAGAAGCAGAAGCTGACAGTTTCATTAGGGAACTGGTGATCAGAAATTTACAATTACTAAGTGCTTGCAAGTAATATGTTCATAAAGCAATTTGTGAATTTAAAAAAAATTCAATGAAACTTGTGATTTTATTGGTATAGGGAGCTGTCAGTTAGGATCTTCTTTTCCATTGTAGAACTGTACATGCTGGAGCAGCTAGATGGCCCAGTCAGTAGAGCACTGGCCCTGAAGTCAGGAGGACCTGAGTTCAAATGTGGCCTCAGACACTTGACACACTTGCTGGCTGTGTGACCTTGGGCAAGTCACTTAACCCCAATTGCCCTGCCCTCCCCCCCAACACAAATAAATAAACAAATAAATAAATAAATGGGTGACCAAGTAAATAAATAAATTAATGAGTAGAGCTGCACCTGCTCTGAAAGTCACAACCAGCCTTAAAAAGTTGCCTGGGGAAGGGAGATAAGTCACTTGACCGGGTCATCTTGATTCTGAGGCCAGCTCTTTATCCCCTAAGCAAACTGCCTTCTTGTAAACCTTATTATATTAGGAAGGCAGAATTTATGATTTCAAAGAGAATCTCATATGTGCCTAAAAGGTCCGGAACCGCAGGATATAAGGAATTCTCTAGGCAGAAGGCAGGAGAACTAAAGCATGTATTTACACTCCACAATAACAAGCCCACAAACCAGCATCCCCCTTTTGATATTTTCATCAAAAGCTTCCAGGCCCAATAAGTCTGCCTTATAAGAGTAACCAGGAGGCCACAGAGAAGCGAGATGGTATAAGGCAAAATCGTATACATGCTTCCCCTCTACAGTAAGAAGATTACCCACTAGCCTCTAGTCAGCTCTGCTACCAGCAGCTCAGCTTCGGCTGTAGGTGTCTCTGGCTCCAACCGGAAAAGGAAAGGAGGATCTTCAAGCTGTCCTCTCCCCTCTTATAGAGTTTTTGACATCATCAAGTGCCGCCTGAACGACCAGGGCCGATTGGTTCTTGACTTGGCCCCTCCCCCAGCGTAGACCACGTTAACACACCTCCCCTCAGCCAGCGCCACGACTCATCACACAGGAAGCTCTGGTCCTGCCCCGGAAGAGCAAGCCCCAGCGTCCAGGGAAGCTCAACGAGGCGAGCTGAGTCATTCAAAGAAAACAAAGTCCATTCTGGCTACACTTATTTAATCCTCACTCCAGTATTTGAGGTAGCCCGATTGGAAAGCTGAATAGCCTTAATTTATATAAGGGCACACGCTGATCATCAACTTCAAAGCATCTCATTTGCACGTTGGAGAGGTTTGTGTTTGCATAGGACCCTTAAATTTTTTTTTTTCAATGTGCCTGGGTGAAAGAAGTCATGGACAGAGCAATTGACCTGGAGTAGTGACCTAACAAAATATAGGAGCACAGGAGAGACACAAAGGATAGATGGAATTCATGTGTCTGGTAGAGGAAAACATGCCCTCCCCAAAAGAACCTAGAAGATTAGATGAGTTCCTAAATTTATTTTCTTCTGTTTGGATTGGTCTCAGTTTCCTTCTTTTTTTTATTTTTATTTTTATTTTTTTTTATTTTTAGTTTATAACACACGGTTCCACATAATTTTGAGTTCCAGATTTTCTCCCCTCCCTGCCCCCTCCCTCCCCAAGACGGCATGGAATCTCACATAACCACCACGTATAACTTCGCATTGAATTAGTTTATACACTAGTCAAGTTGTGGAGAAGAATTATGACCAATGGAATGAACCATGAGAAAGAAGAAACAGAACCAAAAAAAAAAAAACCCAAAACAAAAACAAAAGAGGAGAAAAAAAGGCGAGCGTGAAGTGTGCCTCAATCTGCATTCAAACCTCATAGTTCCTTCTCTGGATGTAGATAGCATTCTCCATCGTGAGTCCTTTGGAGCCGTCCCTGCACCCCACGTTGCTGAGAAGAGCGAAGTCTGTCAGGGTTGGTCCTCACGGAATCCATATATCTGTGGCTGTGCACAATGTTCTCCTGGCTGTGCTCCGCTCACTCAGCATTATGTCGTGTAGGTTTTTCCAGGTTGTTATGAAGTCTGTATCATTCCTTCTATAGTTTTTTCCCCTATTTCACAGTAACTGTGGAAAGGTTTGGAAGGGAGTTGAGCACTGTTATTAGAAATTGCAATAAAACTGAAAGGCAGCCTGCTATAGTGGCTGTCCCACAAAACTTCAAGTCAAGAGGATGTGGGTTCAAGTCCTTCAGACACTCACTAGCTGTGTGACCCAGGGAAAATTACTTAACCTCTCCGTGCCTCATTTTCCACATCTATGAAATGAACCAGTTGGATTCAATGGCTTTCAAAGTCCCTTCCAGATTCTAATCTTATTTCTATGTACTTTAGATTGGACAAAACATCGTTTCAATTATTTGCTTACAAAACACTTTGTTAGGAAAGAGTTCCCATCTGTGGTGACTCCATTATCATTAGGGATAGTTTATGTAAACTCACTGTACTATCAGAAGAGCCTTCTCATCTGGCCCTTACACCATTTGCCAGGTTTGTGATGCCTGCAACACAGTACCCTTTGTCCTTCCTTGATAGTTGGCACAACCCAGTAAAAACCATTCTACTTGTCTCAGCTGTTTTTTATTCAGAGCTCCTTTCCAGTGTTTTGTCTAGTCCTGGTTTGCTCTCTATAGTCAGGTCTTTGAGAGGTCCCACTATTGAGATGCTTTATCCTGAGCATGACACAATCAAGGAGAAAGGTCAGCTACTATCAAAAGTCAAGCCTGGTTAAAAGGTCAGAGGAGAGGCCTCCAAAAGAAAATACCAGAAACCTGTTTTTATTTTTTCCTTTAATCCATAAAAGAAATTCCAAGGGATCTAAGTCCATTCCCTTCCCTTCAACCTGCTACTGGGTTCTTTAAACCAGTATGAAACTATCTGGTTGATTTGCTCTTAACTCAGAGACATTTATTTTGATAGAGAAAAACATTAGAATCTGAATCACTGCATAGATTCCAATTTGCTGTGATGACTGATACAGTGCAAAAAAAGCATTGATGTATTCAGGGGACCTGGGTACCCATTCTGGCTTTCCCAGTTTCTACCTATGTGATCTTGGGAAAGCTGCTCAACCCCTCCCGGATTTAGTTTCCTCATTTGTAAAATAAAAGGTTTGGCCAGATGGCCCCTTAGGTTCCTGCCAGCTCTAGAACCATGATATTATTTTCTGTGCATAGAGAATGAATCACACTTCTTTGCCCTTCTCTCTGGAATCAAAGGACCTGGGCCCAAAGCCTACCTCTGACAGTGACTATTTGTGTGACGTTGGCCAGGGCCTCACTTCTCATCTATAAAATGAGAGGGTTAGACTAGATGGCCTCTGAGGTCCCTGCCAGCTCTAGGCCTATGATTCTATGAGTCATCTGACTAAAGAAGTAATAATTGAAGCCTTGGGAGTTAATGAGATCACCATAAGATAGTATGTAGATAGAGGAGAGTGCCAAGGACAGAATCTTGGGCTACAATTACACTTAAAGGCTAAGAAGAACTGGCAAAATACAGACAGACAGGGATAGGTCAGAGAGGTAGGATGAGAACCATGAGAGTCAAGTATTTGAAAGGCCACTGGATTTAATGATAAGTTCATTAGTGGCCTTGGAAAGAGTTGTTTCATATGATTTTTAAAATTATTATTATTGATATAAATTATGTTAATTTTCCTTATGTTAAACCATCCCTACATTTCTGATATAAATCCTACTTGGTCAATGATGTGTATAATCTTTGTAATATATTGTAATCTTCTCCCTAGTATTTTATTCAGGATTTTTACATCCATATTGATTAATGAAATTGGTCTATAATCTTTTTTCTCTGTTTTCACTCTTCCAGGTTTAGGTATCAGTATCATATTTGTTACATAAAAGGAGTTAGGTAGGTGGTAGCCATCTCTAGGGGAAGGAGAAAAAAGGAATTTACATGATAACTTTATTATATATTTAAAAGGAATAGCAAGTTGTACATAATAAATTTGCAGTTTCATGTGCAATCATCTTTTTTTAATTATTATACTATGGTATGGAAATGTTTGTTTTATTCCAAAAATTAAAAATAAAGTAAATTTCTTTTAAGAAAGAGCTGTTTCAGTAGTAGGGATAGATGCTAAATTGTAAGTGATTGAGAAATGGGTGGTGAGAGTTAAGGCAGCAAATGTAGACTACTTTCTAGGAGTGAATAAAAGGGGAGAGAAGATGGATGATAACCTGAACAAGTGGTAGGGTCAAGAGAAGCGTGTCTCTATCTTTCAAGTTTTGGGGGTTTTTTGTTTTGATTTTGCTTTTTGCTATTGAGTTTGACTTTATTTCTGGAGAAGAAAATGCAGCAGCAATGACTTACAGGTAGAATCACAGATAAACTTGTCGTTTTTCTTTTATTTTTACGTTCTCAGTGTCTAGGTAACTACGGTCCTGAGGCTGGCTGAGGCTGCCTACATTTCAAAAGATCCAGGTTAAAATCTAAGAAGGCATAAGTGTTACAGTTATGATGTGGGGGGTTCTTGTAGGTAGAATTAGCAAATGGCTGTTGCGTTTTAGACTCCTCTTGCTTTTCCTTTTCACTGCCTTCTGATTTAGTGGAGAGAAAAGCTGTTGAACCCATAGTCCTCATACTTTTAGCTGTATGGTCTTCAGCACCACCCCTTGGCCCAATTGCAGGACAGAGGAAAAGGCCATGGTATTAGAGTGTGAGGAGAGGTCAGGAGGAGATACCGGGCAGGGCCAGCACATCCAGGGTGATTTTTGTCTCTTTAAACTGAGACTAGAAACTGTTTTTAAGCTGAGGGAATGGAGCCTTTAAAGAGGGAAATGTGGAAGATTCATAAGAGAGTTAGTGATTGATGGTGAAAGATCACAGAGAAGACGAGAGAGGAAGAGAATGTCCTCTTAGAATCCCTTAGCTTCCTTCAAGGCTCAACTCACAGGTTATCATCTAGACATCACCCTGTGATGTCATTGGTCCTCTTCAAAAACAAAGAACCAACAACAATAGTGTTTATCCTCTCGATGAGACCTTTCTTTATTCTGTCCTCTTTCCAGCTGCTAGATCTCCCTTCCCCCCACTCCCAACAATTATCTTGAATTTATTGGCTCTAAACCTAGATTTGTACATGGCTCCTCGTGATAGACTGTAAGCTTTCTGAGGGTCAAGATTGTTTCACTTTTACCTCTGTATCTCCAAGACCTATCAGAGTGTTTGACGTATGGTGGACACTAAATAAGTGCTTGGGGGTTTTTTTGGATGATGGATTGATAGGATCCAGGGTACCCATGGGGGCAATTAACTTGAGGAAGAGTTGTCTCTTCCTCTGAGACTAGAGGGAAGGACAGCGGGAGATTTAGAGGAGGGGAGCTTGATTTGGATGACCTCTTGTCTTAGTAAAGTCAAAGGCAAGAGTAAGAGCGTGGAGGTTAAACTCAGGGGACTTGAGAAATAATTTGAAATCATAGTTGTAAGGAATTTGGTGTAAAGGCAATAGAAAATGAATACATTTATATATATAAAGAACAATATGTAGCAATGTCTCAGTTGAGATTAGATAGCATTATCTATCTTGGGTTCAAATCTTGACTCTTACTGCTTACTTACTCTTACTACTTACTGCAATTAGCTAGTGCAGTGGATAGAGCACTGGGCTTGGAGTCAGGAAGACCCAAGTTCAAATATGGCCTCAGATGCTTAATAGCTATGTGACCTCGGGCAAGCCACTTTCCATTTGCCTCAGTTTACTTATCTGTAAAACAGGGATGATAATAATAGCACCTACCTCCCAGGATCGTTAAGAATATCAACTAAGATGATAATTTTAAAAGACTGAGCACAGTGCCTGGCACATGATAAGCAACAAAAATGTTATGTATTATTACTATTGTTACTTCCTGTGTTGCCTTGGGTAACAGTTAACCTTTCTGGTCCTCAGTTTTTTCATATGTAAAATGAATGGGTTTGGACTAAATAACCTCTAAGGTCCCCTCTAGCTCCAAATCTATTCCCTAGGGAATAAAGGAATGAGGTGGACCTAGAGAGCAGGGAAGTCTATCTACGTTCACTGCTCTTTCTCCCTTTTCTCTGGGTTATTTCTGTTTCCTCTGCAGAGAAATTTAGCAGAGAAGCAATTCAGTTCCCACCTAGCCCACGGTGCTTCCCCATCAGATCTGGCAGAAACAACAGTTTGGAGCTGATGTAGATTTGGCTATGAAGTCAGAGGGGGAGGGAGAAATGAATTCATCAACATGAAACAAAACTCTGATTTTTAAGCTTCTTATTCCATCCCAACAGGGCAGTTTCATGGAGATAATCACCCCAGCCTTTGTCTATTGTTACGCTATATTCCAGAGGATTGGTGTCTCTTTCATGTTCCTATGGTGACCCTCTTTCCTTGGAAGTGAGAGCCTCTTTCATTTTAGGTTAGGGGAGCAAAAGCAGGGGTTTGGGGGACATAAGAGACGAAGCAGGGGCATATGGAGATGGCACAAAGGGGAAGGCGCTTCTTTACATTAAGACTGTAACTTCACACTCATATAGTTACTTAAAAGAAATATAAACTGTGCTCTGTACCTAGAAGGCTGTAATTTGCTGCTTTCTCCATCTCTCAGTGTCTCTGGTATCCTTCAAGTCCCAGGTCAGATGCTGCCTATTGCAGGAAACCTTTCTTTATATCTTGGTTAGATGATCTTCCCCTCCTTGAATTATCTTAGGGTCATAGACTTAGAAGTGATAGAGTATACTGGGCCTGGAGTCAGGAAGAATCATCTTCCTGAGTTAAAATCTGGCCTCAGATACATACAAGCTGTGCAACCCTGGGCAAGTTGCTTAACCTTGTTTGCCTCAGTTTCCTCATCTGTCAAATGAGCTGGAGAAGGAAATGGCAAACCATTCTGGCCTTAGACACTTAGTAGGTGTGTGACCCTGGGCAAGGCACTTAACCTTGTTTGCCTCAGTTTTCTCATCTGTCAAATGAGCTTGAGAAGGAAGTAGCAAACCACTCCAATATCTTTGCCAGGAAAATCCCAAATGGGATCACAAAGAGTCAGACGTGACTGAAAAATGGCTGAACAACCGGGGGGAGTCCAACTCCCCTCATTTTACGGTCAAGGCAACTGAAACTGAGAGAATTTAAATGACTTGCCCAGAGACACAGTAAGTGGCAGACGCCAAGTCAGGATTTGAATTCAGGTCCAGCATTGTTCATTGCACTGTCCTGCCTGAACACTACATATTATTTTGCTTCTTTTTAAAAATATTTTGTTATATTTTTTTACATTTTATTTATTTTTTTTATTATTTTGCTTCTGGAATGACCCGTAACACTTCAGATTATTGTAGCAATGTGACATCTGACTCATTGTTGGAGGTGCCACATTAGGAAACAGAGATTCATGGAGTACTTCAGCGTGCTTGCTTTTTCCCGATCCTTCCATCGGTTAGTGCTGCCCCCTCCCCCAAATTACCTTGTATTTACTTTTTATTTTTTTTTATTTCATTGTAAACATATACATTATATTCCCTGATTAGAACGTAAGGTCCTTGGAGATGGGGGCTATTTCAGTTTTATGTCTATCACCAGAATTAGAAGAGTGTGTTGTGTGCAGTGGGCACTTAATAAATAATTGCTTGTTGATTGTCAATGCCTCCACTCAATATCTCCAGTCTTAAGGAAAATAAGTATCTCATTTGACATAATTGTAAGGTAAGGGTAAGGACCAGAGCTGTGATTCTGTTGATGCAAGGAAGTTCTGGATGAGGATATTCCCTCTGCCAGTGCTGGTTGATACCTCTGCAGCTTGGGTCTTAAAGAGTTGTTTGCGGGGTTGTGTGACTTAGCCCAGGTTCCGTAGCTGGCATGTATTAGAGCAGAGATTTGAACCCAGACCAGCTTTCAATATACGAATTCTTCTAGATTATCAAATTTACGTTGTTATTTTGGGTGCTTTTGTATATTGTTGCCATTTTCCTTCACTTTTATTTCTGTGACTTTCTACCAATACTTACCCTTACTCTCATGGTCTTACTTCTCATCCCCTTTCTACTTAATGACTGCCCATCCCTCTAGAGATACCTCTGTGCAGACTTCCCTTACCTGCTTCTCTCCCTGGGTATCTTACATGGAGTAGAAGATTCATTTAGAGGAGCAGTTAGAAGGTGAAGTTGGAAGGGGGATAAATATGGAGGAACTTTAAATATCTAGCTGAAGACTTTGGACTTTACCCTGTAAGGGATAAGTGGATCCACCGAGGGGTTTTTCCGCCAACATTGGAGTGGTGTGATGAAAGAAAATTTTAGGACATTGAATCCAGTGGCAGTGTAGAAGATGGTGGGCCCCAACTGCCTTGCCTTCCCCCATCCAAAAAAAAAGGTGATGGTGGGAATGAGAGGAGCAGGGACACTTGTTAGGAAGCTATTCAGGCATAGGTAATTGAGGACCACCAATGTAATACATATCAGGAGGGTGATAATGGTAATGGAAAGGAAAGGACAAGTATGAGATAAATGACAAAGGAAGACTCCATAGCTCTTGGGGAGAGAGGGAGATAGGTGACTCAGTATGCCTAGAATTCAAGCCTGGATGACTGGAAGAATGATGGCATCACTGTCAGAAATAAGGAAATCAGGAGGTTCTCTGCTTAGATCCCCAGATTTAATCTTGACATTACCTTGCCAGGGCCCAGGTCATCATGCCGCATCCTAGCCATCCTCCTCCTTTTCTAACAAACCTTTAGGTGTTGTCTTCCTCAATCCCAGGCAGTTTTGCTGTAACACGACTTATAGATGTTTGTGTTCCCAAATAGCATGGCACTATGCAAAACCAGGCAATAATAACCATATTGCTTATGACGGAATGAGGTTAATGGCACAATACTCAAAAACTTCATCAGGAACATAAAAAAAATGGGGATAGGAACTTTTTAAAAGGTAGCACAGTTTTACACTTGTTAAATGGTTAAGAAATACATAAATACTACAATAAATAGTGGCCTTGGGTTGCTGCTCTGCCTTCAGCCCTGGCTGCCCAACAATTAGGGGAGGTTGAAATTCTGGGCCTGAGCTAGAGGGAGAGTGCCTTGGACTAGCCCTTCTTTGCTCACAACTTCTGTTGCACCAAAAGTTATACAATAAATATGGCACTTTACTTTGACAAAATCCCTATTTGCTTGTGGAAGGGAGCATTGGAAGGGTTACAACTTCTGAGTTATTGTGAAATTGGGGCAGTTTTCTGAGTTTTCTCCCCGTTTCTCTCTGAAGAAATTGCAGAGGCAAACTGGAAATTCACATTATCTTCAAAATGGTCCGTAACAGATCTGTTGTGTTGAACCTTACGTTTTCAAAACATGAGTGAGTTATAGTAGAATTGACAGTATAATGTAAGTTCCCTGAGAGCAGGGATTGTCCTGTTCGTCTTTGTATCTCGTATCCCTCATGCTTAACACAATGCCTGGCACATAGCAAGAACTTAATACATACTCTATCTGTCTGTCAGTCTTATCAATATGACTTACATATACCCTTTCTTAAGTAAGATAAAAATCAATTCTTCAGTGAACCAGCTTAGTATTGACCATTATCACAAATAATTTTAAAGAGTTTTTGGTTAAGGAAATAAATGCCCAAGATGTAATTCAACATCATTTTAGCCCAATTCTTATGTTAGTGGAGGGAGGCAGCATGACACAGTGGAAAGACCACTACACTAACCTAAGAGTAGCAATACCCAAGTTTGAATTCTGGTGCCAACACTGCGTGTGTGACTGTGGGCCAGACAGCAGTAAAGTGAGGATATTGGACCAAATAAACGCTAAGGTACTTTCTGGCTCTAGCTCTATGATGCAATGTTGTGGATATTTATCCTTAATCATTTGGTTCTGTTGGCATCTGAACACCCCTGGGCTATTTACCTGGTAGTGGGCAGGCTACAACTTTTCTTTCTCATCCATGTCCATGAACAATCTGAATTGTAGATCATTAAAAGAAATATCATGCCACGTATGCTATGTGGCACAGTGGATAGAGTCCTGTGCCTGGAGTCAGGAAGACTCATCTTCCTGAGTTCAAATCTAGCCTCAGACACTTAATAGCTGTGTCATCCTAGGCAAGCCACTTTACCCTGTTTGCCTCAGTTTCCTCATCTGTAAAATGAGCTGGAAATGGCAAACCACTCAATATCTTTCTTTACCAAGAAAACCTCAAATGGGGTCACAGAGTCAGACATGACTGAATGTGACCCAACAACAAGAAAGGAAATAAAAATGCCTTAGCTGGCCTTTCTGGCAGTTCAATCAACTAATACAGTCTATGCCCCTTTCCTCTGGCTCCTCTCTTTACTGACCACCTACCTCCTCTGCTCCACACAGAAGACAGGAAGGGAAAGGGATGCTGAATGTCACTGAAAGTATTGTACCACCATGTTGTTACATTATGACCAAGGCATAAAACCTTGTTATGATGTTGTCTGGTCCATCGTTTTGATGCAGGTCAGGTGGTTAGTGATGATACAAAGTGGCATTTAAGTTTTGGTGCATTAAGGAAACCCTCCCAGCGTTAGCCTGCTTGCTTAGCATTTGTGCGCAGACATCGTTCCTATGAAACTAGTCGCCCTTGCCGGCGTTGTTCCTTCTCATCCGTTTTCAAGGAACCAGTTAGGGGAAGCAACCCATATCAGTTTGCCAGTAATTGATATAATGAAAGTGTTAGTGTGAGCATTATGAAGACAGCAGACATTCTGGGACTGGAGCTAAAATCCCAGACTGTGATGAGGATCATAGCCTCGTAGATTTAGAGCTGGAAGGGACCCCAGGGGCCATCAAAGCTAACCCCCTCATTTTATAGATAAGGGAATTGAGGCTTGGGAAGGTAAATGGCTTGCAGAAGAGCTTGTAATGCAAGCCCTTAATTCCCATTCATAAGTCATTAAGTATTTAGTGGGTTCCTACTTCTCCTTTAGCACAGTGCTATTCCTGTGCCCTGGAAGACAAACATAAGACTTGGTCTCTGCTTTTAGGGAGCTTATCATCTAGACTTGTGAATATGCAGAGTTGAGAAAACAATAGAAGAGAGTATTTTATCAAACGTTGACTAGCTTGGGACAGATTCTAAAGGCAATAGAAATAGAAAGGAGAGATCGGTGGGGGTTAGAGTAACTGGGAATGTTTTCATGGAGTGTGTGCTTAATAAATGCTCATTGACTGAACTTGGAGGAGTTGTTGAATTGGAGCTGGGTCTTGAACAATGCTCGATTTGGATGGGCAGAGAAAATAATGAGGATAAGGCAGTTACTTGGCACAATGGAGAGAATGTTGGTCTTGGATTCAAGAAAATCTGAGTTCACATCCTGCCTCTGACACTTAACTAGTTCTGTGGTTCTGAGGAACTCACTTAACCTTTCTGTGACTCAATTTCCCCACCTCTAAAATGGGGATAATAAGAGCATCTACCTCATAGGGTTCTTGTGAGGGTCAAATGAGATAATATATGTAAAGTGTTTTGCAGATCTTAAAGCAGTATATAAATGTAATTTTGACAGTGATAATTATTTTAAGAAGGTATAGTCTGGTAGAATCATAGTTTGTACAAAGAGGTCTGGGGGTAGAAATAATTATACTGTATAGAAGGAACAGTGAATGAGATCGCAAGATAATAAATGCAGAGACAAAGACCAAAGGGCATAGTGAGCTGCAACATTTTATAGTACCTGCAGGTGAAAAAATTGAGGAGAGCAAAATTGCCTTTACAATATGAAGTCTTTCAGTACCATCCTGACCCTGCACAGGTTATATTTGCCCACCACCAATTGCCATTGAGTTCTGTAGGTTTTGAATATGAGTATATAAAGGTTGAACATTTAACAGCGTTTTTTTTCCCTTTCAAAAAAAGGCATGATTATGCATACAGATTTTCAGACAATACTTCACAAGCATATAGGATTGTCTTATTCTATAGATTAAAATAAGTTGCCTATTTCTAGTAAGATTAAACTCGTATTCAATTAATTCTCTTTCCCTAAGAGATAGTTAATTTACTTGGGCTTATTTGCCAAGTCTGTGCATTTTCTCCTGGATCATTATATTTTCCACTCCTTTTAATTTAACGTTTAGCCCGTATTCAGAACACCAGTAATTTTTCGCTTCAAAAAATTCTGACTGTTGTCTTTGCCTGTCGATGGGAAGCATCTGATTCTTTTTTTAATGGTATTAAAAGTAACAACCAACCTCTTTCTTCACAGTTGATGCATCTAAATTAATTGAACCAAGTACCTTATAAAATTAAGCATAAATTCGAGTTCTATCATTTAAATTGTCCTTTGAATATCTTCAATGAGGTGTCTTTCGTTTAACAAATGCTATAGAACCAGCTGCAGAAGTTTAATGAGTTAACTATCAACTCTGTAATGTCTCCCTCCTCCAGTCTCTGGAAAACATTAACATGCTTAAATACGCTTGAAAAAAAATATTATCTAGTACTTTGTCCTATACTTTGCTGAGTTGGAGACATTAAATAGTATGTCTGAGGGCAAGAATAACAGTGCAGAGAGTAACCTTGTGATTGTTGCTAAGTTCCCAAGAATGTAAGTTTGTCATGACTTATACTGAAAAATATAGTTTGAGAGGAAAGGTCTTTTCTTTTAATCTCATTTAAATCTGTGCATGTGGAAAAGGCAGAAGTTTCTGTCCTATTTATAGCTCTGCCATCTGGCTAGTGGATGTTTGGGTTTTACCTAGAAAAGCTCCCCTTTTTTGTAGTGTTAAATTAAAAGTAGATGTTTACACCTGGCAATTTTGAGGGTCAGGAGGAATTTGCAGCTTGGAATGTGGGTCTTCTCCTGGGGCTAGAAAAAAAAAATAGATGAAAGAATGATTACCCAGTAGTTCCTGCTGAAATTCTGACACTTCAGTAGAATGAGACCTGTTTTATCTAAGGTAGATTTAGCTTTTGTGTTTTTAGAGTAAATATTATTATAGGAGGGCAAGGGGGTCTTATAAATTATTTTCATATCTCATAGGCTTACAGAGCTAGAATTGAAAGGGATGATCTAAGAGACCATCAGTTCAACCCCCTGATTTTGTAGGCGAGAGGGCCTAGAGGTTAACTGACTTGCCCAAGGTCATACAGGTAATAAGCATTAGAGGAGTGTTTTGAACCCAGATGCTCCAACTTCAGAATCCACACTCTTTCTACTGTGCTACATATTCTGCATTTAAAGGGGCAGCTTGAAGACTAAGCTAGCCCAGAAACCAGGAAAAGCCTGGGCTCAAGTCTCATCTCTGACACATCCTGGCTATGTGAGTGGGGGAAGTCAGTTAACCTCTTCACTGTTCTAGGCAATGCTCTAAAACTCTTTAAGTTACATAGAAGGTGGTGATTCCAGTTGGCAAAGGGAAGTTTCTTCACAAGAAGTTCCCCATACCAATGAAATCACTGGTCCAGTACTTATCTCTCTAGTAGGATTAGCACATCAAACAATCCAAGAAAAGGACATATATTGTGGTGTCACCCCTCCTCCACTCATAAACCTTCCCCAAAAAGTTTGTCCCGTTTTCTGGCTTTCGGTGACATTTGAGGCGTTTTCTGTGCCTACATGCATTTTGCCAAGTATTGTGTATTCTTGTTTTTATTCAGAGACTTGCTAAATCCTGAGGTGCAGAGGGAGGAAACGGAGCCAACAGTGTTGGACAGACGCGCCCACCCTTGCTGCTACAAAGATTTTCAGTTCTGCTGGATGTGATTTTTAAAGCATTCCCAGAGCAGCATGCAATGGTATCTTTCTTTCCTGCCCCCACGCAAGGCTAACATTCACCAGTCTCTGGAGAGGTGACACCAGGGGGCCTCCTTCTTTGGGTGCATGTGGAAAGATAGGGCCAGTTCAGTGTACACAGGAATTAGGAGGCTAGTTTCAGCAGCTGTGGAAAAAAAATAAGACCATTTCTTTTTTTATCCTATTGTTTCTGCAATACCCTGTCTTTATACTTCCTTGCTTCTGGCATCTAGCCACATGTTGCCAGCAGGGAAGCAAAGAACTTTAACAAGTAAAGTCATTATAGGTATTTTACAGTGTTACAATCTGTTCAACAAGCATTTCTTCAGTGCCTCCTATGTGACTAGCACTGTCATGCTGTGGTAGGTGTTAGGGATACAAAGACAAAAATGAAATTGCCACTGCCTTCAAAGAGCTTACATTCTGTTGGGGAGAAATAGTCTATGTAGATATGTATGCGTACAAGCATGCCTGTGTATGTATGTACAGTCAGTTGTGCTATAACATATTTTGAAATGTGAATTTCTTCCAACTTGATTGATACATTAGGGAATTTTGAGTAGAACTCAAATTTTGAGCTTGCTTCTGTTCAGTTTCTTCAGAGAGAAACAAGAAGAGAATCAGAAAACCGCATCACTTCACAATAACCCACAAGCTGCAACCCTCCTGATGCCTCTTTCTACCAGTCAACTCCAGGTCTCCGTCGAGGCAAAGTGTCATGTTTATTGTATATCTTCTGGTGCAGTGGTGTATTGTATGTCGTATTAGTGTATTATATATGGTGTATTCGCGTATTGTATTTGGTATTGTGTTTTGAATCTCCTGATGCTGTGGGTAGAGGAGAACTAGTTTAAACTACCACTAACATCACCACCATTACACCTTCTGCCACACCCTTCAGAGTTTTGATCCTGCCCAACTTATGGGAAATTTTACCAGCGCAGGCCATGGGAACTGGGGTATAGGTTGAGCAGCAGCCCAGTGCTATGGAGGCTGCTATTATTTATCGTAATATTTGTGTATTTCTTAACCATTTCACATCTATAAAATGGTGCTGCCATTTTTATTAGGTTCCTGTCTGTGTGTGTGTGTGTGTGTGTGTGTGTGTGTGTCAGATAAAGTTTTTGAGCTTTTTGCCCCGCTTTATTTTCCCCATAAGCTCAGTCAGGTTTGTTTTTGGTGATTTTGCATAGCTCAATGCTTTTTGGGAATGTATATATTGAGTTACAGTAGAACTGACTGAATATACATATATTTATTCTTACATGTGGGTGGCTCAGTGGATAGAGTGCTGAGCCTGAAGTCAGGAACACTCGTCTTTATGATTCAAATCTGACCTCAGACACTTAGTAGCTATGTGACCCTGGGCAAGTCACTTAACCCTGTTTGCCTCAGTTTCCTCATCTGTCAAATGAGCTAGAGAAGGAAATGGCAAAAGCCACTCCAGTATTTTTGTGAAGAAAACTCCAAATGGGGTCATGAAGAGTAGGACACAACTGAAAAACAACTGAACAACCACACAAATGTATGTTCTTTACTTTAGGGGTAATTTAGGTAGTTTAGGGGAAGGTAATGACAATTTTGAGGAAGAAATCAGGAAAGGCTTCACGTACAAGGTAGAGTTCTAAAGGAAACCAGGGACTATAAATCAGAGATTAGGAGGGAGTGAATTCCAGGAATAGGAGGGATGGTCCATGAAAAGGTTCATAAATGAAAGATACGTTATATCCCTCTAATTTGATTTCCATCTCGAGTGCCTCACGTTTGAGACCTTTGGCTTAGAGAGTATCTATTATTTTATTTTTTAATTTTTATTTTTTGGAGGCAATCAGGGTTAAGTAATTTGCCATGCTAATAAGTGTCTGAGGCAGTATTCGAACTCAGAAATTTCTGACTCCGAGGCTGGTGCTCTATCTACGGGGCCATCTAGCCTCCCCTGTTCTTTTATTTATGAAAAGTTTTTGAAGATGTTTGCTGAACTGGAGAAGGATATAAATATTCCTGACTCTGCTGTTTTTAAAAAATCATCCCCATCAGGATCACATATTTAAATGAAGGAATACAGTATTTATTAAATGCTTACTATGTGCAAAATATTGTGTTTAAAATTGAAAAATAAGGCAATCTCTGCTTTCGTGAAGCTCATTCTAATCAGGAGACAACACACATAGAAGATTTCAGCTAGAAGCCAGATGAAAAGGCCCTGTGGTTCTTGGGATGCAGTGGCAATGGAGATAGTAATGCCCCTTTATGGGCATTTCCACTGATAAGATCTTTTCAGTTTCTGATGTTGAACCATTTGACTTTATTTTCTGCCTATTGGTGACACTTGGTGAGCAGTTATTGCTGCTGAGGAAGAAGGGTCTCTTTTCCACAAGGATTCCTCTCTACAAGATGAGGGGCTATGGGTACTGGTCTGGAAGCAGGGCTGGGAATTTGGGGAACACTGCTATTCCCAAGGCTCTTGGACTCGGGGTCCTGGGCTGTCTCCATCAGGACCTGAGGGGAGATAGTAGTCAGTGTGGTGGCATTGATTTCACTTGCCTAGTCCAGGCCGTCTCCTGCCTTGCTACTTCACCAAAACTGGCCTGCCTAGGTAAGCATAAATCTTCTTAATAGAGCATGAAAGAATGGGAACAGATCTGGTCATAACTTCTTTGGGAAAAGTCGCCTATCTGCTAAATATTCATTTGGCCAAATTTCAAATACACATAGGCTAAATTCTATATGTATGTATGTATAAAACCTTTTTTAAGCATTTGTTTTCCAGCAACCTAAACAAAAGTGCCAGGAATGCTAACGTCGTAGGTCTCTTGTGTAATTTAAACTATGCTTTTTTCATCCTGGCTCAATGAGCAGCAAGGAGACTCAATTTCAGTTCAGCAATCTGAAAAAATAAAGCTATTTCAGCTCAAAGTCTTTTATTGTGTCTTGGTTCCTAACTGTTTAAAACCACAAATACCCACCCATGGGGTAGTTGAGGAGAGATAATTTGGAATTACAAGTTTATTCCATTTTCCCCCCCTACTACAACCTAAGTATCAATAGGCCTGAGTTCTAGGTTAACAAGATGTAGTAGACATTAGAGGCCTATAGTCAAGGGCCCTGGGATCCTAAGATCAGAGATTTAGATCTGGAAGTAACTTTAGAGGCCTCCCCCTCATAATATTTATGAGAAAACTATTACAGATGAGAAACTGAGGCACCTAGAGGTTAAATAAGTTGCCCTAGGTCACACAGATAGTAAGAGGCAGAATTTGAGCCTAGGTTCCATCACTCCAAAGCTGGGGCTCCTTTTGTTTTAGCACATTGCCTCTCTCAGAGTTCAAATCCTGGTTCTAAAACTTACTAGCTCTGAGACCCTGGACTGGTCACATTACCTGAGTCTGTCTTTATGTGTAAAATGGAGATGATAATAACTGCCTCAAAGGGTTGTGAAAAAAGTTCCTTCTTCCCCTTAAAACACAACGTTAATATGAGATATTATTGTTTGGACCAGTCTGGCCTCTGTTTAAATCAATAGCAAAAAAAAAAAAAAAACCTTCCTGAAAAAGTTATGATTGGATCCGTTTTTTGCTGTCTCATGTCTAGACGCACTCAGTAGCAAAGCACTGTTCAGTTTTTCATACTTTACTGAGTCCTAGCGATGGGAAGTGGTATCTGTGGCAGAATCTGGCTCCTGTGACTTGACTTGACTATAAATTGCTTCGAGTCTTATCTTTAAAATCAATGTGTTGATACCATGTTGGCATTCTTTTACCAGTGAACTCATTTCTATATCTCGTGGCTGAACATTCTTCTCCATTAAAGTGTCATAAATTCTTTATTTCTGAATTATGATGGGATAGAGAAATTAGAACATGCACTCCAAGTGCGACTGGGGGGCCCCCAGGAAGGGGAGGGGCTGGGATGCATTGTCTAGGCCTTGAGAAAGTCTTTCAGAAAATGTCAGCGTGTTCCTCCCAGCTTCCAGGCTATTCTGTTATAGTCACCAAATAATATATTTTTGCTGCTCACTTAAGCAGAGTACCTACAAATACATGGCCAGGGTAGATCTGAATTGAATTGTTTCAATCAGAAGGCTGAGGGAAAAGCTGTGAGTGCCTTCATCCCATGGTTGTATTGAATTCTGTTTTCTCACCAAGTAATCATGGGTAATGAGGTGTTAAATGAAGAATGGCTTGTTGCTATGAATGAGAACTCAGCTAGTACTTGTACGATTTCTGAATGGGAGGGAATCTGGGCTCGCGGTAGCAAGGTAAATGTAATGCCTGAGATTCTCTCTGTTCTCTTCGATTTTTCATGGTCTCTGTTTAATGGCTCAGGTTCCTGACTTACACTACAAGCTGGAATAGGGGCTTTGCTGCTTTCCTGTGGTGGTCTACTAAAATTAAGATCTTCAGCTGGACAAGATAGCCTTGGATTTCACCTTTCTTCCTTGCCAAAGTGACCTCCAAAATACTGACATATTTGACCCTTTATTCTTTCCCTTCCATTCTTCTGGTTCCTTTTTTTTCCCCTCTCATCCTCTTTCTGGGGGCCATGGTTCTGCCACCACATAAATCCACAGTTTTACCCTTGTGGATTTGGAATAGTCTGACTGATCCAGAAGATGGAAAAATCAGGTGAATTTTGTAGATTCAGTCAATTTTTATCTTTCTTTCCTGTCCCCAACCATCACATTATATTATTTTATTTTTACAAGTTGTTTCTCATAGATTGATTGTTCCATCCATTAGCATACCCAAAGTATTTTCATTCTTAGGCTGCTGAGACCACTTTGTAACTGATTTCCTAGAGATCTCTTTGTCATCTTAGAAACTCCCCCTCCCCAAAGATAAAGGGTCTGTTATTCAAAAACAAACAACTTTTCATTGCAAAATGTTATTCAAAGCAACTCTCAGATTCTTTTGGGCCTCCAGCAAGCAGGGCACTTTGCCCTTTGCCAATGGATAAATTGGAGCAGAGAGTGATTTTGCACTTAGCAACAGAGGATTAGACCTGAGGCTTCTGGGTTTCTAGAGTGCTTCTCTTGATGGTTACAGAGATTAACTAGTGAAATTTGCAGGGAATCGCTGCCCAAGGCAGGGAACAGACCATGAGACTCACTGTAGCAGACGGTAGCTTCCATTGGGGAGACTTCTCTGTGAAGACACTATCTCTTTCTTAATGAATAAATGATGTTAGAATCCATGGCAAATCTTTTCACTCCTATAGATGGTAAGATTATATTCCAAGAAAAATAATATGTTTACCTGAAAAAAATTATAGCAGATTGACTGTGAGGTTATCTCACACAGTTCATGAACTTCACATAAAATGTGCAAGCTACCATGTTATTATTAAGCTGTCCTTCTGTTCTGCCCTATTTTCAAAGTTTCATTGAAACAAATGAGGCAGAAATTTCATTCAGCACAGGATATCATTGAAACTGTCAACACTGCTTTTGTGTCGTTGTATTTGTGAGGTGCTGTCATGTGCTGGCTGTTTGAGCAAACCCTGCATGCCTACTGTGTGATATATTAAGTGCAATGAGGTTAGTAATATATCAATAAGCAATATGCACTTTCTGCGTGCCAAGAAATGTGTTAGGCACTATAGATATAGACAAAAATGAAACAGTTCCTGACCTCAAGGAGCTTATATTCTATTGGATTAACAACATCCATATAGAAGTAAATGCAAATATATATATACAAAGCACCTTTAAGGTAATTCTTGGCAGGAAGGAGGCAATAGGAGCTGGGAAGGATCGGGAAGGTCCTCTTGAAGGGGATGGAGCTTTAGCTAAGCTTTGAAAGAATACCAAAGCTATGTGAAAAACTGCCTGACCCTGAAAGAGCTTATAGCCTAAGTGAGGAAATATGATTTCAGTTCAGCAGATTTATTACAAGGCATGGTTTTAGTGGAAATGCAAAAACGAACAAGGAACTCATAAATTCTTCAGTCGGTTTTCAGTCATGTCTGACTTTTTGCTGGGATTGGGTACTGAAAGTAGGAAGGGAAGGGGAGGACAGAAGAAGGGAAAGAAGTGGTCTTTGGAGCTGAAAATTTGCTGATAGATATTCACTTCTTCTATGGTATTATTGAGTCTATCCAGAGGGGAAGGAATCAGGGACGGGAAATTGTAAGGAATAAAGAAACATAAGCTCTGAGGACTGATTACACAATCTTGTGATTGATATAAAAATTGAAAGCGATCCTACAAAATTTAGTCCTTAGAAAAGGAAGTCTGTAAGCCATTGATAGTAAATTAAACTTGGACTACAGAAGCATGCCAATGATTTTTCTACTTTATTTTTTATTTTATTAGAATGACTCAAGATGTCAGTTGTACAAGGTCATAGAAACATTCAAAAATAGTGTGGGGTTTTTTTCCCCAAATTTTCTTGCTGCCAACATCCATCAGTGGGCATTCTGACCTAGAAATGCATTCTGGAAAGCCAAATAAACCATTTCTCCTAACCTACATGATTTATAGGACACGACTGAGATGAGCATAGTGATCTGGCCAAATGAATTCAATTACAGTAAAATTCCAGTAGGCCAGAATCCAACTAACTAGAATACTCAATTAATTGAATTTCCCCATCCCTGCACATGCTTTGTGAGTGAAAGAAACAAATGATCACAAAATAAGTCATCAGTGAGGATTTATTTAATTTAAACAAACAAAAACACTTTGTCCTTGATGAAGCAGAGACTGGGGTAGTAAGTAGCATGATAGAATGGGGAAAGCACTGAATTTGGTGTCACAGGGCCTGTGTTTGAATCCCAACATTATTACTTTATTTCTTGTATGATTCTAGGCAAGTCATTTTTCTACTCTGTCATCTGCAAAATGGGAGGTAAGGGAGGGGAAGACTGGAAAAGTTTAAATCCTGTGACTCTTTAGCTTTCTGTATCCCCCTACATCTTCTATGTTCATAGTACCATTTAGCAATCATTCTGATTTGTGGCACTGAGATATTTATGGATCCTTAGTCATTAGAGAAAGATTAAACATTATGCCACTACATGACAAGTGAGTTTAAGAGACTTGGTAATGATGTCAAAGTTATACCTCTTCACACCTGACTCTTTCCTTTCTTTTCTGAAACCAATGGAGAACCAGGCTGTCACTTAATTAACCAGCTAGGGATTATAGTCTATATTTTGATCACCAGCCAGTGGTGACCAGACTACCAGCTGGCTAGAGAAGAAGACATTCCATGTCTATATGAAGGCTTTCCCAACAGATGCATGATATCCCACCACTCACAAAAGAGACTCAGACTACACATGAGAAGCCTACCCTACCCGCCCACTGCCCTAAGCTCTTCCAGGGTGGAAGACGCTGGCTCTCGGTTCTTACGTAGATCTAGGAATGTGATCTGTAATATGATTACTTAAAATTAGTAAAATGGAAAAATCACTGATTTCTGCTCTGAGTCACCACTCTGCCTTTGTGAAGATATCACCCTGCCTCTTGACCTCTTGGATAGCATAAATCCGGTCTTGAACCCATGCCCTAAGAGGAATGGTTATAAAACTAGCTACAAATATATTTTACTTTTTACCAAGGCAGGAGAGAGAATTAATGTATTTTATGAAGACCTTTTTAAAAGGGGTTTCTCATTAGAATACAAGCATCACAACACAGTGGAAAGAGTGCTAGGATCTGGATTTGAGTCCCTGATCTGCCTCCTTCTTTCTTTGTGATCTGGGACAAGAAGCTCTATCTTTGGAGGACTTAGTTTCCTCATCTGTAAAAGGCAGAGAAAGGACTAAATGACCAAGTCCCCTTCCAATTTTATGTCTGTGATCCCATTATCCTCAACCTACCCAGCCCTCCCCCCCCCCACCAAAAAAAGATCCAGAGTATCACACTCTCTAATTATTCTGTAAAATTAAAGTTTCATTGTACCAACCTGAAATGTTTGTAATTGAAATTCTCTACATTTCTAAGTATTGTCTGAATTTTATTGACCTCTGTTTACTTTTTAAAATGGGATTTTCCTCTAGCAATAGTCTTTTAATTTTTTTTAATTTTATTTATTTTTAATTTATGGAATAAAACAAGCATTTCCATAACAGAGTATAATAAAGAAAAATGATTACATGTGAAACTGTGAATCTATTATAATGTTTAGAATGATTTTATTATATATATACACACACACACACACACACACACACATTTGCATCTGATAACAGTAGTTTTTTTATAAGGTTAACCAGGAGAATAAGGGGGAAGGGCCTTTTTTTTTAACCTGAAAATAGAAATAATATTTCCAAATATAGTCAATTCACAGTTTTATTAGGGACTGCCTACTAGCTGGCGGGCTCCATGAGGGCAAGGACAATCTCTTATCACAAGTTAACATCTCCCTTTCCAACTATCATAGGACTCTGCACACAATTAGTATTTAATTTATTGGATTATTGAATTTGTTGACTTTATAGTTGGTGGGTTATCTAGGCTAGAATTGTTGGCTAGGGAGCTCCAGCGTTGGCAGCTAACTAATGACACTGTTTAAATATATTTTGATATTGTCTACACTTTTTAGCTTTCCTTCTAATGCAGTGTCACACATAAATGGGGCGTTTCCTAACTTTATTAGCATCATTCTCAACCCTACCCCCAACTACGGGCAGGCCAGGATGACAACCTTTGTTTTTGTTGTTCAGTCGTTTCAGTCATATCTGAATCTTTGTGATCCCATTGGGGGTTTTCATGGCAGAGATACAGGAGCAGTTTGCCATTTCCTTGTCCGGCTCATTTTACAGATAAGGAAACTGAGGCAAACAGGGTTAAGCGACTTCCCCAGGATCACAGAACTAGTGAGTGTCTGAGGCCAGATTTGAACTCACAAAGATGAGTCTTCCTGACTCCAGGCCCAGCACTCTATCCATTGAGTCACCTACCTGCCAGGATGACCTTTAGCCTTTGGTAAACTGCCAGCCGCTGTTTTGACAGTCAACAAAATCCTATGGAACACCCCTTATCTAGGACTTCTGCTTCTCCTCATCTTCCTCTTTCTCAGCCCTTGAGCATTTCTTTGTTTATTGACATCAAAAGCGGATGAAACTTAAATTAATCAGTTTGGGAACTCATTAGCAACTGTGGCAAAGAATCACCAAATATGGAAGGTTAAAGCAGATGCTTGAAGACAATATTTTAACAGCTGTAGATTTTGTGATTGCTGTTGGCCTTATACCACATTACCATTTTTTAGACCATTCACCATTCAGACTGTATCCCGGTCTGAATCCTAATTGAGAGGGCAAGAATCATAGGATCATATGTGTGTATGTGTATGTGGGAGAGACTTGAGGCAAGAGGGACCAATTAGTAAGCCATTGCAGTAGCCCAGGCAAGAGGTGATGAGGTTGTGAACACTGTGATTGTGAACCTATCAGGCTGCAAGGATGGGTGATATCTTGGCAGATATAGTGCATTTTGGCAGAGGATTCGGTTTGGTTTTAGACACACTGAGTTTGAGATGTCCCCAGGGCATACATTTTTTTTTCTGTCACAAGGTTAGGCCATTTTAATGTGACCTAAGACAAGCAGCTGAAGCAGAAACCATGAGAAAACATTTGCCTTTTTTCTTTACAGCCAAAAAAAGAGATTAAAAATGAAACAAAACCACTATAGATATTGGGGGGGGGGGGAAGTGGTTTTATACGTGTAGTATAACATTATAAACTCAAGATAGCTCATGGATAAAAAGGTGAACTCATATCCATCACCTATCTCTTCAAAAAGATTACATGGAACATCCATCTAGTCAAAACCAACATACTCTCCATTGAAATGTCATCAGGTTTTTCCAAGAAGACTCTGGCCTGCATATTTGCCCTGGGATATGCTTAGAAGGCTCTGTCACTGACCAGATGACATGATAACCCCCCAGAATCTATTCAAATTGCACAGGGGAAAAGTTGTTATAACTTTCGGGGGGGGAGGGGTTTCTCTGTGGCTTGTTGTTTCTTCTTCTTCCTCCTCCACTCCTCCATCTGCTTAGAAACTACCCTGACCACCAAAGTCCTCTTGGCTTCCTCTACTGCCTGCTTAGCCAATGAAACCACCATGGCTGCCACTGGGCTTGGCCCAGTCCAGAGTTATTTTATTTCCATCAATCTCCCAATCTTCCGATGGCCTCTTTCATAGTTTTAGCATCTTCTTCTGAGTTGAAACCCACAAAACCAAACCTTCAGACAACCCTGTCTCCCTTTCTGTGAATATCCTGGCACCAACTCAGTTGTAAAATGAATCTTTCAGTTTCATTTTAGAGCCAAAGACTTTGGAGCCATTGAGTTCCAGAGCCTTTTCCACATCTTCAACTGGTTTACATTCTGTATAGCCAAACTTCCTCGTACCAATTTGGATGTCCACAACTGTAAGGTCCTTTTAAAATTTTTTTAATTTTTTTTTTCTTTTTTTGCAAAGAAGTCTGTGATGTCAGTTTTTAGCTCAGAAGTGGCTTCGTTGAAGTTCATATTGCCAGTGAAAAGATTGCTATTTGTAGGTGCTTCAGCTTCTAATTTCTGTTTCTTGGCTTGAGGAGCTTCCTGTTTGCCCATTTCCTTTTTCTTCTTCCCTTATGCTTCTTTGATGGGCACTTTCTCTTCTTCCTCCTCATCTTCCTTCTTCTCCTCTTCTTTGTCCTCTTCATCTTTGTCTTCTTCCTCCTCCTCCCCCTTCTCTAATTTCTTGGCTTTCACAGAAATAGCCTTCCTTTTGGCAGGTATGGTATCCATAGCTGCTTCTCCAGACTCATTCTCATCACTATCATCTTCTACCTCATCCTCTTTCTCTTCCTCCTCAGAGTCTTATTTGGCTGGAGCTGCTCCCATTTTTGTGTCTTTGGACTGTTCAAATTCTTCATCCTCCTCATCTTCCCTGTCTTCTTCAGATTCACTGCCCTCTTTCTTGGCATTCTTCCCATTTTTTTGCCTGTTTGGTTAGGGGTGGGGGAGCTGCTGCTTTAGCCGGAGTGTCTTCCTTCTTATCTGGTGTAATGACAGCTTTGGCTGGGATCGCTGCTTTCTTGGCAGGTGTGGTGGCAGTAATGACTCTTTTGGCTGGTGACACCTATCTACAAGTGTGGGTGGAAATGGAGGAGAAATATAGGATTATAATTGAGGGGAAAATGGTGTCATGAAGGTTTATAAGGATGGAGGAAACATAGTTTGTCTGTAGTCAGCCAGAAAGGAACCAGTATTTGGATTAAAGAGAGAGTATGATTAAGGGATAATCTACTGGAGAAGAAAGGAAGGGATGGGATCAACAGCGCTGGTAAAGGGGTTGGCCTTGGCCAAGAGAAGGTCACTTCATCGTCGGTCAGTAAGCGTGTATTAAATACCTTTTATGTGCCAGGTACCATGCTAAGTTCTGGAGATACAAAAAAAGGCAAAAGATAGTCCTCAAGTAGCTTACAGTCTAATAGGGGAAGACAGTAAGCAAACAAATATTTACAAACTGTATACTGAATGATTGACTTTGGGGAGGTTTGAGGAGAGAAGAGAAGGTGTAGAATGCAATGAAATAGTAAATCAGTTAGGAAGTAGTTAAAACCTTGCAGAAGTGAGGGCGTAACTGAGGTAAGGTAACATCAGTACGATATATTTGCTAAGTAAGACAGAGGGAAAGCAAATGTTTTCCAGAAGGAAAAAAAAAAACCCCATCATATTCTTTTCAGAAGACACATCTATAGAGTCATTGAATAATTATTTGGGAAAGTAGGGTATTAACTTGAACAAAACTCTAAAATGGCAGTGTTTCTATAGTAAGGGACTAAACATGTCTCATTTTTGTCTCCCTATCTTTGTAGCATCTGAAAACTCCCAAGTGCAAGATAAGAAGGCTCCTGCACCTGGCCGCCCCACCTCTGCTGCTTTAGGACAAAATCGCAACGTACCAGGAAACAAACCAGGTGAGCCAATCCAGAGATCGATGCCAAAATTCCACGGAGTAACCCACAGACCTGGGGATGGCACAGGAAGATATAGTCTGGCCTGGGGAGCATGTGGGTCCATGGAAATAAATGTAAATGTCTACCCATGGGTTAAAAAAAATCAAGTTCCCAAAGACATGATGGGGAAGTTGTCATGGCTAGACCACCATTTACAAGAAAAAAAGATCCGCAGTCTGCAAGCTTCATAGGGATAAAAAGTATGAAATGGCAATCAAAAAAGCAAGGCTAACTTTGGCTGCAGTGAGAGCCAGTGTCCAAAATAGAGAAGGTTAAGACCTTGTTATAATCTGCCATGTCCAGTTCTGGACACCACCATATTTTAGGAAGGACATTTATAACCTTGAGAGTGTCCATTGGATGGAAGTCAGGATTGTGAGACCTTAGCACCATCTATGTGAGGATCACAGGATGTTTAGCCTACAGAAAAGAAAATTTGGGGAAACTCGATAGATGTCACCTAGTAATTGGGAGACTGTCATGGAAGAGGGATTAGATTTGTTTTGCTCATCACCTAGAAGCAGAACCAGGACTAATGCGTGGGAACTGGTAAGAGGCAGACCTTGGTTCAATGTAAGGAAAAACTTTCTAAAAATTAGGTATATCCAAAGTGGAATTGCTGCCTTGTGGGTAATGGGTTCCCCATCGTTAGAGACTCAGTGGTAGGTTGGTTGGCTACTTGTTGGGTATTTTGGAAAAGAGTTTCTTATTCAGGTACAAGTTGGACTAATTGACCCCTGAGATCTCTTCCAGTTTGTGAAATTATGCCCCCCCTCAAGCACCATTCTCCAAATTTTTAAAATTGATTACTCCCTAAGAAAGTTCTTGAGCACACACTCCCATATATGTATATCTGCTTATTTATAAATTATGCATATGTATTACCAAACTAATAGTCATGGACATTATAAAACTAACCAAAATAGTAGTTACATGAGGTAAATAACATTTTGAAAATATTTTATATTCAATAATAATATTTTGCTCTAACTGAAAATATAATTAATGAAATGTCAAATAATGACATGTATAAAATTATTAAATTATATTTAAAATATAAATAATGAAATGAAGTTTTAATGAAAGCAATGTGATTGGATATATTGATTTAACACCTTTACTGTAATTCAAAGGTCTACTTGTGACTTTGATTTATTTTCAATACTTGGTTTTAATGGTTATCATTGCTGGGAAGAACTCACCAAGATAGAAATATATGTATGTATATGTACACATACACACACACACACACACACACACATATGTATATATATACATATATACATATATATATATATTTGTTGTTGTTCAGTTGTATCCAACTCTTCATGACCCCATTTGGGGTTTTCTTAGCAGAGATACAGGACTGGTTTGCCATTTTCTTCTCCAGCTCATTTGACACATGAGGAAACTGAGGCAAACAGGGTCAAGTGATTTGCCCAAGGTCACACAGCTAGTAAGTGTCTGAGACTACATTTGAACTCACAAAGGTCAGTCTTCCTCACTACAGGCCTGGTACTCTATCCACTGAGCCATAAATACAAATTGAAGAAGGGCATAATTGCTGTACTTACTAAATGATGATCTTCATTTTCAGCTCCATCTACTAATTATGCAAAGGATCTTTACTGAAATCCAACTAGCAAATTTCTCTCTTCTCCAATGTCTATCAGTTGTTCTTGCAAACTATTCACAGATTTCTGTATCATATTTTTAAACAGACAGACCAAAGAAGATAGCATATGTAAAGCATTTTACAAACCTTAAAGTGCTATATAAATGCTAGCTGTCATCATTGTTAATAATAATAATAAACAGGCTCAAAATCCACTAAAAGTCTTCATTTGGAAGATTTTTAAGCAGGTTAGAAAACTCTGTTTTTAGGGCTTCTTTTTAAGTGTAAAGATATAGGTGATACAGTTATATCATTTCTAGCAACCCAAAAAGAAGAGAATAAATTTCCAAGAGAAGAGGGTGGTCAGTAGTGTCATATACTACAGAGCCACAAAGAAAAATGAAGTTTGATAAAAGTCCAAGATATCTGACAAATAAGGCACCAACTGGTAACTTAAAAAAGAATAGTTTTAGCCAAGTGCAGAATCAAAGATAACAAATATAGGAAGAACATAGGAGACTAGAAAGCTAGGGTGCCCTTGATGATGCCCTAGGGCAATTCTGAAGATGTAGATCACAATCTATCCATGTCTATTCTTCCTGTGTGGCTTATTCCGTCCCACCAAAACTGAAAAGAGAAGAGGGACAGGCTGTTACTCACCAGACACTGCCCCAGAGTTCAGACCACCCTTTTCCAATGACGTAATGTGGTGTGCAAAGTGTGATTACCCTGGGGAGGGGAGAGAGAATTTTCCTTTGTGGGGATCCAGATCATGGTTAGTTTAAAACCATTTTAAGGGGTTCAACCTCAGTGTCAAAAGGGAGCAGTTCAGAGTTTGCATGCCCACAATCAGAGTGTGGGAGGGAGAATGTTGTACAGTAAGGGGCAAATGGAGAGAACAGAATTCTGTTGGTGACAAGAGGGTAAAAAGTGACCAATATTCCTATCTTCTGATTGGCCAACCCTTGGAATTATGCCACAGCCCCTCTGGGGTCATTCATATTGGGGGTTTTCAGGCTCCCACTTGAGATATCATGACCCCAAACCACTATAACTATTTCTCCCTTCCACTCAATTGAATTTTTCTTAATTAGTCCTTCTATTATTTTCACATAATGAATTGCAAATCAGATTTGAGGATGAATTTCATGCTGCTTGCCCCACTTGGTAGTGTTTGTCTTGGACGGTGGTTGCACTTAAGGCCAAAATTGCTAGTTATGGCTCTGCCCCCACCCCCAATGCTCTGTTCAAAGCAACATAACAGTAGATTTAGATGTAGTTGATAAATGACTATAGCCCTCAAAATATGAAATAGATTTCATTCATAAAATGAAATTTTTATGTTACTTTGCTCAGTATTTCATTAATGTTGATTTCTTCTATGACTTTTTCAAAAATCATTTTTAAATGTTTTTACATTTAGTAAATTGTAAGGAGAATTATGCCCTCCCCTCCCCTTGCTGCATAATGACAGTGTATTTTCACCAAGATTTCATTTGTGTACAGCACTTGAAGTGTTAGGTGTGTGTCCTGCTGGGGTACAAAACAAGCAAGCAGCTACACACAATACAAACATAATCTCAGCTCCTGTGCTCACAAATTGTTCTGTTTGGCTGAGAGAGAGCATGTCGAATAATACAATGATAAAAACCCAGTGGGAAAAGCATAATGATAGCCTGGCTGTAAAGGAAGGTGCTACTTGTGTTCTCGGAAACCCTTCCTTCTTCTCTGTCCTAGATAGAAGTCTGTTTACTGATCAACAGTGAATTTGGTGGGACCAGAGAGAAAAAAAAGGCAGCTACAGAACCCCGGAGAACAGTCCTCCTTTTCCTAACTAGGGACAGGGAACCTGCAGCCTTAAGGCCACACGCGGCTTTCTGGGTCCTTGGGTGAGGCCTTTTGATTGAATCCAAGTTTTATAGAACAAATCCTTTTATTAAGAGGATTTGTTTTGTGAAGTTTGGGCTGCACTTGAGGACTTAGAGGGCCACATGTGGCCTTGAGGCCTCAAGTTCCCCGCACCTCTAGGCTTTCATATTGTGTTATTGGAAAGGCAGTCTTGATTTAAAAAAAAAAATTGAACTTCAGTTTATAATCAAGAAAGAGAAGTAAAGGCTGTTAGAGGAGAACCTAGGTAGACATGGAAGGAAGAACTGATTTGCATAATCAACAAAAAAAAAAACCCTGGAATTGAGTGTATTGGGTTTGCCCAGCTCTTCTTCTGACTCATCCCAACCCCCCACTGAGGGGTGGTCACTTGAAGAGTGGAGGCTTACTGGAGGACAAGCAGCTGTCAAGATGACCTTCTTACCCCTGTACATACTGCTGAAGCATTTCTTACTTAGCCCCTGTGCTAGGAAAGAAAGTTATTTACTTGGGAACTTTGTCTGACCCAACTGGAAGACCAGAAAGCCAAGTGGAAGGAGCTTCTGATTGGAAGCCAAAATACTTGTCTGAAGTCATAATGCCCAACCAGCTTTGTTTCTAACCTCAGTTTCTTTAGCTGCAAAATGGAGATAATACCACTTGTGTAACTTACCTTACTGGGATGTTGTGAGGATCAAATGAGATATTGCCAGTTTTCCCTTGTGAGGCTGGTACCCAACCTTTTGTTTAAGGCCAGGTATCATATTTTAAGAAAAACACGAATAAGTTGTGTGGTCAGAAGAGGGCAGCTCCCGTAGGGAAGACATTTAAAAGCAAGTCAAATTCAATTCATTCATTCGACATGCATTTGTTAACTACCTACTACTCTCAGAAAGCTTAAGTCATGAAGACAAAAATGAAACAGTACCTGTTCTTCAATGGAGATGAGGGTGTGTGTGTGTGAATTCTACCAAGGAGAAACAGTGGGGGCACTAGCAACTAAAGGAATCATGAAAGTCTTTGAATAGCAGGTGGCCTTTGAACTAACACTTAAGGGAAACTAGAGATTCTGCAAGACAGGAGTGAAGAGAGAACGCGTCCCAGGCATTAGGAACATCTATGTATGACAACACCAAGGTAAAGAAAGAACCATTTATGGAAAATAGCAATTAGATTGGAAGTTTGCTGGGAAATAAAGTATGCCAATAGAGTTTGTAATGCCCAGGAAGCCTGGAAAGGTAGTCTGGCATCCCACTGTGAAGGATTCTGAATGCCAGAGGAGTGGCTCTTTTGCCCTAGGGACAGTGGAGAGCTACTGGAGTTTCTTGAGAAGTGGTATGATCAGACCTACACTTATGAATGGTCAATTTGTGTGGAAGATAGACTGAAGAGGGGAGACATTAGATGCAAGGAGACCAGGTGGGAAGGAGGCTATTGCTATAGTGTGAGTGAGAAGTGATGAGGCCCTGGGCTTGGGTGATAGAAAGAAACAGATGTGAGAGATGTTAAGGAGGTGAAATCAACAGTACCTCACTGGATGGGGAAGGGGACAGGTAGAGAGAATGACTGTGAAGAGTCAAGAATGACTCCCAGATTGCAAAAAGGGTGATTAGAAGAATGGTCTTGCCCATGACAGAAATAGAACAATCAGGAAGAGGCATCAGGTAGAGGAAAAAAAAAATGATTGGTTTTCTTTTGGACAAACTGAGGTTGAAATGCTGATTGGACATCTGTATGTAGATGCCAAGCAGCTATTATCTTTATTCAGACATCTCCAAAATCTACATATCCATCCCTCATCTACATCCTGATTTTAGAGTTTTCTGCCTGAAGGCGATACCTAAATCCATTAGAACTGTTGAGATAGAGTATATAGAGAAGAGGACCCATGACACAGCCCTGCCATATACCCACACATAGTAAGGTGTATGATATATGATGCTGATGTATGATGGTCAAGTAAACTAAGAAGGAAACCAATTAAAAAGCCATTGCAGTAATCTAGGCGTAAGATGATATGGCATCAACTAAGGTGGTGGCTGGGTGAGTGAAAGAGTCAAATGTAAGAGATGTACATGAAGTAGAACGGGCAAGATTTGGCAACTGATTGGATATGGCGGGGTGAGAGAAAGTAAGAAGTCAGGAATAACACTGAGATTGCAAACATAGGAGACTGGAAGGTTGTGGTGGTGGTGGTGATTGTTCAGTGTTATCTGACTCCTCATGAGCCCATTTGAGGTTTTCTTGGCAAAGATACTGGAGTGGTCTGCCATTTCCTTTTCCAGTTTCTTTTTCAGATGTAGAAACTGAGGCAAACAGGGTGAATTTACTTGCCCTGAGTTATACAGCTAATAAGTGTATGAGGTCAGATTTTAATTCAGGTCTTCCTGACTCCAGGCCTGGCACTGTGTCCGCTAAGCCACCTAGCTGCCCCAACAGATTGTAGCGCCTATGACAAAAATATGGAAGTTTGGAAGAAGTTTGGTTGAAGAGAAAAGAAAATAAATTCTGTTTTGGACATTTTGAATTTGAGATGTCTTGGACATCTAATTTAAAATGCACAATAGCGTAACAAGTATGGAAATATGTTTTGTGTGACTGCACGTGTATAATCTATATCAAATTGCTTACTGTCTCACAGAGGGGGAGGGGGTGAAGGAGAGAATTTGGAACTCACAATCTTAAAAAATGAGTGTTAAAATTGCTTTTACATGTAATTGGAAAAAAATAAAATATTATTTAAAAGTAAAGTAAAATAAAATATACAATAGGCAATTTTTAATGGGGAATTGAAGCCCAATAGAGAAATTGGAGCTAGATGGATAGATCTCTGAGTCCTCTGCATGGGGAGGATGATTAAGCCTGTGGGAGCTGATGAGATCACCAAGAGAAAGAATGTAGCAAGAAAAAAAAAGAGGACTCAAGACAGAGCTTTGAGAAAACCCACAGTTAGAGAGTATAAAATGGAAGAAGACTGAGAATAAGCCGGCAAAGGAGAACTAGGAGAAAACAATGTTGGAAAACCTCAGTGTGAGAGACTGCATTCAGAAAAATAGTATAGATGATGTTGTCAAAAGCTACAGATATCAGAAGGATGAGGATTAAAAAAAGACCATTAGATTTGGCAACAGGTTGGTAATAACTTTAGCTAGAGAAGTTTCAGTTGAGAGATAAGGTTGGAATCCGGATTGCAAAGGGGTGACTAGTGAGTAAGAGAAAACAGAAGTTGAGTGAATGAGTGTAGAAAGGCATTTATAGAAATTTGGGTTTGGGGTTTTTTTTTCCTCTGAGAAAGGGAGGAGACTATAGGATGATAGCTTGTGGGAGTAATTTAATGAAAGTTATTTGTCTGGAAGAGGTTTGGGGGTGTTTGAATGCAGTGGAGAAGGAATCAGTTGATAGAGAGGCTGAAGATTGGGGGGAGGGGATGATTGAGATTGCTATGTGCTGGAGATGTCAAAGGATGAGCTCAAGTGCTCATGAAGAAGGGCCAGCTCTTTGTCTGAGACTAAAGGAAAGGAGGAGCTAGTGGAAGATGATGTCAAACAGTTGTGAGATGAAGCAATGGGGAGAAGAAGGAGTTTGTGTTGAATGGTCTCATTGAGAGGAGGTCCTTGACTGAGAGTAGGTGAGAAGGAGAAATTTTGGGAACCTTGAGTAGAAAAGAGAAGGTTTAGAATAGCTTCTCTGGAGGGTAGGATAGAGAATCAATTAGAGATGATTAGAAGGATTGCCAGCTGATACAAGGGCACATTTGAAGTTGGATGTGAATTTATAATATTACTTAACATAGCTGTATGACTTCCATTTTCAATTGAAGATTGAGGCATGAGAAAAGGCCACTGGATTTGGCAATTAAGAGATTATTGGGGAAGCAGAGCTGGGGTTTAGAAATGACAGGAAGAACTACTACCCCCTATCCTTAAGCAATTCTAGAAAACATAACCAAACTAAAACCTGATTAGGAAAATTAGGAAATCAAAGTGGGGAAAATCAATTAGTTCTTGTTCTAGCCTAGGTTGGCATAGGGAAAGAGAGGCCTGTGGACACGAGGGACAGGGTTTGGCCAGGAGCATACCATGCACAGAACATGTTACTAAACTGTAACTTACAGTTTAATGGGGAGATAAGACAATGACACAGTTATTATGCAATATTCTGTATTATATTTAAATAAATTACATTAGAGGAGTGTAAAGCTAAGTATTGTGTATGGTCCAAGTGAAGGAAGAAAGGAAAGGAGGGAAGAAAGAAGGATGGAGGGAGAGAGAGAAGGAGCTACTCCTCCACCCCACTTCAGCTTTACACAAAAATGGGCATATCCTCAACTTTGCCATTACCCACAGATGTACCACCTCCATGTTCAAGAATTCTGAAATTCCCTTATCCAACCATAATCAATTGACTTTTCACCTCTCCCTCTGCCTTCCCTTCCACAACCCTACTCTTCATCACCACCATGACCTCCAATCCATTGACCCCTCAATTCTCTCCCAGGCCATCTCCCCTGTACTAGCTACTCCCTCCTCTTCTCCCCATCTTGATTCCTTGGTGAATCAATTCAACTTTACACCATCCTGCTCTCGGCCAGTTATGCCCAAGCAAGCCTTAGTCTTGGATCTTTTCCACTATCATCACCTTCATTCCCACACATGTGCTGTTGAAGGAAGGTGGAGAAAATCACAGAACCCCTCTTACTGGGGTTTCCATTACAAGCAGATTTACATTGCTTAACTTCAACTGGGCCTTCACTGCTGCTAGGCAATCCTACTCTACCTCCCTTACCAACTCACTGTCCTACTCTCCGCAGCAGCTATTCCAGACTTTTTCAGTCCTTGTCAGACCTGCGGTCCCCACTCTCTCAGCTCTGTCATCCCCATTTTTTCACTTATTTTCAATCTTTCCCTCTCTACTGGCTCATGTACTGCCTACAAACATGCTGTCTCCCCACCCTGAAAAAAACCCTCACCTGATCCTTCCATCCCTGCTGTCATCCTATATCTCTTCTGCCCTTTGTAGCTAAACTCCTTGAAAAGGCAGTAGGTACCCTTACTTTGTCTCCTCACTCTCAAGGCCTTTCACTGGAAGTGCTCTCTACAAAGTTATTTATGATCTCTTAACTGCAAAATTCAACAGCCTTTTCTCCATCTTCAATCTTATTTATCTTATATGTAATTTCCTTTGTATATATTTGCTTACTTTTTGACTTCCCCTTTAGATTGTAAGTTCCTTGAGGGCAGTGACTGTCTTTTGCTTCTTTTTGTATCCCCAGCACCTAGTACCGTGTCTGACATGTCAGTACTAAATAAATGTTTATTGAATTGAAAGAATTATCACACTCACAATCCTGATCATTGCATTGATGTATTGTAGAAAGGCAAGGTTTACCTCTGACCTCAGCCTCAGAGGTTAAGGAACAATACCTCCCCTCCCACCCCCACACATACATAGTTTCCCTTAATAACTTTAGTTATTCAGTCATTTTTAGTCATACCCTACTCTTTGTGACCCCATTTGGGGTTTTCTTGACAAAGATATTGGAGTGTTTTGTCATTTCCTTTTCCAGCTCATTTAACAAATAAGGAAACTGAGGCAAAGAGGGTGAAGTGACTTGCCCAGGATCACACAGCTAGGAAGTTTCTGAGGCCACATTTGAACTCATGAAGATGAGTCTTTCTGACTCCAGGCTTGACGCTGTATATATCCACTTAGCTTTCCCTCCCTCAATGACTACCAGGCCTCCAATTTTCCCTCAGAAATCCCACCACTTCCTATTTACATGAACATGGGCAAGTCATTGAAACCTCATTTTGAGAATCAAATGAGATAATATATCCAAAAGTGATTTGTAACTCTAAAACACCATATAAATATAAGTACCTGTTGCTATAGTGAATATAAAGATAAACTTGGCATTTGGGGGATAACACAATGCTTTGGCCAAGCTTTCACATAGTCTCCCACAAGGTACTCACTGTCCCGTGCATTCATTAAATGCCTCATCAAAACAAAATGCCCAATAGAGTGTAGAGTAAGTGAAAACTGGATCACGGAGAATCATAGAATATCGGAGCTCAGAGATGATCTAGGTCAAATCCTTCTTTTGATGGAGGAGGAGGAAATGAAGGTTCCAGTGAAAAGACTTGACTAAAGTCTTTGAGGTAATGACCTGTGACAGAGTCAAGCCAAAAGCCTAGGATGTGAGAGGAAGGGTGGCACAGTGGAAAGAGCGCCTGCTCTAGAATCAGAAGACCTGGGTAAATGATGCCTGTGTGACCTTGAACAAATTGCTTAACCTCCTGGGGCCTCAATTTTCCCATCCATAAAATGGAGACATTGGATTAGATGGCCTCTGAAGGCCAGCTAGGTGACCTTAGGCAAATCATTTGACTTCATAGGGGCCTCAATTTCTCACCTGTAAAGTGGAGTTGGATTAGACCCCCTCCCAAATCCCTTAGAGCTTTAACAGTGCAAAATTCATTAGCTTCAAGAAAAGACTAAAGATATATTCATGACTGATAGATCTATGATAGGTTAATCATGTTCTGCCTGGGCCTTTCCCACTTTATGCTTTGATTTACTTCCCTTTTAAAAAAAGATAAAATCTGCCTTTCTCTTGTTTCTGCCCCCTTTAACTAAGAATATATGATGATATAAAATGCTTCAATGAGTTAACTCGATTTTTAAAATTGAATTTCGCTGTATTTTGTTAGGACAGCTAGGTGTTACAGTAGATAGAGTAGTGGGCCTGGAGTTAGGAAGACCTGAGTTCAGTGTGAGGCATATACTAGCCGTTTGACCCTGGGCAAGTCTGCCTCAATTTCCTCCACTGTAAAATTGGGATAATAATAGGTACCTACCTCCCAAGGTTGTTGTAAGGCTCAAATGAGAACAAAGGGCTTAGCACAGTGCCTGGCATGTAGTAGGTGCTATATAAATGTTAACTATTTTTAGCTATTGTTATTAGTTTCCTACTGTCAACCTACATTTGGATAAGAGCTTTAGAGTTGGAGTCAGAAAACCTGAGTTCAGACACTTAACTAGCTGAGTGACCCTGGACAAGTCACTTAACACTCTTTGCCTCACTTTCCTCATCTGTAAAATGATCTGCAGAAAGAAATGGCAAACCACTCCAGTATCTTTGCTAAGAAGAGTTGGACACAACTGAAATGACTGAACAACACCACCATTAACCTGTAAAAAAAAAAAAGATGCTTTAAAATTTGCAAAGAAAGTGTTAGTTGTGTTCAAAGTACACTGATACTTCAATTTACTATGATAGTGATAATGTTTTTAAAACATAACTGAAATCTTTCTCTCCTACCCTAATTTTATTTTTATTTATCCTATTTTTCCAGACCCTCCACCTGTACTAAGAGTTGATGACCGACAACGGCTGGCCAGGGAACGGAGAGAGGAACGAGAAAAGCAGCTAGGTACCGCAGAATCAGTATTTGGTCTTTGAATCTGGATTGTTTTAGGACTGTGGCCAAGTCGCTGAACCCTTCTCAGCTTGAATTTTCTCATCTGAAAAATGGGGGTATCAATGGCACCTGTCTTTTGGGGTTGTTATGAAGATCAAATGAGATAATATTTGAGAAGTGCTTTGCAAACTTTGAAGCGTTATATAAATGCTAACTCTTGGTATTAATAATAAGGTCAAAGTGAATTACCTTTTAACCTGCAGGAAGAGGAGAATTCAACTTAGGAGACAAGTTTACATCTTAGTACTGTAACATAATACTGTACCATCGAGAGCAGAGCTGACTTTAAGAAGATGGATTTCACCAAATTTACCATGACTCTGGATTCCTGTATGACTGTGAACATGATTTTGTTTCAATGTTATATGAAACGTCATGGATATAATACTCAAATGATGAACTGATAGAAATAAGTGTTCAATGTGAAGTGGTAATTTAGACCATATCACAGAAATACACCATTTCCCCTCTTAACCATGTTTTCATCAGAGCTCTGTGTGACTCTTTAAAGTGCTCCCTATCTATCTATAGTTTATGTAAAAATGTATTTATGTGTGTATTGTATACATGTACATGTATGTGTTATATATACATATATACATACACACACACACACACACACACACACACTGAGGAGGCTTGTATCCATGTAAGAAGTTTAGCAACAAGAGCAAGGGAGGTGATCATCCCACTGTACCCAGCACTGGTCAGATAGTATCCTAGAATATTGTGCTCATTTCTGGGTGCCATATTTGAAGAAAACACTGATAAGCTAAAAACGAAAATCAGATTAATATGAGGAGCAATTGGAAGCAAGAGAGATAATTATCCTGGGGGGAAAATAAAGGAGGCTGGGGAGAGGGCAGGAGGAGAGGCAGATCAGCACAACAGCTGTTTAAAAACATTTGAAGAGCATCCACCAAAAAAAAAAAAAGATGGATTAAACATATTCTTTATTATACCAAAGTGAAGAATAAGAACCAGTGCACAAAAGTTACAAAGAGCAGGGATTTCAGCTCATTACAGAAAAGTCTCCTTACAATTAAGAGCTGTCTGAAAAATGGGCGGGTGAGTTGCCCTTCAGAGGTGGTATTCAAATAGAGACTGGATAAGGACCTCTCCCGGATAGTTTAGAAAGACCCTCATACATATAACCGACAGAAGGACTAGACTACCTGTAGGACACTTTCTAATGCAAAGATTCTGTGATTCTAGATAATCCATAAGTTTTTGATATCAAACAAAACCAATGGGAAATAATAGGAATAGCCAGCATTTGTATGGAAACACTTTCAAGTTTGCAAAATGGTCCTTTTTTTCAAACATGCACAAAGTTGTGGGGTTACACACAGTTATTGCCTTGCATAATTAATCCTAATACTTCTCCCCCCTCAGAGGCAATTGCAATGTAGCACATTATGTAGGGCTTACACATGACAGTCATCTATATTCAAAGATAGATACTGTGAACCAGTATTAGTCAGATTTTAGGGGGAAAAAACTCTTTTGTTGTTGTTCTGTATTGTTATTCAAGGTTAACATCACATGTTAAAAAATGTTAGAAGTAATATTATCTTTGACCCAGTGCCAAAAGAGTTGAACCATGGAATGGACTCCCCAGGAGGACTTTGCCCTCTGACCGTGTGCGTGAGAGCCTTCGTATTTGCCAGCCTGAGTAGTGAATGACCCAGCTGGGCAGAAAGATCTAAGTATGCGTTTGACACCTTTTCTCCCAAAGAGTAAATGAGAGGCTTTTTGCTTTCTTTTTTCTTATCCTTTTGTCTTCCAGAAAATGTGATCGATCCTATGCCAACTCCTTCTTAAAGAAAGTGCCTTACCTTAACGCTCATTTATACAAGGTCTCCAACATAAGATACTCTGTCTACCTTGGGAAGATAAAACGGCTGGTCAGCATGACTAAGTGGTTCCAGGGGAGCCTTATAAACCGAGGCTTACTTAGGTCACTGAAATCTTTTCAGAAGATGACCTATAACTTTTCCTGAAGCCACTGTATCGTGCCTTAACTCTTACAAATGTTTCAGTCTGGGAGCATGGCACCTATAGCTTCCAACCTCAGAAGGTGGTGCTTCCATGAAAAACCCCAATTTCCAAAACCTAGTGTTATGTAGCAGCAGGCTGATTATCAAATGTCCGTAAACACTCATCGTATTTTGTTTTGTGTCACCAGAGAGCAGCAGTTTATATTCCAACCCCATTCTATCCCATTTCCACCGTTGACCGCAACTGGACATTTCTTTTACCCCGAAGGGTTTTGTAAGCACAGAACTCAGCGAATTGTTGGAAGTGAAGGCACAGTAAGCTCTTGATTGTCTCTGTGTAGGTTTCCTGCACCATTATTAACCTGCGTGTATCTGAAAGCTATTTTCCCCTTGCTCCTGGTGAGAGAGGTTTAAGCTGCCTTGGTTGGTGTTAGTACAATTTCTGTTTTCTACTTCTCTCTCCCAGCCCTAATATGAGTCTGAGGTCCTTCCTCTTATGAATCTCACCCCAGGCTGCTGCTGCTGCAGTGTGGCTCAGGAATTTGCTTAGGAAACAAACCAGAGCTAAGCAGCAGAGTCCGGGAGAGAAAGCCAAGCTTACTTGGGAAGGGAAAAGGCTCTGAGCAGATGGATCTGATTAGTTGCCATATTGCATTGTACAAGCTATAATGGTCCTCATCATTAACACAGGTAATTGAGAAGTAGCCCTAAAACTATTTTTGCTCTAAAATTCAAACCCATCCAAGGAGTATAATACTTTGATTCAAGTAGTACAGGTCTTATGCTATTTATTACATGACTTTTGGAAATTACCAGGCAGATTTGTATCCACTAAAGGAAAACCCAAGTAAAAGTCCTCTGGGCAACTTCCTAAAACTAAGTTGCAGAAAAGGTATCCCCATCTATGTTTCTATATCTATAGATTTATGGAGTCTCCTCATCTTCAAATACCCTACACCCGTGAAATCACAAGTCAATTCAACATACCCATCACTGGGTTGAAGAATGGAAAAAGTTATTTTTTAAGAGCCCCTTCAAATCTTTCAACAATTCAACACATTTCCTACAGTATAATATTGTGCCGTGGAAGCAAGTTTAGTCTTTGTGGTGAACTACTGTACCATGTATGTTTTCTTCATAATTGGATATTATACTTTGGGGGGGGGTTAAAAACCAGATGAACTATTATACCGCTCTTTGAATTATTGAAATTAACCATCTTATTATTAAGATTTTTATTTATTTAGTCATTTTATTCTAATGAGCAATAATTTGTTTGCTTTTCTTCATTCATGATAATGAATGCATATACCATGTGTGTTATGTTAATAGTTTTTTAAAAACAGATTTTTCTATTTTCCATATGTTTCAAGGAGAGGTTTCAATTGCCTGGGTTATTAGATTAACTATTAAGGTTTAAAAAGGTTGACTTGGATAAAGGTCAGCTAACCAGTTTGATTAGCAGAGTATGTTAAGAAAGTAGGTTAAGCGCCTTTGAACAACAGCGTTGTTCCGGAGTGTTTTTGTTCCTTGGTTTCTCTATGGTCATTGAAGAATTTGAAGGAAAAAGTTCATCACTTCCCTGTCTCGGCATTATTCTAATTAAACAAATATACTGTGATCTTTATCTTCCAGTTTCTTCCTTCACCCTTGTAGCAGGAATTCTTACTCTTTTTCTGTATGACATGGATTCAATTAGCAGTCTGGTGAAGCCTATGAACCCCAAATGAGAATAATGTTTTTAAAGACATAAAAATATACATAGGATTGCAAAGGAAACCAATTATATATTGAAATGAAGATGTAATTTTTCCCCATCTAAGTTCATTTCCCTCCCCCAACCTTCATCCTGGCCTTGAAATTTAAGCCCCAGGTTAAAAACTCTTTATATGATCTTCACCTATTTTTTAAAGGGCAGCATATCTGAAATCATGTGAGATTTCTATCTGATTTAAGCTGAGGCCAAAACACATAAAAGTGACCTTCAATGACTTCAACAAGAAATAAACATCAGAAGGTTCATCTGGCCAACTGTCCATAGATTGTTGTTTTCTTGGTAGTCACTTGGATCAGTGGAACCAGACTACAGGACTGCCACTTAGTGTTACCACATTGGGCTGGAATCAATTTGGTAGCCATAAATCACCAGTCATAGTAACCTTTTTGGGGTTTTTAAATGTCTGTTTAGAACACAGTAAGATATTTATGAAACCCAAGGAAAGCAAAATAAGAGATAAATTTCATTCTCAATGAAGCTGACCACTGTTTACTTGTTAGAGGGTTTTGACTAGCAATATTAGAAGAAAGTGCAGGCAGATCATGGAACAAAAGTCTAATTGTTTTGCTTTTAGTGGCCTAGTATGTTTGCACTCGTTTGCAAACAGAAAGATACTATTAATAACCTTTTCTGCGCTCAACCTCTGAGGTATACCTTAATGCATTTACCTTAACCTACCTCATATAACCTGTTCTTTCTACTTCATCCTTTAATTTGTCGTATAAAACCAAGCCTACCACCCTTAATAAAGGAGATGGGGTTTTTTTGTTTGTTTGTTTCTGATTTCAGCATAGACACTACTCTCCAAAACTAAACCTCAAATGGTGTTGCATAGAATAGAACCTCCTCAACTGCCTTACTATATTTTATACTTTAAAATCTCTCCTCCATCGATAATCAGGAATGTTATTTCCGGCTTCTTCTCCTCCTTCTTCATTTGCCCCTTCACTGTCTCTTCCACTGACTCCTGTTCCTATTCCCACTCTTAACTTCGGATGCCATCCTAGGCTGAGCCTCTACTGATCTATGTCCTTACCTCCCACCCCTCATCTCTTACATAATTACTGCCTGGAGAATTGATCTACATATTTACAACTGCTTACAGGATATCACTGTTTGGACATCTTGCTGTCAACTCCAACTCAGTTCAGGGAGCATTTAAGAAGCACTTAGTCTGTGCAGAATCATGCCCATTTGATGTATGTTTTTTTTTTTTTTACAACTTCATCATCTTTTTTTTCCTCATACTTTCCAAAATCAACACTGCCCAAAATGCAGTCTGCCCAACGATCCCACCATCTCTACAAATGCCATGCTCGCCTCTACCTTTGTGCTATCATTTACACTGTTCCCTGCCTGAAAAGCATTCCAAATTGGGAAATCAGATCCAAATCTTGTACTCTCATTAAGGCCAAGCTCAGGCATTAACTCAAAATCTTCCCAAATTGCCAGAGCCCACAGTGAAAGTCCTTCCTTGAATTCTTACAGTCTATACCATGTAATCTATCATTTTAACATACACTGTTCTGTTCTCTAGTTATTAAAATGCTCATTGACTTGACTTTCACATCTAATTTTCAGAAGGCTCCCCCTCCCAATTAAACATAGAACATCTGCCTTTTGTGCTTTAAATCATAAATGAGCTGCCTGTGACCTTACTGATTTTTTTATACAAGGAGAAAGCGATGCTTGAAGGGTAAAAATGTCTTTGTACCGAATGAAGTGAAGGAAAAAGGAATGAAGAATCATTTGTTATTACTTTAAAATCTAAAAGCTTTCTTGACCATTGGCTTATCCAAATTAAATTATTTTTGTGTTGATGGAGTCATTATTGAGATGAAGTCTATAGCTTAAAGTTACAACTAAAATGTTTATTTTTAAGCCCTTAGGTTCAATCTCTTTTTAGAAAGTATATACTGTCCTCTACAGTAAATAAAACTGAGATAAAGAATCATTAGATCTTAGAGGTGGAATAAGCAGAGATTATTTAGTCATTAGGATTTAACAGATATTTGTTAACTGCCTGCTGTGCCTGAACAGTGCCAGAGGGAGGAGGTTTCAAAGATGGGTAAGTGAGACACTGCCCCAACCCTCAAAGATCTTACAGTATAGTAGGAGGGATATAGCTACACACGCGCGCGCACACGCACACACACACACACACACACACACACACATATACATAAAGCATATAAACAAGTAAAGTGTAAGTGGCATAGTAGATAGAGTGCTGGCCTTGGAGTCAAGCCAAGCTGAGTTCAAATCTGGCCTCAGACGCTAGTTTTGTAACCCCGGGCAGGTCACTTAACTCTGTTTGTCTCAGTTTCCTCATCTGTCGAATGAGTTAGAGAAGGAAATGACCCAGTATCTTTGCCAAGAAAAGCCCAAATGGAATCACAAAGAGTTGGGCACAAGTGGGGGGAAAAAAAAGCAACAACTCAGCAACAATAAGAAATGCCATATTCTCTCCATTCCCCCCACCCCCCACTACCTCACATGAGCTCCTTTTGGTTAAAGACTGGTTCAATTCATAGAATTCAAGCAGGAAGAGACCTTAGAAACCATTGATTTCAGTTCCTTCATTTTATAAATTAGGAAACTGAAACTCAGAGAGATTTAGAGACATCCCCAGGATCGCACATCTGAGAAATGTCCGAAGTAGGCTTTGAACCCAGATCTTTCTGACGCTGCACCACACCACTCAATATATGCTTGTTGAATTTTATCTTCTCCAAGATAAAATATGTTCCTTCAACTGACCCTCTTACAGTTATATCTTTTAGTCACTTCACCACCCTGGTCACCATTCTCTGGATATACCTTAGTTTCTCAGTGTCCTTAGTAAAATTCAGCACCAGGAACTTGACATGATATTCCAGATGTGGTCTAACCAGGGCAGGTTACAGTATGACTGTTATCTCCCTCACTCTGAACACTCTACCTTTTTTAATGCAGCCTGAGATCACCTTGGTTCTTTTGGCTGCCATATGTAGCACGCCTACTGACTCAGGTTGAGCTTGTCACCTGCTAAAGTCTCCAAGAGGCCTTTTCACGTGAACTACTATCAAACCAGGCCTCTGTCATCGAGTGCTTGTGCATTTAGTTATGTGGGTGACTTGATTTATGGTACTTATCTAATTTTCCATAGCTAAGAAATAGCAGGGACCAGACTAGAACCCAGTTCTCCCAGTGCTAGGCGTATTCTACATCGGAATAATTTCTGAGTGCCTAGGTTGGTCTTCATTATGACCTAGTTTTCTTTCCAATGGATCAAAGTTAATTCAAGTATTTTCAATAGGATGAATTTTCTCCCTCAAACTCAATGACCAAAACCTGTATTTAATAATCAGGAACATTAAGTGTCTTTCATATTAAGCATTTTGAGAAGGGGCTGTAACTTTAAGAGGTGATATTTGAATTTAATATGAAAAGGTATTCTTAGTATTTTTCAAAGAAGCTTTTGTTGTTAGTCACTGTGAACAGTTCATCGCACTGAAAAATATAACGTGTGTATGTCTGTGCATATGTATTTGCTAGAAGAGGCCTTAGATTCAAATCAAATGCTCAAGACTTTTTTTCCTCAAAGCTGAGGCAAAAGAGATACAAACAAAATGAGATACAAAATTTTATGTCACCCAGAAACTGAAATATTCATTCGTTCATTGAACAATTTTGTTATTCAGTTATTTTTCAGTCGTCTTTGACTCTTTGTGACCCCATTTGGGGTTTTCTTGGCAGAGATACTGGAGTGGTCTGCCATTTCCTTCTCCAGACAATTTGACAGACGAGGAACGGAGGCAAACAGGGTTAAGTGACTTGCCCAGGGTTATGCAGCTAGTAAGTGTCCTCAGAAAGAGGTGTCTACCTCAGTGCAGGCCTGGTACTCTGTCCACTGCGCCAACCAGCTGCTCCTTTATTGAAAAAATATAGAAATTATTTATTGTTCATAATATTATTTACCTTAACATGTGTGGTCTTATTGTATTGTTTTTTGCCTTTTTATGTTTTGTCTTCTTAACTTGATTATAAGTTTTATGTTTTGTCTTCCTAAGTAGATTATAAATTTCCTGAGAATAGATACTGTGTTCACTACACCTTCATATTCGACCTATAGGACCTGGCATGAAGTGTGGTACTCTCTGCTTGTTAACTGCCTTGCCTGACAAAATTCCTTCAAATCCTTCTAACTTCTTACATATGCTAAGTCTTTTTTTTTTTTTACTGGAGAATACCTAGAGGAAGGCATAGCTTATCATCTGGGAGAGATAACATTTTAAAAAATCAAGATAGATTTTTTTTTAGTGGACATAAACACCAAAAGTATTTTTGTGGGTATAATAAAGAGATGTGAGGATTGATAGGGGTTACATTCAAATTCATTGTAAAACATTCTAAAACAATCATACATCCATTTACAGGCCTTTAGGAGGTATTAAGATAGCAGAAGTCCATGGTGATTTTTCAGCTGTGCATTACTAGCAACAATAATATTAGCTAGCATTTATGTAGTGCTTGTTATGTGCCAGGCTCCATGCTAAGTGTCTACCATTAATATCTCATTTGATCCTCAAAACAACCCTAAGAGGTAGGTATTATTTTTATCTCCATTTTACAAGTGAGGAAACTGAGGCAAACAGGTTAAGTGACTTGCCCAGGGTCACACAGCTCTTGATCTGTGCATGGAGGCTGGTATGAGAATGATCTCAGGTGTCTTGTTAGTCCTCGACATCATCCTTTGTAGTTCATAATAATATCATTAAGTTAAATGAAATAATAAAAACATTAACGCATGTATAATATGCTTATTTTGTTATGGGAGGACATGGTGGAGAGAGATGCACAGGAGAGGAAGGTGAGAGTGGATTGTACTACATGGATGAAATTTCAAGTAATACTGGAGTACAGAAGTATAATTAAATGTCAACTACAAAGCAGTGTAATTAGTAGAAGTTGATGGTGGATAAGGTGCAGGATAAGTTGGGGGCAGTCACAGTACTCTATGCTAGAGAGAAGTTTGCATCTGGTTGGCATGGTTGTACAACTTTGACCCCCCAAAATGGGTAGGCCACGTGGTTGTTAATTCCAAATCTCTCCAGTAAGCCTCCATCTGATCCTCTCCTCCCTTGCTTTCTCTGAAGCTGCAAGAGAAACCGTGTGGTTAGAACGAGAAGAGAGAGCTCGGCAACATTATGAAAAGCACTTAGAAGAGCGGAAGAAGAAATTAGAAGAGCAGAGGTTAAAAGAGGAGCGGCGACGGGCTGCTGTGGAGGAGAAGCGAAGGCAGAGACTGGAAGAAGATAAGGTGAGAAGGCCAGTGTTTAACTCATCTTTTGGTCTCAGATGCAACAAAATTAAAATATATGAATTTTCAGGAAAATATTGGCATGCAAAGTGAAATAGTTTCATAGTGATGATCTGTTTTGCGTATGGAGGGCTTGATTTGGGAGAGGGAAGTGTTTGCCTTTTCAAATTTGTACTTATAGCCAAATTTTCTAGAAACTAAGTTTGCATTGTAGAGGTATTTGTGCTGAAATGCTGAAGAGGTCCCAAAGAGGCAGGATGAACTGGTCCATCTAAATCAGTTATTCTTAACATCTTTTGTGTCTTTGATTCCTTTGGCAGTCTGGTGAATGTCACAGACCCCTTCTCAGAATAACATTTTAAAAGACATCAAATAAAATAAATAGGTTTACCAAGGAAACCAATTATGTTGAAGTACAGTATCAAAAAAAAAAAAACAATTTGTGGCCCCCCAAGTTAAGAACCCTGAGCTGAAATTATTTTAGTTGGGGTCTGTTAACTGTGTGAGTCAGTGGGCTTACTGGTAGAAAAAGGCCAAAGCATCCAATTTGGACTTAGTCAAACTAACCACTGAATCCTCTTTCACATTTAAGGAACGTCATGAGGCTGTTGTCCGGCGCACGATTGAGAGGAGCCAGAAGCCAAAACAGAAACAGAACAGGTGGTCCTGGGGGGGATCCCTCCACGGCAGTACCAGCACCAGCATTCACAGTACAGGTAAAAAGGGTAGATAAGGGCTCCTAAATCTTTTCTTTTTCTTCTGGAATAAGAATGCACCTCGGATCTCATCAGATAGCAAGCAATCCCAAGAGGGAAATGTTGATTCTTTTTCCCCCCTCCTTTTGAATCTGTATCTCAGTGTTTGCAAAGAGAACTAAATTCCCCCACGTAAGGAGTAAGAGACTCATCAAAGACTTCATCGTGCTATTGACCTGGATGGAAAAAAAAATTTTTTTTCTTTTGGCTGTGTCTGCTGTTTGAAGGGAATGTGTGATGAATGTAGGAAGACAGCTTAGGGTGCAGTCTTTCAGGTGTCAGTGAGGCTGTTGATTTCAGGAGTTCCAAAAAATTTTAGCTACAGTGCACCATGCACAATTTATAAAGTAATGTATGGATTTTAATTTTATAACACTTTAAGCAAATCAGTTGCCATATGTGGTTCAGTAACAATAAATGAATTAAATTTGCATTTTTTTTTGTGAAGACACCAAGCATTTAAAAAAAAAATTCCTTTTCTGACCAAAGTTATTTTATTTGTATGCTGAGTCTCTGTGTACTAGCTTGAGAATATATTTCAGTAGCACTAATAACCAGGCCAGGAAATGAAATTACTTCTAAAGTTAGAAATAGTGCACAGTAAATATTAGAGGTGTTTCCTTGGTTTTTTAAACATAATTCTCATTGTGTGTGGGAATTAGTCTCGGGGATCAAGAAAGAAATAAACCTCTACATGGTCATTTTAGTGAGGCTTTAATATCATTGTACTGTAAATTCAACATACCTTTATTTCACATGGTGCGTTTTTTTTTCCTTTGTGTGATACGAATGACCCTGTTTTGTTTTGTTTTTTTTAATTTACCTTGAAACATCATTGTTTTACATTCTGTCCCTAGGTGGTTTTGTTGAGACATCATTCACCTTTCTCGATTTAGCAGGCCTGGACCACCACTTCAGACCTTTGGGTGGTACTAGAAAATCTGGTACAGCCGTCATTTCTTGACTCCTTGACCTGTAGTTAGTGCCACAGACCTAAGACCAGTTCATCCCTAGCTGAGCCATCATCATTTAGACCTAATGCATGCTTAATATCCTACTGCTTAGCTCTAGATCTGGTAGATAGCACAGTCCTTCTCAAGTGTGATCATTATTCCTTGGGAGCTTAAAGAGTTTGAGATAATCCAGCTCTAAATCTATGATTCCGTGATATAGGACCATATGGACAAAGGTTGCCTTTGGTTCTCTAGGTGAGCTAGCTATGTCCCTGGAATGACACATTCCTTCCAGGACATATTTCTTACATGGTGTAGAGCACTTGGTTTGGAGTTAGATGACATGGATTCAAATTCTGACATGACTGCTTGCTCTCAGTGTAGCTTTGGGCAAGTCACTTAACCTCCACTTCCCTCAACCATAAAATGAGGGTGCTGGAATAGATGACTTCTAAGTCTCTTTCCAGATGTAAATTAAATGGTCTTTTGATCCCTTGCAATAACCATTTCCTATGCTCAGTTCTTTTTAAAAAGTGATTATTTTGACTTAAAACATTAAAAATGTTTATTAACTAAGTGATTCATTAAAGATTCAAGGGTATGCCATTTCTTTTAAGTCTTTTTTGATCACTATCACTTTTGCCAGTTTTTTCTTTGAATACAAGCAATAAAATTACTTGTTTTTAAAGTTTTGTACCCCAGGAGATTGTCTATATATGGCCCTGAACGACCCTAATAGTCTATTAAAAGAATATCACTAGTACATGGTCATAAATCCAATTTACTAGGTTGCTAATCACAATATAAAAAGCTTTTGGGGGGGCCCTCCATTGTCCCCATCACCACACCTGCCCACTAAGCTTGTATTTGTATAATTAATGTAGTGTATACTCAGGGTTGTAATTAATTCTTTCTCGGAATGGCCAAAAATAGTTTTCCTTAACATGTAGGAAAATCAACACACTGTTGATTTTCTTATTCTTGTAGATATTTTTTCATCCAGATTTTTTCTGTGCTGCACAAATATACCATTATAGATTTCCAGAGATAGAAAGGGGAAAAAAGCTACCTAAACTCAATTCTCTTCTTCCACACTCATAGCATTAATAAATGATAACCATTGCTGCCACTAAAAGCAAGAGATATAGCCCAGTGCTCCCTTAGGCTGCTGAAAAAAATCTACCTTTTTTTTTTCCAGGGCAGTGAATTGTGGGAATTGATCTGTAGTCTTTGAGAACAGAGACAGTGGACCTACTATTTAAAAAAAGTCTGGTAAAAATTGGAGTTTAACTAAATTTTCAAAAGTCATAGAACCCCCAAGATGATTCTGACACAGAATCTTGCTTCAAGCCAGGCCTATGTTTCCTATAATGTTTAAAAAGCATTTATTTAGTGCATTAACAAGGTGATGACATTCAAGAAGGCTATATGTTGAGAGCTACCTGGGCAAAGTTCCTGCCCAGGGTTTAATTTAAAATATGATCTGTCCTAGAGAGAGAAATAGCCTAATGCATTTCGAAAATCTCCTTGAAAAAAAAGAGGAGAAAGATTCTCTAAGTCTTATTTATGTTCCATCATCTTACCATTCATGACCACGATGTTCTGATTTATTTTCAGCCTAAATCTTTCTAGGTGCAATTTAAACTCTTTTAGCCTTACCTTGAGAGTAGCCTGGAAAGCCACCAAGTTCTACCAAAAGTCAGTCAGTTGGTTAGAGACAGATTCTCAAAGATTAGCTCTCTAAAATACTTCATCAGTATAAAAAATTTAAGAGAAGTAGGCTTTTTGAGAGTCAAAGTGGTTTTCCTAAGAAAATCTAAACCACAAGTTTTTAGCCCTACAAAAATCGCTATTAGAAGACATACATACTTATCTGATGTTTATAGAAAGCATATTTATAGCACAAAGCTTATTGAAATAGGGTGGTAATACAGATTTGACTTATGATTTCATTGGTATAGGGAATTCCGAGGTGAGCAAATTTTGTTCTACCAATAAACCTTTTCTGTGAGTTATAGCATTAGAGAGTTTCCCAGAACAATGAGAGGTTAAGTGATTTGCCCAGAGGGAAGACTTAAATCCAGGCTTTCCTGGCTAATTCACACCAAACTATCTCAAACCTTGGAAATAATGGTCCAAAATAGTTCATCTGTTCAGGGAAGAATGGTAGAAGGTATCTATAGACAGGTAGAAACTTGCCAACATATTATGGCATAAGTTAAAAGTTTTCTCTTGAAAAATTCATAAATCCTATGGGATTTTTCAAATTAGTGTATATTTATTTTAACCATATAGTTTAATTATAATTAATAATATGGTTTAATCTAATATTTTATATATTTGTAATACATTATGATATTTTAATATTATAATAGTTTTAAAATTATTTTTGAAAATAAAACTCAGCAAAAAAAAACCCTAGGTATTTTTTTAAAGAGACTACTAGAAAAAAAAATAAGAATAATGTGGAGCCCTTATAATTAGCAGTACTGAGGAAGAGAATAGATGCTTGTCTCATAGGTAAATATGTATCTGGTTTCTATGATTTATTCCTCAGTATAAGCTAATGTGTTTCTCAGTACACTGGAACCCATGTAACAATGACCAGGAGGGACAGCTAGTTGGCACAGTGAGTAGAGCACCGGCCCTGGAGTCAGGAGGACCTGAGTTCAAATCTGGCCTCAGACACTTGACACACTTACTAGTTGTGTGACCTTGGACAAGTCACTTAACCCCAATTGCCCCGCCTTCCCCCCACCATTTCTATCACTGTTATCCCCTTCTGGCTATACCTGTTACCCTTTGGAATTATTCTAATACGTCTTGCCTAGGACCAACCATAAGTCATGATAATCAAGACAAAGAGATCTCGTTTCACTTATTTAACTGTTTCTCTCTCTTGGAAGGCATATTTGGAGGCGTGCAAGTAATTCATTCGTGCTAAGACTGCTCCCAGCAGTGTGTGATGGTGATGATGATGGCTTTTAGCAGTCTTATTTCAGACACTGGATGCTGTGCTAGCACAATCCCTCCACACCTTGAAAGAGTTTCTTCTTTTGGACACTTAGATGTACTATTGATAGCTTCCTTTGGTGTTCTGGGAAAATTATATATCTAGTTGTTAGAAGGTACCCCCCCCCACCACCACACACACACCACACTCCTCAAACTTTTGATTCTTTTTATACCTTTGTGCAATATGTTATCCTGCTTTGCCTAGAAGAATAACACCCACTTGTTGTTTTTGTTTCGGGGGTATGGTTTTTTGCGGGGGTTCGGGGGAGTTACAATAGTGGTCACCTTTCTGATTCCCAGTGAAGCTATCCTAAATACAGCATAAGCTTATGACTTTAATCCTCCTCAAGGGGAGATTTTCCTCCATCCTAACCCTCTTTCCAGGGAGAGTGAAATAAGCACATTGTGTTATCCTTATGCTCTATGGTCCCTTCAATTTAATCCACTCATATCCCAGTTTGTTTCGCTGACACAGAAACGGATGCCCCAAAGACTGACTTTGTTTGTCCTACCAAAGAAAGGAATTTCCTGCCCAGCCTTTAAGTTACCCATCAAACATCCACTGAGAAAACTGTGCTATTTCAAGTGATCTAGCAATAGAGCTGAATCCATCCAGACCTAGCTTTCCCTTCCATCTGCCAGCTAGGAAGCTTTGGTCTCGCATGTGGGCTGTCAATTAGCATTATCTCCATTTGTTTTAGATCCAGACAGGCGGTCAGTTTCAACAATGAATCTTTCGAAACATGTTGATCCAGTCATTAGCAAGCGGCTCTCCTCTTCATCTGCAACATTACTAAATTCTCCAGATAGAGGTACAGTCAAAAGGAAAATTTTAAAGTGTTCTGTCTCATTACCTAATGGCTCTTTTGCATATTTACAGCTACAGTAAGCATCTGAAGTTGTTTTCCTTCCCCACATTTCTTAAATAGGAAGAAAAACCTCCAAACTTAAAAAAGCAATAAGCGCCGAGCAACGTTTTCCTTGCCGAGAAGAACATTTCTCATTTTAGAACTTGGCTGAATGATTGCATTTAGCACGTGGTGAAAACGGTGCTCCCTATCAAGTTTTTAGTAAAAGAGTTTACAGCTCCAGAAACTACCCACTATATCCGCAAAAAATACACGTGGCCTTTTCTGGGAACATTTATTTGGGCTCCAGCCACGTGGTCATTTGGCTGTTCTTCTGTACTATGGGAATACCTGATTTTGAATTTCCAAGCCTCACTTCAAGTGGTTCATGTTGGTAGATTTCATTTTTCCTGTTTATTTTCTCATTGAACCAGACATTCTTTATATTGCATTTCATGTATCTACGTTCTTGCTTTTCAACGTCCATTCATTTAGCCTTGAGATTTGCCTTAATTTCATCTTTGCCAACCTCCAGACAAATTAACCAGTCATGGCCTTCCAATGAGCAGCATTTCGTTCAGATTTTGAGTTGCTTTCATTGCAAGGATTTACAGTACATGAGATGTTAGCAATTTATGAAACAAAACCTTATTTTGCCTATGCATTTACCATAGAAAGAAAAAAAAATCCTGCTTCTTTTAAAGGTATATAGTGTACATACTATATACTATTTACATTTCACAAGCTGAGCTATAAGAAATATCAAGACTCTAAAGCTGACTTACTGTGCAATATGAAAACATATCCTTTTAAGTAAACATCACAGGCTGATTACTTTGAGATTTTCAGTATGAAACTGATTGGAAAATTTCCGTGTTTATAGTCTTCATGTATATGTAAAAAATATATATGTGTTTATAGTTGTGTGTATGTATATTTCTATCCGTTTTGTATTGTGTTGTCATATCATGTATGTCAAATGTTAGAATGTTATAAAAATGTTGAAAGTTGCTGTTAACATATTACTTTTACATGTTTAAACTTAGAGACAAAAAAAAGTGCTGCTCTTACCCTCTTTTAGCCCAAGCCCTGTTTATTTCTGTTTCCAGGCTATTTGAACTTACTTTCAAAGCTTACCCTTGATGTATGATCTAGAGCCAGGGGTGCGGAACCTGCGACCTTGAGGCCACATGTGGCCTACTAGGTCCTCAAGTGCAGCCTTTTGACACAGTCCAAATTTATAGAACAAATCCTTTTATTAAGGGGATTTGTTCTGTGAAGTTTGGATTCAGTCAAAGGGCCGCATTTGAGGACTGAGAGGGCCACATGTGGCTTTGAGGCTGTAGGTTCCCCACCCCTGTGTCTAGACAGTATGGTTAAATGATAGTGATTTCACATACATTTATCCATTCCACATCACAGGGATTAGGGGCTAGGTGCCCCCACCATCTGGAACATCCACTTTAAAATTTTTGGCTGTCTCTTTGTACCAGACAAGTCTGGATTATTGTGGTATTAAAAGATAAAATATGTTGATACTATATAATGCTATACATGTATTTTATGCATTTTTAAATTTCTAAACTTTTTCTGTATCATCTGCTGGCCTTCACATGTCATCTGCAACTTCTGTAAAACTCCCCCCAAATTCCCATTTAATTTCTTATGTTGACCTGATGTAGGGATAACTGTGTTAGTGGGAAGGACCATGAGTTCAAACTCCTTTTTCCAAGTAGTATTTGTAGTTGCATACAAGCCCCCAAGCCCAACAAAACAACTGAGGAAAGCTGTCTTTTTAACCATATATCTTTACTTTCTACGGACTCAATGATCTGTTCAGCATGTCAGCCTATATCAGCAGCCTTCCCTGGTGCCATTGCTGGAGCTGAGAGAAGACCAACAGGCTGGATAACTTTTTCCTCTAGCCATCTATTTAGCGGCAGTGCTGAGTGGCCTATCTCAGTTAGTAAATCAGATTGTGGATAGAGAGAGTCCTATATATAGGCAGCAAGCAATAGAAGGTACAAGACAGAACCTAATAGGATGATTTCAGTCATAGAAAGCTAGAATGGGTCTAAGAAGTCATTTAGTACAATCTCTTTTCCCCTTCCTCTCCCCCCACCTCTCCACTGGCTTTACAAATGAGGGAACTGAGACAGAAGCGAAGTTAAGCTATTTATCTAAGGCCAAACAGGTAACTAAGGAACAGTGACTGAAACTCATGTTTTCTCTATGCTAGCATATTGCATTTTAAATGGCTGCCACTAATACATTTCATGGGATCCATTCTTAGAGGACCTAAAAGTAGTCATTTCTTTTTGAGGAAGGGTTATAGTGAAGGTTTTGGGTTTTGGTGGCAGGTTAAGATCAAGTAATAGTTTACACTAAGGATCGGGAAACAGTAAATTTAAAATTAACCATACTTGAATGAACAAAGCAGAATTAGGAGACTGAGTACTAGGCATGGGTCTAGGCAACAGGATGAGATAAAAATAGACATCAAATTTAGTAGGTCCTTCCTCTTTGCCTCTTTATCAAGAGAGCATTGATCATTCACTGAGACTTATGGGTGAGATCAGGCTAAATGGCAGGTTTGGGTTCTCCAGGACCCTCAAACAAAGGTTCAGATGATAGGAGTAGGGAAGTTAAGGGTTTTGTTTTTGTATTTGTCAACAGACATACATTTAAACTAATACCAATTCATTGAAGTTTTCTGAATTTGTACTTCATTCCTAAAATGGTAAAAATTCAGATAGGGAGGAATTTTCTTTTTCTATTGTCTGTGAAAGAGGAGCTGTTCGTGTTGGTATATTACTTTATCTGTTCGTTGAAGTGAAATGAGGCAATCCAGTCCAAGGAGACATAACTGGAAATGTCGTAAGGACTCATTGTTCAGTCATTTTATCTATACCTGACCTAGTGACATAGAGAAACTTCATCACCCACTCTCATGTCTTAACTTCTACACCCATGCTAAATTTCATATTTCCTAGTCCTGCTTTGCTTATTCATGTAATGACGATCCTTGTGTCCACTGATTCTTGCACCCTGATGTGTCTTGATTGGTTTTTAATACTTTCCAAACCTTGATAAAGTGATACCCCACCCACCTGCCTAGTTACAGAGCTTGGTCCTTATAGCTTAGCTTAACCAAGTAAAGATACCTATGAGATTAGCGTTTCTTCAGAACTTTGAACGTTTAAGAGAGTATTATAATGAAACTTCATTGTAATAGGAAATGAATTGAGAAATATTCTTCTTTAAAGAGGGATTTTGATTTGCCAGAATTTTTTGTGGGTTTGTGTGTGTGTGTGATTATAGACACAAAATTGGTTTTAGCCACTGGAAATCCTTAGGTTAAAAGCTTTCGACTAATTTGTCATTCTCTTTGATGTCTCTTGCTTAGCAAACTTTTCAAAGGAGAGACATGTTGAAGCCTAATAATAATAAATTTTATTAGGCATGTAGATAGAGGTTTAAGATTTTCCAAGTACTTTACATTATCTTATCTCATTTGATCCTCACCACAGTTCTGTAAGTATTGCCATTATCCCTAGTTTACCGATGAGGAAACTGTAGCTGAGAGAGATTAAGTGACTTTACCCAGGATCACACACCTAATCAATGTCGGAGGCAGGATTTGAACTCATCTCTTCCTGTCTCCAAGTCCAGGGCTCTAAGGAAGGCATTCTTTTTTTGAAATAAGATCAAAGACATTTTTACCTGCATGGACTTCAAATTAACAACATTTCCTTCCTGAGTATAAGGCATTTTTAATACTTTTTCCATGCCTAGAACTTTATACAGTTATTCAGAGAGATCTGGTCCCTTTCCTCCAGAAACTTCTGGTAAAACGTAAAATCTATGTGTCTTTTTTTGAAATGCACACTGTCAACTGTCTTTCCAGGCCCCTGAATAGACATATTTAATATAGGGGTAGAAACAGATTTTTCCTTGGGAAACACTATCCATACTGTAAGTAGCTTTAGAACAATAGATTTGCTGTCTCTTAAGTTTAAGACAGATTACAATAAATTTTAAAATTTCTCCATTTTAGGTAAAGGAAAAAAAGAAAGAAGTATGTACAATACTTCATCTTCTTAATTCTTAAACTCAGTTCTTAAACTCTAGAGGTTATTTTAAGAGGAAGAAAAAGGCACAACATACCCTTTGACCCAGCAATCTCTCATATCAGCATTATATCCTGTATTATTAAATGACGTCTTAGGGCCTTACATAGGGGCTTTTTGAAGCAGTGTTATAGGGAACGAAGATTCTGTATGGATCCCCATGAGCTCCTTGGAGAATCATATATACTTATTGTAAAGGAGCTATTTCATTAAAAGAATAATTCCTACCGTAAATGACACTTGAAAAATATTTTTTGCATAGAAAGGGAGAGACAGGAACACAGACTGTTTTGAGGAAAGAGGGTAGTGCAGAAATCCTAATTCTTGTCTGTGGATTTTGTTACTGTGTAATTTGTAGTAAAAATCTAGTTTTCTGTGCCTCGTTTTTTCCATCTACAATTTGGGTTGATGTGGGCTATCAATATCAAACTTCCTTCAATGTTTGTTACAGATTAAGAGAAAATGTGTGTGTTAAACTTTGCTGGAGGAAAGAAGGTGGTATGCTAGGGAAAACCCTCTTCTTATATGTAGAGAATATCACTGTAATTTATTAACATTATGGTCTCTGGGATACTTAGCAAAATATATGTGAAATCCTAATTAGCTACCACCAGGAAAATTAGCACCAGCACATAATAATTGATACTTTAAGGAAAAGTCCAATACAAATGCAGATTCTTAGAATCTAAAACACAGCTCTGTATTTGGAGTGGTACGGATTTTATGGCTCATATTTTAATACTGTGCATTCAATTATTTTACATTCATGGCAAGGCTCTAATTGCAAAATTTTATGAATTAGATGAGTAAGCCAGACAAAATGATAAATCCATGATACTATATCACATTTTAATATTGTTTATTTTGATGGGTGTGATTTAGTTTTAATTCTGCACCAGTAAATGAATGGGGAAAAAATCCTTGTACAGAAGCAAAGTCTTAGTCAGTTGAGCATGTGCTATATTCCTTAGCCATTCAGTCTTTAATGGGAAATGGGAGAGAGAGTGGGTTTCTGGAGGGAAACAATTAAATCTTAGAGTTACAGCTAAGAACAGTTGAGTTCTATCTCTCAGCAGCTAGAAAGGAAAAGTGGAAAGATAGAATTTTCAACCTTTCTTATATCCTTCTCATTCTCTTTCTGCTTCACTTTCTTGCTACACCACCACCAACATTTGAAATATAATTATGTGTTGAAAACCTTCAATTAATGCAGTTCACCTTTTTCCCATTAATTTTTTTCCATTTTAGTATAATGTATTCTAATTTTAGATTGTAGTAGTTTCCATAGAGATTAGATACAGAGTTACACTGTCATTAAAGTCTAAGCTATAGTCACACTCATTCATTGGGTTTCACAGAGATTTCTAAATGTTACAATTGCATTATTAATGTTTTTATGGAGTTTTATATAGTAATTACTCTGACAATTATTACATAGTTTAATTATTGAAATTCAGTCCAGTAAAGCCCAAATCTAAGTGTTTCACTCATCCCTAGTGTGCACATAGAATGTGATGGAAAAAAAAAATCGGGGTTGATTTCTTTGAATATGTGCTCACATAATTATATTTTAGGACATTGGGAATTCCTTCCTGTTGATGTCAGAATTATCATGGCTTTCCTCATAGTTTTGCCCCAGATAATTTCCAAATCAAAGTCCAGTGCCCTTCTCTTGGGATTCTGGCTTTAAAGCATTAACCTAAGAAAATTGCCTTTAGAAGCATAATTTAAAGATGGAGATGCACCTCCTTCTTTTGATGCCGAGCAGGAGTCACTTTCAGTTACTCAGCATGAGTTTATGAAGTACCTACTAACCCTAACCCTAAACGTGCTGGTTGCTGTTCTAGGTGCCAAAGATACAAAACCAAAACAAAATATCTGTCTACAAGGAGCATTCAGTCTATTGTACTTTTAAAAATAAAGTTTTCAAGATCTTCAGTGCTTCTTAAACTGTGGGTCACTAAGAAGTGCTGAAGGGGTCGTGAGTGGAAAAATTTTAAGAAGCCCTTGAGTCTAGGAGACTACATTCCCAAACACAAATATGGAATCTGTTTTCTATTGGGTCTCCACAGGATCCCCTCATATTTCTCTTGAGATCTTTCAGGGAAAATAATTCTCTCACCTTCCCTAAAAGTTGGTCACCTGAACTTATCTAGGCAATAAAGCTTTAAGAACTGAGTGATTTCGTGAAGGATCAATCTGTATTTCTTAATGTTAGATGCCAGGCCTTAATTGTTATTTCAGCTACCTCTTTTTGTGTGGTTTTCACTTGAGTAATCAGGATATGACAGTGGCCTTCTGCAGAATTATTTTTCTTTCCGAATTGGCTTATGGCTAGTGTGTTTAATGTTATCTTATTCCAACAGTAAGCCTTATCCTCCATCATGAATTTGAATATGGCTTAAAAGCCAGAGACCTGGAAGCCCTGTTTATTACTTAAAACCATAACCGTGGCTGGGCTGAATAGAAGCATTGTAAAGTGTCTGTCATTTTAAAATTGAGTTCTCTTATTTCTCTTTTTGTTTATATAATAACTAAGGAGTATATGTTTTATCATATAGGTATATATGAACGTTTTCTCTTCTATTAGAATGTGAGCTCCTGGAGGGCAGGAGTTGTTTAGTTTTATCTTTGTGTCCCTGGTATCCAGCACAATGACTGGCTTGATAAATGCCAGTTGATTGAAAAACCCTGGAATAAGTGCCAGGAAACTTGGCTTCTTGTCCCAGTTTCCCACTTTTTAGCTGTGCAGCCATGAGCAAAGCCAGTATCCTTCTCTGAGCCTTTGTTCCTCATTTGCTCCCACCTCACAGGGTTGTTGTGAGGATCTGTTTAGATAACATACTTGTAAGGTGCTTTGTGAACCATAAAGTGCTAATAGAAACAGAAAGTATGAATGTCTAGTGGTGTTCTGTGGGAACCCTTTTCATTTGTCTTTTTTTTTTCTGTAAACTCTGATGGAAAGTCTTCTCTTACTCTAGCAAAGTCTTTGTTGTGGCTCATTATGCAATAATGGATTCAATCTGCTAACCTGCTTGGGAGGGGTAGTGCACAACACCCCCACCTGATGCCTGGATACCTTATGGATAGCCACCTGCCTGGGGCAAGTGATGGCATCTGCTAAGCCTGCAGTCAAAATGTTCTAGCTGTTGGTGGAAAGGGGCTAGGGGAGACCAAAAACAAATAGGGATTAGAAAAGTGCTGTTTGGGTTAACTAACTACCTTGGTTTAGTGGCAATCAGGAACCATGCCTCTTTAAGGTAGGCGGTGGAATGGATCCATTTCAATTCAACCATGATTGACTAGGACCCTTTTACTTCGAATGCACTAGGGATACAAAGTAGATCATTTGATCCTCTCGCGGACCCCTAATGGTGAAGTTGAGCAAAATTCAGTTTTCCGGATACCCGAATGTCATTTCAAGACATGAAGTATGGAGACAGTAGCAATAATGTGCTGAGTCCCCTCATCTGTGGAAAGAATGCCCTCTAACATCTTGCTTATGTGGTGACATTTAGCTCGCCGCCTGCAGCTCAGCCCCTGGGAGAGCAGCATTGTAAACAGACTCCTGACGCCCACACATTCGTTCCTGGCTCGAAGTAAAAGCACGGCTGCCTTGTCTGGAGATGCAGGTAAAACTTAACAAAGTGGAGCCTTCTGGGGAGAGCTGAGCTATCCTTTCAAAGCATTCTAAACAGCCATTTGGTCTAATCAAATTTCAGCTTTCTCTGAAGTGCACCTCGCCAGGTGAAATGGCTTTGGAAATTTACCTATTTGGTGTTGGTTTCGTGCTACCTGTATTGTTTTCTTGTCAAAGTCTTAGCATCTTTATCTGGACACCAGATGCCCGTAGTGACAAAGGAACCTCCTCCTGTTTATCAGATAGCTGTAGATACCCTCTTTCTGTTCATGGAAGATATATAGCTGAAAAATTATCCCCATTTCAACTTCCTATGCCTTCATTTTAGTAGAGAGTTGATCAGAAGTAGAAATGAGTATCAGTTATTTTGGCATTGATCCTTATAAAGAATTTGGATCTAAAATGTGGAGGTAAGAGTAAAATCAAAGGCAAGTCTATTAGGCATAAAAGAACATGGTTTCCTTTATGTGGTCTCAGGCAACAAAAATTCTCTGTGTCAATCATCCACGGGTAATCCGTGAAGAATACACCTCCAACCTCAGAGAGGTGTTGTAAAGTACCCAAGTATGGTATTTCAGGTTTGTAACAGTCTTTGACAAAAAAAAGTTTTAAAATTCCCAGTGTGAATTATTTTAAATTGTTATTTAACAATCTCAAATCACAACACAGAAACAGGTCAATTAATTTAACTGTAAATTAATGTAAAGCAATACCTGTTGGAAAGATGTACCTTAATTTCTCCAAAACATCTCTTGTCTTGGATTGATTCACATGTTCCCATATGCCTTTGGATATATGAGGAATAAGTGACCAGTCCACTTAACTTTGCCTTCTCCAGTTAGAAAACTGCAGATAATCTCCATGGAGTTCCTCCTAAAGCTGCTTTGATTCTGCAAGCTTCTTCTCTCCTTTACCCCTGTATAACTAATATTACTTTGTACTTTTATAGTTACCTTTCATCTAAAGTACTCAAAGAACTTTACTAGCACCAACCCCATAATTCTCACAACATCCCTATGAGGCACTCAAGGTACCAAGTATGATTATTCCCATAGCAGAAATAAGGCAGCTAGGGAGACTAAAGGATTTATTCCAGGATGATTCTATGGCAGAGAAAGAAGTGAAATCTACATCTGCAGGATTTCAGATTTCATCACCACCCCCTGGTCCGTGGGACAGCCATCTGTGCATAATGGGTGTTCAGTTAAAGAGCTAGATCATATTGCCTCTCATCATTTGAGACTCATTACTGGCTGTGATTTTCTGGAAGTGTGGAATTCTGATTTTAAAAGCCATAGTTGTTTTTCTGCCCATTGATTCAATCCTTTCATAGTCATCAAACAAAATCTTCTTCATTTACACCTAAATGAAGAACAACACAATGGTTGTATGGCTTCATGATTCGTTATGCCCACATTGTATTTTGTTTGATCTCCAATCAACTTCATAGATTGGGAATTATTTTATTTCCCTACATCTACCACTGACATTTTTGTCAGAGCTCCTGCTTCTTACTTCATTCTTCAAAATGTTTCCTTACTTTGTGCTTCATTCTTTTTCTTTCCCAAGTGATCCCCACCTTCTTACCTTCTTTCATCATTGTGCCTAGCCTGAGTAGTTCTCATCAGTTATTCTAACAGGATCTCCTTGTCTGCTTTGCCACTCCTCCCATTTTCTTTTTAACAAATGGATTTACTCCCATAATTCTCTCTGCAGTATAAACCATTGTACTTCCTTTTATGTTAATTACTTGATGTAATAGATAGCCCATGTATTGCATTGTTGCTGATCATTGTTTATTGCATTCAGTTTGTTTTCTGTCCGTTTTTTATTTCCATTGGAGGTCATGTATGAAAAATCTCTTTCAATTGTATTTTCTGTCAATATCTTAATTTCTTTGATTTCTCCTTTGTTTTCTCTTTAGTCCTCCATTCCTTATGATCATTCCTTTGCTATATCTCTTTTTCCTAGTCACTGAAGGGGTGAAGAAAACTAGGCAAAAAACTAGGTTATTTTGAAAACTACAACAGAAATTTTCTATGCCACTTTTATAAAGTTAGGGCATAGAGTGGTTTCAAATCTTGGAAGCAAAAGGGATACCTTATTTCTTATTGACATGGGCAATATACCAGTTACAGAATGAAGGAAGTCCTTCATGGCACTTGCTTTATATGCCTTTGCCTTCAGTTGGCTTTTTCATAATCATTACACCCAAACATTTGAAATGTAAGTGATCATTATTTAAGATACACACTCCTGTTTAAGAAAATGTAATTTTCCAAAATAAAGAAAGAACATATTTTAAGAAATTCAGATGTCTTGAGAGGATTGGGGGAAATTGTCAGGCATGTTTTAAATATGGTATTTACAATGAAGGAGTAGTTGGATACTAAGTTACTTCCCATGAGAAAGCAATACAGCATATTGAAAAAAGATATTTCATCTTTTACATGTTGCAGTCCTGACCGCTTGAACTAAACTAGTAGGCTGTTCCACTATTTCTCCTTCAGTTAACTTGAAACATGAGGGCAAAAGAGAATAGTAATGCCATGGGAGGATTTTTCAAAAACATTCTTATAAAAGAATCTCTGTATTACTCTAGTACATTGTGATGGAGGAGGATGGACAGGGAATAAGCACAAATTTTTTTTAAGATTATTTGGCAGAAGATTGAAATTACAAAATGAGTCATTTAAAGAGGTCTAGCCTTTTAGAGGAAATGCTCATCAGAGTAGAAATGAATCCCATAAAAGTCATGGCTTCCCTAAGAGGAATTTGAAACTGTCCATCTTCTCTGAAAGATGATAGCTTGAACAGCTAAGATTTGGGATTTTGCAAATGCTACATTAGGGGAGATTCAAATATATTCTCATGTTCTCATTTAATATTATCTCCTGCTACATAATAACCTGTAAACCAACAGGAATGATGAGATTGGCTTAGATCCAGAATATTCTCAGGAAATGCTCTTCAGAGACCTGCTGAAATTGCACTGCCCTTTATAGGAGAAGGAAAAAGGTGTGTTTGGATGCTTAATTCCATTTTGAAGGTGAAACCTATGACCTTGGAGCTAGTATGTTTGTTTTAATTTTTTTCTTCAGGGGATTAATGACCAAGAGGAGGCATACAGAGCCCTAGGCATAGCTAGGGGTCATTAACACCAACTGATCAATAATCCTGAGGGAAAAAATAAAAACAGAAACACACTGGCTCCAAGGTCATAGGTTTCACCTTCAAAATGGAGCTTTCCGGCCCCTGGCTGTGCCTAGGGCTCTGTATGCCTCCTCCTGGTCATTAATCCCCAGGAAAGGCTTGGTTTGTGAGAATGACAATATTCAGTCACAATGTTCATAACCTTAAGAACCCCTGCAACTGAGAGGTTAGGATTTTTGCCTGAGGAAATTTAACTCACTTTTTAAGTGATTAGAAAAAAAGTATAGTTCCTTCTGTTGACCCTCTCACCCAATCTGCAACTGTCTAAAAGAGAATCTGATGGCATTCCCAAAAACTTAACTAGGGAAATTATACAATTATGAACTAATTTCCCTTTGTATATTGAACCTAAATGCCACTGGACGAGAGAATGAGGTGTTTGAAAATTCAGAAATCTCTGTGATTGCAGCTGTCCCTGTTCATAATGTCCCTATCATAGAACTCTGGGCTTGAGGATAATCTCTTGCATTTATGAATTTGTGACTAATCCCCCAATCAGACTTTATAGAAACTTATACTTGGTTACATCATAGATCCAAATGTATGCATAGTACTTATTCAAATAGTTATCATGCTTAAATTTCCTATTTTTAATGACTAACCTTGCCAGCTGAGATATCTGAAAATAAATTTTATGATCTACACGTGCTATCTCTGTTACATGATGATACTTATATTAGTGCATTATTTTAACACGCTTAAGCCTACAAAACATTTGGTTCATTGGTAATGCTCATTTTATGGAGGATAGAAAGTGGTAAATGACTGTACTTTTTAAAAGATAGCACAAAAATATTTCATCCTAATTAGAAATGAATGTGCTTTAAAAAAAACTAAAATACATGCAATTTTGATGAAAGATTTTAAATATGTTCAGGTGTTTAAGATCATCTTTGATTCTTTTTTTTTTTGGCAATGCCGATTATAGAACTATAGCTAGAACACTGGATCTGGCATTAGGAAGCCCTGAATTCAAATCCAGCCTCAGAGGCTTACAGCTCTGTGACCCTGCAAAAGTCACTTAACCTCTGTATGCCTCAGTTTCCTTATCTGTAAAATGGGGATAGTGATAACACCTACCTCCCAGGGGTGTTGTTAGGATCAAATGAAACAATAATTGTAAAGCACTTAGCGTAGTGCCTGACATATAGTAAGCTCTATGTAAATGTTTATTATTATTACCCAAAAGTGTGCGTGATATACATTGATGTCTCTTATAAAGCACAAAAAACAACTGCGGGAAATCCAGCATGATGCATCTGATCCGTGGACTTATAACTAAAACCTTTATAGATTTTTTTAATGTAAATCACAAGCTATCCTTAACCCCACCCCCCTTAATAGGAAGAAACACAATTATTCTTACTCCTTAGGCTGCCGACCTTTCCTCCTGGCATAGTTGTGCTGTGGCTTGATGGCTGGCTTGCTAACATTCTCCTCTCACACACTCTCACTTCTTTCTCTCCCCCTCTCCCCCTACCCCTCCCTCTCTCTCTCTGCCTTTTGTTTCATCATAACGCTAGGTAGGAGAAATCTAACTTCTGTCTCCATGACCTTTAAACCATCCTTAAATCCTGTGTTTGTCTGAAACAAACTGCTCTTGTATCCTTCAGGTAGAATTGAACCAGAACCATCATTTATCAGATAAGACCATTGCCTGCTGCCTTTCATTATTGGCTACATCTGGATTTTTGATCTGTTGTCTAAATATGGCTAAATCACTCACAAGATATCCATCCATTTCATTTGAATGCCCATTCATTCCTTTTGGAGGCATCATGAACTCATGGGGCCATGGGAAGAGTTGAGTGATGGTTCTGGGTGACCTGTAGATAATAATATCTTCTCCTTCCTTTTCTTCTTCTCTTGGCTTTGCTCCTTTTCCTGCACCTTGCTTCTGGCTTTCCTTCTTCTGCAACTCCAACACTGCCCTATATAAAACAATCGACTGCATCCTAGTTATCCCCATTTGTCCTCGTTCAGCATCTTGCAGCCCCATCAGCATTATGTCCTACAAAGCTGCACACTGTAGAAATCAAGCTGACCGGCCCAAACTCTTTGTAACACCACCTGAAGGTACTGGACGGAGGAGGCCTCTGCACAACACAATGGTAAGTAATCATTGGGAATGGGTTAATAGGAACATAAGCCCAAATGACTATTGAGGATGAAAAGAGATCTGAATGATCCTGGGGGGAGAGAAGCTGTACCCTGGTCCCAGTGCCTGGAATATTTGCCCTCCTCATGCCTATCTCTTAGAATTCCTAGCTCTTGTCGAAGGGCAGCTTTAATTTGAGCTTTTATCAGAGGTTTGCAAACTTATTTGGCCTACTGCCCTTTAAAAAAAAATTACCCACCCCACCCCCCCGGAAATCTACTTTAATGTGTTTTTTTTAAATTTGTATTATTTCTAGATTGTTCCAGCGCCCCCCCCCCAAGGGGTGGTTTTGCCTACCTTGGGAACCTGTGTGTCTATATGTAGTGTTTCCTGCTCTTCCCTCGTATTTAATGATCAGCAACCCCCACCCCACCCTACCCCACAACACATCTACTGTTCCTCCAGTTGCTTAGTAAGGAATTCCCAATGAGGAATATTCTCTCTCACTTCAGATCGTCACTTTTTTCTGTTCTCTCTCTGTCTTTATATATCTCATCTGTCTATCTATCTATCTGCCTATCTGTCCATCCTTAGGGAGCTGGTTTGCACAAAGCACTGAGAGCACCCAAGGTTGTCTTGCTTGGACTACTCTGAATACATTCAGCAGATAGATGGCTGCTGGATATGAGTGCTTAAGAATCCATCAATTAATATTTATTATGTACCTACTGTATGCCAGGAACTGTGTTAGATGTCAGAGGTACCAAACGAAACAACTTTTGATCTCAAAGACCTTACATTCTTTTAAGGGAAAGTCACATGTACATGTAGAAATAAATATAACTAATACATATGTACATGTATGTATACATGTGTACATGTATGTATATATAAATGTGTGAGTACTTTTTATTTACCTTATATTCTTTTAAAGGAGATCACATGTACACACAGTATTGAATGCAAATAACATGCATACATGTGTGTTCGCATGTATGGTTTTCTATATAGGCTGTATGTACATGTTGCCTTGCATTCTTTAAAGGGAAATCACATGTACACACAGAAATGAATATAAACAACATGTGCCTACATGTGTATACATGATTACATGCATGTGCATGCTTGAGTAACTTGTGTTTGCTTTGTGTTCTTTTAGGGGAAATTACATACACACATAATACATACAAATTATATGTACATGTATGTATATGCCTGCATGTATATGTGGTTAATTTCCCTTAAAATAACATACAAATTATGTGTATGTGTATATATATACATATGTAGGTATGGTTAATTTCCCTTAAAAGAAGGTAAGGTCCTTGAGATCAAGGGTTGTTTTGTTTGGTATCCCTAGCATCTAGTACAATTCCTGGCATACAGTAGGTACAGAATAAATACTAATTGCTGGATTCTCAAACACTTATGTCTAGCAGCTGTCTGTCTGCTGGTTATGTCCAGAGTGGTCCAGGTAAGACAGCCTTAGGTCTTCTCAGTGGCCTGTGCAAACTAACTCCCAAAAGTTTTATATTTATAAGTGACAGAAAAGGGGATGATCTGCATTGGGAGAGGAGATCCTTCATTGGGAGCTCCCTACTAAGCAGGGAAGTATACGTGTTGTGGGGTGGGGCTACTGCTCACTAAGTAGCAGACAAGGTTAGGAAAGGTTTCACTTAAGAGCTGGAATTTAAGCTACACTTGGACAGGAGTTGGGGCAGCTAGGCAGCAAAGTGAATAGAGCGCTGGGCCTGGAGTCAGGAAGACTTGTATTCAAATCCAGCCTCACTCACTAGCTAGTATGACCCTGGTAAGTCACATAACCCTGTTTGCCTCAGTTTCCTCATCTGTAAAAAAAAAAAAAAGCCAGAGAAGGAAATGGCAAAACCGCTCCAGTATTTTTGCCAAGAAATCCCCAAATGAGCTCATAAAGAGTAGGACACAACTGAAAAACTACTAAACAACAATATTTGGTGGGAGCTGAGGAAACCTGAAGAAGTGGGGGAGAGGAGGAAATACATTCCAGGCACTGGGCACAGTCCATTCATGCCAAGGCACAGAGAGAGACATGAAGTGTTATGTGCTAGTAACAGCAAATAGGACAATGTGAATGGCCCATATAGCATGTGAAGGGGAGTGATGTATAGTAAACCTGGAAAGGCAGCCTGGAGTTAGATTACGAAGGACTTTAAATACCAGACGGAGGAATTTGTATTTTATCCTAGATTAGGAGTCACTGGAACAAGGGAATGAGAAGCATTAGATGTTGAGGTTTGATAGTCTCTAGCACACTCATAGGATTGCTTTAAGGAAAGCCATCTGTAATGCCTAGGGTATCATATGGACGCGAGCTGGTATTACTGTGCCAAGCATTAGGGTGACTGCATGGTGCTGCCTGCCTGTGGTGACAGGTAGCATCTCCAAAGAGGAGTATAAAGATAACTTTCCACCCTGGCTCCCCCCCTTGTCAGTAAAAGCTGGATTGCTGATCTTGAACGTATTAGCCAAAACAAAAAAAAGTACTTTTTTCTTGATTTTAGGCTACATTTAGGTGAAAGTCAATTTAGTGTGGAATGACCAGTGAATGGAACTGTATGGGCTTGGACAAGTCGCATCAGTTCTCTGGGCAGCATTTCTTTGTCCATCTGTGAAATGAAGGGGTTCGACCAGATGGCCTCCAAGGGCCCTAATCGCTGACCATTGCTTTCCTAAACCTTGCCTTTTTGGTTACTTTGCAATGATCATTAAGGAAAATAATTTGTGCATGCTTAGTGGAGACGCTTCCACAGTCGTATTCATTTCCACTATTTACCTTACACATAATAGAGCAGCTTAGAGATTGGGATGTTTTCCCTTTGTTCTGAGGTGCATGGGCATTTTGCATTTTACTGGAAGAAACGGCCATTGTTTCTGTTTTCCCTCTGGCCTTAACTGACTCATCAGCCAACTGAAAGACTCCACTTAATTATCCAGCCATGATCATGGCATGACCTGTTTAATGAAAGCCTAGGACACATTATTTTAAAATCTTAACTCTATAGAGTGACTCAGATTTAAGATAAAAGGCTCTTTAAAGGATTTCTCATAGACCTTTGAGGATAATGTGTGTGGTGGGGCAAGCCTGGTGTTTATGCTAAGAGGTACAGTATTGCTCTTCCAAGCCCCTTGGGGCCTTCTACAATCTACCTTTAATTCTTAATTGAGACACTTGCCAAAGGTGAAAGAAACTCTCTTTGATGTGAGAATTTCACATATTGACTTTGCACACTTGGGAGATCTTAGCTTTGGACTTAGAGCCGTAGATCTGAGCTGGAAGATTTTGTGTGCCACACATTGAATGAAGACAGCATGGAGGAAATCCTGCCTTTAGGGCAGGAGTCCTCAATCTTTTTTTTTTTGTCAGGGACCCCTTTGGCAGTCCCATATGGACTCCTTTTCAGGATAATGTTAACTGAATAAAATACATAGGATTAAAGAGGAGACTAATTATTAGAATATTTAAAGAAGCAAGTTCATAGGCGCCAGGTTAATAACCCCTGCTTTAGAGGGAAAGATAAAAAAAGTACTTGAATCCTTTTTTAAAGGCATTTACCTTGGAAAAGAAAAAAGAAAAAAAATCTTTATTTTTGCTATGGATACATTGTGATCTTGGGGAAGTCACTTAACCCCAATTGCCCTGCCTTCCCCCCTCCAAAAAAAATTATATTTTTTAACATTTAAAAAACAGTTTTGAGTTTTAAGTTCTATCCCTCCCTCCCTCCTACCACATACTCAATGATCCAGTGACTTTAGCCTCCTTCCTTGAACAAGATCTCTATCTCTCAGTTCTGGGACTTCAAAGAGGTTAAGTCGTTTGCCTGTGGTCATAGAACTAGGCTGGCTCGGAGTGTTTTCAGAACTGAAGCATAGGATGAGAGGTTCAGAGCTGAAAAGAAGGGACCTTGCAGGCATCATCTGGCCCAGCCATGCTCATTCCTATAGTTTTGAGAACTAAAGCCCAGAGATTAGTTTAAGTGACTTATCCAAGACCACAAGATTCAAAACCAGATCCTCTCACTCCAGATCTAGGGCTCTTTCCATTATGCTGCCAGGTACTGGGAGAGGTGCAGAATTTAGTTGAGATTAAGACCTGTCCTTCTCTCCTGGAAAAAGTTGCTTTTGAAGCCTTATTGTGAGATGAAAGGTTTGGTCTCCAGGGAATCTTCCAATTTAATGGACGAATGTGGTATATAGCTTGGTAAAATGGAAATGTGACCTCTTTCTCCTACTACCTATGTGACCTTGGACAAGTCACTTAACTTCTCTGGGCCTCAGTTTCCTCATCTGTAAAATGAAAGGGATGGAACAGATCCTTTCCAGATCTAAAACTATAGTCTTAAAATGTTTCTTCTCCTCCTCCCTTCCCCCCTCCCCCCAAAAAATCCCAGGACAAGAAAGTGTGACTATTCCACCTAAGGCTAACTCCAGGGTAGTATAGGTTAGCAGCTAGTCAGTCAGACAATAAATACTAATTTCCTACAATGTGCCAGACACTGTGCTAAGCACTGGGAATATGAAGAAAAGTAAAAGATAACCCCTGCTGTCAAGGAATGCGCAGTCTGATGGAGGAGACAGCATGCAAACAAACAAGCTATGTATAGGATACATTGGAGATATTCAACAGATCGAGTTCAGAAAGATCAGGAAAGGCTTCCTATGGAAGGTGGGATTACAGCTGAGATTTGAGGGAAGCAGGAGGTAGAGACAAGGAGGAGAGCATTCCAGGGAGAAAGTCAGTGAAAATGCCCAGAACTGAGAGATGGAGCATCTTGTTCAAGGAAGAAGAAAGAGGCTGAAGTCACTAGATCATGGGGTTTGTGGTAGGAAGGAGGGATAGAATTTGGAACTCAAAACTTTTTTAAAAAAATTATTTTAATGTGTAATTGGGGAAAAAAATCAAATATATTTTTTAAAAAAAGAAAGTGTAAGAAGGCTGAGATGGTGGGGGTGGAGGGACAGGCAGGTTATGCAGGGTTTTGAACTCCAAATAGAGGATTTTATATTTGATCCTGGAGGTTATGCAGAATCACTGGATTTTATTGGGGGGAGGTGCAGGGGGAAGGATAGGAAGGATAGGAAGGAGGTTGACATGGTCAAATGATCTTTAGAAAGATCCCTTTGATAGCTGAATAGAGGATGGACCAGAGGAGATAAAGACTTGAGTCAAGATGACCAGCAAGCTATTAAAATAGTGCAACTAGATTGAACTTCCACAATCAGGCCAGGCAGTTCGCATAATGCCAAGTAATTAGGTCAAGTTTTCAAGATAGGGGGAGAGGTGGAGGGCAAACTGTGACATGGAGCCCCATCCCATCTTAGTAGAAAAGTACAAAAAGGGACCTGAAAATGAATCCCACTTTTGTTCAAGTCAGTCAGCTTTACAACCTCAGTCATTCTCAGCCACTCACCCCCTCCTTATCCCACTTCTCCAATCAGTTGCCCAGTCTCTTTGAACATCTCTGGCATCTGTCCCTTTCTTCCCACTCACACCAAAATGTAACTACCCAAGGTCGATTGTCACCTAGACTATGGCCATAGCCTCCCAATTGGTCTCCCTGCTTCCAGTCTCTTCACCTTTTTGCTCAGTCCTCTTCATAGCTGCTAAAGTGAGATTAGTAAAGCACATGTTTGGCCATGACTGAGTAAATTCCAGTGACTCCCTATCCCCTCCTTCAGCCTAAAAAGAGACTAAATAGAAAACAAGTAATAAAGAGATTCCTTCTGCCAAGCCTTGTCAAAATCCAGAATGTATGAATGTTAAAACTTGCTTGCCCCTTCCCCCTTCAGGCATCTTTCAAACTCAGAGGATCAGGGAAGAAGGGGACTTTTGGGATCATTTTGGTCCCCCTTATTCAAGAGAATTGACTTGTCCAAAGTCACATAAGTAGCAACTAACAGAGCTGGGATTTGAACCAAGGTCTTTTGACTCCAAATCCAATGATTTTTCCATTGAACTATACGACCTCCCACTGCCCTTCCCCCCCTCCCCTTTCTTTAAATTTTCTTTTCTCCTTCGGGTTTATTTTAATCTGATCTCAACTAGGTAAAAATGTCGTGTAGGACAGGGAGGAGATCATTGCTGATAGCACATCAATCTCATTTGTTCCAGGACCAGCTCTCTGAGATAGTTATGACCACAGGAATAATGAAAGGGTAGAAAATGGTATACTACCTAGAGGCTCCAGAGAGAAGGTTAGGAAGGAGACCCTGGAACAGTGATTCCTTGGAACCACTAGAGAACTATATATTAGCAGATAATTCCTTGTGTTTACCACATTGGAAAAAGCCCTTTTTGTCCATTTTATTTTTGTAAGAAGAAAGTTAACTTGATGGGCTAATTGAGCCTTCATGTCTCATTAGTGACTTTTAAGAAAACTGTTTCTTTAGAGTAATAGGGAAAGCAGCTAGATGGTAAGGGGTTGAGGAGACATTGGATGGTGAGACAACGGAGGAATCAAATGTAGGCCACTTAGGCTTCAGGCAGATTTCAAGCACAGGGTAGGTTGGCTCAGGTATTCTGACAGTTGCCTTCTGTTCAATGTCTTTGCCCTAGCTCACATGTTAAAGGGCCAAATACATTAGAAGTGTTTAATGTATGGGGTGACTTTGTTCTATATAATTCCAGTGCTCTAGCCTCATCCCTGCATATCACAACATTCCTCTGAATTTTGCCTCTTCCCAATTCCATATGAATTCTCTGGAGGAGGAATCAACCTTCTGGCCACCTTGTGCAAAACTACAGAAATACTAGTGTTGAGAACCTTTCTCAGATTTTAGACTTCAACTCTGGTAAAGATTTAAAATAGTTTAAGTTCATCAAGTGGACCTGACCTTCTATGGTGGATTAGAGGACACCAAGACGTACTGGGTCCAGTTTCTTTCATGAAGAAATGCCTTCTTACAATATCAGAATTTAAAAAAACAAAAAACAAAATAAGGTATTTCTTTGGGTGTACAATTAAGAGCAAGTGTTTTTCCGTCTATGTTGGCAGCAAACAGGAGCACAGAGTAGTGACTCTTCTGACACGTAGGAAGAGCAAAGGCTAGATCTGAACTAGAGTAACTGTTTAAAAACAAGAATCCACCTTCTGGTTTTAAGAGAATGAAAGATGATAAAACTGAGTTCTGAATAAGAGAAGTTAAACATTCCTAAAGTGTATGGAGCATCCAGGGAGCTGAAAGTTATACTCTAAGACTGACTTTAGCTCCTTTTCCCAGATCTGAAGCACAAACTTTTTTTTTTAGAGGGGCCAACATTCACCATGGAGTCAGCATAATCTTTCCTAGTACCTCATCTTGCTGATTAAAGCCAAATACTTGGTTCCTAGACAGCAGGACCCCCTGGAGGCCCCTTTGTTCAGCTTAAATTGTAATAGCTGTGATAGCCTGCCTAAAACACTGGTACAGGCACTGATTGATCTAGTCATGACCACTGCTGTCACTGCTACCGCTGTCACTGCTACCACCACCACCACCACCACCACCACCACCACCACCACCACCACTACCACTACCACTGAATGAATGCTGACTATGTGACTCTTGTTGTCTCTGCTTGTAGAAGGACCTAATTCTTGTGTTTTTTCAACTTAGGGGCATAAAAAAGAAAAGGAGAGGGAAAACATGCCTTTCCACCTCACATCTGGCATCCGAAGAGCTCTGTCTCCATCAAACCCCAAAACTAGATCACCAGCTCCCTCCTCAGTTTGGTAAGTGAAGTGCCTTACCTGCGAGTCATCCCAGATATAAGCTGCCCATGTTCCTCCACCACTGAGCTCTTCTCTACAAGCTACGTTGGTCTCATTTTCTTGCATTAGTGTGTTTCCTTGACAGGAGATAGGGGTGGGAAATCACCTATTTTCTAAGGTAAACAAATTTCCCTTTCCAGCCACCGTGAAAAATACTTAAATAACTGAATATCCCTCAACTCTTTCTTGGGAATCCATTAGGAAATACCCATTTGTCCAGCTGCTGTGTTAAGCAGTGGAGAGAGAAGCAAAAATAATTGCCTCTTAGCTCAAGGAGTACATTCTATTAGAGGAGAGAAAATACATCCATATAATTAGGTATACGAAATATATAAAATAAATGTAAGGTAATTTGAGGGGAATCAGCATGTTTTCTTTTAGAGAGAGGAAAATGGAGTTCCTGGCACAGAAGCTGATGCTGACATGTTTCCTTTTGTGCCACATTTCCTTATTGGTTTCCCAGGCACCCATCCAAGTCCTTGTCTCATTTGCCTGGCACACCCAGACCAGCATCCTCCTTGTCACTTGGCCCATCCAAAGCTGCTTCTGCTCAGGCGTGGCCACCATCTCCTGGCAACATCCGGCCTATCAAGAAAGAAGTCAGGCTCGAGACAGAGAAAAAAGACCCAGAGAAGGAACCTGAGAAAGCAATTGAAGCATCGTCACCGGAGGGTGACGTACCTTCACTGAATGCTGAAGAACCTACAAATGAGGAAGGCCCACCTGCTCAGCCAGAGGCTGCTCCAGGTAAGTCGTTAACTATCCCAGTGCTCACCACAATGCTTTAGCAGGCATTTAGCAAATGTTCGCTATTGTTTTGTTGTCAGACATGGTGCTGCGAGGGATGCCATTTCCCAACCTACTCCCCAATCCTTACCCATGCTTCTTGGATTTATCTTTCAAATGGGGACTTTAAAAGGAAGGGCTTGTTTATTCCTTTTTTTTTGGACTGGTTCTATGATTTTCATCAATTTGGGGACTTCTTCCCCCGATGCACATTGACACCTTCTGTGTAACTTAATAGTTTTAGAGAGTTTCTAGGGTACTGGTAAGTTAAGTGACTTGCCCGGGATCACATAGTCGGTATATGTGGCTGTGTGATGTTTTAGAAAGCAGTTTGACAACTTCTTCCAGCATTGTTTAGTGACATTAGGATAAGAGCAGAGAAAAGGGCCGGCTCATTGAGCCATGTTTGAGGAGTAGCAGATCAGAAGCAGCAAAGTGGACAAGGAAACTTCAGGGTCACAGAAGATGAGAGTTGGGCCATCTGGTCCAACCCATCTACAGAAGCAAGTCATTCAGCCTCTTCTTCAGATCCTACATCCAGTGGTTTTAGTGAGGGCTGTCCAACTCTACCTCCAAGGAGGGTGAAGGGAACTCCACGGACAGCTCATTCCACTTCTGGACAACTCTGATGGTTAGGACATTTCCCTCCCTGATATCAAGCCTAAATTTACTTCTTTGCAGTTTCTAGCCATTGTTCCTGGTTCTACCTTCTGGGGCTAAACAGAACAAATCTAATCGCTTCATAGGCTATCCCTGCAAAATACACAACTCTCTTATCTCCTTTGAGTCTTCTTTTCTCCAGGTTAGACATGCATAGTTCCTTCAAGCTATCCTCATATGATGTGGGTTCAAAGCCCTTCACCATCCTGGTTGCTCCCCTCTGGTCATTCTGTAGCTTATCAATGGTCTCCTTAAGCCGTGGGAGACCCAAATAGAATACTGCGGATGAGTCCTAACAAAGGCGGAGTACAGAGGAACCATCACCTCCATATTTCTGGGAGATATGTCCTTAATACAGCACAAGATTGCTCTGACTACCTCATCCTACTGATCACAGTGAGCCTAGAGTCTAAAAAGTTTTTTTTTTTTCAAAGCAACTTCCTGATTTAAAGGAGGACTGATAGTATGTTGCTAAAATTACTGACCTCAAGATCATGATTGTCAAACAAAAGAAGTTGAGCTGAAAAGGTGCGGTGCCTTGGAAAAACAGGGGAAGATGAAGGGACTGGAGGTCATGATGAGGGCAGAAAGAAGGCTCAGGAGACATGGGCAGAGGAAGAGGGGAAAGATATTGTGATCAGAGAGGCAGATACTAGAATTTAGTGCATTGGAGGGGGAAGAGTTTCCAGTGAACCTGTGATCTAAGTCATGATTGTTGGCTTTGGTGTTAGAGAGACCCTGAGGTACTTTCAGCTCAGTCCTCCTTCTAGTAGCTGAGTGAAATAAGATGAAGAGGCCCTGGCTTAAGCAATCAATAGGCTTAGGTGCCCCATTGGCCATATGCATAATGCTGCCTTGATTCAACATGGAACTTGTCTCTAGTCCTTGCTTCAAACTGAACTTTAGAACTTGTACTTACACAGAGACTTAGGGAAAAGAATGGAGACCTCTCACAAAAGTGTGTATAAAAATTATCAAAGTTTGAGTGGTTATGACAAGTCTATAGTTTCTTCCTATTCTGATTCTCTATGATATTTCCAAGATTGGATGTTCCAATCCTTCTTCTTCCCTCAATTAAATACATGACCACAGAAGGAATGGAGGATGGACAGTCTGGGTACTGCACAGGGAGCCCAGAGATACTCAGTAGAATGTTAACAAATGAGAGGAGGTCAAGGGCATGATGAAAGGGCTGGATACGGTGAGAAACTGGGGACTTTTAGCCTGGAGAAGAGAAGACTTAGGAGGGTACATATACTTGCTCTCAAGTACTTGAAGGGCTTTTATGTAGAAGAGGGATTCAGCTTGCTATGGATGTGATTTCCTTGAAGCCAGAGGGGAGAACTAGAAGAAATGGGCAAAAATCTGATTATAGCCCCTCGTAAGGAAAAAAATTCCAAACAGCCGTCCAAAGGTGGAGCTGGCTGCCTCAGAAGCTGGCAGTAGATTTCCCATCATTAAAGAGCATCAAGGGGCGGAGCCAAGATGGCAGCTGGAAGGCAGGGACTAGTGTGAGCTCCCCACCAAGTCCCTCCAAAAACCCTATAAAAAATGGCTCTGAACCAATTCTAGAACTGCAGAACCCACAAAATAGTAGAGGGAAGCAGGGCTCCAGGTCAGCCTGGATGGTCTCGAGGTAAGGTCTATCCTGCACAGAGCTGGGAGCAGAGCAGAGCCCAGCATGGGCAGCACAGACCAACCAGACCAGGAGCCAGGTGGAACAGGCCCTAGCACCCTGAATCAGTGAGCTGTGGCAGTTACCAGACTTCTCAACCCACAAACACCAAAGACAACAGAGAAGATTAGTGGGAAAAGCTGAGGGGAGTGGAAGGAGTTTGCAGTTCGGCCACTGCCCCGGGGTCAGTGGAGGTGGGGCAGCTACAGAAGTACAGCTGCAGTTGCTTCTGGCCCCAGGCCCACCTGGTGGGAGGAATTAAGTGGCAGATCAGAGCAGGAGTGAAGAGCCTGCTGAAGATCTAAGTCCAGTCCAGGTTAGGGGTTCTTGGGGAAGGAAGAGTGCTGGTGTGGCAGCGCATCTGCCCAAGCTTGGAACATAGAACTCTTTACAAGCAGTCATACCCCGCTGAAAAACTCAAGGGTCAAGTAAGTTGTCTGGGAACATGGCCAGGCAGCAAAAACCCACCCAGATTCAGTATCAGACTTTGGAATCTTTCTTTGGTGACAAAGAAGACCAAAACATACAGCCAGAAGAAGTCAACAAACACAAAGAGCCTACAACAAAAGCCTCCAAGAAAAACATGAACTGGTCTCAGGCCATGGAAGAGCTCAAAAACGATTTGGAAAAGCAAGTTAGAGAAGTAGAGGAAAAATTGGGAAGAGAAATGAGAACGATGTGAGAAAACCATGAAAAACAAGTCAATGACTTGCTAAAGGAGACCCAAAAAAATACTGGAAAATATACTGAAGAAAACAATACCTTAAAAAATAGACTAACTCAAATGGCAAAAGAGCTCCAAAAAGCCAATGAGGAGAAGAATGCCTTGAAAGGCAGAATTAGCCAAATGGAAAAGGAGGTCCAAAAGACCACTGAAGAAAATACTACCTTTAAAATTAGATTGGAGCAAGTAGAAGCTAGTGACTTGATGAGAAATCAAGATATTATAAAACAGAACCAAAGGAATGAAAAAGTGGAAGACAACGTGAAATATCTCATTGGAAAAACCACTGACCTGGAAAATAGATCCAGGAGAGATAATTTAAAAATTATTGGACTACCTGAAAGCCATGATCAAAAAAAGAGCCTAGATATCATCTTTCAAGAAATTATCAAGAAGAACTGCCCTGATATTCTAGAGCCACAGGGCAAAATAGAAATTGAAAGAATCCACCAATCGCCTCCTCAAATAGATCCCAAAAAGCAATCTCCTAGGAATATTGTCATCAAATTCCAGAGCTCCCAGATAAGGAGAAAATACTGCAAGCAGCCAGAAAGAAACAATTTGAGTATTGCGGAAACACAATCAGAATAACCCAAGATCTAGCAGCTTCTACATTAAGAGATTGAAGGGCTTGGAATATGATATTCCAGAGGTCAATGGAGGAAGAAGATAAAAAAGGGTGGATGATAGAAGGGAGGGAAGATGGGGGAGGAGGCAATCAAAAACACTTTTGAAAAGGGACAGGGCCAAGGGAGAAAACTGGATAAAGGGGGATAGGTTAGGAAGGAGCAAAATATAGTTAGTCTTTCACAACATGAGTATCGTGGAAGGGTTATGCATGATGATACGCATGTGACCTATGTTGAATTGCTTGACTTCTTAGGGAGGGTGGGTGGGAAGAGAAGAGGGGAGAGAATTTGGAACTCAAAGTTTTAAAAACAGATGTTCAAAAACAAAAAAAAGAGTTTTTGCATGCAACTAGAAAATAAGATACACAGGCAAGGGGGAGTAGAAATTTACCTTGCCCTACAAGAAAGAAAGGGAAAAGGGGATGGGAGGGGAGTGGGGTGACAGAAGGGAGGGCTGACTGGGGAACAGGGCAGCCAGAATATACGCCATCTTGGAGTGGGGTGGGGAGGGTAGAAATGGGGAGAAAATTTGTAATTCAAACTCTTGTGAAAATCAGTACTGAAAACTGAATATATTAAATAAGTTAAATTAAAAATAAAAAGAGCATCAAGCAGGTGCTAGATAACCATTGGATGGGGATGTTGTAAAGGAAATCCTTGGGATAGATGATCTCCCTTCCAACACTGAATTCTCTAATAGTATTTTAGGCATGGACAGGGTGAGAATATATCTGTATATGTATGTTTGAAATACATAAATATATATGTGTGTGTGTGTGTGTGTGTGTGTGTGTGTGTGTATGTAAAATGAAAGGGGAAAGGGAATAAACATTTATATAGCACTTACTGTGTGCCAGGCATTATGCTAAGAGATTTACAAATATTATCTCATTTGATCCTCGTAACAGCTCTGCAAGGTAGATGCTTTTATTGCCCCCATTTCATCATTGAGGAAGCCCAGGCAGAGGTGAATGATTTGCCCAGAGTCATACAAGATAGTAATTGTCCACGTGACGGAAATCAACAAGCATTTATTAAATATCTACTATGTGCCAGGCATTCTGCTAGATGCTAAGGATACCAAGGCAAAATGGAACAGTCCCTGATCTCAAGGGGTTTACAGTAAAGGCAACGTGCACACATACGGGTATATATAAAACAAATCCCAGATAACCTGGGGGGAGGAAGGAGAGACAGTGGGACCAGCTACTACGGGGACCAGGAAAGACCTTATGCAGAAAGGCCTTATGCTGAGCTAAGTCTGGAAGGAATCCAGGAATTGCAAATATAGAGTCCAGGCTGGAAAGGCATAAAGATGGGAGATGGGGTGTTCTATGTGAGGAATAGCAAGAAAGGAAGTCTATCTTGAACCATAAAGTGCTTAGAGTGGAGTAATGTATGCTATGGCTGGAAAGGCAGGCTGAGGCCCGTCTCTGCCATTAACATGTGGCCTTGAGTAAATTATTTAACCTCTCTGAGCCCTGTCTTCTTGTCTATGAAACAGCCATGATAGATTCATAAAGGTGTAAGAGTTTAGAGGTCATCTTATAGCTTCCCTGTCAACCTCAGAAGATTACTGTGGGGATCATGAGATGAGACAGTGCTTTGAACATTGTAAAGTGCTACAGAACAGTATTATGTTGATGTTTGTTTGCATCTTTGAATCTGTCTTTGTCCCCATTGGCAGGATCCCAAAGCTGTCAATGTCAAAGATTTGGGATTATCTACTGTTTTGTCTTTGTTGTCCTCTATTAGCACAGAGAATTAATTACAGTTTTGAAGGTTTTAGAAATGAATTTTACCTAGTAGAACATATTTGGTAGGTCCAAAATTAAAGTGTAACTTGTGTTTACTTCTGGTAATCAGGACTTAGGTTACATGATCTTCAAAAATGAGTTTAATATTTTTAAAAGTCATTTAAGCTTTGTGATATTTAAATTTTATATTTCATATTTCCAAATAAGGGTGATTTAAATCCTCATGTTCTATGATGTCATATTTCTTTCTGAAGCTGATAGAATGCATAAAATGAGAGGAATCACCTGGGTTAGAGTTTTCCTATTTGCCAATTCAATATGGTCAAGATGTATCTCTTAAGTAGGAAAAAATGGAAGGGTTGTATTAGATTTCCTAAACTTAAAGAATGAACGAAGCACTTACAAGTACAAAGTATTCTGCTAAGCGCTGGAGATCCAAATAGAAGAAGGCAGTTTCTGCTCATCAGGAGCTCTCAATCCATTTAGGAAGACAACGCATAAGGAAGTCTTCATCTGCAAGTCAGATGGAAAAGTCCTATGGTCCTTAGGGTACAGTGACAAATATAGTAATGCCTCTTTTAAAGTTGTTCTCATGTCACTGATCAAATCCCATCAGTTTCTGATGTTGAACCATTTGACAGTGCCAAAGATTTTGGTAATAGGAATTCTCTTCTTAGGGTCTTCAATAGATATGACAATTTGTGTACCTGCGAGAGCAGTTCCCAGGTGGCATTCCCACAGGGATTGTTTCCTAGGATGGTGGCTGAGGTGAGCTATCCTTTTAGTAGAGGGGAAGTGGTGTTGATAAACTGACCTGCCCAGCACATACTTCCTCTCGTCCCTCCCCCAGGGTACCTTGCTGCTTCAGCTAGGCTGGCTTGCCAGACTCATGAGTGGCAGTTGGTTGGCAATTGTTGAGGATGGCTGGCCCCTCCTCCACAGGAGATAATGGCTGTGAAGGCTAGGCTGGAAGCAGGACCAATAGTCTGGTGGGGAAGGGTGCTGCCATTCCTAAAGTTCCTGTTGGTGACAGTTTGGTTAGCAGTTGCTGGTGGGTAATAAGGAAGGTAGGTTCCCCTCTCCACAATGATTTCCCCCCTCTATGTAGCTGTGGGAGCTGAGCTGGAAGCAGGTCTGGGGCTTTGGGGGACACTGCTATTCCCAAGGCTTTTGGGCTCAGGGGGCTGGGTTGTTTCTGTCGGGATCTGTGGAAGGAGGGTGGGTAAGGTAATGGTGGTTCTCCTTGTCCGTCACAAGCTGCCTCCCGCTTCTCCCCAGGCCCTTTTAAGTGACAGTTGTTTGGCAGTTGGTGGGGATAGATGGCCCCTTCTCCTCAGAAGCCATTTGCCCAGAGAACAGCTCTAAGGACTGAGCCAACAGCAGGACCAGTTGTACTGTGATTATAACTACTCACAGTAAAGAGAATGTGCATAAGGTTACCGACTGTAAACATGGCAACTGCGATCAAACTTTTGTTACACAGATGGAAGTCCTGAAGGGTTGAGGCAGAAATAGAAATAGAACCCTTGACTCTCCAGTTCAGTCTCCTGTTGTATTGTGTTGTGGCTCTCAAATTATTCTGTATGTGATGTTAGGGATAGGGACTGGGCCTTTGGGGAACTCCCGGTGAGAAAACTCCCTCTACCAATACAGGTTGACTCCTCTGAAACTTACAGTGTTAGTGAGCTGCATAAGAGCACTGAGCAGTTTATTAACTCTTTTTTTTTTTTTTTTTTTTACCGTAAGAAGGGTTGGGATTGTCTTATCGGTGTAACAAACATTTAGAAGCAGCTAAGTTGCTGGTTAAATGGAACACTTCTTAAATTAGAGTTAGGAAGATGTAAGTTTGAAATCCACTAAGGCAAGTTGCTTACCTTTCTCAGCCTCAGTTTCCTTATCTGCAAAATGGGAATCTGAAAGAATTGTTGTGAGGACTGAATAGAAGGATAGCTTAAGTGCTTTGCAAGCCTTAAAGTGCTGTGTAAATGTCAGCTATGCATAGATACATAAGACAATGGAGAGGTTTATAACGGAGAAGGAGAAAGTTAGATGAACATAGATCGATCAATAAAGCACCTCATATATCCCAGCCACTGGGCAAGACTGGTGGATATGGAATAAACAAAATGATGATAAAAATAAAACAAAAGCATTGTAAAGTGTTAAACTATCAACCGGTGAGGGCTGACTGTGGACCCAGGACAGGCAGGTGGTGAAGCAGCGTGCCAACCCCAGAGGCAAGAAGATGCCTCTTCATGAGTTCAAATCTGGCCTCAGATACTTACTAGCTGTGTGACCCTCGGCAAGTCACTTAACCCTGTTTGCCTCAGTTTCCTCATCTGTCAAATGAGTTGGAGAAGGAAATAGTAAACTGCTCCATTATCTTTGCCAAGAAAACCCCAAATGGAGTCATGAAAAGTCAGATGTGACTGAAAAACAAATGACAACAAAACTATGGCCCCAGTCCTTTTCTAGGTGGTAATGACTCTGATTGATTCACTGAATGTTTGACAATGAGATACTGTGTTTCTCAAACCAATACTCTATTTGAATTTACATACTGGTGCCCTATGCATGTGGGTTTACTCTGCTTAAATCCCTTTTACCAGCTCAGTGCCTCCATTGCACAAAATCTGCGCTGTTCAAAAATTCTGATCTGGACACTAGTAGGACTCTTCCATGCTTAAATGCTTGGTTAAGAGAAATCCAGTTTACTGCGATGTCCAGAATTTTATACAGAATTTGCCACTTTTATTTTTAAAACTGCTTGTTTCTGTTCCATACTGTGTCATTGAGGTTGAAAAAATATGCATTAACTCATACCAAAATTTACTTCAGACCTTTTGATTTAATAGACTCTTGTTATCGGAGGTGAGTTACCAAGTAGTTTTGGGGAGATATTAGAGATTGGCATGCCAGGGAAACATTTGCAAAACAGAATCAGAATTTGAATCAGTGTTAAAATAGAAAGAAAACTCTGCTATCTTTGGGCTGAAATAATGCAACCTAAAAGTTGCACATCTGAAGATCATTATTGGGATGCAGTTCAGGAGTTTTAAGGAAAACAGAATATCCTTGTAGGGGAGGGAACAAGAGATGCTCCCTCAGTCCTTTCCTGAAGGGTTTCAAGATGTCTGTTGCTTCCGTTGCCTATTTTCAATTCTGAATCTAATGATGAAGGATAAGAGGGAAAAAATTAAAACTGCCACCAGGATTCCTGAAATATTTCTCAGCCATCCTCCCCCATGCCCTTTGGCAAATTTACTCAGTGTCTATGCATGTAATATCTCTTTATCTGTAAGTTACTGCAATACTTCAAGCATCGGTGATTTAGTAATCAGTGTAGGTAACTCCCTCCATCGAGGCAGATTGCAACCCCTCTGTGGCCACATGGACAGCCTTTGTGAGTTGCTGAGGATGAGGCACATGTCCATGTACAGGCATGCTGGTGAGGAACCTCTTTGAACTTAGCTAAAAAGATAGGTATTATATCTTACCAGTCAGTAAATAAGCATTTATGAAGTGCCTGCTATGTGTCGGGTACCATACTTGAAGCCTTTCTTGCTTGAGTAGGACCTTCTAGAACTCATACTCTGCTGGGATAGCGTTTGAGGACCTAGGGTCACCAATGCCCCATGATGAAGCATCGGAATGGGACTTTGGAAGGGAAAACTGCAAAATTTATATATGTTTATACATATATATGCATATATGTATACACATACACACATAGATGTTACATACAGATATGTGTGTATATGTATATACATTTACACACAATAAAATTATATATAATAAAAGAAAAAAGCTATCATTTGAGATATGGGAATTTGTCCCATAAATTGCGTTGAAATTCATGAATAAAAGAAGGAAACTGAGACTGGAATACGTCCTGGTGCACTAAGAAAGGTGGGGTTAGCAGTGGTCAGTAGGAAGATGTCTGCGTGTTATCTACAGTGTTTCAGGGCAGTCTCCATTTAGTGTTCAGAGATTGCCTGCCCTTGTGTGGGCATAGTCACGTAAAAATGAATATGCAAAATGTCCTGGTGTTGCACCTGCCTCCCTGCCCCCTCCATGGTGACCAGCGGGAGTTGGGAAGGGATTGGACAAAACCACCAAGCCAAGACTGTCTGCCTGTGTTTTGTTTCCCACTTGGGATATTCCCGGTGGGCCTGGAGAGCCCAGTGAAGGCATTAACATTCATATTTACAGCTCTCAGCATCAGAAGATGCTAGAGAGGGATTAAGGCATGAAGGGGATGTGACAGCGAGAAGGTGGATAAGTGACATAAAAGGAAGTGTTGCCAGAGGGGGGAAAAAAGAATCTAATGACTACTTATGTGGGAACACAGTGAGACATGAAAAAAAAAACAAAAACAAGAAGATAGCATGTGTACATTCATTTGTTCAACAAATACTTATTCCTTGCTCAGCCTGTAAGTGTGTGTGCTGGGGCCTTGTTTTTCCTAAAACAGAGAGACATGATCCCTGCTTTCAAGAGGAATACAAAATGCAGTCAGCAGAAAACCTTACAGCAATCATAGATGTGGGGGAAAGACTTAGACATTATAACACAGCTAACGTTTCTAGAGTGTTTTAGAGTTTTGCAAAGCACTTTTGAGTTCTCATTTGAGCATTTGAGGTAGGTGCTATTATCTCCATTTTATGGAAGAACAATCCGAGGCTAAGAAAAGATAGGTGGCTGCCCAGGATCACAAAGCAGGTGGGCATTTGAGGCAGGATTCAAATTCACGTCTCCCTGGCACTACTTCCATCATGCTATCCGCTATAGCACCAGCAACCAGAGATGACATGATGCTAGAACCTCACTGGAGTGTGTGGTTTGATTATAGATGGTGTAGGGCAGTGGTGTCAGGCATCAGCAGGGTGACTAAACAGTATAATTAGGATCCCTGTGGGCTGCATATGGAGTTAGAAAACCATGCGGTAACATTACGTATGTTCTATTGTATTTTTAATTTATTTTATTAAATATTTCCTAATTACATTCTAATCTGGTCAGGGACTCACTCGGTTGTGTTGCTGGCAGCCTGGGGGCCTCCTTGTATTTGACACTTGTGGTGTGGATATGGTACAGGTACATGCTGGATCCCCAATTTACTTTTTCCTCTGTATTGGAGTATGGCCTCTGGACTCTCGTGTAGGGGCTAGGAGGGTACATTGAGTAGTAAGGAATTTCTTTTTACATCTCCTGTGACTCTAGCTCAGCTCTGGTGAAAGAACCTTGAAATTCGAGTTGTTGGGTGTTGCTTCTTCATTTCTCAGTCAAATGAATTGAGATGGAAGTGTGGGATATGCAAACATTGTGCGCTCTTTGGCCACACCTGGCTCCTTCCTGGTAACAGTGTGACAGGTAGAAGAGTAAAGCTTCAATGCATCTTATTCCTGACTCATTATGATTTGATTTCAGCTATAATGTCTCTAAGGCAAGAATGCGAAGGATTATTGTCTAGACCACAGTAATTAGTAATTAATAGATAGAAATAAAATAGAAAAATAGATAATAGGTAAATTAGTAATTAATAGATAACAGATTGAAGATCAGAGAAGAAATGAGACATGAAAAATGTTATCTTCTACTCTGTACGGTTCTGTTATCACAGTGGATACTCAATCTGTTATAGACTGATTTGTATACAAATAAGGCCTTTTTTTAAGAAAAATGAATGTCTGTCTTGTTGTATATGTTCCTCGAGGAAACTTTTTTTTGTCATTTGTTGACCAGACACAGGGATAAGATTTTGCAGCAGATCCTTGAAACCTCAGAATTTTCACTCACCATTTTCTTTTAGGACACTTAACTGTAAACTCAGGATCTCTGGGCTATTTTGTCTGTTCTGTTCATGGGGGTTTGTTTCCACTGAATTTTATTCCTCTTATTAAACAGCTGCTCCAGCATCAGGGCCATCCCTGCCATCCACCGTACCCTCATCTGGTTTGGGTAAGACTTCTGCAGGGACCACCGACCCAGAAGAGGCCACGAGACTGCTGGCCGAGAAAAGGCGGCTCGCTCGGGAACAGAGAGAAAAGGAAGAACGGGAGAAGAAGGAGAGGGAGGAGCTTGAAAGGTAAAGGGGCAGAGTTGCTTTGGGTAAGGGTCTTCCATAAAGTCACATCTGAGGGATGAATGGACTAAGCCTTAAACACTGATACCAGCTAAGTTTTTAAAATGAAGGTGGCAGGTATTTGCCTCGTGCTCTAAAGTTTACAAATCATAAATCATCTCCTTTGATCCTCACAAAAACCCTGGAAGGGAGGTGCCATTATTATCTCCATTTTACAGATGAGAAAACTGAGGCCGAGATAGTTTAAGTGACTTACCCAGAGTCACGCAACTAGTGTCTGAAGCAGGATTTGAACTCAGGTCCTCTTGATTCCAAGTCCAAATTAGCTATTTCAGAAGCATTAGTAAGTAGTATTCATCTATCCATTTGGTGCTTTTTTTTAAATGTATAAAATAAATACGAATTGTCTTCTTGTGAAGAAACTTCTAGCTTATATAAAACACTTAAATGCTCCTAGATTCCTGTGGCAGTTTGCTCAGACCTTATCCCAAGATGCTAATGAGTTCAAGTCAACCAATTCCTTCCTCACCTGAGCCAGGTCGTTTTTCCCTATGGCACAGGGGCAAGCTATCTTTAACTCTGGCCAGGAACTCTGCAAGTGCCTACCCTTGGGCACCAGCATGGGATAGGGTAATGAGTGCTGGCTCCGGAGCAGCAGACCTTAGCTTCAGAACCAGCGTTGCCACTTTCTACGAGCGTGACTTTAGGCAGGTCACTTAACCCGTCTGGGCCTCGGTTGACTCACTTGTAAAACAAAGGGAATGATCCCTTCCAGGTCCAAATACATGATCCTGTGATTATGGGATTAGGATTCCACTCTTAAATTATCAGGCAGTATGACCCAATGGGCAGCTAGGTGGCACAGTGGATAGAGTGCAGGGCCTGGAGTCAGGGAGGCCCGAGTTCAAATCAGGCCTCGGATACTTCCTAGCTGTGTCACCCTCGGCAAGTCACTTAACTCTATCCTATTTACCTCAGTTTTCTCTTTTGTAAAATGAGCTCGAGAAGGAAATGACAAACCGCTGTAGTGTCTTTTGCCAAAAAAAACCCCAAATGGGATTTCAAAGAGTCAGACGTAACTGAAAATGACTCAATGACAACGATCAGCCCATTAGGAATGATTGGTCAGTGAAAATCCACCTCAATTACTGGCAAACAACTTAAGATTCATACTCTTGGGTGAAAAATAGTCATCAGGCCCTTGTATCCATGAACTGGTTTTGCTGAATTTCTTTGAAATGAAAAGTTTCAAATTAGTGACTGAAGAAGCATAGCATTAGATAAATCTCAACCTTGGAAGATAGTCAGATCTCTGAACCTTTGTGACCTCCCGTAACGTACATCAGATAACCTGTTCCCCCTGGACTGTCACACATCTCCCTGAGACCTTCACATTTTGTCCTTTATTGCTATTCGATGTGTCCAGTGGAGATTTTCTGCCAGTCACATGAGTAAATTATCTTGGTGATAAACCACAACCCGGGCCTCCTTCAGGCGACAATTTGTCCCATCCGTTCCCAGGAGGAAGAAGGAGGAATTAGCTCAGAGAGTAGCTGAAGAAAGAGCTCGTCGAGAGGAGGAAGCCCGAAGGCTAGAGGCGGAGAGGGAGCAAGAACAGGCCCGGGAGAGGGTGGAACAGCTGCGGCGGCAAGCGGAAGAGCGAGAGCGACGAGAGAAAGAAGAAATGGAGCGGGTCCAGAGACAGGTATGCAGGCACTAGGAAGGGGCTGGATAACATGGGTGGGGAACTTGCGGCCTCGAGGCTGCCCATGGCCCTCTGAGTCCTCACGTGTGGCCCATTCACACAAAGGGCTGTGCTTGAGGACCTAGAGGGCCACGTGCGGCCCCGAGGCCGCAGGTTCCCCAAACCCTGGGCTAGGAACTCCCAAGTGGCCCCTTCCCTTCTGTCTCGGGTTCAGTGAAAAAAAAAGTGTTATTACAATTGTGTTATTACTACTACTGCTATCATTATGCACAGGAGGCATCATGGTAGAGTGGAAAGATGGCTGACTTTGGAGTTAGAGCACCAGGGTGTAAATCCTTCCCCGTCTCATTTCTTGTGTGATCTTGGGCAGGTCACTTCACCTCTGTATTTCTTTATCTGTAAAAATAAATCATTGGACTAGATGGCTTCCGAGGTCTCTTCTGGCTCTAGATCTATGATAATGTGCCAGATTTCAAATAATCCCAAAAGGAAGTTACTGTATTTTTCATCGTTATCAACAGAGACGGACTGTGTTGTTCAGTCACGTGCGACTCTTCACTGTCCCATTTGGGGCTTTCTTGGCAAAGATACTGGAGCATTTTGCCATTTCCTTTTCCAGCTCATTTGACAAATGAGGAAACTGAGGCAAACAGGGTTAAGTGATTTGCCCAGTGACACACGTAATAGGCGTCTGGGGTTAGATTTGAACTCGGGTCTTCCCGACTCCAGGCGCAGCACTCTGTCTTTCCATCTTTTCTCCTGCTTTGCCCTCACTCTATTTCTATGAGGTTGGTAGAAGTAGGTAGAAAGCCTCCCATTTGATGGTAAAACAAAGGACATTCTTTCCGTTCAGAGAGAAGAAGAAGCCCGCCTACGAGAGGAAGCCGAGAGGGTTCGACAAGAACGAGAAATGCATTTCCAAAGAGAAGAGCAGGCCCGCTTAGAAAGGAAGAAGGTAACTAGACGCGCTGCTTACGGCAAGTTTGCACACAGAGTTCTGGCTACATATGTTTTCTATAGATTTAGATATCTGAAGGAGATCTAGACAAAGCCACTTTTCCATCCCCGACCCCTAAACAAGTCCACTGTTCAACAGTCCCAGGAAAAAAAGAACCTTTTCTCTTTCCATTAATAATCCATCCCGATGCTTGGTAACCGTCACTGTAGGGACATTGTTTCCTGTGTCTAACCTAACTCCATACCACAGTTCATAAGTGAGACTCTTTTTGAGTCCCTTTGCTTACCCTCTTCTGCTCAATACCTGGTGTGGGACCTCTGTCGCTTCTTGGCAGAGCTGGGAGACTATGGTCAGGGAGTATTGCATATGCTGCTAGGGGTGACTGGTGCGTGTTTGTTGGTTTTGCTGAATTGCTTTTTCCCCTCTCTTTCTTTGTTACAACAATTGGCTCACTGGGTAGGGGAAGAGAGAGGGGCCTATTTGAAAATGAAAGTGATATAAAAACAAAAGATATCGATATGCATTTTTTTTAATGTGTGAGCACAGTCCCGGCACACATTTGGGACACGCCTATTGATGGTCTCCTCCAAAAATAGCACAAAGGTCTGAAAACGTTACTGATGTCCTTCATTTCTAAAATGTGCTAGGCTCGTTCTATTTCTAGTTCTAACTCCGGCTTACTGTTTCTTCTCTGGTAGCGACTTGAAGAAATTATGAAAAGAACCAGGAGAACAGAAGCTACAGATAAGGTAACGGCATGCTTTCTTCCTGTCTTAGAGTAGGTTATTTTTTTTTCTTTGCTTGTTTTCCATTATTATTCTCATTTACAAATTAATGTATTTTCCTTTGTAGAAAGCTAATGACCAGAGAAATGGAGACATAGCCAAGGGAGATACTACAGGTGAAACAGGTATTTACTTCACTGTCCTTTCAAAGACACCCAGAAATATAATGGGATCATATGATCACGTGTTTAGAGTGGAGGGAGACCCCAAAGACCATATAAACCAACCTTTTCCTTTTATAAAGCAATTGAGGCCCAAGGAATCTGTGATTTGCCTAGGATCATGTAGATAGTAAGTGACAGAGCTGGGATTTGATGCCAAGTCCCCTGGGTTCAACTTTCTTTCCACTGTGCCACCAGATGGATGAATTTAGAAGTTGTATATTCATTGTCTTCAAGAAGTTTTTTGTTGTTTTAAAAAAAAATTTGAAATCATGTAGTATCTCAATTAGAAGCATTCTTACAGATCAAAAACGCCACTCTCATGGTGGAATCTTGACCGCTACAGGACACTTCTAGGGAAGGAGAGGTCATTGCTTTTCTTTTAAATGAATTAAATGCAGGATGATAACAAGGGTCTGTTTTGTGTTAACTGAAATTTCATTTGCTACTTACCATGAGATGGAACGTCAAAACATTCTTCATCTCCAAGAACTTTTAACTTGCTTATTTTGGCAATTTGTGCTTGAGGCTGATGTCTAAAAAAGGCCTTTCTGGGTTGGCTATTCTTCTGGCATTAGGACGGTTTTATCATTAAGAATTTGTTGGATTTTTTAATAGAAGTTCTGTTTTTAATAGCTTAGTCATGCAAATACAGGCAGTCCTTAACTTATAATCAGGTTTTATTCTGAAGAAGCAAACAACTTCTATAAATGAGCTTTTAGGAGGTATTTTCCCACCGAAACAGTGCTATATCTAATGGTTAGGTTCCCAAGCCAGCCTGCAAAAGGCCATTTAACCCATAATGTGTCTCAAAAGTATGATTGTACTGTTCGGAATATTCTAAAAGGTAACAGCTGGGGCAGCTAGGCACTGCAGTAGATAGAGCGCTGGCCCTGGAGTCAGGAGGACCTGGGTTTAAATTTGACATTTACTAACAGTGTGACCCTAGGCAAGTCACTTAACCTTAATTGTCTCCAAGAAAAGGCATCAACACACATACCCCTCCACTGTACAATTCCTCTGTCTCTCCCTCTCCCCCCAACCCCCATATAATCTCTTTCCGCCTGTTTTACTACCTCCAGCCTTCTGGCTAACAGAAGAAGGGATACTCCCAACCTTAAAACACTAACCTGTAAACACCAAGAAGACACAGGCCATATATCCTGTCTAAACTTTGTATCTAACCTAAGTACATTTCTCTGCATATAGAAGGCAGATGGTTAATGTTTGTAGAATCTAGATGGGAGCTGTCATGGCCTGTGGCAGAGACTCCAGCAGAGCGTGGACCTGGGATTTGGAAATATTGGGGGATAGGGACTGTAACAGCAAGCACCCTGGCATACCCAGGATGGCCTGTTAGCACAGGTTCTTTAATTTGCTTTACTAGGAAAGATAGCTTTTTAGGGTTCAACAGTCTTCTTTAATTATATTCATTAGCTCAGGGGAAAAGTCAGCACACTGAACAGCAGAGAAATTAGACCAACAGACAGGGCTCTGACTGCCTGAATCAAAGCAGTATTGCTGAACACTTTACATACACCACTGGATTGAGAGAGCCTTTACATCTGAGCAGTCCGGGGTGAGGGCGTGGGGGCACGTGGGGTGTGAACATGGGGCTACTCAGAGTCTCAACCAGGGAATCACAAGGCCCTTCTCATAAGCGAACCCTCAAAGCAAAACTTCACATCAGAGTGTGTTTGTATGTATGTATGTATATGGATCTATATGTGTGTATATGTATATATGTGTGTATTGTGTATATACATATGTATGTGTGTGTGTATACACATACATATATTTTTGGCCAGTAGGTTCAGAGCCAGAAGGCATCACAACCCTCATGACTCTGTCTGATTAGCTTAGTATCAAAAGGTATGAAAGCCTTCCTCCAAGCAAGCCTCCCCTAAGTAAGCTTCCCTCAATGGGCTCCACATGAGGTCTGTTAATGGGCAGGGAAGATCTTACATCTCATTAACATTACAGGGGCCAATTGTAATCTCTAGGAAAAGTTCCTCATATATTAGGCCCTTTTTCTGAGGGACAGAAAGATTGCCACGTGTTGAATCTGAGCTTTCTCTTTGTCCCATTCTACTATACTAACAGGATGAAGTTTGTATGTAAACAGATCTCTTTATGTAGATGTATGTATGTGTGTATCTATGAAATTTGTATGTATATACATATGTACACATGCATATATACATATATAGATGTATATGCACATATATGTATGAGTGCACATGCACTCATATGCCCATCCATGCACATACATGTATTCGTGTGTGTGTGTGTGTGAGCAGGAAGGGATAAAAACCCTTGACTGAAATGCAGCTTGTAGATTATCTCTGGGTATCATTTATCTGAGTCTGTCCTTACCCTCTAAATCTAATTGTTTCGTATGATGCTCGGAACGTCAATAGGTTCCACTAAGATCTGTTGCACAAAGTCTTCTGATACTCTCAGTGTTTTTTGCTTTGTGAATTTCAGTGGCTTCAGCCTCCCCATGTTCAAGACCAGCTGCTTCATGGCTGCAGTTCCCAGGGTCTCTGCAGCTCCTACAGCTTTGCTTTAAACCTGGCACTTAAATCTGTGACAGATTGCAAAATGAACCCCCTGAAATTGCCGTGTTGTTCTCTTATTTACAACTCTAGCCAAAAGCGGCCACAGATTTGCTTGAAACCCTGCTCCCTGGTTGGCACAGCTATGAGTAAACAGCTGCAGGCCTTTGAATCTTACCCTAAATTCTGGGATCAGATTTCTCAGTGGTTTATATCATTGGCTCCAAATTAAGCTCTAATAGCGCTGAATCTTACAGTGGCACACTTGGGCACAAAAATTCCTGCCTTACAAGATGTTAAGAATTCAAAACAAATACATCTTGAGATTTTCAAAATTTCTTTTTTTGATGACTTGCACTGAAATGTGAAGGAATGGCTTATCAAGTGCAAGCCTATGGAGGGCTACATTACTTCCATTTTATGATATGATCTTAATCAAAAATCACACAATTGTTTCTGTTTTAGCATTACATACATTTTTTGCTAGATAACTATAATTGCTGTTTATATAGCACATTACGCCATTTCATTTGGCTCTGTTGGGTGGGTATGCTATGTGTGTATCAGAGGCTTGATTTTTTTTTTTTGTTAATTCCATTTTCTTCATCTCTGTGGATATACCCAGGGTTATCACCACTTCCATGTGTGACAGACTCTTCACAGAATGGGGAACCAGTGACTAGCCCACATCAGATAACAATGACCATGGACAGGTGAGTTCAGCGAGCAGTGGATGCTTTGGGGGTCCTTGAAAAATTATTTTTGGCCACAAGGGAGACTTTTTTTTTTTTGCAGCTATGTATCACATATATCTTTCCTTAGGCGTTCTTAAAAAGAAACCTGGCCTTGTATTTTATGTCATCTTTTTGTTTTCTTAGTAATTGCTCATTAAAGCAAAAAGTTTCCATTTCCCTGATGACAAAAGAAAATAATAAAAGCTAGAATTTAGGTCATGCTTTAAGATTTACAAAGAGTTTACATGTCGCTTCATTTCATCCTCATTAGGTACTGTTTATGAAATTTTTGAACTGAATATCTGCTTCTGCATGGGCTGCTCCCATGCCTAGAATAACAGCAACACTAACTGTAATAATAGCTAAAATTTATACGTGCTTTTACATATATTATTTCACCACCACCTACTGGACCCCCCACCCAACCCAGCTCCATTCAAGACTCAGTTCAAGTACAACCTCATTTCCCCAATTGTTAGTCCTTCCCCTCCCCTGACCCTGCCCCACTCCATCATTATGTATTTAGTTGTTATTTATCCTTATTTATCCATGTGCCATCTAGCCCCTTAGCAGACTGAAAGCATCTTGAGAGCAGGGATTTTTTCAGTTGTCTTTGGGTTCCCTGGCGCAAGATAGGCATTGAGTAAATGCTAATTGACGGACTTCACTGAAAACCACAAAAATTGTCTCCTTTTTAACAATAATAACAGTAATCACTAGATTGGAAGCTCTTTGAGGTCAAGGACTGTCTTTTGCCCCTTTTTTGTATCCCCAACACATAGTAGGCACTTAATGTTTATTGATTAATTAATAATGATAATACTAGTAGCAACAGCTAGAATTTATATAGCACTTTAAAGTTTGTAAAGTGCTTTACAAGTACTATCTTATTTGATCCTCCCAGTGATGCTGGGCAGGAGGTTTCATCATCATCCTCGTCCTGTCCTTGCAGTCCACTAAAACCCCTGGACGTTTTTCAAATGAAATATTGCATAGCCATATTCTTTTTAACGTATATTTTTTAAGTTTATTTTTGAAACCTAAACGTGGAGCTTTGCTTCTTTTAGTTGAGCATAATATCCTCATTTCTCATCATGCAGATTAGAAAACAGAGGCAGACAAGTCAAGTGACTTGTCTAGGGTCATACAGCTAGTGTCGAAGGTCTGACTTGGGTCTTCCTGACTCCAGTCAAGTGGTCTATCCACTGCCCCACCTGGCTGCTTTGAACATTTTGTCTATTGGGCAGTTTACATTTCTTTATTTTGGGTTCATCGATTTTCAAAAGAAAATGAGCTAGTAATGTTGCATTACTAGGAAATAAAAATGTTTATTATTTGTATATTTAAATATATCATCTTGGGGCAGCTAGATGGTACAGTGGATAGAGCACCAGCTCTGGAGTCAAGAGGGTCCAAGTTCAAATCCAGTCTGAGACACTTGACACTTATTAGCTGTGTGGCCCTGGGCACGTCACTTAACCTTGATTGCCTCACAAAAAAAAATTTTTTATACACACAGACACACACACAGACATTTTATATACATACATACATATACATATGTATAAAATAACCTGGAATACCAAAGAGAACTGCAAAAGATGACCTAATTAGTTTTTTTCATGTAGCGCAACTTCACCAGGGCCATATACATGCTCTTCACTGATCTGTCAACCTTGAATGATGCCAGATTAAAGCAGAGTGATTCATAAGTTTGTACAATTATAAGTAATTTAAGAAACCCACATTTATATGGTGCATTGATGGCAGTGCCTCTCAGCTAAGACAGGGCAGGTTGTAGCAATTAACTGCCAACAATAGACATGTGATCTGGGAAGTACTCCAGGTTACATGGAGTTCATGTCCTTTTCACTTCCTGTGTATGGATATCAATAATATTTGCAGCCACATTCTTTTAGATGTAAAATGGCAACATATTTTGCGCTTGTTATGTGTATGTATGTATGTGATCATAGAGAATTTATAGAAATTTTTAATAATGCTGTTGAAAGCATCAACAACCCTCTGAACTATAGCCAAGCAAAGGCTGGTAACTAACAAGATTTTGTCTAGCATTTTTCTGATTTCTAGAATTCATTTTTGAAGCATTTAAAATAATCTCTCTCGGTACATCATTCCAATGTAGTAGGAGCTTTCATTTTCTATAGCCAGGACAAGAACCATTAGAAGCTGCTGAGACCAGAAAGTCTTCAAATCATTTTATAATGGTTGATTTTTTTTTCTGCTGTCAAACGTAATTTTCCATAATCCTCTGACAAACACACTTACCCCATATGATGTTCTGTAGTGTGATTGGCACTAATTGGAAGATAGCATCCCACTGTTGGTATCTCTTTATGCCTGTGTAATTGTTACTCCTTGCAAGACTGACAAAATTATCTCTGCCCAGAGTGTCATTAATAATGATCATTCGGCTATGTGGAATAAATGATGCAAAGCCAGTTCATAATTACCTTTGGCATGTATTAGACACTAGCTTTTTCCTCAGTCCAAAGCACACCTTGATTTCTATAGTGTAAGAGCAGACCTGCCTTTCAATGGCTGTCACATACTATCTTATTTACTCTTTAAGGAAATCCTTAATGTTTTTACTGAAAAATAAAAGCACAGATTCCAAAGTGTTCAAAGAACTCTGTACTCAATGGAGGAGGAGATGTAGAATACAGTGATAGTTCTAATATTTGGCTAATAAATGAACTAAATTATACATTAGCTGAGTCTTTTTGCTCCATTAGTATGGCTTTGTCCCTGCTTCAAAGAACTTACCACATGATTCTTTATGAGTAAAGCAGGCCTAAGGCTTAATTATATAATATTGGGGTCATTATCAGATTAATAATACTGAGCCTTTTCTTTTGGGAGGGTCATTTAAAAAGAAAAAAGACGCCACATGCTTGATATGTAACTTTCCATACCTAACAGATATTAATTCTCTTCATGCTCAAGGGGATACTGTATTTTGTAGGCTATGTCACTATATCATGAGGTATTGATTGGTTCTATCCTTAGCAAAATTCTGGAACATATTATCGAATAGTCTGTGATTTTAAAAGAGGTCACAGCTTAATTATGGAAAACTAACACAGGTCTATGGACATAAATCACTCCAAATTTACCTCTTTTTTTTTAAACAAGATTATGAAACAGAAAGACTAGGCATAGTATTTTTGGACTGAAATCCACAGATTGTTGCAGCAAGGCATTTTAGAGGCACAATGGAGAAATGTTAGGTGGATATGTAACTGGTCTAATTACTTTCCAAAAAGTGTGAATCAGTGCACCTGTGTGTAATGGCTCCATTTTGCAGAGGGGGGAACTGGGGCATATGGAGCTTGGATAACTTGCCCAGGGTCATACCGTAGCTAGTGTCTGAGGCAAGATTTGGAAACAAGCATTTCTGACTTCTGAGTCCAGTGATCTTAACCATTATACAGTCTGGCTGCTTGTATTTATACCATTGTGTCTAAACTTGTATTTTTTATATTATAATAATATTCTGAATACCTTCTCCCTCTTCATTGCAGAGGTGAAAGATCCATGAATGTTTTATATTGCATACGTTTTCAAATTTTTTTAACATATTGATTGATTTGGGTGGTTTTTCCCCCTTTTTTCTTTTAAAAAATTCTTCCTTTAAACTCTCTTGGGGGAGGAATATGGGGAGAATTTTAAGTAATGAAAAAAAATAAATTATGTGTGTACACACACACTTATTTAGAAAAAAAAAAAGGACCAGTGTCAATCTGGAAGGTGGCTTCTACTGTACAGCTCCATTCTCAGCTCTGTTCAACATTTTTATCAGTAATTTAGATGAAGATCTAGGTGAGATGGCATGCTTTTCAACTTTGTGAATGGCATAAATCTGAGAGAAATAGATAATAGACTCAAAATCCAAAAAAAAAACCCTTATAATTGGAAAGATAGGACAACTCTAGTAAGAACAAAATGTATGTGGGATAAGTGTAAAATCCTACACCCAGGCTCAAAAAAGCAGCTACACAACGGCAGAATAACAGAGACATAGCTAGAAGCAGGTCACACGGAAAAGATTGAAGGATTGTAGTTGATTGTAAATTCAAGATGAACCAGTACAGTAGTATAGCAGCCAAAAATAGCTACTATAACTTTCAGCTGCATTGGTAGCGGTATATAGTGATGTGCACAGCGAGAGAGTCTGGTATTCCCCTATACTCTGAAGGCATTGAACCACATGACAATATTTTTTTTAATTAAGATTTTTTAGTTTTAGTTTACAACACTCAGTTCCGCATGATTTTGAGTTCCAGATTTTCTTCCCCTCCCTGCCCTCCCCAAGGAGGCATGGCATTTGATATATCTTCTACATATAGCTTCGCATTAAACTTATTTACACAATAGTCAAGTTGTAAAGAAGAATTATGACCGATGGAATGAATCATGAGAAAAAAGAAACAAACACCACCACCACCCCCAAAAAAATAGAGAGAAAAAAAAGGAGAGCAAACAGTTTGCCTCAATCTGCATTCAGACTCCATAGTTCTTTCTCTGGACATAGATAGCTCTCTCCATCATGAGTCCTTTGGAGTTGTCTTTGCACCGCGTAGTGCTGAGAGGAGCCAAGTCTATCAGGGTTAATCATCACAGAATCCATATATCTGTGGTTGTGTATAATGTTCTCCTGGTTCTGCTCCTCTCACTCAGCATTATTATGTAGGTCTTTCCAGGCTATTATGATGTCCGTATCTTCCCCATTTCTTATAGCACAATAGTATTCCATTACCTTCATATACCACAACTTGTTTAGTCATTTCCCAATTTAAGGGCATCCCCTTGATTTCCAATTCTTTGCTACCACAAAAAGAGCTGCTATAAATATTTTTGTACATACGGGTGCCTTTCCCACTTGTGTGATCTCTTTGGGATACAGCCCTAGAAGTGGTATTGCTGGGTCAAAGGGTATGAACATTTTTATAGCCCTTTGGGCATAGTTCCAAATTGTTCTCCAGAATGGCTGGATCATTTCACAACTCCACCAACAATGTAACAGTTTTCCAATTTCCCCACATCCTCTCCAGCATTTATCATTTTCCTGTTTCATCATGTTAGCCAATCTCACAGGAGAGATGTGGTAGCTCAGAGTTGTTTTGATTTGCATTTCTCTAATCAATAGTGATTTAGAGCATTTTTTCATATGCCTATAGATATCTTTAATTTTTTTCCTCTGAAAACTGCCAGTTTATATCCTTTCACCATTTCTCAGTTGGGGAATGACTTGTATTCCCATAAATTTGGCTCAGTTCCCTGTATATCTTAGAGATGAGGCCTTTATCAGAGACACTGGTTGTAAAGATTTTCTCCCAATTTTCTGCTTCCCTTCTAATCTTTGTTGCATTGGCTTTGTTTATACAAAATCTTTTCAATTTAACATAATCAAAATTATCCTACATGGACAATATTAATAGTTTTCAGCTCCCTATACCACATTTCTAAGGAAGGTCTATGTTTTTTTTTTAAACTGAAACATGAATAAAGGAAATTAAAAGGAATGATGGGAAGCCCTGTCGATCAATAATCAATCAATACACATGTAATATGCATTTACTATGTGCCAGGCCCTGGGGATATGAAAAGAGGTAAAAGACAATTACTGTCCTCAAGGAGCTTACAGTCCAATGGAGGGGACACCATGTATGCAGATATATACAAAGCAAGCTATATTCAGGATAAATAGGAAATAATTAACAGAGGGAAGATTCTAGAATTCAGAGAGACTGAGGAAGGTTTCCTGTAGAAGGTCATAATAAATGTTCTATGAAGAATGGTTGAAGTAATTGGAGAGGAAACAATTTTAAAAGGGGCGGGTTAGAGCACAATAGATTTAAATTTGGAAGAAGCCTTAGAAGTCATCTAGGCCAACCTCAGCATTTTACAGTTGAAGAAACTGAGAGCCCAGAGAGATTAGGTAGCTTGTCCATGTTCCCATGGATTGCAGTGGAGCCCATCTTCCAACTTCGGTCTCAGGACTCTTACTCCAGCTCTCTTTCTACCACAGCACCATGCCCTCTTTGTGTCATGAAAGATATAAAGAGAATATCATGGAAGAAGTACTTAACTTAGCCTTTCTCTATAGGGAGTAGAAATAGGACCAATGAGTAGAAGTTAAAGGAAGGCAGAAATCGATTTGCCATCATCATCACTAATTGCTCCATATGGAAAAGGGCCTTAAAGGACAACATAACTACAACAGGAAAAATTTTCTAATAATTAGTACTGTCCAGCAACAGAAAGGGAGGCTTTGTGGAATAGTGAGTTCCTGTTACTAGAGGGGTATTGATTCGGTTTGGTTCTGTTGAACAAACACCAAGTATTCTAAGTCTTGAAAGAGAGAAAGTTTAGATTTGAGGCACCTTCCCCCTCAAAGAACTTCCAGTCTAGTAGAGGAATAGGACGCATGAACAGATAACTATAATGCCTTGGTGCATAAAGTTAAGTTTCCTATTGTACTTTGCTTGTTCCTAAGGAGAGAGATTATTACTTCATGAGAGATCATCAGTGGAGACTTTATGAAAAAGGTAGTATGTGAATTTTCCTTTGAAGCATGGGCAGAAATTCAAAAGAGAGAGGTGAACAGGGGCAGAGAGGGCATTCCAAGCCCAGGAAACTGGGTGAATAGAAACACTGAAATAGAAAAGAATGCAGCATAGCATGCTCAGGGTTGCAAGCTGCCTAGTTTATTCAGTGCATAAATTCTGCTGAGGGGAGTAATGTGAGCTAAGTCTGAGAAGATAGAGTGTCAAATTGCGGAGAGCCTGGAACCATAGACCAAGGAATTTGACCTTGACTCAGGCAGAATCATAGAACTGAATAGCTGAAAGGGACCTCAGAAACCATCAGGTACAACCCATGCCCAACCAAAATACCAACAAGTTACCGTACAGCCTTTCTGTATCCCAAAGAGATCACACAAGTGGGAAAGGGACCCATATGTACAAAAATATTTATAGCGGCTCTTTTTGTGGTGGCGAAGAATTAGAAATCAGGGGGATAGCCATCAATTGAGGAATTGCTAAACAAATTGTGGCATGTGAACGTAATGGAATACTATTGTGCTATAAGAAATGGGGAGCACACGGACTTCATGATAACCTGGAAAGACAGAATCTGATGCTGAGTGAGGGGAGCAGAACCAGAAGAACATTATACACGATTATAGACACACGGTATCTGTGATGACTAGCTTTGATAGACTTGGCTGTTCTCATCAATGCAAGGTTCAAAGACAGCTCCAGAAGACTCATGATGGAAAAAGCCATGCACAGCCAGAGAAAGATTTAGGGAGTCTGAATGCAGATCGAGGCAAACTATTTGCTCTCTTTTGTTTTTCCTTCTTTCCCCCCACCAAGTATTTTCTTCCCCAGTTGGGTAGTTCAGAGGATTGAACCAAGGCCTAGAGTCCAGAAGACCTGAGTTCAAATGCAGCCTCAGAGGCCTACTTAACCTCTTATTTCCTCATCTGTAGAATAGGGGTTATAACAGCACCTGCGTCCTAGGGTTGCTGTGAAGATAAATGAGGGAACATTTGTAAAGCACTTAACACAGTGCCTGGCACATCGTAGGCACTATATAGATGCTTATTCCTGTCTCTTCCTCTTCCTTTCCCCAGGATTAATAGTCCCATTCCCTGTAACTGTGCCTTATATGTTACATGCTCCAATTCTTATACCACCCTGGTTCTTCTCTTCTGGACGTGCTCCAGCCTGTCAATGCACTTCCTCAAATATAGTACCCAAAATCGAACACGATGCTCCAGATGTGGCTTAAGCAGGTCAAAAACCAGTGGAACTATTCCCTATCCTGGGTGCTATTCTTCTTAATTCAGACCACCTAGAAAACAATGAACTTTGGGGGATTCCCTGTGACACTGTTGACTTCCAGTCTACCAAAGCCCCAGGAGGATCTCTTTCAAATATTGCTTCCTCAAGCATGTATTTAAGTTTATTTGTGAAGCCTAAACATGTAACTACACTTTTTTTTTATGCCAGACCCATGATTTTATTGGTGTAAGGAACTCCCTGTGAGGATATTCCTTCTACCAGTACAAATCAGCACCCGCTTGATGGAGTTGCCTGGGAGACTGAGAATTTAAATGACTTGCCCAGAGTCGCATTACCCCTGTGTATCAGAGGCAGGACTTGAACGTGCATTGTCCTGAATCAGAGTCTGGCTGTATCTGTGCACTGCTGCACAACTTTACACTTATCCCTGTTGAGTTTCACATTATTAGATGTGGCCCAGCATTCTAGCTCATTGAGGTCCCATTGTATCCCAGGTCTGTCTTCTAATACATTATTTATACCACCCAGCTTTGTAATTTTCATAAGCATGCCATCTATGCCTTTGTTTAAATTACTGATAAAAATATTCACCAGCATACAGCCAAAGGCACGTCCCAGGAGCACTCAATTAAAGACCTTCCTTCAAGCTGACATCAGCCTATTAATGCATACTCTGTCATTTGGACATTACAAATCCACCTTCTCATCTTGCCCCTATCCCTCTACCTCATCCAAAAAGACAACAGAAAAGACTTTGTCACATACTTTGCTAAAAATCTAAATATGTTGTGTATACAGCATTCCCTGATCAACCTGAGTGGTTACCCTTTCAGAAAAAGAAATGAACTTAATCTGACATGACGTTTTCATGCAGAAAGTTTGGTGATCACCACTACCCTTTAAGTGGTTATATGCCTTCCTCTTAATAGTGTGTTCTAGAATTTTATCAAGAATAGCAAACAACATTTGATATTCTCCGTTTCTGTGGCACTTCTCTCTAATTGTTGATTCTGGCTGAGCAAATCACATCTGCTGCATGTTTCAGTATCCCAGAATGAGTGACTTGAACTCGTCAAGGAGTGTTACATGCTGCCTGATCAATGTTTCCCTTTAGTTGAGTTTATATTCCCTGTTAACCATTTTTGTTCTGTGCTTCGGTCTAAAAATCATTCTCCTTTCAAGAAAAAAACAGAAGCAAAATAAAGAGTCAAGTGGCTCTTACTTCTTTTCTATCATCTATTTTCATCATTCTATCTACCTTGAGCCCCCAACATAGCTTTAAGAAGGGGAGGGGGAACCTATTTGTCCTTTTTTGATGTGATAATCTGATCCCATAGGTTCAAATATCATCTCTGTCTAGATGATTCCAATATTTATATATCCATTTGAAACTGTTCTCCCACAAACTGCCCAATAGGATATTCTGAATTGGATATCCCATTGGCACCTCAAACTTCTTGTCAAAAATACCATTTATTATCTTTCCCCAAGAAACTCAGTTACTTGGTGCAGTGGATAGAGTGCCAGCTCTGGAGTCAGGAGGACCCAAGTTCAAATCTAGCCTCAGATGCTAGCTGTGTGACCCTGGGCAAGTCACTTAACCCTGTTTGCCTCAGTTTCTTCATCTGGAAAATAAACTGGAGAAGGAAATGGCAAACCACTGCAGTGTCATTGCCAAAAAAACTCTAAATGAGTTCATGAAGAGTCAGACATGACTGAAACAACCAAACACACAAGAAACTCACCCGTCTTCCAAATTTCCCTATTATTGTTAAAGGCACCATCGTCATTCCAGTCCCACGTTTTGCAGTCTTGGTGTCACATTCAGCTTCTCACTCATCCCTTCCCCCGTTTTCAAACAATTGCCAAGTCTTGTCATTTCTCTCTCTATAACACCTCTTGCCACACATCTCCTCTTTGCTCAGCCTCTATCTTAGCTCAGGCCCACACATCTCTCACCTGGTCTATTTCAATGGTCTTCTATCTAGTTTCCATCTCTCTAATCTCCCCACAGTTGCCAAAGTGATGACATGGTTACATTGGCTTCTCTGCCACCCTGCCTCTTTCCTCATTCAGTAAACTGCAAATGGCTCTGTTATCTCTTTGATCAAATATAAATCTGTCCAAAAGTTAAAACTCTTCACAGCCAAGCCCCAAACTACTAACATCAAACTTTCCTGACTCCCCCAACCTACTAGTACCTTCCCTCCTAAGTATAGCTCATATTTGTTTTGCATATATTCTTTATATACTTGTGTGTGTGTGTGTATTTCCTTCCCCAATAAAATGCAAACTTCTTGAGGGCAGGGACTGCCTCATTTTTGTCTTTGTATCCTGAGTTAACATAACTCTATGCCTGGCACACACTAGGGGCTTAAGAAGCATTTGCTTGTTAATTGACTGGTTGGTTGATGGCCTTCATCACTGACATCAGCTGGCACAGTTTTTACAAGATAGTGATTCTCTTTTAAAAATCAGAGTTTGGTCTGTGGGTTCCCTATGTATCCACATCAGCTCCTTCCCACCCCCACACACCTGTCCATCCTTCCACCCCCATCCCCCACCCCCATCAGAATAACTTCTGCTTTTGTCTTTAGAATTTTTTGAACAGACTTAGGCTAATCTTCCCTTAAAAAAAATAAATAAGCCTGTTAATTCCTATATATCCTTTTATTTACTGTCTTGAGTCTATTGTGGGGGGGGGGGGGTGGCACGGAATAGACATTCCCCACAATTACAGTGCAACTGATTTCCTTTAAAATAGCTTTTGGTACAGAACTCTGTTAAAGGTCTTGTTCGTGTGCTTTATTTACTCTCCTGAGAACTTTGAATAAATTAGTCAGATATGATTTCCCTTGCAGAAATCACATTTCCCCTAGTAGATTATTCTTGCTTATGTGCTCAGTGATACTTATCTTTATTAATTGGTCCCCAAAAACCAAATATTTATAGGGGCACCTACTTTATGCCCAGGACTTGAATAAAGATTCTATCAGTTTGTCAAGTATGAAAGGGAGACTACCTAGTTCCCAGGGTCCCCTCTATAGATTTTGGGGATGGGGGAAAGGATGGAGGGGAAGAAATAGTTGCCTTGGCAATCCAGTTTAAAATACGCAGTGATCAATAGAAAGACAGCAGTGTTTGTTCTCACTTGGAAACCAGTCAGGAATGAACACCCTTTTGTTCAGATTGGAGGAAGCCCCGCTTTTTCCTTTAGAGGAATGAGGGGGATAACTGGAGTTAGGCCAGGCTAGAGGCAATGGAACAAGATGGAGGGGGTGCCAAGGAAAATGGGCATCAAGACCTGGAAGTCTTGAGGGAATGGGACAGAGTAATTTGAAATCCCACTGTCTTATATTTTGATCAAAGCTGGGACTAAGAGTAGGCAAGGCATAGGGTACACAGCTCACAGCAGGGGGGTGCGATGAGGGACACTTTTTAATATTACATTTTTATATGCAAAATTTTTAGCATCAGAAAATTCTATTCCCCATGGCACATTGGTATGGGCCTTGTGTTGTCAAGTTGCCATAAAGATTCAAAGTCTTTGGTGGACAGTAGCTCACAGGGGACCCAATTTTCAAACCTTGCCTAGGGCACATAAATGCCGGGTCCAGATCCTCCTCCCAGTGGATAGATGTAGATGGGGGAGGGCTTTGAGCAGGAGGAAGACATGATCAAAATGCCTGTCACAGAAGTCCTGTTTTTCTACATCATTTTAAAGGAGGCACGTTGGGCTATATCCTGAGAGTCCAGACGTTGACTAGTGGGAATTAAGAAGAATGCAAGGAACTAAGAGAAAATAAAGAGAGAAAAGTGGTAAAATGTAGTGACCACTTAAATCGGGGTCCTAGAAAAGAAAAGGGTTAGATCTAGCTCTGGGAACAAATAGCCAGAGGGCAATGTTCTCCTCAGCGTATTGGGGAAGGAAGGTAGTAAAGCAGGTTTAAAAGGGGAGGAGGGACTTTTGAATAAAGATGATGAGATAGCCACGTAGTACCAAACATCCATGTTGAAATAGGAGGTTGAATAGCCAGAGTAACAGCAAGTGAACAATGTGTGACACTAGAAAAATAGCATTTAGACCCAAGAGCCAAAGGGTCACACACTTGACTTTTTGGGTTGGGTCTCTGACCCAGAATATTTGGATTCAAGTCGTTACTCCAACATGGAGTCACTGTGTGACTGATCAATGCCCTGATACTATTTCTTCATCTATAAAATGGAACTAATAGCAGTTGTACTTCTTATTTCATTGCAAATGATTGAAAAGCATAACATGTTTTTAAAATACAAAATTGTGATCATTAATTTGATCAAGTTCCTTAGCCTGTTGAAAATCTCCGTTCGGATATGGGTCTGAAAGAGAGGCAAAGGATTGGAGTCGGAGGACAGAGTTTGAATTGGGCGTCTGATGCTTAAGTATATCTAGGACACAGAGAAAGTCACCTGGGTCACAATTTCCTCATCTGGAGAATGAGGGGATCATACTCAACTCTAAGGTCTTTTCCAGCTCTATGTTCCTGTGTCTTTGTCAAAAAGCAAGAGTGTCATTGAATGAAAAATAAAAACCTAGCTGATATCTTTTATGCTGCTAATAAAATGATGAATGTTACAAAAAAGTCCTTTTTGTGAAGCGGTAGTTGTGGCTGCCCTAAAATAGAAATGCCTGTTCCTGTTTCACCATTAACTCTTATTCCATAACTACATCCTTTTAAATGTTTTCTAGTACCCTCGAAACTGAAAATCAACCAAATGAAAATGGAGTATCTCTTCAGAATGACACCTTTGAAGAAATTATAAACTTACCCATTGGATCTAAACCATCCAGACTGGATATCACAGACAGTGATGGAAGCCCAGAAATTCCTTTGAATCCAATTTTAGCCTTTGATGATAAGGGGACTCTTGGGCCATTGCCTCAGGTAGATAGTGTTCAAACACAGCAAACAGCAGGTAAGTTTGCCTAGGACCAGTTGTTGCAATTGTCAGAGAACTTTTGAAAATCAATTGGCTGGTGGTACCTTATGAAAGGTATGGAGACTATATAAGCCCTGCCACTGGGTGTCACCTGAAGGGCCCTGTACACTGGAGTTCAAAGGTTTATAACTCTGTGGAGGAGAAAGCTCTATGTAAACTCTACTGAAAATTGTTGTAATGGACGACATCCAATAGGATGAATAAATGAATGACCTCTAAGGTCTCCACTGACCGATTGCTCAAAGCAGGAATCCCTGCTCTATCTGTGCCTTCCTGTATTTGCACAAGCCTTTTTCTTCAATCCTGGAAAACATTCCGTCTTCATCTCTGTCTTTGGTAATCCTTCTCTTCCTTTAAATTTTAGTTAGTTTAAATTAAAGCTAGTTTTAGCTTTAAATTTTACTTCACGAAACCCTCTTGGATTCATTCTAGTTGTAAGCATTTCCTCCCTCCTCTAATTTTCAAAGCACTTTGCGCCATCTCTCCCTTGCTCCTTTTACTCCCTACCTTGCTTTAGACCCAACTATTGTGCACCCCCAAAAGAATGTAAGCTTCTTGAAGGCAAGGATTCTTTTGTTTGTCTTTGTATCTCCAGCACCTGGCACACAAAGGGCTTAATAAATGTTTGTTAAATTATATTCAATTATTCAGTCTGTGATTAAACTGAACATTTATGATGAGAAACTCACTATTTGAAAGCTCATTTGTGGGCATACTTTTTCTTCCTTGTATACTGACCTGAAATCTGCCTCCTTGTTACTTCTACCTATAGCCTGGAGAATAGAAAACACAGTGGGTTATGATAACTGGCCTCAGGAATTTGAAGGACTGTCACGTGGAGGAGGGATTTTAGTTCTATGAACAATGGCTGGAAATTGCAAGGGGGAAAAATTTAGTTTTAATATCAAGAAAAACTGTCCAAAAGTAAGAGTGGTCTAGAAGTGGAACAGACTACCTTGAGAAGTGAAGGGTTGTTCCTCCTCAGAAGGTTGCATGTAGAAGCTAGACAACCACTGATCAACTATGTTACAGTGGGAAGTCCTTTCACGGATGGGAGGACTAGATAGCTGCTGAGATCCAACTCTCAAATTTTGTTTCTAGTATTATTTTCTAGAGCCACAGCAGACATCCACTCACTCTTCAACATGGCAGCTGTCCAGAGAGTTAGACACAGCCGTTGTGGACCACCTAAGCCTTCTTCCCGCTCACCAAAGTATCCCCCATAAATGTATCATTTTCTCTTTATTTTCAAAGGTCAAAGATCATAAAGAAATGCTTATCCTGTTGATCTGTTTGATGTGGCCTGTGAAATGATGCCATATTGCAAGTTAAAGCAAAGACCACAACTTGTCATCATGGCAATTGATACAGATCGTTTGAATTTAAGAATCTGTGAATCCTAGTCCCAGATTTTAAGTTATTTGAACAGGCTTTTTAAGGCAGATATAGCTAACTTGCCACACTGAACAGCTATGAAATTTGCCCTTTGATTAGGGGTTATAGATGCTATTCAAAGTGCCTGCCCTTATTTGTGCCACAATCTCCAAGGCTCATGGATGGCCAGAAGCCTTTGCTCAAAAGGAGCAGCTGTTAGAGGAGTCATTGTTACATCATTTGAAGCATCATCTTGGCCCAGCCCCAGGTAGTTACTGCCAGCACCAAGTATTGCCATCACAGCAGGTGGCAGACCATTGTATGACTGCGATGGATTCATATAGTCAGTCCCATCACTGTGACGTTAAGAATATAGAGGCAATATGGTATAGTGGGTAGAGGGCTAGCCCCAGAGCCGGGTTCGAGGCTTTCTTCTGATACCTGCTGGCTACGTGGTCCTGCTCTTCAGACAACTAAAAGTCTAAATTTCTGGATTGGTTGGGGAAGTTTCCTCATATGGACTTCCCTAAACCAATGAAATCATAGATCTGGTTTAAAAACACACACACACACACACACACACACACACGACAAATGAAGTAATTGCTGTGCTCCTTTCCTTTCACACTTTCATTGGTTTCTTTTTAGCATTCTGCTAAGGCAAGTTGCTTTGTACTATCTCACATGTGAGCCTTAACCCATTGTGAAGAAAGCCGATATAACAAGGATGTTTAACCTGCTGAAATAAATACTTATTAGTGGTCCCCAAGTTATAGGTTTGAGGTAGACTAGAGACTGAGGTCTTTCAAAAGCAAGCTATATAAATCAGTTCAACAGACATATATTATCCTGATCCTGTGCAGAGCCTAGAGTTTTTCCCAGGTTTATGTAAGACCCAGAACCTCTCCCCTTGGACTCTACACTGTCACACAAATCTAGAACACACCTATAAAACCAAATGATACATAAGTACATAAAGAAAGTAGAGACAAAATTCCCCGTCACAGAAAGAAAAGGGAAAATGGGCTAGAATGGTCAGGCCAGGAACAATTTCATGGACAGGAATTTCAGAATGTGTGTCTGTCTGTCTGGAGAGGGTGTGGAGAATGAACAAAACCAAAAGAAGCACAAAAGTACCATGTATGGGGTATGGAGTATATCCAAGTTTGACTGGAGAAGAGAGTCTATCAAGTGGAGCAGTCTTGAAACAAACATGGAAAAATACAGTAACATCAGATTGCAGAAGGCTCTGAATGCCAGACTAAAAAAAATGACCTTAGTAGGCAGTGTTTTAAGCCAAAGAACATGACCAGATCTATAAAAGTCTGTGGGCTGTATGTGAAGAATGAAGGAGGAAAAAAAAAAGGAGGATTAGGAAAATATTGCAGCCCTTTAGACAGGTGGTAATGAGGACCTATATATCAAGATGGTGAAAATGGAAAGAAAAGAAATGGACAGATATAAGAGATACTGCAAAGATGGGATTGATGAATAATTGGATATGGGAGGAGAGAGATGGAAATATTCAAGTCAGAATAAAAAGCAGGTTTTTCATTTTGTGTTCTGAAAAAGATAAGCTCAGCTCTGGATGAGTGGAATCTGAAGTGTCTGTAAAAAAATCCAAGTAGATAGAAATGTCCTGAGGGCAATTGGAGATGCAGGGTTGTAGCTCAGGAAAGAGATCAGGGTGAGTGACAGATTTGGGAGTGAACTGCACAGAGACCTGAAGCTGAGAGAGTGAATGAATTTAACAGGAAAGATAGAATAGAGAGAAAAATGACAGGATCTTTGGGTTAGGATGAGGAGTCAGAAGAGAGAGAAAAGGGAAGATTAGGCAGGCAAGAAAAATGAGTATATGGTGTTTTTGAAACCAACCAAAGAGACTGTCCAGTACATGGGGATGATGGACAGTGTCAAATGATATTGAGTGATCAAGGAGGATGAAAACTGGAAAGGCCATTGAATGTGGCATGTAGGATCCTGGTCAACACATCTCTTCCTTCTACTTTGTTGGCTATTAAACCATTTGGAGGAATTTTATTTCTCCCTATGTGATAGAAAACGTCCCTATATAATTTCCTAATTTCTTCTTGTATGGAATCAAAGAGAAGGAAGGAATTCCAGTTTTTCTATTTTTCTGGATTTGCATCTGATAGTTCTCTCTTTCAAATGTTTTCTGAGCACCTAATGCCTGTCCCTTGTTAGCACTAGGCCCCCTTTGTGGCACTTTCTAATTTGTATTTCTGCCACAAGTGGTTTTTTTTTTAATTTTATACACATATGTACACACAATGAAATGACGTGGTATTACAAATTAAAGAACCCTTGTCTTCCTGGTGGTTGTTGCAGATCATTTGAATTTAAGAATGTATGAACCCAGCTGGTAGATTTTATATTCTTTGCAGGTTTTTCATGTAATTGTCATAACATATTTCTTTTTCCTGTCTCCTAATATAGAAGTTATATGACCATTTCTTCTGAAGAACCAAAGGTGAAGTTTAATAAGCATTTCTACAGTTAATGGAATTCCTTCCATGCTATGAAGGAGTGTTTTTTTTCCTTCCTCTCCAGTTTTCTAAAGATTTCTTGGATATCTTTTTGAAAAGACTTTATCAAAACCAGCTAAAGAAACCTTGGGGAATAGACTGGATCGCCTTTCTAATAGTTTTTTGCCAATAGAAAAAAAAATCATGCTTCATATACTCGGCACTTTTAAATGGCTTTTTCCAAACGTGCTCCTTAGCAAATCAATATGTTCTGCGTTCTTTGAAAGACCAAATGCACTGGGATTTGAAAGGGGTGGGCTAACTGGGATGATAGGCATGATTTTTCAGGTGGATGTCTTGGTTTTAAATGCTGTAATGTATAAAATTGGCAACAAAAAAATTTATAAATCTAATACTTGAAAAACTAAATACCTCCTTACTCTCCAAGTAGAGCTATTGGGAGGGAGGGGTATTTAAATTAAGCCTGTTTGTTTAAATATTTTCACTGAGCTCTATTTGTAGGGGCAAATGATAGGCTTCTGTATCAGGTTCTTGTAAATGTAACTCCTACATGAACATTCTGTAAATTCAGCCATCATTACTTTCCTTCTTGAAATCTTCTTTTGAGAAAGCAAACAAAAACATTTTAAAATGTGAAAAAAATGGAAAGCATTATTTTTTCATGAATGAGAAATAATCTGCTGTACTCTTAAATAATGTATTTATGAAGTTTGTCCAGTTTAAAAAAAATTCAAATAAATTAGAAAAATGTGGCAAATGACCTTCGTAAAAATTTTTTTAAGATTCATTTATTCTTTGAGCACCATAAGAAAATGGCCCCAGTGATGGATTTGTTTGGGACTTCTATAAATTCTGAGGTCTCCAATGATGGGAGAGATGGATTTGATTTGTCTCATCAGATCATGAGAGAGAGGGAAACAGTAGAGGAGGATGGGTAATCAAAAATTGATTTTTCTTTAAATAAAAGAAGATTTTGGTTTTGCTCATTTCAGAGCAAATGCAATCCAATCAAATGTTTATGCTGTTTAATAATGTGTTAACACATAAAAATGAAAAAAGGAACAAGAGAGAAAACATAAGAGATTCAACAAGGTTAAACTGTTTCTATTTCTATATGACAAGATTATATTTGTAACTCTTAATTTTATTACCATAAGGACAATTGGAATATATATAGGAAAAGGATGCAAATATAAGGTGATTTTGGTGGGATGATACTCCAAAAAATAAAATAAAGGGGCAAGAAAGAAGATTGCATTGGAAGAAGAAGGAGGTGGGTGATAGAATGGGGTAAATTATCTCACATAAAAGAGGCATGAAAGAGCTGTTATAATGGAAGGGAAGAAACAGCATGGCTGGCAAAGCTTAAACCTTACTTTCATCAAAATTGGCTCAAAGACGGAATAACATACACATTCAGTTGAATACAAAAATCTGTCTTGCCTTATAAGGAAGTAAAAAAGGGATGGGGATAAAAGATGAGGGACTGATAATAGGGAAGGTAGATTGGCGCAAACAGTGATCAGAAGTAAAACACTTATGAGAATGGACAGAGTGGGGTAAGAGAGAGAGGGATAAACAAGGGAAAAATAGCAATGAGGGAAATGCAAAATTATCATAACTATAAATGTGAATGGGATGAACTCATCCATGTAAAAGGAAGCAGATAGCAGAATGGATTAAGATGCTTTGTTTATAAGAAACACAGAGACACACCCAGAGTAAAGATAAGGAGCTGGAGCAAAATATGCTTCAGCTGAAGCAAAAAAAAAAAGGGGGGGTGGTAGTAGCCATGATATCAGACAAAGCAAAAATAAAAAGAGATAAGGAAACTATCTTGCTGAAAGGTACCATAGACAATGGAATAATAATACTAAACATATGCACCAAATGGCATAGCATCTAAATTTTTTAAGGAGAAACTAAATGAGTTACAGGAGAAAATGGACAATTAAGCTATACTAATGGGTGACCTTAATTTTCCCCTCTCAGAACTAGATAAATCTAACCAAAAAATAAATAAGAAGTTAAGGAGGTAAATAAAATTCTGGAAAAGTTATATATGATAGATCTCTGGAGAAAATTAGAATAGATAGGAATATACCTTTTTCTCAGAAGTACGTGGCACCTACACAAAAATTGACCATGTATTAGGACATAAGAACCTCATAACCAAATGCAGAAAAGCAGAAGTAGTAAATGCACCACTTTCAGATCATAATGCAATAAAAGTTAAATTTAATAATGGGCAATGGAAAGATAGATTAAAAATTAATTGGAAACTAAATATTCCTTAAAAAATAAGTGGGTCAAAGAACAAATCATAGAAATAAGTGATAATTTAATGAATATGACAACAATGAGGCAACATGCCAAATTTATGGGATACAGCTAAAGCAGTACTTAGGGGAAAATCTATCTCCTTAGATCAACAAAATAGAGAAAGGGCAGGCCAATGAATTGGGCATGCAACTAAAAAAAAAACTAGAAGAACAAATTTAAAATCCTCAATTAAACACCAAATTAGAAATCTTGAAAATCAAAGGAGATATTAATAAAATTGAAAGCCACAAAACTGTTGAATAAAAGTAGAAAGCTAGTTTGGTGGGGAAAAAACCCCCACAATAAAATAGGTAAGACATTGGTTAATTTGATTGGAAAAGGAGAGAAGAAAACCAAATTAACAGTATGAAAAATGCTTTCATTGGTAAATTCACCACTAATGAAGAGGAAATTAAAACAATTGTTAAGAGCTATTTTGCCTAATCATATGCTAATAAATTTAACCATCTAAATGAAATCAATATCTACAAAAATATAAATTATCCAGATTGACAGAAGAAGAAACAGAATGTTTAAATAACCCAATCTTAGAAAAACAACCCATCAATGAACTTCCTAAGAAAAAGTCCCCAGTGCCAGATGGATTCATAAGTGAATTCTATCAAACATTTGAAGAACAATTAATCCTAATATTATATAAACTATTTGGGAAAATAGACAAAGAAGGAGTCCTACCAAGTTCCTTTTATGACCTAAATATGGTGCTGATACCTAAACCAGGAAGAGCCAAAACAGAAAAAGAAAATTATAGACCAATTTCCCTAATGAATATTGATACAAAAGATTTAAATAAAATACTAGCTAGGAGATTACAGAACTATATCACAAAGATCATACACTATGACCGGGTGAGATTTATACCAAAAATGCAGGGCTGGTTCAAAATTAGAAAAACTATCAAAAACAAAACCAACAGAAATCATATGATTATCTCAATAGATGCAGAAAAAACCTTTGACAAAATACAATATATATTCCTATTTAAAAAAAACACATTAGAGAGCATGGGAATAAAGGGAGCTTTTCTTAAAATGATAATTAGTATCTCAAAAGAAACGTGAGATCCGCAAATTTAGAGAATCTACCCCAAATGCTCACGTGGACCATTTGTGCCTGACTTGTGGTAGAACATTCCAAGCTCATATTGGTCTGATCAGCCATAATCAGGCACTATAACTTGACTCTAGTATAGTGATGTCATGTCATTTTGGTCCTCTTTGAGAAGGGACAGTAAGTATCTATCTAAAACCATCAACAAATATCTATAATGGGGTTAAGCTAAAAGCCTTCCCAATAAGATCAGGGATGAAGCAAGGATGCCTATTATCACCTCTTATTCAATATTTTACTAGAAATGTTAGCTATAAAAAGAAGAAAATTTGAAGGAACTATAATAGGCAATGAGGAAACAAAACTATCATTCTTTGCAGATAATATGATGGCATACTTAGAGAATCCTAGAGAATTAACTAAAAAAATGCTTGAAATAATTAACAACTTTAGCAAGATACAAAATAAACCCACATAAATCATTGGCATTTCTATATATTGCCAACAAAACCCAGCTGGAAGAGATAGAAAGAGAAATTCCATCTAAAATAACTGTAGGCAATATAACATACTTGGGATTCTATCTGCCAAGATGAAGAATTATATGAATACCATTACGAAATCACATAAATGAAGTCAGATCTAAACAATTGTAAAACTATTAATTGCTCATGGCTAGGCCAAGCCAATATAATAAAAATGACAATTCTACCTAAATTAATTCATTCAGTGCCAGATCAAACTACCAAAAAATTATTTATAGAGCTAGAAAAAATAATAGCAAAATTCATCTGGAAGGACAAAAGCTCAAGGATATCAAAGGAATCAATGGGAAAAAGTGTGAAGGAAGGTGGTCTATCAAATTTCAAACTATATTATAATGTGGTAATTATCAAAACAATCAGAAACTAGCTAAGAAATAGAGTGATAGATCAGTTAGATATAGGTTAGATATACACCACATTATAGTAAATGACCATAGTAATCTAGTATATAATAAAACCAAAGATCCAAGCTTTTGGATTTAAAAACCTCATCATTTGACAAAAACTATTGGAAAAACTGGAAAACAGTATGGCAGAAACTAGGCATAGACCATTATCTCACTCCATATACCAAGATAAGGTCAAAAGGATACATGATTTACACATAAAGGGTGAAACCAAAAGCAAATCAGGAGTGCATGGAATAATTTGTCAGATCTATGAATAAGGGAAGAATTTAGGACCAAAGAAAATAGAGAGCATTACAAAATATAAAATAGGTAATTTTGATTATATAAAATTTAAAAGTTTTTGCACAAATAAAACCAATGCAACCAAAATTAAAAGCAAAGCAGAAAATGGGGGGGAAAATTTTGCCACAGGTATCTCTGATAAAAGCCTCATTTCTCAAATATAAAGAGAACCAAGTCAAATTTATAAGAAAACAAATCATTCCTCAACTGATAAATGGTCAAAGGATATGAACAGGTACTTTTCAAACAAAGAAATCAAAGCTATCTACAGTCATATGAAAAAAATACTCTAAATCACTATTGATTAGAGAAATGCAAATTAAAACAACTCCGAGGTACCTCCTCTCACATCTATCAGATTGAGTAGCATGACAAAACAGGAAAATAAATGTTGGAGGGGATGTGGGAAAACTGGGACACTAATACACTGTTAGTAGAGTTGTGAACTGATCCAACCATTCTGGAGAGCAATTTGAATATGCCTAAAAGGCTATAAAACTGTGCATACCCTTTAATCCAGCAATATCACTGCTAGGTTTATATCCCAAAGATGTAAAAAAAAAAAACGGAAAGGGCCTATTTGTGCACAAATATTTATAGCAGCTCTTTTTGTGGTGGCTAACAATAGGAAATCAAGATATGTCCATCAATTGGGGAATGGCTAAGCATACTGGTATATGATTGTGATGGAATATTATTGTGCTTTAAGAAATGACAACCAGCTTGATTTCAGAAAAACCTGCAGACTTGCATAAACTGATGCAAAGCGAAGTGAGCAAAACCAGGAGAACGTTGTACACTGTAACAGCAATATCGTATGATGAACTGTGAACGACCTTGCCATTCCCAGCAACACAATGATCCAAGACAATCCCAAAGGACTCATAATGAAGCATGCTATCTGCCTCCAGAGAAAGAACTGTGATACTGTCTGAATACAAACTGAAGCATGCTATTTTTTTTTACTTTCCCTCTTTTTTTTTTTCAAATCTTCTTGTACAAAATGACTGAAACGGAAATATTTTACACAATTGCACATATATAAACTAAAGCAGATCCCTTAGCCATTTCAGAGAGGGAGAGAGGGATAGAATTTGAAACTCAAAACTTTTTTTTAAATCTTTAAAAAATGTTTTAACATGTAATTTGGGGGAAAATTAAATATTATCATTTTAAACATCTGTTAACATGTATGCAGGACAATTCTAATCCAAGCTACCTCATTGAGTCTGTTCATTCTTTCTCAGTCCCACTCTTCTGAAACCCTCTTACCCTACCCCCCAAACTTTTAATTTTACACACTTTGTTTTTTCTCCTGAGACTGAGTGGAAATTTTGTACTTTTTTCCTTTTGCTTCTGTAGCTTCATGGTTGATACATTATGAAGGAAACACTAATGAGCCAATTTACAAAAAGTTGTCTTAGAAAGAAATCGATTTTTTCCCCACTCTATTGGTGACTGTCTTCCACCATTGGATGTGGATTTTGTTATAAAGAAATCAATTAGTCTATTGAAATTACATGGGAAATATATTTTCTGTTGGAGTGTAAGAAAAAATGATTCCTATGCTATGTTTAATAATAGTCTATAATCTTGATATTAAAAAATAGTCCATTTAAATTTTTTTCCTGCTTTTCTCCCATTATCCATGTACAGAGATGTTATATTAAATAAACATTTGTCCAAAGTATGTACTTTTACTTCTTTAAATTGGCATAGAACAAAGTCCCAAGGGCAGTATATTGGGGCCATTTTTTTACTTTAGGCATCTAATTCATGTATTACTTCAGAGATTGGTTTAGAACTTTCTTATATGTTCTACAGTACCTTATAAACCTTGAAGTGCTATGTATATGTCAATCATTACCATTCTTTGTTCAATATAGACCTGTGATTTCATCAGCTCCTCTCGTGGAAACTCCCTTCACCAATGGAGATTAACAACACTTTTGTACCTTTTAGTCTTACAGGAATACCTTAGACATTGAGGGTGTAAGTGAATTGCCGCAATCCCACAGCCCAATGTGTCGACACTTGTCCATGTCCCTACCTACAAGGTGGCATTGTCTCTCAGGTGCCACAGATTAATTTAGAGTTCCTCAGCAGCTTGTTTCTTAATCTCATTATGAATGTGTTGGTATCACAAGTAGCTAATAGGGTGTGTAACAGAGACACAAAACACAACCTGAGATGTATTTTGAAAGAAAACCAAAAGAATATGGACAAGCTAATGAAGGAAAGTTCCACAGAACCCCCAAATAGACGTTCACAAAGTCTTCCCATTTCAGGTATTCCATTGAAAGCACAAGTTTCTAGTTAAAAGCAAATTTTATTTAGGAGCAGCATTTTTGCAAATTAGCAGCAGTTAAAACTAGTAAAAGAAGATTTGGGGGGTAGTATTTAGTGATAAACAAAAAATTAAAATCTATTTAGTTTGGATTATTAGATACCTACGCATAAAGTGGAGTCAGTCTTCTATGTTCATTAATCAGTCAGCAAGCATTGATTAAAGTGCCTGTTGACAGAGATTATATATAAGAAATGACTCAAGTAGGATTGTTTTAAAAAGATTTCTTTACAAATTTTAAAAGTTACCATTTTAATATTGATGATTTGACAAGAATAAGATTTTAATAAATATATGCTTATATTTACAGTGTTGTCTGAAAAAAGGTATCTGTACTTCATTTGAATAACTTAAAACATAATTCATATATTCCTCAGACAAAAATTTGGTCTAACCAATACCAGTGTGCAGGACTAGAAATGTTTCATGACAAGCAGTGTATTAAACAATAAAAAGGCATGAAATCCTGCCCTACAAGAATCCTGTAGGTACAATATTCTGATTTCAATGGGTTACTTTAAAATGCCATGCACAGAAAGATTCTCCCAATTTGCTTTTCATTTTAGTGTTTTTAAGAACACTTGCCATTTACTGCGCTCTCACTTTAGAACCCTCCCTAATAGCAAAGAAAAGTCAATAAACATTAATCGCCTACTATGTGCCAGGCACTGTGCTAAGCTCTGGGATTACAAATAAGAAATAAGACAATGCCTACTCTCAAGGAGCTTATAGTCTATGGGGAAGACAACGCACAAAAGAAAGCTGTAAGGCTGAGGGGTGGGGGAATCCAAAGAAGTCCAAAATGAGTGCTGCTGGGAAGTCAAAGAAGAACACGCCCTAATAAGGAGGGAAAGCAATTATATAAAAACCAAACACCGAAGCAACTGCATCTAACAGCTTATGTAACATTCTGTACCCATAGTCTATGACCTCTATGCTAAGGAAAAAAAAAAGAGGGAAATTCATTTCATCATTCCCAGAAACCAAGAGTAGCCATATAGGATTTGAGTTACAAAAATAATTTAAAATTAAAAAACATCCACTGAGCCACCTAACTACTCCTTCTCCCCTACTTTCTAAGCATGACTTGTTTTAACCTTCTACCTCTCCCACTCCCATACACCTACTATTCTTCACCTACTTGGAGACATCTTTGATCTTCAACACTCTGCCATTCTATAGATCCATCAACCTCCTTTTGGTTCTATTCACCTCCCTACAATGGAGCTAGAATCATCTGCTCTTATGCTTGGAAGTCATCCATCCTTGGAAAGAAATCCCCTCTCAAGCATGCCTTACAAGAAGATACCGATGATACCGATGATGCCGATGAACAGGAGTCCCGCTCCCACCGCAGCCCATTTCTACTTTGGCGCAGCTCAAATCATTACGGAGTTTTCCCCGTACGTTAAACCTATATCTGTGTTGGCAACTTCCACTCATCGATTCTAGTCCAAGCAAAACAAATCTAATCCTGATTCCAAAAGTCAGTCCTTTAAGACAGCTGTTTTGTCCCTTTCCCCTTTCTCTTTGGGCTAAACAACCCATGGTCTTTCAGCCAATCCTCATCTGACAGTCCCCTTCACATTCTGATCCCCATGCCCTGCATGCTTTCCAGGGCAATGTCTTTTCTAGACTTTTCTAGAATACAATGCCCACAACTGAATACAGTGTACTAAAAGAGGTCTAACTCGTATACAAGGGGAACATCACTTTCCTCAATCTGGACACTATCACTAGTAATGCACTCTAATATCATATTAGAATTTTATCTCCCCAAAAGATTATATGCTCTTTGAAGGAAGAGACTACATCATTTTTTTTTCTTTATCTACCAACAGCCTAGCACAACCACTGGCATTTTGTTAGTGCTTTTTTCCCTTTATTCATAAAAACATCTACATACACATTTGAAAAAAATGCAACAAATAAATGTATAAGGCATTTACTCACTGGAGAAACGTTTTGTTTACTTGTCATACTGCCATGCTGCATTTTGGGAGGGAGGTAATCAAAGACAGAAATGATAGTGCTTGACACTTACAAAAACTGGTGGACACTTTTTGATATTCCTGGGGTGGGGAATCTGTGGCCTTGAGACCACATGTGGCCTTCTAGGTTCTTGGGTACTGCTTTTTGACTGAGTCCAAGTTTTACAGAATAAATCCTTTTATTAAGGGATTTGTTGCGTGAAGTTTGGATTCAGGGAATATTGAGTATTCCCTGCTCCATTCCTCTGCCGATCCAGTGCTCTTCAGTCTGCTGACTGGGAACCACTGATCTAGTGAATAAAACTCATATTCCTAGCATAATATGTAGTAGCCTCCATAATGTGTCCCCTGGTCACCTTTCCAGCCTTCTCTCAACACTATTCCCCCACCAGAAGCACTGAGCCTTCCTGCTACTGTGAAAGGAGTTTTTCCCAGCACTCAAAAAATAAATGGTTAAATTAGAATCAACTTCATGGTTAATGCTGAATATTTAGGATACAAATGAGCCTAATCTTCAAAAATGGTGCCATAAGAAATTGATTATGTGGAAGGAATAGTTTTTTCTCCACTGTATTGGTTGATATTGTGAGATTATTCCAGCACCATAAGGAATATCATACTCTAGATAGATGATTTTTTTCCAGATGAAAATACAGATACACACATACACACACAGACACCCACACACTAAAATAGGGTTTCATGTAGCAAACTTTTTTCTTGTTTATACTTAATAGATCCATGATCTCTTCCATGTGAATATTCCTTCCTCTGGTAGAGATCTCACTCCCAAACTTCCTCATCCTATCATCTACCCAACACACTGGATACCTGCATCTAGGGCAGAGCTAACTTTTTTTTTTAATCCAATGACTTCCTTCCCAATTTAAAGATTTTTTCCCCAGTTCCTCCTCCCCTTTGCTATGTTTCACATGGTTCATCACTCTCTCTTTCTAAGTCTCTCCTTCCTTGGATTGAAATCACTGGATTCTTCTCCTACTCTCTAACTAAAAGAGTTTTTTAACCTTTGTCTAATGAAGCCTATGGACTACTACTCAGAATGTTTTTTTAAATGCATAAAATAAAATATGTAAGATAATAATTATATCGGAAAATCATTATCAAAGTATTTGAAGAAACAAATTTACAAACTCCTGCTCTAGGATTTCTACAATTTCCTGAATACAAGTTCATCATTCAAAATGTGTCTGTTACCCACCTCTTTTCCCTTGCTATGAGACCAGTTAATTTTAGTTTCTGATCATATATTCTTCTGATTATATCTTTCACATGAATTCTTTAATGCAAATCAACACTGGTAGTACACCATGCCCTACTTACACTGCTGTGTCTCTCCGTTGCCCTTTGGGTCATACGCAATTTTGGTTCTTGTAAGACTACGGTGTTCAATAGGTCAAGGACAAAAAAAAAGGCAGCTTAGTGTAAAGGTTAGAACTGTAGACTTGAGTCAAGAAGATCTGAGTTCAAATTTGACCTCAGACACTTAACTAGCTGCATGATCATGGGCAAAGCACTTAACCTTACACATCCTGTTTGCCCATTCGTAAAATGAGGCTAATAATATCACCCATCTTTGGATTGTTGTGAGGATCAAATTAAGTTTTATATATATAAAGCTATGATGAAGCATCATTTGTCAATATTTTTGTATAACAATGTCTTCCAACTCCATGCCTTTTGGAGTGGCTGAAAATGCCTGGACCATACTCCCTCCTCTCCTTCTTTTACACTATCACTTCCTTCGAGACTCAGCAGAAGCTCCATATTCCAGGTGAGCCCAGGGAAAAGTAGACACAAGCTTACCATACTTGTTGCAAAGAGGGTAACACCACTCCTGAAAATTCTTCTGCTGGAATCCTTAAGCTTTGCCCCTCAGGTCTGGTGTAGTTTTTATACTGGGCATCTCTCCTGTAAAGCTTTGAATCTGCCTTTTCTCATCAAGTTCAGTCTGTCCTTACCTTCTGATGCAGACACTGTCATGAGCTGTTCCAAGGATGTCGTTAGTACTAGGACAATGATGGAAAAAGTAAAAATCCTCTGGTCTCCCAAAGTTCACGAGGTCCTCTTCCAGATTGGGGGTGAGGGGGGAAAAGACTGAAATCAAGGCCTAGGCCAGTGGGCTCTCCTTCCTCTCCTAAGTGACTTCTTCTGAGGACCTTGGCCAGAATACTCTCCACTCGTTTAAATCCTCAGTTCCTCCCTAGCTTCCTGGTTTTATGCTAACCTCATGAGGCAGGAGCAAAACAGACATCTGTCACACCTGGTTCATATCTCAAACTAATTCAATAAAGGTTTATTTTCACCTGATAAAGGTGTCAGAGTTAAAGGGGGTCGTTGGTTGATTGACTTAACTCTCACCCTCACACTTATGGAAAAAAAAAAGATATTGGTGTGGGGGCAGATCAGTAAAACCAATCAAAGTATTAATTAAGATTGTAGTATTTAAATATTCTATACCCACAGCCCCTTCCCCACCCCCACCTCTGCAAAGAGGGGAGGGAGATGTATTTTATCAAGTCTTCTCTGGGGTCAAACTTGTTTATGCACACAATTTAAACGAATCCAGAACTCAGCATCTACTCACTACTGCCATAACTAAAGTGCACTAGAAAAAATAAAAGGAGGGAGCTTTATTTCAGTTCACTAGAGATCACAATAGTTTTCCTGCACCCCTAAGTTTGACACACCAGTATGATGTTACTGACAGTTGGTGATGGCTTACATTAAACCAAAGATTTTTAGACTTTCCCACATCTCTATAGAAAGTCATCTCTTGTCCCTCTGGGTCTTTTTTGTAACAGTTTACCTCTCCTTGCCTTTTTCCCATGCTCACTGCAACATTTATTTTAAATTCTCTCCTCCCCCAAAAAACCCTGGCCACAGCTGCAATATATTTTCCCTAGGCAAGTCTTATTTGCAGATTTAGCACTTAACCTGAAATCTGTTGCCTTGCCCATTATTTCTAAGAGAGTGAGTTTTCCCTGTCATGCATACAGACTTTGTGTATGTGGAGTTGTGGGGCATTGTGGAGTCTAGAGACCCGATATTTGCTTAGTGGTTCACTGATGAAATCCTATTCAAAGTATTTCACATTTGGCATTTCACTCAGACAGATGTAAATAGACACATAATCTTTGAAGGAAAACCATTAGAAATATATTTACCATGAAGAACCAATCTTTGGATCACCAAAGCAGCCTGAAATGAGGTCACTTCGTCCTTTGCCAGTGTCACCAGGCACCTGACTTGAATTCATCCTTTCTACCCAACATACAGGGAACAGAAAACTCTCCAGGGAGAAGGAGGAAAGTAAAAAGTGAAACCAGTGACCACCCTTCTGTTACAAAGGCAAACAAAGTGGCCAGCCCATTGAAAGTAAATGATTGTGTACCCACTTGGTAGCTAGGAGATGGCTCACAAATTGATAAAATGATTTAGGGTCCTTCCTCTCATTGTGTAGAGAAAGCATAGACCAGAGTAGCAGTTCTTAACCTGGAGTTCATGAGAATAGACAGATAGATAGATAGACAGGTAGATGGATGGATGGATGGATGGATGGATGGATGGATGGATAGATAGATGGATAGATGGATGGATAGATAGATGGACAGATAGATCTTTACATAGACGTATTTAAATATAATTGGTTTCCTTTGTAATCTTATGCATTTAAAATATTATCCTAAGAAGGGACCCATAGGCTTCATCAGACTGCCAGAGGAGTCCATAACAAAAAAAGAATTTAAAAATCCTGATCTAGAGGATATTTATTATGGATAGAGAGCTGGGATAAGTGGTTGGGAATTCTTAAGTTCATAGTCCATCTCTTACACATGCTGACTTTGCTGGGCAAATCATCTGACATCTCAATCTCTCCAAGGCAACTAAGACTGCAAGTTGCAGAATATTTATCGACCTGCATTGCTAGGGAAGGAATGAGGGAACCAGCATTTATTAAGTGCCTGCTGTGTTCCAGGCACTGTGCTAAGCAAATGAGTATCTCATTTAATTCCATTAGTAGAAGAGAAGTTCCCTAATGACATCGTGATGTCCTGGATCTTCTTTGAGAACGAAGGACAAACCACAACAACAACAGGGACAATAACATCAAATCACAGATCTGGTCCAAAACCAACCAAAACAACCTCCAATTCTAACCACAGTCAGCCATCTTTCCTATCTCTCTTTTACTGACTTTTTTCACTTCTGGATCTTGCTAACCCTTCATTTACCACTAGTCATATGCTAGGCCTACATATATCAATAAACCATCATGGCCAACTATTCTGGTAACCGACATTTATATAGCATGGAGGAATGATGTTTGTCCCAGGAACCACCCCTCCCTGTAGGCTATTGCTGTTGATGTGGGGTTGTTCTGTTGAGGTTTTGTGGTAGAGATACTGGAGTGGTTTGCCGTTTCCTTTTCTAGCTCATTTAACAGATGAGGAAACTGAGGCAAACAGGGTTGAGTGACTTTCCCAGGGTCACACAGCTAGTAAGTGTCTGAGGCCAGATTCGAACTCAGGAAGATGAGTCTTCCTCACTCCAAGCCTGGCACTGTATCTACTTCACCACCTAGCTGCCTGAAATATTTGGTATACATACTTCATTCTGACTTAGCAGACAATCAAAAAGGCACCCAGTAAGTAGGCCATAATTAGTCATAGAAAATACCAGAACAGACTGTGAAGTGGAAAGCAGGGCCTCCATTACACATGCCTAGAAACATCCTCACTCAACATCCACATGTTCCATATATGTATGCTCCCAGGACTGGGAGTCTATATCTAGTTTATATCAGCTCCTCCAGCTGGTTCAAAGCATTTTTCTGAATGCTGATAAGTTAAATGAGTTCTTAGCAAAACAATACATCCCTAGACACCTAGCCTTATGGAGTTTTGTGGACAGGCCTACTTCCATCCTCCTTTTGTGGGTCAGTTTGTCATAGAAGATGAGGGCTTCTCCTGTGGACCCAGTTGTCTCTATTCGGGGACGGGGATGGGAATTCAAAAGTAGTCTCCAAGTGGCTCAGTCTCCCAGAAGGCAGGACCTGTGGTGGTGTTTATTGACTATATGCTAGCCCCTGGGTTGATTTATAAATCTTCTTCCTCTGAGGCCTAAACTGACCAGGCCATGGATTCAGTTAAGTCTAGCCATATTAACTTGCCCTATTAACTTCTGAAAATACTTGCTGGGAAGCAAGATGAGTTGGAGCTGTCTGACATAAACTGACACACCAGTGTAAAATGCTTTTCTGAACAGAATTATTTCCCTAGAAAAAATCATAATGTTGCAGTTTCATGATGTGTTGTGGTGGAACCATCTCAGAGAATTCAGTCAGACCACCTGTAATCCAAATATAGGCATTTGTTGAGATTGATGCCTCTCACAAAACGGGCTGTTCCAAGAGGAACCAGCAACTTCAGAGAAAGCAAGATGGATTTTTATAGGGTAAAGATGCAATTATGTAACAGAAATTATGAATATTAAAAAGGCAGGAGGGGTTTGTTAAGGAATTAGGTGGAACTCCAAATTCGATTACCCACAATGCACACAGAAAAACCCATTTGGAAGGGTACATATGTATGATAATGATATTATAATAAGCCTCTCAAGGTCATAAGTTCACTCTAGGTCAGTTCTTTACTATTACTGCGCAGGCGCTATTGTAGGGTGGGCCCATTCTACAGTTTAGTGGTCAAGCATCCAGCTCTAAATCCTAGTGGTGCTGTCCTCTGATTGGTTAGCTATTGCGGTCCTGTGTGGTCAAGATGGATGATGTGGTTGAGGCTGAGTTTTCTGTGGGAATGGGTCTGGGGGCAGTGGCTAGCTAGAGGTAGTGGCTGGGATCCCATCACATGGACACGCCTGCTGTTTCTGTGAGAACTATGAGTTCACGGACACACCTGTTCTAGTGAGCAGTAAGACATATATGAAGAAGTTGGCATATTGGCGGGGGGCCTAGATGGGTACAGTGGGCCTGCTGTTCAGTGGGGCCTATAACAAAGTTAGAATATTGGGTCTAGGGGCAGCTCTACTAGGATTCCAACAATAACAACAACAATAGCATTTAGATAGAATTTTGAGGTTTGCAAAGCACTTTACAAATATTATCTCATTTGATCCTCACAGAAACCTCAGGAAGATGGGGGCTATTATTTATCCTTTACAGTTGAGGAAGCTGAGGCAGACAGCTAGTAAGTACCTGAAGTTGGATTTGAACTCACATTTTCCCCATTATAAGTTTAGTGGTTTAGCCATTGTAACCAAAAATATTGTCCTGGATCTGTCTCTGTCTCTCTCTGTCTCTCTGTCTCTCTCTCTGTCTCTCTCTTTCTCCCTCCTCTCTCTCTTTCTCTCTCTCTCCTCTTTCTCTCTCTCTCTCTGTCTCTCTCTCTTCTCTGTCTCTCTGTCTCTGTCTGTCTCTGTCTCTCTGTGAGTGTCTCTTTCTCTCTGTCTCTCTCTTTCTCCCTTCTCTCTCTCTCTCTCTCTCTCTCTCTCTCTCTCTCTCTCTCTCTCTCTCTCTCTCTCTCTCTTTCTTCTACCTCCTACCTCCTACCTCATTTTCCCCATCTTAGAGGGTGTAAGGGATTCTCTAACCTATTGAACTCCTTGAACACCAGAAGATACAATTCAAGGAACAGGAATCAGTAAGTTGAGTTTTAATCCTCAAGAGCAATCTTATTAAAAAGGTCCATGTGGTGATTCCTAGCACTGGAACATTCCAGTTGGAGATATAGAAAATATTTTCCTTTTATTAGTAGCTTTTGAGCAGAAGAGCTATTCTAATGAAGCTAGAAATCCCAACTCTAATCACAAGGCCCATTTTGAATAGAAAACAAAGAAAAATCTGAACTCTCTGAGTAGTGATCTCATGGGTCCTGACATTTTCAAACAGGTGACAAGGGTGTGTAGGGATGGAGTCTTTATGAATGATGAATAAATTACAAAGTACAATTAAATCTATTTTTGCTCTGGCTCCAAACTCTGATAATATCATGCATTATGTAAATATTGTGATAACATTGAACTGTCACCGTACCAAAGGGACGAATAATGGAGGAGAAGGCTTGGGTTAGATTTCTGGTGGGTAATATAATCATGAGAAGTTAGACTAGATGATGGTACTAACAAATGCAAATTCAATCGAGTTGCTTCCAAATATTTCCATCCTAATCCCAGAGCTCATTTTCAAAACCCACATAACCACCTATTTCAGAGCTAGCATAATGTGATATGTAGTTGAAATGGAGTAGGAGCAATCAGGGAGGAAAAGTTCTGTTCATTTTTAGGGAGATATGAACCAGCAAGTTTCAAGGTCCATTTCGTAAAGCAAAGGCTCAAGGAAGGTGGCTTTTAGTGTGAGTAGAGTCCATTTACAACACTTACAAGTGTGTTGTGGCAAAATAACAACATAGTCAGACCAGTGCTTTGGTCTATAGTTTCATTCTACTTAGTTGTGTTCGATTTCTTCAAAAGCCTACCCCTTTCACCAAGAATTCTTTCTTTAGCCTCTGGTTTGCACATAACCAAAATATGTCCATTAATCTCATTAATCTTTTCTTATAAAATGTCATTGCTTCAGCATTTCTACCAAATCTATGTGGGCATTTCCTCTATGGGGGCATACCCCCATCCATTCCCTAACCTCTTTTTCTTTGATTACTGTTCATGCTTTTCTATGAATATTCTTTTTTTTAATTTAATAGTTTTAGTTTTCAGCATTGATTTTCACAAGAGTTTGAATTACAAATTTTCTCCAGATTCCTACCCTCCCCTCTACTCCAAGATGGTATATATTCTGATTGCCCCATTCCCCAGTCAGCCCTCCCTTCTGTCACCCCACGCCCCACCCATTCCCTTTTCCCTTACTTTCTTGTAGGGCAAGATAGATGTTTATGCCCCATTGCCTGTATATGTTATTTCCTAGTTGCATGCAAAAAAATTTTTTTGAACATCTTCTTTTAAAACAGTGAGTTCCAAATTCTCTCCTCTCTTCCCTCCCCACCCACCCTCCCTAAGAAGGCAAGCAATTCAACATAGGCTACATGTGTATCATTATGCAAAACCCTTCCACAATACTTGTGCTGTGAAAGACTAACTATATTTTGCTCCTTCCTATCCTACCCCCCTTTATCCAATTTTCTCCCTTGACCCTGTCCCTTTTCAAAACTGTTTGCTTTTGATTACCTCCTCCCCCTATCTGCCCTCCCTTCTATTTATCTCCTTCCTCCTTTTTTCCTGTGGAGTAAGAAAGCCAATTGAGTGTGTATGTTATTCCCTCCTCAGGTCAAATCCGATGAGAGCAAGATTCACTCCTTCCACCTCACCTGCCCCCTCTTCTCTCCCAACAGAACTGATTTTTCTTGCCACCTTTATGCGAGATAATTTACCCCATTCTATCTCTCCCTTTCTCCCTCTCTCATCCCTTAATTTTATTTTATTTTTTTAGATATCATCCCTTCATATTCAACTCACCCGTGCCCTCTATCTATCTATCTATCTATTTATCTATCTATCTGTATGTATGTATATTCCCTTCAGCTACCCTAATACTGAAGTCTCATGAATTATACACATCATCTTTCCATGTAGGAATGTAAACAAAACAGTTCAACTTTAGTAAGTCCCTTATGATTTCTCTTTCTTGTTTACCTTTTCATGCTTCTCTTGATTCTTGTGTTTGAAAGTCAAATTTTCTATTTAGCTCTGGTCTTTTCACTGAGAAAGCTTGAAAGTCCTCTATTTTATTGAGAGTCCATATTTTGCCTTAGGGCAAGATATTCAGTTTTGCTGGGTAGGTGATTCTTGGTTTTAATCCTAGCTCCATTGACCTCCAGAATATCATATTCCAAGCCCTTCGATCACTTAATGTAGAAGCTTCTAGATCTTGGATTATTCTGATTGTGTTTCCACAATACTCAAATTGTTTCTTTCTGGCTGTTTACAGTATTTTCTCCTTGACCTGGGAGCTCTGGAATTTGGCAACAATATTCCTAGGAGTTTTCTTTTGGGGATCTTTTTCAGGAGGTGATCTGTGGATTTTTTTGATTTCTATTTTACCCTCTGGCTCTAGAATATCAGGGCAGTTCTCCTTGATAATTTCCTGAAAGATGATATCTAGGCTCTTTATTTGATCATGGCTTTCAGGTAGTCCAATAATTTTTAAATTATCTCTCCTGGATCTATTTTTCAGGTCAGTGGTTTTTTCCAATAAGATATTTCACATTGTCTTCCATTTTTTCATTCCTTTGGTTCTGTTTCATAATATCTTGATTTCTCATAAAGTCACTAGCTTCCACTTGCTCCAATCTAATTTTTAAGGTAGTATTTTCTTCAGTGGTCTTTTGGACCTCCTTTTCCATGTGGCTAATTCTGCCTTTCAAGGCATTCTTTTCCTCATTGGCTTTTTGGAGCTCTTTTGCCATTTGAGTTAGTCTATTTTTTAAGGTGTTGTTTTCTTCAGGATTTTTTGGGGTCTCCTTTAGCAAGTCATTGACTTGTTTTTCATGGATTTCTCACATCATTCTCATTTCTTTTCCCAATTTTTCCTCTACTTCTCTAACTTGCTTTTCCAAATCCTTTTTGAGCTCTTCCACAGCCTGAGACCAGTTCATGTTTTTTTTTTTTTTTTTTGGAGGCTTTTGATGTAGGCTCTTTGACTTTGTTGACTTCTTCTGGCTGTATGTTTTGGTTTTCTTTGTCACCAAAGAAAGATTCCAAAGTTTGAGTTTTTGCTGCCTGGCCATGTTCCCAGGCAACTACTTGACCCTTGAGTTTTTCATTGGGGTATGACTGCTCGTAGAGCAGAGAGTACTTTGTTCCAAGCTTGAGGGGATGTGCTGTTGTTTTCAGAGCAAGCTCTGCCACACCAGTGTTCCTCCTCCCCCAAGAACCACCAACCCAGACCTGACTCAGATCTTAAGCAGGCTCTGCACTCCAGCTCATATCCGCTACTTAATTCCTCCCACTAGGTGGGCCTGGGGCCTGAAGCCACTGCAGCTGTAGTTCTGTAGCTGCACCGCCCCTGCTGTCCCTGGGGGTGGTGGCCGAACCTCAAACTCCTTTCACTCTGTCCCCCGCAGCTTTTCCCACTAACCTTTTCTGTTGTCTTTGGTGTTTGTGGGTTGAGAAGTCCGGTAACTGCCACAGCTCAGTAATTCAGGGCGCTAGGGCCTGTTCCGCCCGGCTCCTGGTCTGGTTGGTCTGGGCACAGCCCACGTTGGGCTCTGCTCTGCTCCACTCACAGCTCCGTGTGCTATAGACCTTACCGAGCCACCATCCAGACTGCCCTGGGTAGGATCCCTGCTTCCCTCTGCTATTTTGTGGGTTCTACAGTTCTAGAATTTGTTCAGAGTCATTTTTTATCAGTGTTTGGAGAGTCCTGGGGGAGAGCCCTAGGCAAGTCCCTGCTTTCCAGCTACCATCTTGGCTCTGCTCCCCCACCATGAATATTCAATAGAGGTTAGGCAATATGGTATATAATGGATAGGAAGATGAATTGGTGTTCAGAGGATTTTCATTCAAATCCTACTATCATTACGTAATACCTGTGTGTCTTTACACTAGTGTTGTGGGCTGATCCCTGTAGATACTTGCCAAAGCCAAATGGAATTGACAAATGGCCTGGTTTGCTCATTGGATGTCTTCCTCTGGTTCTTTCTTTACAAATGCCTTCCATGGCTCAAGAACTCTGGGTTTACACAGACTATGTCCGATCCTGAGGACCTGAGCTCCCTACAGGTGACAAAGGGAGGAGGTCACTTTCTTTAGCTTTTTACCCCACCTGGAATAAAACTCTGGGGAAATCTGAATAGAGCTTAGTTATATCTCATATCTAGGTTTCCCCAAATGTGAGTAACAGGACCCTCAGTTTCCACACAGGCACTCAGCTTACAACAAGGGTATCAGATATGGGGCAGCCTTTAATTCTTCTACCACTTAAAATGAATATAAGACAAAGGACTCACAAGAGCCATGAACAAATACAGAAATATAAAAGATTCCAATAGCCTGTTGACTCATTACACACCCCTAGAAGATAAAAACAAATATTCCCCATTCCCCTCAGACCCAAACCATCTGGGCAACTTATAGTAATATCATGGAGGAAGAGTGTTGGCCAGGTCCATCCAGCTTTCCTAGCTCCTGGTAGGGCTTTAGTTCTTCAATTACAGAATCACCCTCTCAAGAAGATCCTCTTCCCCTTCAGGAAATGTGTAGTTTAAGGAAATCTTTTCCTTCTGAGAAACTAGTGCCCAACTCTTGAACTCATAATTATCTACAAGGTAACCCCTGAGGCTGGAAATGTTCAGTTTTAGGATTACTAGTCTCTGATCTGTGTTCAGAAAAGGAAAGAAAAAAGAAAAAAGCAGGTAGCCAAGACCTAGAAGCCCAGAACTCCCTCCTCAGGTTGATCTGAGCAAATATGGGACATTCACCATGTGTTTTTTCCTGCAAGTCACTGTTTTCTGTTCTTGGCATGGAACAGGGAGAAATCCTCCCTCTATCCTCCAAACCTTTTTACGCTCTGTCCTGTAAGCACAAAGGAAAGAAGGTAAGCTTCTTGAAGGCAGGTACTGTTTTATTTTTCTCTTTCTAACCTCAGCAACTAAAATAGTACCAGACACACAGTAGTTGGTTAATGGATTATTGCAGATTGATGAAAAAGAGGAAAGTGTGAACACAGTTCACAGTTTACCAGTGATCTCTTATTTATCAAATCTAATAGCCATTTCTCAAACTCTGTCTCTCTTGATCTCTTTGGATCATCTACCATGGCTGACCACCTTTTCCTCATGGATATTCTCTCCTCTAGGTTTTCATGACACTGATCTCTCCTGTTTCTCTACTCATCTATCTGTCTGACCAAGCTTTTCTAGATGCCTTTATTGATTCCTCATCCTTGTTATACCCACTGACCGTGAGTGTCCCCCAAAGCTCTATCCTGGGACTCCCTTCTCTTTTCTTTCTTTACTGTCTCCCTTGGTGATATCATCAGCTCATACTGCTTGTCAGTCTATTGTGAAGTCGTCACTGCAAAGCAATCACAATATACTAAAACGCACTGAAACCTGTTAGTTAACAAGATTCTTGTAACTAACATGACTACTCTTCCTTTTATACATCTCATAGAAAGTCGGGGTCCCAGACTGACTGAACAAACTAGGCCATTTATCCACTTCATGTGGCTTTGGCAAGTATCTACAGGGATCAGCCCACAACACTAGTGTAAAGACACACAGGTATTGAGTAATGATAGTAGGATTTGAATGCGAGTCCTCTGAACACCAATTCATCTTTCTATCCATTATAAACCATATTGCCTAACCTGTCAAAAGACACATACATTCTGGGCAAAGAAGCCACTTCATTTTTGGTCACTGAAACAAGCAGCAAGATGTAATATTGCCATTGAGAGCTTGTCATAGAAAGGTCCCAGCCACGTATGGGGGGAAAAAAGCATCCCCTCACTTAACTGAGATGGAACACAAATCATAATAAAGGGTGAGCAAACACAAGATGAGATGATGATTCCTACAGAGTCATTACAGTTTTTACTATGTGCACATGGATTATGTCCTGAAAAATTTACATCCCCAGCTACTCTGCTGTCCTCCTGCCACCAAAAATGACTATAGCCTATCTCTCCCCCACCCCTATACCAATCAGTGTGTATTCTGCAAATGCAAACTCATTTCTATATTTGCTTAAGCCAAAATCATTAGAAAGTTTAATCTACTAGGGAAAAAAATCCTAATGCATTTTAAAACTCAAATATAAGTGACAGATAATCAAATGTTGACTTCACAAAATACATGTGTATTTAACACCTCAGGCAGGACTAATCTGTTTGAATTGATTGATGGAATCTTAATCAAGTATTTATTCCTCAAATACATAGAGGTCACCGATGTGTCTCTTTAAATGAGGATGGCAGTGTAGCAGGGTCTCACGCTTTGAGTGCTGAATTCTTAGAGGCTCATACACATTTGTGAAGGCAGCTGTAGAGTGGGAGTTGGAAAGACATAAGTTCAAATCCTGCTTCAGAAACTTCATGTGGCCTTGGGCAAGTCACTTAACCTGGCAGGCTCTTTTATAAAATGCCAGAAATAAGAGCAGCTCTCTCATGGGATTGGGTTACATGTGTAAAAATGCCTTGCTAACCATAAAATGCTATATAAATGTGATAAAATATTATTGTGAAGGAACCAGAAAACAGGACCATGTAGGACAGATACTCCAATTCCTGGTTCAGACTGTCAAAACATCTGGCAAATCAACATAACGTCTTTACTCTCTCCAACTTCATACCCATTGACTATCAGGCAAATAGCAAAATTTATTCTGTGCATGAATAGGGGAAGATCCACGGAGAAACACCATTAAGGGGTGCAGTGTGGAGGATGGGGTATTAACCTGTGGTTTCCAGCAATATATGGAAATCTCAATGCAGAAACTCCATCCTCTGATGCAGATGCGAAACTTGTCGGTAAATTAATAATCTTAGAGCTGCCTGGGTCACTGAGAGAGTAAGGGATCTTCCCATGGTCACCCAGCTAGTATATTTCAGTGATAGAATTAGACTTCAGCTGGGGAGTGGAGCCAAGATGGCAGCTGGTAAGCAGGAACTAGTGTGAGCTCCATACCGAGTCCCTCCAAGAGCCTATAAAAAATGGCTCTGAACCAATTCTAGAACGGCAGAACCCACAGAACAGCAGAGGGAGGCAGGGCTCCAGCCCAGAACAGCCTGGATGGTCTCTGGGTGAGGTCTATCCCACATGGAGCTGGGAGCTGGGAGCTGGGAACGGAGTGGAGCAGAACCCAGCCTGAACGGCGTGGACCATCCAGACCAGAAGCCGGGCGGAGGGGGCCCTAGCGCCCTGAATCAGTGAGCTGCGGCAGTTACCAGACTCCTTAACCCACAAACACCAAAGACTGCAGAGAAGGTTAGTGGGAAAAGCTGTGGGAGTAGAAGGAGTTCGCGGTGCGGTTCGGCTTCCAGCCCCAGGGGCAGCGGAGGTTGGGCAGCTACAGCTGTTGTTACTTCCGGCTCCAGGCCCACCTGGTGGGAGGAATTAAGTGGTGGATCAGAGCAGGAGTGCTCAGCCTGCTAAAGATCTAAGCCCAGTCCGGGTTGGGGGTTGGGGAAGGAGCAGTGCTGGTGTGGCAGAGCTGGCGCATCCCCCGCAAACGTGGAACATAGAACTCTTGAGTCTAAAAGCAGTCATACCCCACTGAAAAACTCAAAGGTCAAGTTAGTTGGTTGGGAATATGGCCAGGCAGCGAAAACGCACCGAGATTCAGTCTCAGACTTTGCATTCTTTCTTTGCTGACAAAGAAGACCAAAACACACAGCCTAAAGAAGTCAATAAAGTGCAAGAGCCTACACCAAAAGCCTCCAAGAAAAACATGAACTGGTCCCAGGCCATGGAAGAGCTCAAAAAGGATTTGGAAAAGCAAGTTAGAGAAGTAGAGGAAAAATTGGGAAGAAAAATGAGAAGGATGCGAGAAAACCATGAAAAACAAGTCAATGACTTGCTAAAGGAGACCCAAAAAAATACCGAAAAATACACTGAAGAAAACAACACCTTAAAAAACAGACTAACTCAAATGGCAAAAGAGCTCCAAAAAGCCAATGAGGAGAAGAATGCCTTGAAAGGCAGAATTAGCCACATGGAAAAGGAGGTCCAAAAGACCACTGAAGAAAATACTACCTTAAAAATTAGATTGGAGCAAGTGGAAGCTAGTGATTTTATGAGAAATCAAGATATTATAAAACAGAACCAAAGGAATGAAAAAATGGAAGGTAATGTGAAATATCTCATTGGAAAAACCACTGACGTGGAAAATAGATCCAGGAGAGAGAATTTAAAAATTATTGGACTACCTGAAAGCCATGATCAAAAAAAGATATCTTTCAAGAAATTATCAAGGAGAACTGCCCTGATATTCTAGAGCCACAGGGCAAAATAGAAATTGAAAGAATCCATCGATCGCCTCCTCAAATAGATCCCAAAAAGAAATCTCCTAGGAATATTGTCGCCAAATTCCAGAGCTCCCAGATCAAGGAGAAAATACTGCAAGCAGCCAGAAAGAAACAATTTGAGTATTGTGGAAACCCAATCAGAATAACCCAAGATCTGGCAGCTTCTACATTAAGAGATAGAAGGGCTTGGAATACGATATTCTGGAGGTCAATGGAGCTAGGATTAAAACCTAGAATCACCTACCCAGCAAAACTGAGTATCACGCTCCAAGGCAAATTATGGATTTTCAATTAAATAGAGGACTTTCAAGCTTTCTCAGTGAAAAGACCAGAACTGAATAGAAAATTTGACTTTCAAACACAAGAATCAAGAGAAGCATGAAAAGGTAATCAAGAAAAAGAACAAGAAAAAGAAATTGCAAGGGACTTACTAAAGATGAACTGTTTTGTTGACATTCCTACATGGAAAGATGATATGTATGATTCATGAGACCTCAGTATTAGGTTAGCTGAAGGGAATATGCATACATATATGTTTACGTATATATATGGGTGAATGTGTATGTATGTATATATCTATGTGTGTATGTATATATATATATATATATATATATATATATAGAGAGAGAGAGAGAGAGAGAGAGAGAGAGAGAGAAGAGAGAGAGAGAGAGAGAGAGAGAGAGGGAGAGAGCGAACACAGGGTGAGTTGAAGATGAAGGGAAGATATCTAAAAGAAATAAAATCAAATTAAGGGATGAGAGAGGAACATACTGAGAGAGGGAGATAAGGAGAGATAGAATGGGATGGATTATCTCCCATAAAGGTGGCAAGAGGAAACAGTTCTGTGGGAGGAGGGGAGAGGGCGGATGAGGGGGGGAATGAGTGAACATTGCTCTCATCAGATTTGGCCTAAGGAGGGAATACCATACATACCCAATTGGGAATCTTACCCCACAGGAAAGAAGAGGGAAGAAGATAAAAAAAAGGGGGGGATGATGGAGGGGAGGGCAGATGGGGGTGGAGGTAGTAAAAAACAAACACTTTCGAAAGGGGACAGGGTCAAGGGAGAAAATTCAATAAAGGGGGATGGGTTGGGAAGGAGCAAAATATAGTTAGTCTTTCACAACATGAGTATTGTGGAAGGGTTATACATAATGATACACATGTGGCCTATGTTGAATTGCTTGACTTCTTAGGGAGGGTGGGTGGAAAGGGAAGAGGGGAGAGAATTTGGAACTCAAAGTTTTAAAAACAGATGTTCAAAAACAAACAAAAATGTTTTTGCATGCAACAAGAAAATAAGATACACAGGCAATGGGGCATAAAAATTTATCTTGCCCTACAAGAAAGGAAGGGAAAAGGGGATGGGAGGGGAGTGGGGTGACAGAGGGGAGTGCTGACTGAGGAACAGGGCAACCAGAATATACACCATCTTGGAGTGGGGGGGAGGGTAGAAATGGGGAGAAAATTTGTAATCCAAACTCTTGTGAAAATCAATGCTGAAAACTAAATATGTTAAATAAATTTAAAAAAAAAAGAATTAGACTTCAGCTTTTTCTAATACCAGGGCTGGCCCGTGGTGTGCCACACCATAAACCTTTCCGAAGGAATCATTTGTTGGAGAGAAAATAAAGAAACTTATTGTTAAAAAAGAAAAAAAGTACAGTATGGGGCAAGTCTGGGCCTGAGATTCCTCACGTGCAGAATAAGGCAATGGATGATGGGGACACAGTTTTTAACCTTTGACATTTTGTAATCCCAAGTGGTACCCAGTACAATTATTCAGTAATTATCAAAAATAACAACTCACATTTCTTTAGCACTTTGAGGCTTATAAAGCACTTTCCCCATAATAACACTGAGGTAGATTACATAGGAAGTATAATTCACATGGGAATTATAGGTAAGAATTATAGGTAAGAAATTAGAGGGAATTATAGGTAAGAAAACAGTTTTGGGAAAGGTAAGTGACTTGCCCAGAGCAAGTGTCAGAGAGAGAACTGGAGTTCAGGTCTCCCTATCACCTCTGCAATGAGACACAAAATCTTCTGCTCAGCATTCAAAGTCTTATGACTTCCAACCATCTCCCCATACCCCACATCCTTCTCTTCTTACACCTTTCTCCATGCCATTTACTCTTCAGTTTACTGGCACTGGCATCCCTGCTAGACCATGAACACGACATCCCAGGCTCCTAGCATTTTCTCTGGTTGTTCCCTCAATGCCTGGAATGCCCTCCCTCCTTGCCTCCACCTACTGGCTTCCCACAAGTCCTAGCTAAAATTCGACTGCATCCTGGACCATCACCAGATCTCTTGACCTTTGTCTTGCCACTGGACTTCAATGACTCTGGAGGGAAGATCGAGACTGATAACTTTGAGAAGCTCTGCCTCACTCAGATCCAACTCACAGGCAAGTCAAGGTAATACGATGTCATTGGTCCTCTTTGAGAACTAAGGATGAACAGCTAAAATCCCACCTTCTGCCTTTCCCAACTCCTCTTAATTATAGTGCCTTCCTTCTATTAATTATTGCATATTTATCTTCTCTTATAGCTTGTTTGAACATATTTGCTTGTTGTCTCCCCCATTAGACTGTGAGCTTCTTGAGGGCAGGGTCAGATTAGCACAGTGCCTGGCACATAATAGATGCTTAATAAATACTAATTGAGTCCAAGGCTCTTCCCACTCTGAATACCTTTCACCTAAACAAGTGTCTTTTTCTGAGCATTCAGAAGACTGAATAAATTGCATTCTTTTGTCTGTCTAGAAGAGTATTTCTAATTTGTTGGTGGTGATTAGAATAACTAACTCTCTTGGATCTTAGGCACAGAGTTGGTGCATCTTCTCTTTCATTTTCTGAATGCCCTATATTCAGATGACTATTCAAATTTCAAAACCAAAATCATCATTTCTTTCTCATGGACACTATGTCAGACTGTCACTGAGAAGACCAAGTACATTATGCTAAGGAGTTCTACCAATAATAGCCTGATAATTTGAGTCTGGAATGTAAATGTCAAGAGTTATGCTGCCATCAGCTGAGTTGTCAGGCTGTTCACTTGTCTTCTAGTGATAATGACATCATCACTCACCCTCCAGATGGAGGTGACAGGGCTTGCCAAGATAAATTAAATGAGTACTTTTTGTAGAGGTCTGTTTGCATGAGTGTACATTTAAGTGGTGATGGGCAAAAGGAGTGTCTCTTTAGCCTTTGGCTTCCACAGCTGCTAAAACCTTTCTGTTTGAGCACAGGTAGGCTCCATAAACTGGAAAACTGGGTATCATCTCCTCCCTCAAAAAAATTCTTTGGGACAACAAAATGTGGAAACAGGATATACTGATTTATTATTTAAGCTTCTTGACTCTGAAGATAGGAAATCTCCATTTTAATTTGCAAAGTAAAACTAAAAAATTTACCCCAAAAAAGTTTAATTTGAAAATTTATGAAAAAATTAATTTCCATCCTGAAGGCATATTGGAATGAAAGCTCTTTTATGCAAACTTTAAAAGTATTCTATATATTACAGTGAGAAAGAACCAGAAGTAAGTACTCATTGCTCTTTTCCTCTTGCTCATCCTTTATATTAATATGCTGTTAAACTCACTTGTGACCAGACACAATTGCTTGAGCAGAAGAGTAATAAGGGAGGCAATTCAAATCTTGCCTACTTAGTCTTTAAGTAGTCACTACTTAGACCAGCATTCTCTGGTGGGCAGAGGGGAAAGGAGCCTGGAAATGTACTTTGTTTTTGTTGTTTGATCATTTCAGTCCTGTCCAACTCTTTGTGACCCCATTTTGGGGTTTTTCTTGGCAAAGATACTGGAGTGGTTTGCCATTTTGTTCTCCAGCTCATTTTAGAGATAAGGAATCTGAGGCAAACAGGGTTAAGTGACTGACCCAGGGTCACATAGATAGTGTCTGTAATAACAATGTTGTTAGCAGCTGCTGTGGGGGTATAAGACCAACAACACCAGCATAGAGGAGGACTGCTAGCGCAGGTTCTTTGATCTGCTTTTCTAAGGAAAGCAACTTTAAGGGATTAACAATCTTACTTTAATTGAACATACATATATCATTCACTTAGTTCAGGGGAAAAAATCAACACCCTGAACTTCAGAGAAAACATAAACAGAAATTACAAGGAGAAATTATATAAACAGAGCAAATAAACACAAATCAACAGACAGGCTTCTGTCTGGCCATAGCAATACATACATAGTTACCAGAGAGAGAGAAGCACCAACATCTGGGTTTTCAAAGCCGGGGAGAGGGGGTTCCTTAACGGCTACCCAGAGTCTGGTCTGGCCAAATCACATGGACACTATTCCAATGAGTGAGCCCCAGAAGCAAAATGCTAACCTCAGAGCATATATACCTGTTGAGGGCCCTGGGGCTTAGCACCTACTTATCAAAAGGGTGTAGCCCTAAGGCATATCATCTACTTAGCAAATGGATATGGGAAAGAACTTTAATCACACTAGCACCATATCATGTATATTGCTTCTAGTCAATGACTCTTGATTCAAACAAAGGCAAGGCTCATCGAAGGTACTTGATTGCCTTAGTGTTGAGAAGCACTCCAAAACAAAAGACAACAAAAAGTCCCACTTTGCTTGTCATTACAGTGTCTGAGACCAGATTTGAACTCAGGAAGGACCCCAAGTCCAGCATTACCCACCCAAAAGAAGAGCCACTCCTTTTTTTTTTAAGGTCCCTGCTCTTCCTGCTCTGTAACCAATAAGGGAATTGCTTCATAACCTCAAAAACACAAGCCTTCCATGCTGAATCACCCTGGTATCTCAGGAAGTTGCTAGAGGAACTTAGCCTAGGATTCATGGGATGTACCTGCAGGTCTATCCCTTTCTACACAATTCTCTTGGCCAAAGACTGAAGGACTGTATAGTAGGGCGATGTGATCTTTTATGCATGTGTAAAAAAAATAGTAGGTATTTTGTTTTTTGGTGTATATTTTTATTTTAAAAAAAGGTTCCAAACTACAGTCATTACATGCTTTTCTCCTATGGCCACAGACTGCTCTTGTCCTGTTTCTACCCTCTGCTTTCCTATCCACCCAGTTCCCTTTTCTCTCCCTTCCTCTTTCTTACTCTTTTCTCTCTTCTTTTTATCTCCTTCCTCCATTCCCTTTTTCTTTCTTCTCCTCCCTTCTTCCCTGTCCAAACCTTCTTTTTCTCATCCTCTCACTCTTTTCTTCCTTCCCTCTCTTCTTCCCTTACACTCTTCTTTACTTATTTTTCTCCTCTCTTCTCTCCCGTCTTCATTGTTTTTATCCCTCCCTAACCACAAAACACTCTTAGCCTTTCTTCTTACCAATTCTAATCTTGCAGGTTACAGCAAATGAGATTAGACAAATCACAGTCAGCAAAAAAATACCTTCTAAACTTCATGTTAACTCGGGGCATTTTCTGAATGTAGTGCTTCAGGCATGTCAGTGCTCCATGTTCTTGTCATATGCTCTTTCCTTGGAGGATTTATCCCCTCAGGACATAGTATATAGAATTGGGAAAAGGGCAGGATGAGAAAAAGAGACTGTACCTAGGCCCAAACTTGTTACTCATGCCTTAAATCTGAGTAAAGTAAAAAGCAACCAAACCTCCACAATAAGGCAGGTCAATTGGATCTACTCTGACTTCATCACCAAGAAAACTCTTTATTGTTGTTCAGTCATGTCCAACTCTTTGCAACCTCTTTTAGGGTTTTCTTGGCAAAGACACTGGAGTAGTTTTTCATTTCCTTCTCCATCTCATTTTACAGATGCGGAAACTGAAGCAAACGGGGTTATATGACTTGCCTAGGACCACACAGCTATTAAGTATCTAAGGCCTGATTTGAACTCAGGGAGAGGAGTCTTCCTGACTCCAGGCCTGGCATGCTATCAACTTCAACATCTTAGTGTGATAAATCTCTTTGCCAGTATATCAGAATCATCTATGACTTAGTAAATAAGCCTCAGGGACTTTCCTAATGTACATAGAAATGACTTGTCCAGGATTGCACATTTAGCCTGTGAGATTCAAATCCAGCATAATATAGTATCCATTATTCAATTCAATTCCATAAACATTTATTAAGCACCTACTAAGTGCTATGTTAAGCTCTGGGGATACAAAGAAGAAAAAGAGCCAGTTCCTGCCTCAAGGAGCTTACAATCAATGGGAGAAGACAACATATAAAAGGAAGCTTAAAAGAGGAGGAAGGGTGTTCTTCCAAGTCAAAACCAAGCAGAATTGCTGATGGAAAATGAAGTTACCTGGAAGATTGTGAACATTCTATAAAGGAAGGCTTTGGAAGGAGTTTAATACTCTTTCAGCCTTCCTATCATAAAGGAAAGATAACTGAGGGTGAGTTGAAAAGGTGTTGAGTATCAAAACCTATTACTCTACCTGATGAAGATATTTCAAGTGATCAGCCATTTATGAAGGAGTTGGGGAGTAGGAGGATTGGGAGGTGAGGCACGGTGTTCCTTGACATTGAAGCTTAAACAGCCTAGACTAGACCAACATCTTATTTATGAGATATAAATAATACGTAAATTCAAGGAAAACTGTTTTCAAGTCCCACCTCTAACACATATTGGCTGTGTGATCCTGGACAAGTCATATGCCAAAGTAGAATCAAGAGAACAATTTTTACAAAGAAAGCAACAATGGGGCCACCTAAATGGTGCAGTGGATAGAGTGCCAGGCTTAGAATCAGAAAAACTTATCTTCCTGAGTTCAAATATGGTCTCAGACACTTACTACCTGTGTGACCCTGGGTCAGTCACTTAAGCCTGTTTGCCTTAGTTTCCTCATCTGTAAAAATGAGCTGGAGAAGGAAATGCAAGCCACTCCAGTATCTTTGCCAAGAAAACCCCAAAATGGGGTCACAAAGAGTTGGATAGGACTGAAACAACTAAACAGCAACAATGTAAAGAAAAACAACTTTGAAACTTAAGAACTCTGATCAAAATAATGACAACTGTCACAGAGGACCTACGATAGAGCATCGTGATACCCACCACCTGACAAAAAGGTTACGAACACAAGATTCAGAGACAATATTTTTGGACATAACCCCTATGTGTATTCATTATGTTCAACTATACTTGCTTGTTATAAGGTTTTCCCCCACTCTCTCTCAGAAAAGGGGTGATGTGGTGGTGGTGGTGAATTAGCAAGAATACTGTCCCTAAAAGAGGATCACTGAAATGTCTCTAAAAATGCACAGAAAAGAACAGAAGGAAGTTCAGAAGGAAGCTCAGATAAGATAGTTTTGAAAGTCACTTGTAGAATTTTAATTAAAATTATTTTGTTAAAGTATTTAGCAAGTGCTATGAAATAGAGATCCATACTTTCATACAGAATCCGCTTTACATTTTGGTGTGTGAAATGAAATACTCTCTTGTGTATGTTCACAATAAAAAAACTTTTTTATTAATTTTTATTAATCTTCCCTTCTATTCCCCACAGCATGGGATCCTGTCCTTACCTTGACCCTCATTATAACTGCTTGGGCTCTCTTAAGTAATAGAGCCAAGGGATGGATGGAGACCTGAACCACCAGATCAAAAGAACTCAAGGGTTAAAGCTCCCAGAAGTGAAAATGGGGAAAAGGGACCAAGATACCAATCAAAAGCAAAGAATCTAGTGACATCCTTAAAAGGAGAGTAGGAAGAGGAATGAAAGCTTTCCTCCCCATGAATCCCCTATCCTTAATTTAATATCTACTGAGAGATCGCAACTTTCAGATGAGTCTGGACATTATCTGTCATTTTAAAGGGAATAAAAAGCCATTGTTCACAGCTGGGTAAGATATAGTCCATCTCCTCAAAGAATAAAGCAATGGAAATCTTCTAAGTATTTCTACCCCTATTTAAAGGGGAATGGATGATTGCTGATTAGAAATAGGTCCTGAGGGATCAGAGACCAAAACACTCTCACCTTCCCACCACCTTGACAAAACTGGAGTGTGGAGACCACCAGGACAAGAGACTTTGAACTTAGCATTTTTGTATAAGTTTATAAGTACCTCAATTTCCACCATCCCCACTCCACCCACCCCCACCTCCCCAGTTCTCTCAATTTTTTTTTTCAAAAACAGCTAGGTAAACAACTCATTTTAGGCCTCTTTTTTTGTTAATGAATCTGATAAGATTTCAGCCTCTATAGCTACTTAGATGTTTAGATAAAGTGCTAAACATCTCTGGGGGATAAGAATGCGATAGATGACATTCCATTTCAGTGTCCAGATCTTTGCACTCTGACTGTCCCCCATTCCTGTAAAGTTCTCCCTCTTCCATTCTCTACCACTTAGAATCCCCTCACTCCCCTCAACTGCCAGCTCAGCTGCCACCTTCTACTTGAGGCCCTAATTAATCCTCTCAGCTGCCAATACCCTACCCCCGAATTATTTTGTATTTATTTTGCATGGATTTTCTATGCATGTGCGTATTCTTTGTTCCCAACCAGGTATGTAATTTCCTTGAGGGCAGAGATTGTTGCTTTAAAAAAAAAAATCTCTGTAGCCCCAGTGCCCAAAACTATGTGCAAGTATTCGAAGGACTGTCTTGCTAAAGAAACATTAGACTTGTTTTGTTTAGCCCCAGAAAGTAGCAATGAGCAGCAGTTATTAAGCGGCAGATTTTGGCAGAAACTTCCTAATAATTAAAAGCAGAATGGACTAAGTTAGGAGGTCATGTTTTTCTCCATCATTAGGGGCTCATCTAGTAAGAGAGCATAAGGTCTTCTGGGCTGTGCATGCATCTCTCTCAACACACCCTCTGATCTTTTTTTCAAACTAGTTGCACCTGCCCGTACACCCGCTCTCTCAGTTGCATAAGGCTTCCTATAGTTTCTTCTCCAGACCCATCTGGCTCCCTATTCTCTCTACAACTCCCTGTGCTTTCTCTCTAGTCTGACTCTTGGACTAAGTTAACTGACTTTTGAAGGTAGACTTGTGGTCTATCATAACCTAAATCTATCGTTAGTCAGTTATCAAGTTTTTACTAGGTGCCTCCTATGGGCTAGGGGTGCAGTGGATAAGAGTGCCAGAACTGGAACCAAGAAGACTCACCTTTCTGAATTCAAATCCAGCTGCAGACACTTACTAGCTGTGTGACCCTTGGCAAGTCACTTAACCCTGTTTGCCTCAGTTTCCCCATCTTTTAAAATGAACTGGAGAAGGAAATGGCAAACCACTCCAGTATCTATGCCAGGGATACCCCAAATGGGGTCATGGAGAATTGGATACTGAACAACTCCACTATGTGCTAGGCACTGTGCTAAGTGCTTTATAAATATTATTCCACTTGATCCTCATACCAGCTTTGGGAGGTAGGTGTTATTATTATCATCATTTTACAGATAAGGAAACTGAGGCAGCCAGGGGTTAAGTGACTTGCTCAGGATCACACAGCTAGTAAGTATCTGAAGTAGAATTTGAACTTGGGTCCACCACCAAGTCAGTCTTATTGGTCCTAAGGTGGATACTTCCTTTTTGATTCAATCAAATGACTAATAGTACCTCATAAAGTGATCACCTGATGGGCTGAATTTTATAGTTAGACATCCAGTGCCTTTATTGTGATCCGTCAGTGGAAGACACCTTACTTTACTATGTAAAGATTTGCTTTGAAGTGGGCTCTGCTTTTGTGTGCTCAGATAAACAGGTAAGGAGCAGGCAGTGAATGGTAATGGTATGTATCTCTTCTGAATCTTGACTTTGATCACTATTTGGGGATTCATACCCCACCCTACCTCCAAAAACTTCTAAGAATTCTAACTGCAAACCCCCAAGGCTGATAATAAGGGAGAGGGCAGAGTAAAGAAAACTTGTCAACTTTCTTCTTAAGTATAAAACTGTTATAATAATTAGATTCTTTTTTTTTAAAGCTTAAGACCATATAGTGTCCTCTCTGGCCCACATCCACCCCTCTGTTTTAGGGAGCTCATTTTGGATGAAAAATTAGGAATTAATGAATAGAAAACATTTAAGGTCCTAGTCTGAAAGAAAGACTGATGTTCTTGGGGACACTGCCATTCTCAAGACTCTGGGGTTCCCGGTCCTGGGTCCCAGGGTTGATGGGTGGTGGTGGTTCAGGGGGTGGTGATGGTTTCCTGTCTGTCTCTCGGAGGAGGCATTACTACTTTGGTTAGGCTGGTTTGCCCGCCCCATAGCTGGCGGTTAGCCAGCAGTTGGTGGGTACGGCTGGTCTCTTCTTCACCTAAGTACAATTCCAATCATTCTAAACCTTGAGTTAGGAAAATTACTAACATTTAGGCATAAGTTCGGCTTTCTGCCTTAATTGGTTGGTTCTAGTTAACTCTGGCCTCTTTGTGGTTGAGGCAAAATTCGGTTACAGGAAATATTTAGGTTATATTACAATATCTGTCAATAATAGACAAGAACTAGGAGAGGAATTTGAGGAAAGTTAGATCTTTATTTGAACTTCCCTAACTCCTAAATAGATGGATACAACTGTGCATTCTGCTCCAAGCCTGTAGGGCTGATAGCACTCCTTATTTCATTTTTCTGCTACTGCTCAATCATATCTTCTCTGTCCTTTGCCACTTGCCCCCAGGCTGAAGTTGCTTTCTGGTTTAGCTCTGGATGTCATCATTCCATCCTCTCCTATCTCTCTGTTTCTGTCTCTCTGTGTCTTTGTCTCTCTCCACTCCTCTCTGTCTCAGTCTCAGTCTCTGTCTCTGTCTCTCTCTCTCTTCCTGTCTTTTCTGTTTCTCTCTTTCTGTCTGTTTCTCTCTCCACTCCTCTCTGTCTCAGTCTCAGTCTCTGTCTCTCTCTTCCTGTCTCTCTTTCTGTTTCTGTCTCTGTCTCTCTGACTGTATGTCTCTCTCTCCACTCCTCTCTGTCTCAGTCTCAGTCTCTGTCTCTCTCTCTTCCTGTCTCTCTCTCCCTCCCTCTCTCTCTCTCTCTCTCCCTCTCTCTCTCTCTCTCTCTCTCTCTCTCTCTCTCTCTCTCTCTCTCCCCCTTCTCTGCCTTTTCCCTTCTCTGTATCTTTCTGTCTCTGCCTCTTTCAGTCTCTTTCTCTCTCTGTCTCTGTCTGTGTCTCTCTGACTTTCTGCCTCTCCTCCTCTTTCTCTCTTTCTCTTCCCCTATCCCTCTCTGTCTCCGTCTCTTTCTGTTTCTCTATCTGTCTATTTCTGTGTTTCTCTCTTTCTTTCCCCTTTCCTCCTTCCCGCCTTCATTATGTAGGGGAAGTGTCAGGGGTGATGTTTGGCTCTAACGTCTATGATATTAACCGCTATTAAAACTTAGGCTACATTGCTGGGTAGGGAATCCTCCAAAGGGGATCATAAACACATGCAAGCTCTTCTTAAGAGACAAACAACCCTCTAAGGACCAGTTCCCAGGCTAAGATTATCACTGAATGCTTTCCTAATAAACAAGAGAACAGCAGGGGGAGAGAGAAGTGTTTGAGGGGCAGGATCGCATGTTCAGAGCTAGAAAAGAACCTTAGCCATCATGGAATGTAAATTCCCTCAACTGAAATTGTAACAAATAATGTAAATATAGTGAAGGATGAAAATTCTGGGGATGAGGGTATCCTCCTTTACAAACTAGATATCTCTGTATGGTGGGGAGAAGGGCTCTATCACTAGGAAAGAGTTATCCCTAAAACTTAGCACAGTCTGGCACATAGTAGGTGCTTAATAAATTTTTATTGATTGAAAGTGGCTTAACCTCTTTCAGCCTCAGTTCCCTTATCTGTAAAGTGGGACTAATAATGGCAACTACCTTCTAGGGTTGTTATGAGAATAAAATAATATTTGTAAATCACTTTCCAAACCTTATATAAATGCTAGCTATTGGTATTATCGCTATAGCTAACCATCATCATCGTCATCATTACATTATCATCACGCGGCGCCTTGACTGCAGGAAAGTAGGTTTCCAACGATCAATGTGAGTTCACGGTGACAGTCACAATATCTCTGATTTTATCTTTCTTTGACCCTAGGATCTGGTTGATACTATGCCTTCGAAAGCTTGTTTTAACGTATTATATTAGACAAAATGTTTTTCCTTCTGCCTCCTTAGTATCCCTAAACATTGCCCTCTCATCCCATGATATACTTAATGCAGGTTAAAATCGTCAAGGTTAAACATAATTGCATAGCTACCTTCTTCCTATGGCCAGACTTGAATGGGGCTGCATGCTCCTTTCTTAAAGGACAGGACCTAGGTCAGAATCAATAGACTATCCAAAAGCTATAATCCAAAGGAGGACCTGGACGGCATCTTTCATGAAATTATCAAGGAAAACTGCCCTGATATCCTGGAATCGAGGGCAAAATAGACATCGAAAGAATCCACCGATCGCCTCAGGAAAGATATGCCAAAATACAAATGCCAAGGAACATTACGGCCAAATTACAGAACTATCAGGTCAAGGAAAAAATACTGCAAGTGGCCAGAAAGAAACAATTCAAATATTGGGGAGCCACAGTCAGGATTACACAGGACTTAGCAGATGCAACATTAAAGGATTGGAGGTCATGAAACATGATATTCTGGAAGGCAAAGGAGCTAAGACTACAACCAAGAATCACCTACCCAGCAAAATTGAGCATAATACTTCAAGTGAAAAAGTAGGCATTCAGTGAAATAGAAGGATGTCAAGCTTTCATAAAGAGAAGACCAGAACTGAACAAAAGATTTGATCTCCAATATCAAGAAACAAGCAAAGCCTAAAAAGGGCAAAGAGGAAAAGAAAACATAAGGGATTCAAAGGAGCTGAACTGTTTATTATCCCTACATGGTCAGATGATAATAGTAATTATTAAAACTTGTACCACTAATAGTACAGCTAGAAGGAAGATACATAAATAGAAGGTATGGGTATAAGGTGAATTTGAGAGAATGGCATTAAAAAAAACTAAGAATGAGAAAGAGGAGTACCCTGGGCGCGGAAGGAAGGGAGAGTAGAATGGGGTAAATTATTTCGCATGAAGGGGCTCAAAAATCCTATTACAGTAGAGGGGAAGATGGGAGGGTGGGCCATGGGCATGGCTTGAACTTTACCCTCATCAGTATGGGCTGAAAAAGGGAATAATATACACAATCAGTTGAATAGAGAAATTCATCTTATCCAACAGGGAAGTAGGAGGGGAGATAATTAAGTAAAAGGGGGAGGAGGGAAAGAGAACAGGACAGACAGAGAGAGGGCAGATGGGGGAGGTCGTAGACAGAAGTAAAGGACAGGGCCTGGGCAGCTAGGTGGCACAGTGGATAAAGCACAGGCCCTGGAGTTAGGAGGACCTGAGTTCAAATTTGACCTCAGACACTTTACTAGCTGTATGACCCTGGGCAAGTCACTTAACCCCAATTACCTCAAAAAAAAAATAAAATAAAGAACAGGGCCTTAGGCAAAGTCCAGAGAACTACAAGGATGCTTCTCATACATACAGTAATCTTGGTCTGATATTTTTAACCTCTCTGGATTCCCTTGAATTGAATACTTAATCAAAATAGGAAGTGAACTAATTTCCCAAAGAAGGAGAAGATTAACAGGGGGGAATGTTCTCTTTTTAACTAAATTCACAGGTGTATCCCCTTAGTTTATTAAAATCAAACTGTCTCTTCCCCACCTAGTTCAAAAAAAAGCAAAACAAAACTGTGAAGCTAACCAAAGAGAACATTCTCTTGATTTGGGGGAAAATAGTTCTTCTCCAAAATGCTTGTCTACATTAACAGTGATGTCTGTTTAGAGATTCTAAAAACTCTAACTTAATAGATATATTTTTGTATCATTGTTGTAAAATTTCCTCATCTTTTCTTTCATGAAAAAACTGCTTGAAAGGGGTGGGCTTTTCTTAGTTGACAGAATTTGGTTAGTTCAAAATCTCTCTCCCCCCAAGTAGAATTTTTTCACATTAATAAACATTCGTCTGACAAATTTGGCTAAACCATGGGATACAGAGTATTTTTCTTCCGCACAACTCCTCTATACCTTAGTAGATAGATGGTCTTTATCAGAACTGTAACTAGGGCAGGGTGATGGAGCTTTGCTCCAGGCTGATGAATTTAGAAGGCACTGATAACACTTGCTTGAGTCCTTCAGGAGAAATCTAAACAGAAGACTTTAGCAGCCACTTAGGAAGAATATAATTAAACTAGGAAGCTATTAGATGCCGGGCTGAGGCAGCTACGTGGCTCAGTGGATGGAGTGCTGGGCCTGGAATTAGGAAGACTGGAGTTCAAATTTGGCCTTAGACACTAGCTGCATGACCTTGGGTGAGTCACTTAACCCACATTTGCCTTAATCTACTGGAGAAGGAAATGATAAACTACTCTAGTATCTTTGCCAAGAAAACCTCATGACCAATATTGGCATGTTGTGGTCCACAGTGTCATGAAGAGTGAGATACTGCTGAACTGTTAACAGATGTTGGGCTAGGGTGGATCCCTCTCTTACCCTGATTTCTTCCTCTGCCCCAACCCCATTTGGTGGCCTTCCCAGAAGCGGCTTTGTGTTGATGCGCAGGATTTTCTATCATCTCCTCCCCCTCAGAGTATTGGTCCCAGATTAGCCACAACCCTGATGTAGCTGGGGTACACTTTGAGTCATTTGCCCAGGCTCGGTTTGTGATACTTGTACAAAAAATTCCTAATAATAGCTCTGTTCCTTATGAGTTATTCTACCTTTAAAAGTTCCCAAAACACAAACATTGTAGATAAGGACAGACTGTAGAATCAGGGAATTCTCTCTTCTCTCCAGAGTCACTGCCACTCCTTCCCTATTCCTGGAGCCACTCACCCTCACCACTCAGAAACTGCCTCTGCTCCTGTGAGGCCAGAACTGGGGAATACCCACTCTTGCTATCAGAGCTATAAGGGACAGAGGAAATCTCTGATCCTCATTCCTTGACAGCAGAGCTATAACTAGGTCAGAGTGATTGGGGCTTTGTCCCAGGGCCGGTAAATTTTAAAGGACACCAACAGCAATATCTTGGGATCTCTTCTGACCACCTCATCCCCACGGCGGCAGTGGTATAAGTGGAAGCGGCCTTACTGACCCACTTGGTGGCAGGGGCAGAAGTGACCTTGTTCCAGGGATATTTCTTCCCCTCACTGCCCCATCTCCCTAGCAACAACTGCTACAGCTGCCTCATCCCAAGGGTGCTTCCTCCTCATTTAGGAATTTTGAAACCTTGTAATTTGACTTTTTTTTTTTTGGAGGCAATGGGGTTAAGTGACTTGCCCAGGGTCACACAGCTAGTAAGTTTCTGACAGGTCCTCCTGACTCCAGGGCTGGTGTTCTACCCACTGGGTCACCTAGTTGGTCTTTAACCTTATAGTTTCTCAGGGAGGGACTTTGTGCCTTTCTCCATTTCCCACTCCTCAATCCAGTGACCATACTGCCATTAAAAGTAACCTTTCCCTTCCTAAGGTACTTATCCCTGGTGTAGAAACAGCTCCTTGTGGCTCAGACTTCAAGGGCTAGGACATGAGCGGGAAAGGAGAACATCAGTTTTAAGCATAAGCAGGCTCTGGTACACATATAAACCCCATCAGCTGTTGGGTTGATGCAGCTCCCCATGCTGAGAAGCCTATCTATTTCTGGGAGACTAGCGATTATGTGTAAGGCAGGTGATTTGGAAAGACTCTGGAGCAAGTGTAGACATGCAATCTAAAAGGTTCAAGCCAACTAACACAGCGAAGAAAGGCTCTTCAATTTGCTGTCAGAAAGACCTATCCACCTTGGCTTAGGACTTTGGGTCATTACATTAGGGGCACTCCGGTAGTACGACCCAGCTTAGCTCATAGGTTCTGGTAAAAGATGAAATGTAGGAACAGGAAAGGCATGACAGCCTTTTTTCCTCTTGAGGCCATATAGCTCTAAGGAGTTGATCTCTGAATTTGTTTTTTGTTTCTTTGCTTTGTTTTGATTTCAGATGACTAGAATGAAGCCTCCAACCTTTTTGGAAGGGTCCTTCAGCATCCTGACCCAATGTTCCAGGATCCATAACATCACGGAGCAAACATCTAGTTACCTTCCAGACCTAAGCCAGTAGAAGCAGAGCCAAAGACTTATCTAGTAGTCATTACATATCTGAACATATCTACATATCTATGCTATATAGAAACTGTTAAAATCTGTAAGCCTACTCCACTCACCCTCCCAGACACTGAGGTTGTATGATGGAGAGCATGCCCCTGAAGTGCTAGCGCAGATGTTTGTATGTTTGTTCTTGACTTATTTTTAAAGTGAATATTCCTCTGTAAAAGCTAATGATGTTAAGTGGCTAAATTGAACTAGGGCACTAGTAACTGGCCTTTAAGAGTGGAGGAACTAGTTAATCTTTCACAACATAACTATTATGGAAGTGTTTAACATGACTACACATGTATAACATATATCGAATTGCCTGTCTTCTCAATGAGGGTAGGTGGGGAGGGAGAAAGGGAGAGAATCTGGAACTCAAGGTTTTCAAAATGAATGTTAAAAATTGTTTTTACATGCAACTGGGAAATAAGATATACAGGTAATGGAGTGTAGAAATCTATCTTGCCCTGCAGCAAAAGGGGGTGGGGCGATAGAGGGAAGGGTAGATTGAGGGAAGGAGTATGCATTCTGTCTTGGGGTGGGGGGAGGGAAGAGATGGGAGAAAATTTGGAACTCAAAATCTTGTAGAAGTGAATGTTGAAAACTAAAAATAAATTTAAAAAAAGAATTTTTAAAAAGAATGGAGGAACAGAGACAATAAGGAAACGAGCTGATGGATGTAGAGACACTCCAAAATCCCTCCAGGTGCCCCAGGACCCCGTAGGGGCAGATATAGCAGGTTAGCTGCTATATCTATATCAAGAATCCAGAAGTTTGAATTCTGAAAGCATTTTCCCATAGGAACAACGTTACGTTTTAGTCAAGTTCTAAGATACTATGAGTTCTATCGTTCAACTCCATTTTGGATTCGATGGGAGTATGCAATCGTGGCTCACTTTTAAGTTGTGCTCTAAGGTTTGTAAATGTCTCATTTGGCCCCACACAATAACCTTGTGAAGGAACTGCTGTTAATATCATCTCTATTTTACTGATGAGGAAACCGAGACTTGTGGAGGTTAGATGACTTACTCAGGATCACCCACCTAGAATCAAACTGAGGACTTCCTGATTCCAGATGGAGAGCTTCAGCCATGGAGCTTTTTCATTGAGCTTTCCCTTAGAGCCTCTCTTTGCATCTATCGGCTGTTCGTTACGTTAGAAGAAATCCAACTATGCTTCTTCACCCAGGCCATATTCCATCCTGCTACAGGTCCTGGAGTCAGGAGGACCCATCTTCCTGAGTTCAAATCCGGCCTCAGATGCTTACTAGCTGTGTGACCCTGGACAAGTCATTTACCTGTTTGCCTCAGTTTCCTCATCTGTAAAATGAGCTGGAGAAGGAAATTGTAGACCATTCCAGTATCTTTGCCAAGAAAATCCCAAATGCGGTCTTGAAGAGTTAGACATTAATAAAAAAAAGGACTTAACAACAAAACTGTCACTGCAGCTATTGCCCTAAGACCATGCTGTCCAGACTGGTGAGAGCCCTCTTTATCTAACCGGCCCCAAGCATCGATCAAGCTTCTTTACTCCGGTTGTCTTAAGAACTGTCCACCCTCTCTTGCTTTGAGAATTGTAAAGGAGACTTTAGCATAGCTTCTGGGAAGGGAGGAAGGGAAGGATACAAGGAGAAGGTAAGGGGAGGAAAGGAAGGAAGGAAGAGAGGGAAGGAAGGAGGGTGAGGGGAGGGAGGGAGGAAGGAGGGAGGGAAGGAGGAAGGAGGGAAAGGAGGAAGGGAGAAAACAAGCATTTATTAAGGTCCTACTATGTGCCAGATACTGTGTTAGGCATTTTACAAACATTATCTCATTTGATTCTCACAACAACCCTGGGAGGTATGTGCTATTTTTATCCCATATTTTTATCTTTTTATATTTCATGGTGTTATTTTTATTGTATTTATTCTATTTTATGATGGATAGACCTAAGCAACATTTTGCTTTTTCTTTCACAAACTATTTCTAGATAAATAAACCTGAGGGAAACATGTAATAATCTCTCTGGAGTAATCCCCCACAAGTTGTACTCATACTTGTGAATGGGGTCCACAAAAGGGTATTGCTACCTCAGTTTCTAGGGATAGCTCTGTGGGTCTGTACTCCCAATACTATAACTCATGAGACCCTATCAGTGTACTTCCCATTACTGATAGCTAGCAGACACAATTTGCTCTCAGCAAAGGCATTTACTAAGTTGTTATAGAACAGAGGTTCCCAAACTTATTTGGCCTACTGCCTCCTTTTCAAAAATGAAAAATTACTCAGTGCCCACTTGGAAATCTACTTTCTTTAACCCTTTAACTTTTAATTTGCATCATTTCAAAAAATATAAATTTTTTAAAAAACAACATCTTAAATTTAATAATTTAATGCAAATTTGTGGGGTTTTTCCTACATTGAAATTTTGATGTGTCTGGGCAATTAAGGTAGGACTTTTTTTTTTTTTTACTGTTTTCTCTTTTAAAAATGCTAAAGTAATCAGATGTCTTTGATTAAGCCTTACTAGGTGCAAAGCCCCAGGCCCACACCCTTTTGCTGATTAGGTGTGAATCCTTTGGGCCCTGACACAGGGTATGTAAGATCCAAGGTTGGCCTTTGATTTTTGGGGCTCTCAGTCACTGGAAGAGTGGTGTGGCACTCTGGGCAGTCATTTTAAGAGCCCCTGGTTTGTAAACCCAGGTGTTGATGCTTTCCTGGTGACTATGAATTATGATTTGGTCTGTTTATACTGTGTTTGTTTATATTTGGTCTGAAGTTCAGATTGCTGGCTTTTCCTCCTGAACTAGGTGAATATTTGTATGTTTAATTAAAATGAGATTGTTAACCCCTTAAAGTCACTTCCTTAGTAAAGCAGATCAAAGAACTTGTGTTGGCAGCTCTGTGTGCTGGTTGTTGTTGGTTTTACACAGCCACAGTAGCTGCTAGCCAGATTGTTGCTACACGATGATACAATTAACCATATAGTATCATATTGTAAACAAGTCATTACAGGCATATATTTCCGACAATGCATGCTGGACTTCCTGACAACTCATGGGCCACATGCTAGCCTGCCAACACTTGCTTTTTAAGACCTGTTGGCAGATATGACCACTGATGGGTTATAACTTGCATTTTGTGTTTGTTTGGAAAATAATGTAATCACCATAACTTTAACTCTGTTACATGAAATATATGAACGGTTTTTCAAAATTTTCTTCTCTTCTCTTCTTTCCTTATGCTTCCATCCCCCCTTATTTTTATTCAACCCCCCCAATTGCACCAGAAGCTACTCTTGCCCCCTTGGATCATCCCAGTGCCCCCCAGAGGGGCAGCATTACCCACTTTAGGAACCTCTGGGTAGGACAAAAGTAGCTGTAAAACTTTCTTCCCACCTTTGGGCACACTTGCTCACAAATACAGCACCCTGCAGGAAAGGTATCAATCCAGGAGTAAAATGTTAGTGAGGCAAATGTATAGGATACCTTAGTGAAAAAGATAATTCACAACTCCTATTACTATAGGGTCTAGATGTCCTTTTTCTCTTTGTAGGGTCCTTATACAACACATCTTGGATATAGTATTTTTGCTGGATTTCCAGGCTTTACTCCTTTCTATAATCTGCCTTGATTCTCTGCTGCTGGGAAGTGGGTGAGGAGGTCCCTATTTCTTGAAGCTTTTCTTCTCCTGTCTCTGTATTTAAGTCTTTCTGGTGTGCATGTCCTTCCTTACTCTCTGTTGGATGCAGTGTGTCCCCTACTGGTCCACTAGTTTCCCTTCAAAGCTGCATGACCAACATGTGTGTGAATCAGGTTATGGAGAGGAAGAGGAAAGGATTTCTCTTCCATCCTTCCAGCTCCCAGCTGCTCCAATCTTGAACTTCTGGATGAGCTGTCTATGACTCTGCAGCTGGATATTGTGTTCAGGTTGGGAAGATTCTCAGTCTGCAGCTACTCTGAGCCTTGAAAGCTTCAAGTTCCTTAGGGATTAGATATTTAAATTCTCTGATCTGGCTGGGATGTTTGCTCTGCCATTCCCTTTGGTAGCCCTTTTGACTCAATCAGAGGGGTATTAGTGCATCATAAAGGGATCAGGCTGGAAACTCCTCTTTACAGTTGAAGACTTCATTAACACCTCGTGATTTCATTCTGAGCCTCTGTGACTACTAGGAAGATAAAGGAAATATTTAATGGCTTTTAAAATTCCCTTAAACCATGAGATCATTACTTAGTATTCTCTTTCTTCTTTTCTTTCTTTCCTTCCTTCCTTTCTGTTCTGTTAACAGTTAAGGGCAGTTTGTTTATTTTATTTATATCTTTATTTGTATCACAGATGCTCCCCATTGGAATGGATCTCAGAGACCAGCTACTCTCACTTGTCCCTTAATAGGATATCAAATAAATCCTACAGCAAAGCCTTCACTGAAAAAGAAAAGCTTTCAATAACTTCAACATTTCCAGTCTCATTTCTCTCTATTCACAGGCTTGTGATGATGCTTGGTTTGTTAAAAGATGATGGGAAAAGAGTTTGTACTGACAATTCTTTGCAAGAAAGGTCATGACTTAACTGAACCTTGAGGTTATTCTTTAAATAGCCAGGAGGTGGAAGCAGAGGACCACTATTGACACTAGATTTTTTTTTTCCTGCCCTCCAAAATCATAGGGAATATTTGCCATAAAATGCAAAGAACCTCCAGCCATTTGCCCCCTTACTGATCTGTTAGAGACTTAGAAAGACACACTTGCTGTTCATAAGTATTTTAAAAGCTATTAAATGGAAGTGGGATGAGCCTAAAATTCTGGTTGGCCCCAGAGGGCAGAACTAGAGATAATGGCTACAAGTTGCAGAATGGCAAGTTTCAGCTTGTTATAACAAAAACCTTCCTAAATAGTATAGCTTTCCAAAAATGCGACCGTGCCGAGATAGTGTTGTCCTCCTTCTCAGCAGTCTTCAGCTGAAAACTGGGTGATCACTTTGGCAGCTAAGAGACACTGTTGTTGCTAGTCCTTCATCTTTGAAGAAGACCGATGATTTCACCATGTGATAGGTAATTTCTTGACTTGTTTGTGAACTGGAGTTATGAGGCAGAGTTCCATAAAGCCTCCAGCCTTACTCTTTCTTCCGGGGTCATCAAAGTCCAGCGGCAGGACAAAAGTCAAGATAATCTGATGATGTCTGGGGGTGCGATGGATGACCTTGGTGTCTTCAAAGTCTGACCACACTCCTAAGCACTCCACAAAGCCTGCTTCAGCAGCCTGCTTCTTGGCTGTTGCAACGAATTCTTCTCATCTGTTCATTTTGCTGTGGAAAGTCTTCACATGCTTGGGGTAGACATCCCACTAACCCACTGATGGGTTTTAAGTCCTGTCGGCAATCCTCAACCTAGTTTTATGGGATGTGGATGCTGGGCGTGTTACAGCTTCCGGGAGCCACAGGTGAGAGTTGGGAATCAAGTGGATAACAAAGGTGGATAAGCAGCCCTGAGAAGGGCTTGGTAAGTCCTCATACCAGAGATGCTAGTCCTCCCTGAGCACTCCATATACCCCACTTTGGCAGCTAAGTGACATAGTGGATGGAGCACTGATCTCAGAGTCATAAAGGCCTGAGTTCAAATTCTGCCTCAGACACTACTTCTGTGCCCTTAGAAAAGTCACTTAACCTCTCTCAGCCTCAATTTCCTTACCTGTAAACAGGGATAACACTAACAACTGCCTCACAGAGTTCTTGTGAGGATCAGGGAGGTAATTAGATCAAGTGCTCTGTAAACCTTAAAGCACTATATAACTAGTAGTTGTTAGGAATATGGTAGAGGGAATTCTTATTTGGGCACAGATTGGAGCAGATGTCTGACGTTCCTTCCAATTTTGAAAAACAGAGTCTGTGAGTCTGTCTCTGGCTTGTAAGAAACCAGAGCTATTTTGAGGGTAGAAGTGAAAATGAATAGAATTGACTGCTCTCATTCCTAATAGAATAGAAAAAAAGACTAGCTATTAAAAGACCATGTTTACTAATTCATTGTTCAATGAACATTTGTTAATGATCAGTAATTATTCATTAAGTGCCTACTCTGTGCTAGGTGCTGGGGGTACAAATGGGAGAATGATACAGTCCCCACCCTCAACGAGCTAACATTCTCTTTAAATGCCTGTTATGTGCAATGCCATACAGAAAACACTGGAGGAATATGCCTGTAATAACAACACAGAGGGACTGAGGCACTAAACTACCCTCTCCTTGTTAAGGAGCTCTCTTGGATCTGGGTTCATATTCACAGACTTGATTTAGTCCTTAAGGAGCCTGGGCCCTAAAGAGAGAGATCAGGTTTTTTTTTTTTTCTACACTTTCTGGTTCTTTACAACTCCCTACAATCCTAGGGAAACCCCCTCATATTTAAATTTGGTTCATATCTAGGGTCTTCCCAAAGGGGTGAGTCCAAAAGTATTTAATGTAAATCAGTTGTAGGACAGCTACTTACTTCCCCCACACAAAAGAAATACTTAACACAGAAGACTCAGGAGTGTACATGGACAAAGACTTAAGTAAGCAACAGCTCAGAAAAAAAGAACAAAGCAAAAGAGGTTGTTAGCCCTTTGAAATCTAATCAAAAATTTATTTATGAACATATGTGCTGGCTGACATGTGAAAGAAGATCACCATTTCTACTGGAATAATGGGGTGAGAGAGGACCAAGTGACCACCCAGGTCTGCATTACCAAAAAATGCCAATTCTTTCACCATTGGGCCAGCACATGCCACGGACTGTGTCATGGGATATGTGCATCACCAGAAAGGGGCCAACTTTATGTGACCCCGGAAGGACTCTGTGTATGCTCCATATGGGGTTTACTCTTTGTTGTTTTTCAGTTGTCTTCATGACTCCATTTGAGGTTTTCTTGACAAAGATATTGAAGTGGTTTACCATTCCCTACTCCAGCTCATTTGACAGATGAGAAAACCCTGCCCAGGCTCACATAGCTAGTAAGTGTCTGATTCCAGATTTGAACTTATGAAGAGTCTTCCTCACTCCAGGCCCAGAGCTCTATCTATCTAGTTGTTCATATGCACCCTTACATAGACACATAGAACCTTCTCCCTTCTCTTTTAATTTTTACGAGTGAAACTTTAAAGCCACAGAAGAGATCATTCTGTCCCTCTTCATTTTATGATTTGAATTCTCTGGTTGGAAATGATTCCTTGAACTCTCTGCGTGCTTTCTCAAAACATTGGTTTATAGCAATTTGTTACTCTGGTACTTTTGTAAGGGCCCTTCTTTTGAGTTTTCACACAACTGAAATCAAAATAAAGATACTTCCTAACATGATAGAGAATTAGCATGAAAAGATGGTACCTCTACAACTAGAATGGTCCCTAAAAGATGCTTCAAAATACTCAGCAATCTTGGCCACTATTTTTGGAGACTGAGGTTTTTCTATTGACCAAAACACAGCCCTAAATCACCAGACTTGGCTGCTGATTGATAATGCATAATAAAGACAGAATTCAAGCTAGACAGTGAAGAACAAAGACCCTCAACCCCTTTCCCTTTGTCTGACTCAAATTAATTTGCATGTTATGTCTGAGAGAATCTTGGGAGTAGCTAATACTAAATCTGGGAGAGTTATCTGCCACAGAGGTCTTTGATCATAGTGCATACAAGACATCAAAAAGGAAATACTCAATCTTAGACTTTGCATATTCTAGCCAGCTTTTGTCAACTTGGTATAATCTCTAAGATTAAGGAGTTATCAGCTCAAGGGTGGAGCCAAGATGGAGGATGGAAAACAGGGACTTGCTTAAGCTCTCCCCCAAATCCCTCCAGCAGAAAGCAGCAGAAAGCTCCTGCAGCTGCTTCCAGAGTCCCTGGGCCACACTGTTGGAGGAATCAAGCAGCAGATCAGAGCAGGAGTGCAGGGTTTGTTTTTCTGGTGCAGAGGCAGGGTTCTCTTGCTTTTCCCTGCTTGGATATGGGTCACAGTGCTGGTTGGCGGTTCTTGGCAGAGAAGGAGCACTGGTGTGGCACAGCTTGCAATGACTGTGGAGTAGAAGTAGCTCTGAAAACAGCACTGCAAGGCCTCTACAGCTTGGGACAAAGTACTCTCTAGTCTAAAAGCAGTCATAACCTGACAAAAAGCTCAAGGGTCAAGTAGTTGGCCGGGAACACGGACAGGCAGCAAAAAAGGACACAGACTATAGAATCTTTTTTGATGACAAAGAAGATCAAAACATACAGCCAGAAGAAGTCAACAAAGTCAAAGAGCCTACATCAAAAGCCTCCAAGAAAAACACAAATTGGTCTCAGGCCATGGAGGAGTTCAAAAAGGATTTGGAAAATCAAGCAAGTGAAGTAGAGGAAAAATTGGGAAGAGAAATGAGAGTGATGCAAGAAAATCATGAAAAACAAGTCAACAATTTGCTAAAGGAGACCCACAAAAATATTGAAGAAAATAACACCTTAAAAATAGACTAACCTAAATGGCAAAAGAGCTCCAAAAAGCCAATGAGGAGAAGAATGCCTTGAAAGGCAGAATTAGCCAAATGGAAAAGGAGGTCCAACGGACCACCGAAGAAAATACCACCTTGAAAATTAGATTGGAGCAAGTGGAAGCTAGTCACTTTATGAGAAATCAAGAAATTATAAAACAGAACCAAAAGAATGAAAAAATGGAAAACAATGTGAAATATCTCATTGGAAAAACCACTGACCTGGAAAATAGATCCAGGAGAGATAATTTTAAAATTATTGGACTACCTGAAAGCCATGATCAAAAAAAGAGCCTAGACATCATCTTTCAAGAAATTATCAAGGAAAACTGCCCTGATATTCTAGAACCAGAGGGTAAAACAGAAGTTGAAAGAATCCAACAATCGCCTCTTGAAAAAGATCCCAAAAAGAAAACTCCTGGGAATATTGTAGAGAAATTCCAGAGCTCCCAGATCAAAAAGAAAATATTGCAATCAGCCAGAAAGAAACAATTTGAGTATTGTGGAAACACAATCAGGATAGCCCAAGATCCAGCAGCTTCTACATTAAGGGATGGAAGGCCCTGGAATATGATATTCCAGAGGTCAAAGGAGTTAGGATTAAAATCAAGAATCCCCTACCCAGCAAAGCTGAGTATAATACTCCAAGGCAAAATATGGATTCTCAATAAAATAGAGGACTTTCAAGCTTTCTCAATGAAAAGACCAGAGCTGAATAGAAAATTTGACTTTCAAATACAAGAATCAAGAGAAGCATGAAAAGGTAAACAGGAAAGAGAAATCGTAAGGGACATACTAAAGTTGAACTGTTTTGTTTACATTCCTACATGGAAAGATGATATTTGTAATTCATATGACCTTTCTCAGTATTAGGGTAGTTGAAGGGAATATACATATATATAGACGGAGGTCACAGGGTGAGTTGAATATGAAGGGATGATATCTAAAAAATAAAATAAAATTAAGGGGTGAGAGAGGAATATATTGGGAGGAGAAAGGGAGAGATAGAATGGGGTAAATTATCTCACATAAAAGTGGTAAGAAAAAGCAGTTCTGTTGGGAGGGAAGAGGGAGCAAGTGAGGGGGAATGAGTGAATCTTACTCTCATTGGATTTGACCTGAGGAGGGAATAACATACACACTCAATTGGGTATCTTACCCCACAGGAAATAAGGAGGAAGGAGATAAAAAAGGGGGGATGATAGAAGGGAGGGCAGATTTGGGGAGGAGGTAGTCAAAAGCAAACACTTTTGAAAGAGGACAGGGGCAAGGGAGAAAACTGAATAAAGGGGGACTGGATAGGAGGGAGCAAAATATAGTTAGTCTTTCACAACACAACTATTATGGAAGTGTTTTGCATAATGATATACATATGGCCTATGTTGAATTGCTTGCCTTCTCAAGGAGGGTAGGTGGGGAGGGAAGAAGGGAGAGAATTTGGAACTCAAAGTTCTAAAAACAAATGCTCCAAAAAAAAAGGCGTTTTTACATGCAACTGGAAAATAAGATATACAGGCAATAGGGTATAAAAATCTATCTCACCCTACAAGAAAGTAAGGGGAAAGGGAATGGGGGGGGAGTGGGGTGACAGAAGGGAGGGCAGACTGGGGAACGGGGCAATCAGAATATATGCCATCTTGGGGTGAGGAGGAGGGTAAAAATGGGGAGAAAATTCATAACTCAAAATCTTGTGGAAGTCAATGTTGAAAACTAAAAATATTAACTAATAAAAATATGAAGCGTGGAAAAAAAAAGGAGTTATCATCTCACCGTTAGAAGAAATGGCTAGAATGCCATCATATCAAGGCAGGCTGAAGCTGAATTAGTTTGGGCAGCCCTGAACAAATCTGCCCAGAAGATAGTAGCAGGAAGCAATGCCCAGCAGAGGATACCAGAGCAAGTTCTCAGCTGCCCTTCGTTTGACCATGATCCAACTCCCTGGATATCACAGAAAGCTTTCACGCCAGTGAGAAGAGGATCTTCAGCATAGCTTTTTGTTTGTATAGTAAGCATTCTGTTGCTTCAAAATATCTGAAGATACTTTGTCCTTGGAGTCAAATGACATGGAGTTACCACAGGTGCTGTCCTGGTCTCTAGTTAACCTCTTTGAAGAAAAATCTTTGCATAGAACCAAATAGAAACAGACTAAGTTATTCCCAGAGGTGGGGAACCTTCAGCTTCAAGGACACATGTGGCCTTCTAGGTCCTTGGGTGCAGCCTTTTGACTGAGTCCAAGTTTTACAGAACAAATCCTTTCATTAAGGGGATATGTTTCGTGAAGTTTGGATTCATTCAAAGGGCCACATGTGGCCTCTAGGCTGGGGGGATGGGAGGTGTCAGCAAAGGTGAGGAACAGGAGACAGGGGGGAGTCTGGGATGGTTCTGATTTTCTGGCCAAGATTACTAGAAGCTGCTGAGGCCCAGAAAGCAATTTTCATTCCTTAATAGTCAGAGAGGGATGTGATCAGCTGTACCTGAAGGCCAACCCACTTTCCCCAGAGGTAGGCCAATCCTATCACCTGATGATTACTTCCATTACCCTCCCCCTCCCCCTCTGGGGGAGGGGGCCTCCAAAGAGGATGTAATAGAGAGGAGCTGAGGTAACTCTTAATCTACCTCCACATTAAAAATGTCTACCAATTGGGATGGTCTTACCTTTACAAGGGGAGGTCCAAATGATGTACTGTAGGCCCCATCAGAAGAAAGACACACCTAGGTTCAAAAGACCCTGTCAGCCCTCACTCAGGGTCTTTTGGGTCTTTGACTCAATTTACTGGTCATTGCTACCCTAACTAATAAATTGGTCATGCTCAGGTCCCTAAGATGGCCAGTGTGATCCACTTTCTTAACAGTTTATCTATCACTGTTAATGAACTATAATCTTGCCCTGGAGAAAACTGTGTCTTAGCTTGCCTTTGTTACAATTTTACTTGCTACACCTTCCAATTATCATCAATTAGCTTTTACGAGGGATATGTACTGTGAAGATTTAGCCAGAACAGAAGTATGCACTCTCCCTCCTCTCAGCACCCTGGGGTGTTACATCCCTAAATCCCTGGGGGAAGTATGTTCACCTGGGAAAGACCTTGGCTTAAAAAGGCCAAGGTCTACCAGTGCATGGGGTCATCTCCAAGTTGTCCTGATTGATATCTTGCCATTGGACCCAGATGGCCAGAACGAAGGACAAACAACAACAGTTTGTACACAGCATTCACTTCAGCAAGTTCACTTTGAAAAGCAGCATGAACTATGGATGGATGGATGGATGCTCATGTCTCATGCTGCTAGGCTGAGTCAAGCGAGTTACTGGAGGTCTTGCTCCTTACCATCTGGCTTCCTGGTAATTTTGACATGGATTGTAGCTCCCAGACTTTTTGTGGCTAACTTTTCTTATTTTTCAACACTCACAGTGTCATAGCTACCTCCAATCATGTTCACCTAGATGCAGGAAAGAACTGAAACGGAAGTAACAGCAGGACCATGTACCCTGGAATTCATGTTGGCTCAGGGTGAGAGAGGGCCCGAGGCCCCTCCCCCACCCACAGGCCCACAGTATCTTGTCATCTTTGAAAGCTAGGCCAGAAGGAAAGAGCCAGAGCCACATATTGGATTAAGCTGATCGTTGCCTTTTGAATAGTCCGGTCTGGCTTCACAGTCAATCAAAAAGGCTCCTCTTCACCACATGGTTAATGGACTGAAACCAGTTACTAAATGTCTGGGCATGCTCCCAAGTTAACCTGGCTGATTGCATCAACCAAGAATGCTGTACCTGCTCACAAGAACTGAGCTTACTGGCCAGTTATTCCCTGCTCCTATTATATATCATCACCATCAACATCCAAATAGCAAGCATTTATACAGTGCTTTAAAGTTTGCAAAATGCTTTTCAAATATCTTCTCAACAGCTCTGGGAGATTCTGGTGTTATTCTTATCCCCAATTTATAGATGGCAAAATTGAGGCAGGCATCAATTAAGTGACTTGCCCAGAGTCACATAGCTAATAAGTTGCTGAGGATGGATTTGAACTCAGATTTTCCCAATGGCAGGTCTAGTACTCTATCCAATGAACCACTTAGCTGTCATATATACATATATGTACATAAACATATATACGTATGCAGGTATGTATATATGCATATACATACACATGCACACTTGTGTCTATATATATATATGTATATATATTCCATAATATTTTCCCTTAACATAAATGATGATTTCAAACATAAACCTAAGGTTCAAAGTATCATAGAATTTTAAGTTGAAAGGGACCTTTGAGATTACCTAAGCTACCCCCCCCCCACCCCAATTTGACAGATGAGGAAAAGTGAGGTCCAAAGAGGGAAATTCACCCAAGATCATAGAAACAGTAAGTAGAAAAGCCAAGATTTGAATCTGGAGCTCTTCTGCTTCCAATTCAGTGTTCCTTCTGCTACAACACACTGTTTATATTATAACACTATAATGGGAAAGTCTTTCAATTATCTTCCTAGAGAAGAAAACATAAAATTTTGGAAACTAAAGGCTTTATTTTAATTTTGCTTTTAAATATTCATTTCCTTACTTATAACTGCATCTGGATCTTCTCTCAAGTGACTGGCCATAAAACTGGAAAATGAAATTGAAATGCAAACATTTCTAAAGACTAATTTCCTTTGTAATCAAGAGTAGTTTTATTTGATCCTAAAATGCCTGATGAATCATTGTTTCCAAGAACTACAATCATTTAACATATGAATAACTCATAATACTGTAATTTCTTCTTTTAAATATCTTTAGTACATATTTAAAAAGTTTCTTCCCAAGTTAATCATACAATTAAGAAATGATAGGAATTACAGAAGTACTATAAAACTGTTAAGTTTCACAAATGTAGGTTGTTAGTTTGTAGCTATTAAATGTGTGGTGTTAATAATATTTCTGAATCTGTCTAAAGATTTAATTCTAGGGCTACACTTTTTAAACAATGAATACCTTTCCCCCACCCCAACATTTTCTCAATCTGTCTTTTAAAATTATATTAAAATTAAAATTCAAGAAACTTTCATTAAACTGGGAGAGATACAAAGTTTATGTAAAATGTAGTCCCCAGTCTTACGGAATAAAGCATCCCCAATGCTTTCCCAATCATAACCTAAAAGTTCCTCATTAGCTTTCCCACTCAGGGGCTTCCAGGGGAATTATAGTCAAAGATATCAAGGTTGAATTGGTCTATTAGGATCATCCTATGGACTATGTTCCCAGTTGTCAACTTTGGTTCTTGTTAAGAACGTGGGAACCCTGAGGCCTGCTTCAGGGCAAAAGGGCTTGGACTTTGAGGTAAAATATTTCCTTTATTGGCTACAGACTTAGAAGAACACGGTGGATGTATAAAAGGATTCTCCATGCCCTCAGCCTTTCTCTTCCTTTCTGGCAGTGAACCACGATTCACACCGCCCTTCTCAAGAGGGTTTGAGGTGGTTTGCCCTGCTCACTCCCTTGTGAGTACATGGCATTTAAGGCCCATGTTCTGCATAAACAAGCTTGAATTTGGGATTGGGCTGCTTTTTTTAGTGTTTGGTTTTTCCTTATCATAGTTGAAGTAGTATCTAACCTAAAATAGATGAGGAAAGACTTGGGGGCAACCTTGTGAGTTTGATAGGTCTATAAGACTTGGGTCCCATTAGGTCACAGCCATAAACATCAGCAAGAGGGTAGAAGGGATGTCCCAGCAACTACTATAATGCTTTTGCAGAAGATATCCACTGAGAAGACTGACCCAAGCCCAGCTGTTTTACCAGCAAACATGTACCAGGAGTTGTTTGAACAGTGCAGAACCGTGGTAAAATGTTAAATGCCTAATTAGCAACAGTTCTAGGAACTACTTTCTGTTGTAACAGAGGGTTAAGCATCAGCTTCTAAGCAGATTATAGATAATATAAATTATATGCAAATTAAGTTATTGAATCCCATTTCAAATTCTGTTAATTCTTGCCCTGTCTTTTATGGAAAGCATTTTATGTATAGAATAAGTTTCCTGTTCCATACCTGGTGCATATTGCACACTGTACCTCTTTCCTCCCCTTTTTTTGGAGAAGTCCTAGAAGTGAACCGTAACCTGAGCTATTAGTAAATTTGTCCTTGGGCCTTAGGGTTAGGGGTGGTGGGTAGGGGGTAATTAGCTGGAGAGTTTGAGAACAGACAAGCTAGCCCTCTCTTCTCATTAGCTGAACCTGATCCAGACAACATGTCTGAATATAGAGTAGAGAATGATCGTAGGATCCCAGTTCTTGTAGGCTCAGTAGAAATTCCCCCATCTTAGACAAGTCAGTGGGGGAACTTAGAAACCATTTCCCAGTTCCCTAAATCACTGCCCTTCTGCTCATGGTTCTATTGCTGGCATCAAACTCTGGTCCTGTTCTAGCTGCTCATCAGTGGGGCTCCTGACAACTCATTCATCTTTAGTGGAGCTCATGATGACAACTAACATTTATGTAGTGTTTACTATGTGCCAAGCACTGTATTAAGTGCTTTATAACTATTGTCTCATTGGATCCTCACAACAGCCCTAGGAAGTTGGTGCTATTATCCCCATTTTACAGAACAGGAAACTGAGGCCAATAGAAATTTAAGTGACTTAAAAAACTATAGGGCCTGTTAGCAATATACTTCATTTTGATGAAGAAAACAATGCTGTAAATTATCGAATGTCAGAATTATGACTGAGGTACATTTACCTCCATCACCATTTTAAGTTTTTTTTACTTAATTAAATGTCAACTTTTTATAGCCAAAAAAGAAAAAGAAAAGAAATTTAAGTGACTTGCCCAGGGTCACGTAGCTACGAAGTGTCTGAGGCTGGATTTTAACTGACTGACTCCAGAATCTTGTCAAATAGTTGAGGGCAAACTGAGCACAAAGGAAAAAAATGCCATTTTTCTCTCTTAACTTTAAATCACTACTCTTCAAATATCCAAGTATAAAAGCCAGTTGCATCCTAAGGAAATCACAATAAAGTATAAAGCAACACATATATTAAGCATAGACTGTGTACACAGCACTATGATAAATATTGGGGAGACAAAATGTTTAGTCAAGAAAGAAACCATTTCTACCTTCACACAATTGAGCATGTTACAAGGTAAAATGTGCTAAGTGTATATGAAAAACACTAATAAAGTACTCTGAGTGTTCAAAGTTAAAAAAACAAACATTTCCTGTTGGGAAGATTGTGGAAGGTTTTATGGAGCAGAGGGCTTTTAACTTGGATGGGTAGGATTTAAACATATGTAGGTGTTTGGAAAGAGTATTTAAGGAACGAAGAGTGTCAAAAGCAAAAGGCATGGGATGTGGCGATACATAGAGAGAGGTGAGTCGAGAACATGGTGTACTCCAAAGAGCCCTAGCTTGGGGTTAAGGCAAGAAAGTTCACCCCTGCCTTTGATACTAACTGGGTGTGTGACTGTCTGAGCCTCATTCACATCTGCAAAATGAGGATGGTAATAATTGTGTATTAGGCATCTCACAGGTTGTCTTGAGGAAATTACTTGAAACCTTAGAATGCTACCTAAAAGGAAATTACTATTTATCCTGTTTGACTAAGTGGTTGAGAATATGAAAGGGAGTGTCATGAGATAAAGCTGAAAGGAGAAGTTGGAGCAAGGTCTTGAGAGGTTTGAGTATGAGCCTAGAGAGTTTGAAAATATCTTTAATAATAATAAAATAGCTGACACTTCTGTGGTTCTTTAAGGTCTTATGTGTGCTACTTAATCCTCATAACAACACTGTGAATAGGGCTATTATTATCCCCATTTTACTGTTGAGGAAATTGAGGCAAATGGAAGTTAAGTGACTTGCTCGGGGTTGCACAGCTAGGCAGGGTAGGAGGCTAGATTTGAGCTCAGTTCTTCCTGACTTAAAGTTCAGCACTCTAAGCACTATATCATCTAGCTCTGGGATGTCCAAAACACGGGGAGCCATGCGGCCCGCTTGTGTCCACCACAAGCACAGAAATTGACACAAATGCTTTACTTAAAGCATTTGTGTCAATTTCCATGCCTGCCCATAGTAAACATGGGCAGGCTGCATAAAATTGCACTGTGGGCTGCGTGTGGCCCTAGGACCGCACTTTGGACAGCCCTGATCTAGATGCCTCAGTATCATTGTTATTGTATTAATTGAACTATCACTATATTGTTGTCATGAAACTTTGAGAAACAATTGGCTGAGAGCACTTAGGGGTTCATCTTAATGCAAATGGCAAATAAGTATTGGTCATAGTATTACAAATATGATATTAATATATTTAACAACCATAGCTGACACATTTCTTTCAAGTTCATCTGTTGCAACAATTAGGCTAGCAGCTGCTGTGGAGGTAAAAGACCAACACAAGCCCAACAACAAGGACACTGCTAGCACAGGTTCTTTTGATCTGCTTCACTAAGGAAAGCAACATTAAGGGGTTAACAATCTTATTTCAATCCAACATACAAATATCATTCTCTTAGTTCAGGGGGAAAATGCCAGCACCCTGAACTTCAGAGCAAATACAAACAAGTTACAAACATTGTTCATAAACAGATCAAATACAATTCATAGTTACCAAGAAACCATCAACATCTGGGTGAGCCCAGAGGCTCTTAAAGGGGCTGCCTAGAGTCCCTCGCCTCCAGGAGTGAGAGCCTCAGGCAAATAGCTCTGTTCTCTCTTTTTATACACTCTTTAGCCATCCTCTGAGCGACCAGAACTTAGGCTCCTACTGTTGGCTCTGGTCTTAGCAACTCTCCTTAGGACCCTGAGGGCTTCACGCCCCACATAGGCTTAAGCACCTAGTAGATAGGGGTTTGGGCCTGGGGCTTTGCACCTAGTAAGGCTCAATTAAAGATACTTAATTAATCATTCTAAAACAATAAGAAAGTCCCACCTTAGTTACCAATGCATCATCTCATCTACCATAACAACTTTCTAAGGTAGACAAAGAAAATCATCCACAGTTCATAGATGAAGACACAGATCTGGCCATGTCATTCTTCTCCTCAAAACTATCATCTGCTCTCTACAACCTCTAGGGTAAAAAACAACTTCCTTAGCCTGACATTTAAAAACTCTTGACAGTGTAGGGTGCATCCTATTTTTTCAGGCCTTGTTTGACATTATTCCTCTTAGCATACTCTTAGGTGCAGCTTAACTAGCTGTGGCTTGAAGTGGATATGCCACTTAGTGTCCTCGTTCTTCAAATCCTCTCTTAAGGAGCTCATACTCTAATAGCCACCTTGATCGATATCTCGCCAATGGACCCAGAGGAGAAAGTAAGGCTGGTGATTTTGCACAGCCTTACATCACTTAAATCCAATTCATTTACATGTCATAGTATCACTTGCATGTCATGGCATCACCTCCACAACAACTCTAACAAGGAGAGATAACACAGATAGGGAGTGTAGCTGCAGGGTAGTTGGAAAGTCTAGTGGTCCTTAGAGTGCAGCATATGGCCATTGGCACCTTGTTGAGAGGAGAAATGAAAATTCTAGATTCAATTTCAGTGACCAGGACTATTCCTAAAATGAGCTGGTTGATTCAAGTCCTCCCTCTTAGTTCCTTTTAGAAGAATTTCACAGCTGAGAGCTCTCCCCAAAATGAAATAAATGGCTTGGGAAAACTGACTGTGGTGAGAATAGCCATTCTTTTGTTCTGGCTTATAAAGCTAGAAAAAAAAAACCAGCAAGCTTTTTGTCTTTTTTTCCCCCTCCTTTTTTTTATACAGATCCTAAAATGGCAGTTTCAAGGGTCGTCTCTTCTGACTCCAGGCAGAAACAGTCATGTGCTCCGGTGAGGGGAATTTCTAGACAATGTTTTAATTGAGGCTGGCATTACTGACCAAGGTCTTTGCATCACATAACTCAAAGATGTGCCAAAAAATATGTCATAAAAGCAAAAGTACAACTATAAAGTTCTGTGATCAATTAGAGTCTTAGAATTATGATCCAAATCCCATAAAATGGATATAAACATATATATATATATACCTATATATATATATATATATATATATATATACACACATTAACAAGGGTCTCTGTTGTGCTATAAAGTGTACATAAAATACAACTTAACTGTATTATAAATGTAGCCTATCCAAAATTAGTAAGCTAGTGTAATAAACATGAATTAAACATTTTATTAACAATCATTTTCCTTGCATTAGCATTTAGAAGGCTCTTTTGGGATCATTGGGATGGCCCATATCTCTTTAAAAAGCTGCCTAGAGAATTTCTTCTGCTAGCCAATTGGAAGCAAAAGCACTCATTCTAATCACCTTCCCATTCTAATTATCTTAGACTTCTGTTAGTCCATCCTCATCACCACCACCACCATCACCACCACCAGCAGCACTTTATTTTATCTCACATGGTTCTTCAAAGTTGGTATTGGAAGTGTTGGGGGTACTGTCCAATAAAAGAGGTGCTGAATCTAGTCTTCCTGTTCATTGGATTTTACCTTTTATTGCAAAGAAAGAGGAGCAGAGGGCTGCCCTGGATAGGATTCTGTACTTGGGATCTAAAAGACCTGAGTTCGAGTTCCAAGTCAGGAATTTCCCAGCTATTTGGGTAATTCACTCCCCTCTGTAGGTTTCCTTTTGTCTCTTCATCTGTGAAATGAAGAGGTTGGACTTGGTGACGTCTAAAGTCTTCCTACTTTAAATGTGTGATCCTTTTTTTGTACCTATACTCTATGTTTTAATTGGAACCTGGACTCTTACACTGTAGATCCATGTATGATTTTGACAGTACTATTTCCTTATCAGAAAAATAAGGATATTAATCACAGTTGTGCCATAGTGTAGTTGTGAAGATCAAATGAAATATTTTTAAAGTACTTGAAAACCTTAAAGTGCTATATAAATGTTAATTATTGGGGGAATCTCTTTGGCTAGTCATCCCATTCAGCATTTTGCCTGGGAACATTAGAACGTGGCTCATGACTCTCCCCTGGAAAAGGATCCTGAGTTCTACTGCAAGTATTTAAGCTGACAAGACATCAGAAATAGGACAGGTTTTATTTAACCCAAAAAAAAGTTACAAAAAATGCTCCCACTTAAACCTCTAGAGAGTCTTTTTTGTAGGGGATCAGCCAAATTACTGTCCCCCTCCCCTCCCAGCCTCCCTGGACCTCGAAGTCTACATGACTAGATGGTCATAGGATAGGTCCGATCCAGGTTGTTCCTTGTTGCACCCTATTGTGCCAATCCTTTTGTCTCTTTGCACCTTGCAGCTAGCCTGCAATCTTTTCTTCAGGTCTGAAAGAGCCTTTCCAGCTTCTTTCATTAAAGTTCTGTCAATCCTTAATGCCAAATGCAACTTTGAACCTGTGAATTTGTACCAATTTTGGAGCAAAGACAACATGAGTGTGCTAAGGGGGACACACATTCATACATTATCTAGAGATTTCTCCTTAGGAGGAATTTAAATCATTTCTGTTGATGGATGCTTTCTATGTATACATAAACATAAATGTCATTCATATAAATTAAAAGGGGCCCCTCTGTGCTATATACTCAGTCTTCATATGATAATCTTAGCTGACCTTCACATAGACTTCCAGGCTCTTGAGCTTCTAAGCAAGCACACTGGCTGACTAGAACAGAGGTTCTTAACCTTTTTTTTGTGTTTCACGGACCCTTTTGGCATCTATAGTCTCCTTCTCAGAATAATATCTTTAAGCACATAAAATAAAATGGAAGAGATTACAGTGGAAATCAACTACTGTGAAGTAGAGTCATCAAAATATTGTTTAAAAACAAGTTCATGGCCCTCAAGTTAAGGATCCCTGGATTAAAGAAAAAGATCCCTTGAGAGTTTATAGAAGGTGTAAGAGCATCTTCCTGGAATTAAAACAAGATGTACCATGGTCTGGCTAGTACATTCTTGCCAAAGAGCTGATTCATTCATGTCGGTTGTGTTAAAAGGAGGAAGGAAGAAGGAAGAAAAAGATAAATAAAAATATTTTTCCTCACCTACTTCTCATTTTTTGATTGTCCAAGAGTTTAATTTACTGAAGTATTTTTTCCAGATATTAAAATAGCAAATATTTTCAATCTTATTTTACCAAAGAAGCTTTTAGTCTAAACTAAATTTAATTTTAATATTGATATATTAACTATACTTTGTATTCTCCTTTGTGAGGTTCAAGAGCTGTTCAGAGGTTGAAGTATAGGAATAATTGTTTTATCCTTTTAATTTAAGATGAAATAAATCAAGAAAATTAAAAACATAGAATCTGCCTTTGTTCCATGAAAATTTAGTGGAGCATAATGTAATAAAGCTTGTGAAAACCCAGCAAGAAGTTCTGGGATTACAGAGAGCACTGTGTTCATAATAGAAAGTCACATCACATTGGAAAGACAGGCACAGCCTTGTCTAAACCTCTGCTAAGTACAGTGACCAATGGAAAAGAGAAACCAAAAGAAAGGAAGAAAGAAAAAAGAAAACTCTACAAGCCATAAATTAAAATAGTTTTTATATTCACTCGCCATTGGAAACAAATTTATACTCTGGGAAACTGATGGGTTTCAAATTTTCGAAAGAAGACTCAAAGTAACAGAAATATACAGGACAGAAATGGGAGGGTAGGTGGGGAGAATCTGAAATATTACATCTTGGAAGAATATAATATAGATTCTATTTGGTCTTTATATTCCTGTTAGGTAGAGAAAATGAAAAAATGAAAAAGTTATAGTAGAAAATCTGCTTTCATTATTGAAAATTAACTGCATAAAAATAAGTGCCTAAGAGAAACCATAATATGAAAAAATGTGAAAACAACAAAAATATTTAAAAGGACAGATATGGTTAAAAAGTGTAGAACTTATCATGAAGTTCAAAGTTAAATCTGGTAAAAATGTAAAATGATGAGTGATAACTGGAAGAAATGGAATCCTTTGCCAAAACTAAACATATATTAATGCAAAAATGAGAGAATTGTGTTAAATGATACCTTCAGGATATATAATACTTAATAATACATTTATGTACAAACTTCCATTTCCTAGGCTTTGGCCAGAAGCTTTCTTTGGAAGTAATAAACTTAAATTTCCTTCATTTGTTTTCTAAAGCACAAGTCTGACTAAATTATTTCCTTGCTCGTTGAGCTCCAGTGAGTGGCTCTATATTACCTCCAGGGTCAAATAGAGCTGTGCTGGCATTTAAACTTCCTTACACTTAAGAACTCTAATCAGTGAAATGAATCAACCACGATTCCAGAGGATTAGAAATACAGACTACTCCCTATCTCCTGGCAGAGAAGTGATGCAGTAAGTATGAAGAATGAGACACATTTTTTTACATGGCCAGTATGGGAATTTGTCTTACTCGACCATCTATAGTTGTTACAAAAGCTTGATTTTTCTTTTCTTTTTTCTGGGGTTGGGTAAAGAGGTGGGAGGGAGGGAAAAAAAGCTTTAGAATTGAAAATAAAATAAAACTCGTTAGTGCCTACCCCTTTCTAGTTTTCGAGTCTCTCTATACTTCACTGCTCTCTTCAAACTCTAGGATTAAGCTACCCTGGCCCACTTGCTATACTTCATACGTGGCATTTTGCCTCTCATCTCCTTGTCTTGCACTGATTGACTCTCATACCTGGAATGTTCTTCCTCCTCACCTCAGCCTCCTCGCTTCCTTGGCTTTCTTTAAGATTTAGCTCAAGGCCTTTTCTGCTGGAGGCCTTTCCTAGTTCCTTCAGCTGTTGGTATTTTACCACTGGGATTGTATCATGAAGCAGGTGCTGTGAAGTACTTAAGTGTGGTTAGACATTGAAGACACCACTTCATCCACTGCAACCCGGGGCTGTTGCCAGTTGTCTTGACTTTTATCTTGCCCCTGAACTGGAAGACAGAGTACTGGCAACTTTGCACAACTCTGCCTCACTTAAATCCAATTCGTGAGCTGGTCAAGACACCACCCTGTGATGTCATAGGTTCTCTTTGAAAATGAAGGACAAACAGCAGCAATATCAACCTTACATACAATTATGTTGTCTCCCCCTTTAGACTGGAAGCTCCTTGAGGGCAGGGACTGTGTTTATGCCTTTCTTAGTCAAGCAGTTTTCCCAGAATCACACAGCCAGTGTGTGGCTGAGGTAGGACTTGGTACTAGGTCTTTCTGACTCTGAAGACAGCTCTCTATCCAGTATACCATGTCATCTCTCTAATTAAGACAATTATATAGATAATTTAGGTAAAAGAACTGCATATGCCAGAACAGCACAAAAAGTTCATGTGTATAAATATTAGTTACTAGTAATTATAGGAAGAAAGGTAAGGTAAATGTTGTTTCTTCGTGTTTCTTTTCATTCAGGAATACCATAATCAGACAGACAGATAGAGTTTTTGTTAAGCATATACTATGTGCCAGGCACAGTGTTGAATGCTGGGAGTGCAAAAACAAGTAAAAAGAATGAAAGCCCCCATCTTCATGGAATTTACATTCAAATGGGGGAAGACAATATATAAAAGGGAGCTAAAAAGTAAGGACAGGGAGAACTTATTTGCAGGAGCCCAGGGAGGAAAGGTCTGGAGAGTCAGGAGTGGAGCCAGAAAAGAAGTAAGCAGGGCTAGCCTGGGCACTTCCTCATCTGGAAGTTCTGGGCAGGAACTCACCAATCAGAGAAGGGCCAAAGGGTGAGAAGGTACCTGAGGCTGTGGTGGAAAAGTCCCGAGAATCATATGTAGGCCAAGGGAAAAAAAAGTACTTTTCTGAGTAGTCATATACTGATTTAATGTTTCACCATCAGTATGTCCTATACTGATTTACCTATTAGCATGTTAATTTTAAATTGTCAAAATTTTAATTTAAAACTTAAATTGTCAAAATTTAAAATGTCAAAAAATAGCTACTCTGTTTTTTGGTTCTTTTTCAATATCTAGCATAGTACCAAACCCAACTGGCTACAGTACTTAACAGATTCCTTTGGAGCATCAATCCATGATGGCAAATCATTTGCAAAGATTGCTTCAAGGATCAGATGCTTTTATTTTATAAAACTCTATACGGCTTAATACCCAGATTTATCCCAAGCTAGAAGAGAGTAGATGATGGCTTCATGCGTTATTCAGAGGTGTAGAGACCTCTACCAGAAGCTTCTTTTCCCTTATTTTCAGTAGTACTTCCTTATTTTATCACCGGTCTTTACTGCCCTACTATTCACTGGCCATGGAACTTGGTGTAAGCATAGATTCCTTCAGTGTTCAGGTGCAGCTGGCTGAGCAAGAACCTCTGGGCAGTCTCCAGACTTGAGTAGCTTGCCAGCTAAGGTGGCAGAGGTCCAAGTGCAGCTCAGCAAGTCAGTGAATGAGGTGACTGAATGGGTCAACTCTGGAAATTACAAAGAAATTGTGTGTGTGTGTGTGTGTGTGTGTGTGCATGTGTGTGTCCCAGAGACTCTTTACTTTATCAGTTCCTCCCCACCCAGTACAAAATAATTATTAAAATTTTGTATATTTTCATATATATACACATATGCATGTGTATATATACATATATATACATACACATACATACACACACACACATTGAAGCAGGAGAGGACTCTGAGAGAAACAGAAAGCAACACATGCCAAGAAGATCAAACCACCACCATTATGTTGACCATCATGTCTCCTCAGACCCTGAGGGAGACAGCCCAATAACCTAAACCCAAGAGCCTTGAGAATAGAAGTGGCTCCCAAACCACCAGACCTGTTTCTAGCTTAGCCCTTACAACCATCATTGAGAGGAGGAATCATTGTGGAGGGGGGCAGGGAAGGTCTACCTACCTTGCCACGGTCAGCAACAACTGCTAACCAACTGCTGCCAACAGGCAAATAGGAACAAGCCTGGGATATTGCAGTACCCTTCAGACTACTAGTCCAGCTTCTAAGCTCAGCACTCTTAGCCATTATCTCCCACGGAGAAGTGCCCAGTCATTCCCACCAACTACCAACAAACTGCCACTCATAGGACAGGCAAGCTAGCTTGGCTTAAGCAGCAAGCTTCCTGAAGGAGAAAAAGGAGGCAGCATGTATGAATTAGGTCAAACCACTACCTTGACCACTATCTCCCTCCTGATCCATGGAGACAGCCCAGAACCCTGAACCCAAGAGGCACTGGAATAGCAATGCTTCCATCCCATTTCCAACAGCTATCATCCTGGGAAGCAACCTCCATGCAATAATAGCCTGGCAGCTTCTTCTATATAAGTGCTGTTGTTTGTCCTTCATTCTTGAGGAGGACCATGACACCAGGGAGGTAATGCCATGACATGCAAGTGAATTGTATTTAAGTGAGGGAGGGCTGCATCCAAGTCACCAGCCTCACTTTCTTCTCTGGAGCCATCTGGGTCCACTGACCGGATATGGATCAGGACGCCTGCAGAGGGCTCTGGATGCAGTGGGAGATCTTGGCCTTTTTAAGCTAAGATCTTTAACAGGTCTCAGTTTGACTGAGGCAATGGCCAATTGGTGATTAAAGCTAGGTAAGAAATAAAGCTAAGAATGTCCTCTTTTACCTAGTTTAAAAAAATCGGTCTGAAAGGGGAAGACCCTCAGGGTTTCTGGCTAAAACAGAAACAATGGCTATTTACATTCACTCTGAGTCAATCAGAGCCTAAACAATGACCAAGTGGGGCTTGGCCTTGGACCTACTGTTGGCCAATCAGGGACAGCCACAATGATTTGAGTTTCAGGCATGATCGTTAAAAAAGAAATCTAGCCCATAAACCCCAAGACATCTTGCTGAGGTTTTAGTGATCAAAATTTACATTCCTTGGGCAAAGGACTGGCAGGTAAGGGTATGATACCCTATGTGGACAGAAGGAGGGGAAAGAAGAAAAGAAGAAAAGGAGAAAAGAAGAAAAGAAGAAAAGTAGAAAAGAAGAAAAGAAGAAAGGAAGGAAGAAATTAGGAGCTGTGCTGCCCAACTGGTGCTACAGCCATATCAAACAGAGACCCAGAAAAGAAAGTTTTTGTCACCAAATTCTTTGCCATTGTCAAATGGTTCAATATCAGAATATTCCACTGATAAGATTTTATCAGTGGAAATTGTATTAAAGAAGAACATTAAAGAAGAAACATCTCCCTTGCCACTGTGCTCTAAAAATCATGGGACCTTTCCATCTGATTTGGAGCTGAAACTTTTTGTCTTCCACAGAAGATTGTGAACTCCTTGAGAGCAGGGATTTTCTTACCTTCCTACTTTTATCCAATATGATAAATATTTATTATGTGCAAGGCACTGCGTTAAATGCTGGGGATAAAAAACAACAACAGTCCTTGCCCTCAAGAAGGTTGTAATCCAATAAGGGAAGACAATACATAAAAGGAAGCTGAAAAGGAAAGGGGTGCCAGAGGGTACCTGGAAGGGAGGGTATGATGTTGATGCCAAGCAGGAAAGGGGCAACATACACTAGGACAAGTAAATATAAACGTATTAGCAACATGTTACAACACATTTTCTTTGTGAGTACCTTTCCATGATACTTGAAGCCTAGGGAGCATCAATCATTGGGAGAAATTTTCAAGACTCCATTTCCTGGAGACTCTACTTGGGTTGTAGCAGCTGCATCATGAGGCAAGGACTGTGATAGAAAGGAATTCTGCTGAGATGTGGGAGAGTTAAGGTAGCTAGTTTATGGGCAGTTGATCATCAGAGTCAGTAGAAGCAAGCCACCAGCTCTTGTGAGACTAGGAAGATGTAAAAGTAGGCTATGGAGTAGGGTTACCATGATATCCCTAAATTCAGGAGTGCCACAAAGATCCTGAAGTACTATAAAAAGAGTAGAGTGGAGTCAACCCATAGACCAGTACTTAAATTGCTGTCTTCTAAGAACAGAGTTTTGGCAAGGAGAAGGGTCACTACTTCAGAGTGGACTGGGTACATTGTTGAGGTATGGAGTACGGAAGAAGAAGCAGTTCATAATGAAAGGCATCAACTTTTTCTCAGTAAAGTAGGAGGTAAGATCCTCAGCTGAGATTGAGTAGGAAGAGGGCTTGAGGAAAGAGAAGGTTTGGAATTGTTCCTGTGGGTGTATAATATTTACTCAATAAAAGAAGAGGAAAAGAATTGATAGGCATCAAGGAGGCCCCAGTTGACATCAGATAATGTTCTTTACTGAGTCAAGATGGCACAATTGACTTTCTTCAGCCACGTTCATCAATAGGAAAAGAGCAGCAGGGAAGGTAGTTTGTAGGGAGATAACAAGGTTCATAGGATCATAGGGACCATATATTTAAAGCCAGACAGGGCCTTAAAGTTCATCTAGTCCCAACACTATCATTTTATAGACAAGGAAATTGAGACCAAAGAACTTAAGTGACTTTCCCAAGGTCAGTAAGTGGCATAGCAGGGATTCAAACCTAAGTCTTTTGATTCTAAATTCAGTGTTCTTTCCAGTGCATCCAAGGCCCAGTTGGCTATAAGACGAGAAACAAGGGGTTATGGGCAGAAGACAGGGCATGGTTGAACTGATTAACTCTAGGATCAAGAACTTGAAGGGTAGAAAGCAAGGTTAAAGCAGAGATGGACTAGAAGAATAGGGAGAAGTGGAAGGACTAAGGCTTCAGTAAATATGACCGAGATAGATTTAGGTGTGAGGCAAAGGGAGACATTAAAGGATAGGAGTTTATGATCAGAGAGAACGTTGAAGGAAAAAAAAACCCAGAGTTTCACAATTCTAGATGTGTAAACACATTAAAGACATCTTTTTCAATTTCTCTGGATATACCAAGAAACAATTATATCATGGTCTAAAAGCCCCTCTCAGATGACCCCCTCCCCAACCTAGAGAGGTAGGTTGGGTCAAAGACCAAAAAAAAAAAAATCTCTTTATCTAGATAAGATTATAATCTCTTCATTGCCCCACTTCCAAGTGTAAGAAATGGGAGGAGGAGTTTTGTTTCCACAGAACTAAAGGTGTGCTTCCCCGCCCTCCCCCACCCCAGCTTTAGCAGAGACCAGGCCTCAAGGTCGGTCAGGTGAGAGGTCAGAGGCTTGTATGCATGCGCATACTTTTTGAGAAGGCAGTCTAGGGAATTAGAGAGGCCAAACCCACTTGAACTTGTTCAAGCTTATCTAGGGTCTGGTCTTGGTCAAGAATCCAGGCCTACTGATTTGCATAATTTGCATATGTTAAAGAGGGAAAGTAGGGGATGTAAAAGAATATAGTTTAATCCTAAACTAAGACAAGGAAAATCTAATTAACTTCACTTTGCTTCTGTATCCTTATTATCCTATTTATATAAACTGTATAACCTAGGAAAACTATGTAAAAAAACAAAGATTGTAAACTAACCATGACTCTAGCAGGAGTGGAGGGAATGGTTACCCCTGCTCCTGCAGTTGTATCAGTGTGAGTGTTCCTGTGAGCACTACTCCTGCTCTCTTGGGGAGCGTAATAAAATGCCTTCCTCTGCCCACTCTGGTCTTGAGTTCTTTGGGTGAGAGTGGGCAGATCACATGGATTTTCCTAAGGTCGAGTGAAGGGAAACAACAGGCAGCGGAAGCTTGCCGGTCTTACTCCTGGATCTTGTCTTGGGGTGTCCTGTGATCCCTGCAGATTAAGGGATGGCTACCACTTGGTCTTTCTCTGGGAGTCCTGTGGTCTGTACAGCCTTCCCTAAGGATTATTATAGGGTTCTTCCTCAGGACTTTGGCCCTGCCTAGGAAGTCCAGTGATCCCCAAAACCATGTTTCTCACACAACTGATTGGTACCATGATACACAAATTATTGATCATAGGAAGAAAAGAAAAGTTATTAAGTGTCTACTATACGCCAGGCATTGCACAAAGTGTTTTACAAATATTACCCCAGTTGATTTGTACAACAACCCTGGGATTTAGATACACTTATTTTCCCCATTTTTTACAGTTGAGGAAACTGAGGTTAATTAGGTGACTTGCCTGGGTTACACAGCTAGTGTCTGAGGCTGGATTTGAACTCAGGTCTTCTGTCCAGACACAACACTCTATCCACTGTACTACCTAGTCTCTTCTATCAATACCTTTCAGTCCGTGAGGGGAGTGGTCAAGCAGAAATTGACTTATACTCTATTTGGGACCCAAAATGTAAATTCTCACCCAACTGCCACTCAGCTTTCAAATTGATCTTTCTAAAGCAAATATCTGACAACACCCTCCCTCACACCCCCCATTCAATAAACTCCAGTGGTGGCCTATTACCTCCAAGACAAAATGTAAAACTCAGTATGGCTTTTAAAGTCCTTCATAACCAGGTCCGTCCCTCCTTTCCCATCTTCTTACGCTTAACTCCCTTCCAAGGACTCTGCAGTCCAGTGACCCTTGGCCTCCTTGTTTCTGAAACACAATACTCAGTCCCTTTCCATATATCTTCGTTGGCCCTCATGTCTGAAATGCTCTCCCTTCCTCAGAGGTTGCCTGGCTTCCTTTATATTTCAGCTAAAATTCCACCTTCTACAAGAAACCTTTCTTGATCCCCCTTAATGCTAGAGATTATCTTCAATTTATCTTGTACAGATTTTGGAGGGTATATAGCTGTTTGCATGTTGGTTTTCTCATTAAACTATGAGGTTCTTGAGAGTAGGGATTGTTTTTTGCATTTATTTGTATCACTAGTGCTTAGCATAGTGCCTGGCACATAGTTGGCAATAAATGCTTGTTGACAACTTGAAAAAGCTTTTTAAAAAACTGAATATATATTTTGTAGCATTATATTCAGTTTTTCTAATTTTTTAAATTATATTTTATTTTTTCAGAGAGCAAAAATCTATCTTCTCATCCTCCAACTTTAATTAAGAATAAAAGAAAAACAAAACCCCAGTTACAAATACATATAGACTAGCAAAATAAATTTCCATATTGGCTATTTCCAAATAAATATATGTATCATTCTGCATTCTGAGTCCTTCGCCTCTTTTTCAGGAGGTGGGTAGCATATTTCATCAATAGTTCTCTGGAATCATTGTTGTTCTTACTGATCAGAATTCTATATTCTCTTAAAGTTATTTATCTTTACTATATTGTACTATATTGTAGTCAGGATATTAATTGTTCTTCTAGTTCTATTTACTTTACTCCGCATCAGTTCATGTTAAGTCTTTCAAGATTTCTCTGGAACAATCCCTTTTATCATTTCTTATGGAACAATAGTACTCCATCATATTTATATACCATAACTTGTTCAGCTATTCCCTAATTTATGGGGTTTCCCCCCTCAGATTCCCATTCTTAGCAACCTAAAAAGGAGCTATAAACATTTTTGTACATCCTCGGAATGTGTTTCACTGAGGACTAATTGTTCTCTTAATTTACCTTCTCTCTAATTCCCTCTTTTTCTTTCTCCTCTTTCCCTCCTAATTCCCCGTTGAATGAAGCATATTTCTGTACTCAACTCTGTATTGTATTCTTCCCTCCTTTGACCATATCAGAGGAGAATGAGAATGAGGTTCAAGTGTTAGTCATTCCCCAAACAACCCTTCTGTGTTTGTGCAGATGGGTACTTATACACTCTGATTACTTGAGATAATTTTCCCTAATCTGCCTCTCCCTTCTCCTCCTCTTCTTCTAAGATCAAGACACATCACAATCACTCTTGGGTCTTCTGTCTAATTAGACTCCCTCTATAATCCCTAACAATGATTGGGTTCTGAGGGATATATGTAGCAGTTTATTCTTGTTTGGTCCTTTATCATCATTCAATTGTGTTTAGCTTTTTTATGTTTATCTTAGCTCCTGTGTTTGCACTTAAAAGTTTCTGTGAAGTTCTGGTCTTTTCATCAGGAATGATTGGAAATCCTCTATTTCATCTAAAGTCCAGTCCCTTCCTACCCCTCCACCCCCCAACTCCTGTAGCACCATACTCAGTTTTCCTGGGCAAATTGTTCTTGGCTGTAAGCACATATCCTTTGCCTTCTGAAGTATAATATACGGAAGTTCTCTGATCCTCTATAGCAGTAGCTGCTAAACTGTGTATAATCCTAACTGTGGCTCCTCAGCACTCGAATTCTTTCTTTCTGGTTGCTTGTAGTACTTTTTCTTTGATCTAAAAGCTGTGGATTTTGGCTGTGATGATCCTGGGAGTTTTCATTTTGAGGGTTTCTTTCAGGAGGCAACCAGAGGATTCCTTCTATTTCCATTTTGCCTTCTTGTTCTAAGAGCTCTGGGTAGTTTTCTTTTAAGAGTTCTTGAAATGCGATGTCTAAACTCTTTTTTTTTCATGATGTTCAGATAGTTCAATGATTCTTAAGTATTTTTCTCCTAGATCTCTTTTCCAGGTCAGTTATTTCTACAATAAAACACCTTACATTTTCTTCTATTTTTTCAGTCTTTTGATCTTGTTTTAATATTTCTTTTCTCTTTTTTGTATTTCTTTTCTTTTTTTTGAGGGGTTTCAGGCTGAACTTGAACTCAGGTCCTCCTGACTCAAGGGCCGGTGTTCTACTCACTGTGCCACCTAGTTGCCCCTGTTTTAATATTCCTTACTGTCTCATAGAGTCATTTGCTTCTATTTGGTCCATTCTGATTTTGGGGGAGTTTGTTGCTTAGGTAAGGTTCTGTACCCCTTATGCCAATCTGTTAATTCTCTCTCAAATTCTTTCTTCCATAGCTCCCATTTCTTTTACGATTTTTTTCCTCCAGCACTCTCATTTCATTGACAAAAATGTTTTAAATTCATTTTTTTAAACTCTTGTTTCTTCTCTTCCAGGAATTCTCTTTGAATTTGTGCCCATACTGTGCTTTTCTCTGATGCTTTGGGGTAATTTTCTTCTAGATTCATTTCTTAAGCATCCCTGTCATCATAATAACTCTTTATGGTGGGATTCTTTTTTGTTTGTTTGTTCATTCTCCTACTTCCTGACTTTCGACTTAATGGTAGGGCAGACCTCTGTGCACTTCTGGGAGAAAGGTCTAGCCTGATCCTGTTGCTGCTCTCCCCTCCCCACCTCCAACCCCATCCCCATTGCTTAGTGTTGTATTATTCCTTGATTCCGGACACTGGCTAAACACCTGCAAGCTTTCAGTGCTCCCAAAGCAGTCTGATCCAGGGCAAATTGCTGCCCTGCTCCCCTCCACTCTCCTCCCCTTAGATGCCCCATTCTGAGCCCTCCAAGTTCCTGACCTGAGTTTTAGGTCTGAGCAACAGTCAACTGCCATTGGACTTAGCCACTAGCAGCCGACTGGGAGGTTCTGCTGGTTCAAAGTGACAGAACTACAGGTTCCTCTTTGGTCTAGGATTCCTAACCTGGCTGGTCCTCTGAAGGCTTCAGACATGGCTAGAAGCTAGAATTGAGATCCACTCTGATCTTGGGGTCTCAGCTACACAGCTGCTGCTTGCTTCTGAGCTGCCTAGGATGACATACATGTGAGCATGTACATAAATACATACATACATACATACACACACCCACATACAAAAACCTAATTGAAAGTGGCATTCCTATAATTAGGAATTTTTATATTTGGGGCAAAAGGCAGGAAAGTGAGCATAGACAGCTTTTTCTAGGAGTCTGGCTGTAAAAGAGAAAAGACTCATATACCTATTTTAACTAATTATATAGTTTGTAATTAGGTGATATTCAGTCCATACCTTGAAGTTCCAGGTTGGTAAGGACGTATGCGCATGTGGTCTACCACTCTTTCCCACTGACTTGTCTTTGCCCTCCATCAGTACTTTGCCTCTTTTATATATAGGCAGGATCCTGGGCACTCATCTTTTTCCTTTTTTGCTATCTGGCTCCAACTTATCTGATTTCACATTATTCCTACTCATTAACTCTACATTCTGGTCAAATAAAACATGGCCCCAGTAAAACATGGCATTCCATCTTCTGCCTCTGTGGTTTTGAAAAGGCTGTCCCCAAGGCCTAGAATATTTTCAATCCTCATCTCTGTTTCTTTAAGGTTCAAATCAAGAAATATATAACTAAGAGACATTTCGTGATTTCCCAGTCCTCCTCCCTCTTCCTCATCCCTGTAGTTAGTTACTTTATATATATTTTTGTATTTATTTTTTATTACTAATGGGACAGAGGATAGAGCACTGGACCTAGAGCCAGGAAGCGCTGAGTTCAAATACAGCCTCAGACACTTACTAGTTGTGTGACCGTGGGCGAGTCACTTAACCTCTGCCTGCCTCAGTTTCCTCATCTGTAAAATGCATATAGTAGGTGCTTAATAAATGCTTATTCCCTTCCCTCTCCTCCCCATTTATCTCATTTAGTCATTTGTTTTTATCTGTTTATATGTGTCTCCCTACTAGAATCCAAACTCTTTGAGGTTAGATCCTGTTTCATTTTTGTCTTTATATCCCCCAGGACTTTGCATATAGCAATAACTCAATAAAACTTGTTGAATTTAATTTAGCTGAGTTCAGTCATGACTTGTTCTCAGGCAAGGGATGGTAAAGCTTAAGATCCATTCCAAGTAGCCCATTAGTAAAATAGGAGCTTAACTGCTAATCCAGTTCAGAAGAGGCGTGCTCAAGTGGTTTTTCTCCAATTCTGTATGTGTTTGTGTAGGCTATGACAAAAGAGAATGCATGGTGATAAGCAAAGTACAGTCTCATCTTAGTATCCATTTGAGGCCTGGTTACAGGGGGAAATGGTCCATGAGGTGGGAGCTTATGGTTCCTGGTAGCCTGGATGATGATAAGATGCCCCTCTTTTGCCTGCCCAAGATGACCTTTAAGGCCAGGTGATACTGCTCTGGGGAGCCTCTGTTCTTGGCCCTAATTGCCCTCTTTCTGGCTCCTATCCACCTTATGGGTGATCCCATTTGTGTGGGCCAGGGTAACAGACAGCTGAATCCCCATTTTCCTCCTATTTCTTTGTGGCCAGTTACTCATTCTATTCTGTGAGCGAAGTTTAATGATTGGGACCAACAACTGTCCTCATCACACCATCATCTTCTGAACTTAGGCTCAGGTCAAAGATATTGAAGCTATAGCAATCAATGGAAAAGAGACATACCTTGATCCAGCTTCCCCAGATCCCAGTGGAGGAGTAGGAATGAACAAATCAGGTGGATGGAGAAACTTGGACTTTTGTTAGTCCTTTGTCCTCCTCTGTCCCTTTATCTTGGATGAACCTGTTGTCACTCCCCTCATGTGCGTACCTGTGGTACCCTCTAATTCAGCTATACCTATGGCTTTGTCCTGCCTTACTTACAACTTTGAGTAAATCTCAGAGGAAGAAAGATTGTTGAGTGAGGGTAGCAGAAGGAGAGTCTGGAAGAGGCAGTGAGTAGTAATAAAAGTGACAATCTCTAGCATCTATGTAACCCTTTAAGGTTTTCCTAGTGCTTTACACATTCCCTTATTTATCCTCAAAATAACCTTGTGCTGTGGGTACTATTATTATCCTACAGAGGAGAAAACTGATTATAAGTGACTTCTGTCCTGGTTAGGTGTGTCTAAAGCAGAATTCAAACTCAGATCTTTCTCACTCCAAGTCTAACACTCATGCCATTTAGCTGCCTAGCAAGGAATATGCTGACTCCTTCTGGCCCAGGATTTGCCAAGGGGAGGGCATTTAGAGACGGAACATTCTACACAGAGATAGAGAATCAAGGTGCACAGGGTTGATCAAGAGAGCTCCCTAATCAAGAGGAGTTTACAGGTGAGTCTTTATATGGGATTTTGTCTGTTCCTATGACCCTTCCTAAGGATATTATCCCTTGGTAGCTTTTTGGAAGATGGTTCTCAGTGACTGGAGTTGGCCCCCACTGTTGTGGGACAGACTAGTTCCAGAAGAGTCATTCCTTTGTGTTGGCCAACAAAAAGGCTCCTACAACTTTTTTTCTCTCCCCCCACCCCCAAAGATTCTTAGAGCACAGAAGAACAAACAGAACAACAAGAAACAAACAGAAGAACAAAGGATGGATCTTGGTCCTGGAGTTGGGGGGAGCTGTTCATTGCAGTTTTGGGGCAGAATCATATAGGAATCCTGGAAGGGGTGGGCTAGAGCCAGTTCCTCCTGGTGAGCTGATTGTCAAGTTTTCAGCATGAGTGTTTACACCTCTGAAATCAGCAAATGCTACAAATCAAGGCCTGATTTATAGACTAAAAGTAAGGAAGAAAAAAAAATGTTAATGATGCAGATTAAATTTAAATGTGTATCATAAGTACTTTTCTTTTTTTTTTAGAACTGCTTGTTAAACATTTACCCCAGCATACCCCTGGAGCTGGGTATGGTTGCCCAAGTGGCCTAAGAAAGTACCTGGATAGTCACCTCCAAAGCCATACAATGGGAATTTGGGGCATCCATTCCTTCTACCACATTCTCACCAATGTTCACCCAGCCCCTACCTGAAGAACCACATCATCAGACCACAAATGCACAACCCAAATGGTGTCGGGGCAGAAATTTTGGCCCTAGACCATTAACGTCATCAAGTGTTTATTAAGGGCTTACTGCGTGGTAAGCGCTGAGGATACAAAAGAAGGCAAAACACGATTCCTGATCGCAAGGAGGTCACATTCTAATAGGGGGAAAGAACCTTCAAATAACTATGTACATCTAAGATAGGAACAGGAGGCTAATTGTACTAATTCTTCGGTTTTCTGCCAGCTTTTTTTCTGCTTTGAGTCCGCTCAGTTTGAAGGTGCCAGGGGAGAGGAGCATCATTAGGCGGTTGTGCAAATGGCATCTGAAATTGCTTTCCTCGGGGTAACAGAGAAGACAGGAATGACACAGCAATCTTTCTGGCCCTCAGCGCGCCTGCGTGTGTGCGCGTATATGTAATTGTTCTTCCAGCGGGATCAACATAAGTGGGGTTTAGGACCGCGGCAGTAAAATGTCAACAACAAAGAATTTAGGGAGGTGGCAAAATCCATTATTTTTTTTTCCTTTTCCTTGTGCTGCGCAAAGGAAAGATACACTGCACTAAACAAGTAGTAGGTTACAGGGGCGCTACAGAACATCATGCCCGCCTCCTCTGGTTCCCGAAAAATGAGAGCGAGGGCGGGAATATAGCCCGTGACCCACTCATGATGACGCTCACGTGACGGCCCGGAAAGCCCCTCGCAACCATCTATGTAGAGGGCAAAGCGTTGTGGATGCTCGGCCTGAGTTTGCCCAGAAGCATGATGGCGACCCTAGGCCCCGCCCTCCCAGCGGAAGTGACGTTGTCGATCTGGCGCGTCGAGAAAGCCTCTATGGTTCTTCTCCGGTTTGTGAGGGGGGAAATGGCCGCTGTGCAGCTGCAACGGAGATAAGTGCCGGGATCCGCGTTCGGCCCGTCAGGTAAGGCTTTACTTTAGCATAAGAGGCTGGGCTAGCTGTATAGAGACCCAAGGGAAGGGTTGGCCCTAGGAGGAATGGTCGAAATGACGGTGTGAGTAGGATCGGGGTAACGTCGAGCCGTTATTTGTGCGTTTCAGGGCCTGAGTCACTCGGGCCTTCGAGGCGCTGCTCGGCCCCAGGAGGCGCCGCAGCCGGGGGTGGGGGGGCGAGGGAAGGGAGGGGAAGGGAGCGCTCGCGGCCGCGGAGCTGGCTCGAGACCCTTTAACCGTTCCGTGCGCATGCTCGTTCTCGTCTCCCGCCCTGGGGGCTCCGCGGGCCCCAGCCCCCAGCGCGTTCCCCGCTGCCTCCTTCGCTCCTCCCTCCCCTTGGGCCCGCGCACGCGCTCCCGTCGTCTTTCCTCCGCCTACGGCTCCTGCTGACGCTCGGCTGGCAACTGTGTCCGCCTCTCATTGGCAGAGACCCTCTCCCCGCCGCCTTCCTTCCCGCCCCCCACCGCGGGGAGCTATTTTACCTAGTTTTGTTCAGGTAGCCGCGGGGAGCGGGGGGAATGTGGTGAATGTAGTGAATGTATGCTCCTGCATCTCTTTCCCTTCACCTCTGCTCTTGCCCAGTCCTGGGCCCTGGGCTGGCCTTGCTCTGTTAACGGCTGTGCTGTGACTCTAATCTGGCACAGGTAAGTGAGGCCCGGACTCCTGGCTTTGCCTCGGAGGAAGAGCGGGTGGCTAGGTAGGACCGCTTGTCCTCGGAATCTGCCGTAGCGCTGGGTTCCATTAAATCTGCATGCCCCCCTTGCCCACGGCTGTGGCTCCCAGGAAGATAGGCCCAGTTCGGTGTTTATTGGATCTGAGCCTGACTCCAGGCCCAGCGTTTTAGTTAATAGGCCACACCTGGGTGTGAGGAAATGCGTTTTCAATGTTTGCTGAGCTACTTCCGCCTCACGTGAGACGCCGTCCCCTTCAGATGCTTCTGCGGTGGTAGACGAAATGGTGGTCTTTTTGTGGTGGAATGAGGGGGTAGGGTGGGTAGAGGTTGGTAAGTTGTAACTAGTGACTTCTGCTCTTAATGCATTAAATTGACTTGTTGAAGTTCTCATAGATTGATGGTGTGAAAATTGACTTAATAGAATCTTAATGTTGTAGGCTTCTAGATTCAGAGTTGGGAGGGACTTTCTCTTTAACATTTGAGGAAACTGAGTCTCAGGTTAAAAATGACTTAAAACATGTCACAGCTTTTTAATCCACATCATAGTCCTCTCTTTGCCCTTTTAAAATCAAGGATGTATTAAATTTCTTTTTTTCGTAGTTTAAACCTTGAGTGCTAGGTACTGGATTGTTGATGATAAATCCTTTTAAATTATTTAAATTCTAAAGTTGCTGCCTCAAACCGACATTGAAACCACCCGTCATCTTAGTAGCTAGTTTAATTGCTTTGGCCAAAGTAAGAACAAAAACAAAAACACAGCGCCCTTCAGGACCAATTTAGTATATTATAAACTCTAAGAAGGCCGAGATTGCGTACAGTATTATCTATTCAAATGTTTCTCCTCCTCTTCCGCCCCCTCCCAACCCTATCATCCTAACTGTAGTTACTTAATAAGAGTTGGATGAAAAAATGGATGGTCTCCCTCAACCGAGCTGGTCTTGGGACAGTAGACCATAAACTTCAGGTTCAGACCTGTCAGAACTTCTGGTTCATTTTCATAGCCAGGGTTACCTCTGTCAGAATGAAACATTAGAATAGAACTTAAATTGGTAGCTAAAATGAATGAATTGGGGAAAAATTAGTAAAGATAGGGACAAATGTGTCTAAAAATAGGAAAGAAAAGAACAGGTAAAATAGTTGATGTAAGTATTTAGACTTGGGTGATATTTATCTTGCTTCCTCAATCTTGGGTAGATTTCTATATCATTATGTTGTTTTTGGAATATTACCGATTAACTAGCAGAGTAATTTAGTTAAAGCATGGTGTGAGGTTATGGCTTCCTTTTCCATGAATTTGCTTTTGTACAGAGAATTTTTATGCTATTTTGTTTCCGTCCTTTTTCTCTCCCATCCCTTTAGAAAATTCCTCTGTTGATCACAAAGGGAGAACAGACTAATGTGGGTGGCTCATGTAAAAATATTCATATTGGGATATTCAGAGCCTCATTTAGATGGATGATAGCAATTTTTTTTTAAGGTATTCTTCATTTGGGGGAAAAATAGATTAAGACTGAGTCTTGACCATCAGATTCTCCCCATTGGGAAATCACACATGCCATTGTTCTACCTTCTTACTTTCTCAGATTGCATTTTTAGTAACCAAGGAAGTAATAGCAAACAAACACTGTACAGAGCAGAAGCTGACCTATCTAATTGTAGGGCATGTAAACATGTAGTCTTACAAGAAAGAAAAGCGACAACTACTTACTGTGGGCTCAACAGAGTAGATTTGGGATTAGGAGAAAGGTGAATTTTTCAATTTTCAAGAAAAGGAAGTAGTCTGAAACCCCATAGCCAAGATACTTCCCCGCTCCCCCACACCAAAAAAAAAAAAAAAAAAAAGCTCAATCAAAAGAATCCTCAATGCGTTTTTCTCCCTTCCTGACCCCCTAAGTAGATCTCTGCTGTTGCTTTCAATGAGTGGTGTTGCAGATTATTTTAAAGTTATTATAGGAAAACACGAAAACACCTAATTGGGAAGAAAATAAGTTTACTTGGTGGGTTAGATTGTGCTAAAATTACTGTGTGATGGCAATCTGGTGCTTAAGATTTGGTGGGTACCCTGGCTAGACACTCCTGTGCTTGTCATTGAGCCCAATTAGTTAAGATAAGTATACTTATCACTTTCTTGTTCAGATCCAATTAACTTATTATTTACCATGTGTAGAACACTACACTAGTATTGCGTAAATAGGCATACCTGGGGCCTTCTCTGGTTGTCTTGATCTATATCTTGCCACTGGACCTACATGACTTTGGAGGGGAAACTGAGGGGGGTGACTTTGCACAGCTCTGCCCCACTTATATCCAATTCACTTGCATCACCTTCCTGATACCATGATCCTCTTCAAGAATGAAGGACAAACAGCAACCTGTAAGTAGTAGTAGCTGCCCCACTGGGGACCCAACTGGCCAGTTCTAGTTGGGCAACACAATCCCTCCCTTTCCCTCTCTCCCTCTGTCCACATAGGGAATCATGCTCTTATTTGCTGTCGTCTTGCCCAAAGAAATATATGTTTTAATCACTGAAACCTCAGCAAGATATCTTGGGGTTTATGGCCTAGGTTTCTTTCTTAAGGACCATGCCTTAAACCCAACTCACTCTGGTTTTCTTTGATTGGCCAACAATAGGTCCCAGCCTAAGCAGCTCATAGTAGTCTTTGTTTGGGCCCTGATTGGCTCAGAGTGAATGTAAACCGCAATTGTTTCTGTTTTAGCCAGAAACCCTGAAGGGTTTTCCCTTCCCAGGTTGTTTTTTTTTTTTTTTTTTTGACTAGGTAAAAGAGGGCATTCTCTGCAAGCTGTTAATGCCATCCCCTCTGCCTCATTTCTTACCTAGCCTTAATCACTGAATGGGCATTGCCTCAGTCAAACTGAGACCTGTTAAAGATATTAGCTTAAAAAGGCCAAGGTCTCCTACTGCATCTAGGGTCATCTCCAGATATCCTGATCCATATCTGCCCACTGGACCCAGATGGCTCCAGGGAAGATAGTGAGGCTGGTGACTTGGCACAGCCCTTCCTCGCTTAAATCCAGTTTACTTGCAAGTCATCGCCATCACTTTCCTGATGTCATGGTCCTCTTTAAGAATGAAGGACAAACAACATGGCATATAGTAGATTGAACCACTTTTCAGTGTTATAGAAATTTGAAATGTACCGCACCAGTGGAACCTTTTTATATGGCCAGAGTTTCACTGGAAGTCTTGAGCTCATCACTAAATTTTGCTACTTAGGCAGGATACTTTACAGTGATTACTGAAGACGTTGTCTTTTGGAGATTGACAGAAGTCTGTACTAATATGACAACATATATATGTTTAGACAATAGTTCTTCAATATAGCCTCCACTAGACAGTTCATAGCAACATGGAATTTTAGAAGGGACTTCTAAATGACATGTATACCAGTCTTGTCATTTTATAGATGAAGAAATGGAGGCCAGAGGGTCTCTTACTTGTGTAAGGTCACAAAGCTAGTTAGTGGTACAGCCCAGACTAGAACTCTTGATTTCTATTCAGATTTTTTTATCCTTAGGATGATAGGTGATATCAAGCAGTATGGGGAACCAAAGAATTGTGATTATACATAGTAGCATAATTATAACATAGTTCTGTGTTGGGTGGGATCCACCTGGCATACAGGAATTAGAATAAATGGTTTGGTTAGAGTAAAAATGTATTGAGTAGTTTTTTCAGTTAAGTGGCAGAATATCTTAACAGGATCTGCCTGTGCTGGCAGCAGCCATGATTGCTGGTCCTTTATATACACGCACATTTATGAATAGCAGTAGCTAAGGTAACATCTGACTGTGCCACTGGCTAAATCTATGAGCCTAAGCAAGTCACATAACCTATCTGGGCCTGAGTTTTCTTTTAAGATGAGGGGGCTGGACTAGGAATAGGGACCTGCCTTGAGTACAGCATAGAAAAGTGTGGAGGGATACTTAATTCTTTCCATGCTTATTTTTAAGGCTAGAACACTGTTCTTTATGGAATTTGGGTATTTCTAAGTGAAGTGTTAACATATTACTAAGTGAAGGCTTAAAATATTTGGTATATAGTCAATTCAGTTTCCAGATTTTAACTAGGATATGTAAATACCTCATATTGGTTCTGCGCCATTATCATTTCCAAATCCCAACTTTTATAATTTTTTTAAACAAGGTACATATTTGTACAGAATTAACAGAAAAGAAAAATCACCATTTACTGAAACAAGCACATAGTTTATTGAAAATATTAAATGAGATGATCTAAACTGGAGGATTTCTTAAAGTAAAAAAAAAAACACCTTGGTGTTATGCTTAATTAATTCATGTGTAGCTTAGCACAGGGATATTAAATATATTGGGCAGGTACATGGCCTAGTGGATAGAGTGCCTGCCTGGACGCGTGAGGATCTGAGTTCAGATCTGGCTTTAGACTCTTACTAGTGTGCAAGCCACTTAATCCTGTATGCTTCAGTTCCTCACCAGTAAAATGAGCTGGAGAAGAAAATGGCAAACTACTCCAGTATCTTTGGCAAGAAAACCCCAAGTAGGATCAGGAAGAGTTGGACTTGGACAAGACTGAATGATTCGACAACAATTAAAAGTGTCATGGGAATAGAAGATAGAAATCCCTATTAAAATACTAATTCAAGGGGCATCTAGGTAGCATAGTGAGTAGAGCACTGGCCCTGGAGTCAGGAGGACCTGAGTTCAAATCTGGCCTCAGACACTTGACACATGTACTAGCTGTGTGACCTTGGGCAAGTCACTTAACCCCAATTGCCCTGCCCAAAAAAACCAAACCTAAAAAAATAGTAATTCAATAAATGCTTCCCTCATTATGAGGGAAGATTTGTTTTCAAGACCTTTTCATATGAGGACCTTTAAGGTGCCCAAGTGTTGAATGAAATATTGTTACATATTTATTCCTTGTACAATGGAAAGAACCCTGGCTCTTCCACTTGCCTCTGACCTTGGGCTAGTTACTTGACCTTTCTATATTTATTTTTTTCATCTGTAAAATAAGATTGGATGAGGTAACCTCTTAGAACCACTCCAGTTCTAAATCTTTGATCCTATTTACTTTTTTATTCTCCCTCAACCACACAATGACTTTAAAGAGAAAAGCAGCCAATGTGGCTTTTTTATTAACTTGAAAATGAACAAATATATTTATTGGCAAGTATTCTTGATTTGACAAATAGAAATATTCTGGTATTTTGTCTTTATTATTACCAAGGCCTTTATGTTGAACTTTAATGTAGGCATTGTGTGTTACAGAGTCCATATATACTCACTAGAATTCTTTGCATGAATACTTAAGGGGAATATGTAAGAGTCTGTAAGCAGAAACAAGTGTGCAATGTTATAGTAACCTTGTTTTATTTCCCAGTCCATTAAGCTATTACTGGTATTCACTATCCTGGGCCTTCAGAATATGGGTTCACTGTGGTTTGTAATTGTATCAGCTCTGCCCACTTATTTTCACTTTCTTGTTCCTTCTTCAAACCATCATTTGGAATTGTAAAATGTAAAGATAGTTATGGATGTTGTTCATGGTGGTCTAGATATGTGGAAAACTTGATTTTATGGGAAACATTTTATTTTTCATCTCTCTGCTCTCTGTTTAGTACTTCTGACCATTATCAAACCATTCTTCTCTGGAAATAGAACATGAGGAGACAGAGTGCCTAATTGCCATATTGATACATTCATTTAGAGGGCCATTTTTAGTATCTTTATCTTTTTTCTAAACTGATGGAGCTCTAATGGAAGAGAGTTAGGCATGTTGACCTTCTATCAGTCCCATTCTCACAGCTCACCCAGCAACCATCTTAGTTCACACCCTCATTACTTTTTAACTGTTCTGTCCTTGCCTCATCTCACCCCTGCCAAAATGATTTTCCTTTAAGTATAGATTTTACCATGTTGGTTCCTTACTCAGTAAACTCTAGTGGCTTCTTATTGCCTCTAGGATAAAATATAAACTTTTTGATTTCCAAAGGCCTGGTACTAATGAATCATCCTGGTTTCATTATGCTTTTTACTTCCTTTGTCCTCACTTGACAATCCTGCTTAACTGGCCTTATTTTTGTTCTAAACACATGGCATTCCATCTTGTCTTTCCGTCTTTGCATTGTGAATCCTTTATACCTGCAGTGCATTGTCTTCTCATTTGTTTCATAGAATCTCTCACTTCCTTCAAGGACAACACATTCTATATGAAGCCTTTCTTTCTTAATTTCTCTTTCTCCCTGCAAACTGTTAATACCATCCCCTCCTAACTACCCATGTATATGACTAGACAACTACTTGTTTATATATTTATATATCTACCTGTTGTCTCCCTCAATGAAATGTAAGCTCCTTGAAAGCAAGAATGGTTTCATTTTTTCTACTTGTATCCCCAGCACCTAGAACAGTGGCTGGCACATAGTAGGCACTTACATATATATTGCTTGATTTTGAGACATTTTAAGAATCAAAGATTTATGCCATTAGAATAGGAGACATTTAACACATATTCTTTTATTTGCATGAATTTCTGTAGATATCTCATGTGACCTGTATTCATAAAGTATAAACTTGTTGAAACTGTTCTTGATAAAAAAATTAGCTTAAAATAATTTCTATCTAATTCTGTGAAGGAAAATGATATTTATACTCAGTTGTATGCTAGCAAAATTTAAGTAGAAGATTATAAAATCTCATGATAGTTTGAAATTTTAGATAAGAATTTATTAGCTGTATTGCTATATGGACACTACATGCCATGGACACCACCAGATTAAGTGGTATATGTTGATCCTGATATGGTATTACTTTAACTTCTTTGAAATTGTTTTTTGCAAAGCTAGACAACTGGCTTTTATTTAATAGAATATCAGATATTTCTCATGTCCTGTTTCCAATGTGTATTAATTAATGAACAAATATTGATGCAGTTGAAAAAATTCCTAGTATTTGGGCTTTATTTAATTTATTCTAATATTTCTTTAAGCTTGGAGGGATCTTAGGCATGTCTTTAAAGTTCTTCAGTGTTAAAATTTGTAATTCTTCACTTTATGATGTAAGTTCCTTGAACAGATGATATTTTAGCATATATTCTATACATGCAATACTCACTGTAATGCCTACAATTAACAAAACTTTTTTTTTCATTGTTAGGAATTGGGATTTAGACTTTAAATTTTGGAGAACATTGTCTCCAGGAGGAATTTTACAGTGTTTCAACGACATCACTTGACTACTCGTTACTTATCAGAACCCAAGGTAAATGTCATTGAGTATTCTCATTTTCACATTTGTCATGGTTTGGGAATTTGTCTGACAGATTTGTCTTTTTAAACATTTGATTTTATCTTATCTTTTTCCGGGAGTGCATATACCATATTGCATTCAACTTTAAAAGGTAGAATTTTAAGAAAATAATTGCTCATCTCAGTTATAATTTTTATTCTTGTAAAATTTCATCTAACGAAAAGTCTCAGCCTCCATTTTCATCATTTTTTTCTAGTTGTATAACTTCTTTGTAAACAAACAAAAGCAGATTTTAAAAGTAAAACACCACTGCTATTGATCTTCTTTCCTAAAGCAAAACTCTTGACAGCACCTAGGGTTCTGTGTGAATTCTTTTCCCTTTCCCCCACATTGGGGCTTAAACTATCTGTAGTTATGCAGAGAGGAAGAAATATAAAGTCAGCTTTAGCAAGAGGACCATATGTATGTGTTATGTATGTATGTGAACACCGTATCTTTATTTTGCCTTTTTTTCTTATTTTTTTTGGTGAAAGTCAGAGCTTTCTAGGAAGAGGGCCAAGGAGTGTGTGGTAATGCCAAGTAAAATGATGGGTTTCACAAATATAAAAGGCTGAATTATTGTCTTACTGTTTAGGGGTATAATTTCTGGAAGAATAGCTTATTATTTTTGAATCTCATTACTATTTGGTAGCCTTATTGAATTTATTATAATGGGATTTTACATTGTAACTTCTAATGACTACTAAATTATTTTCTATTCTAAATTAAGTTCACATTGTTGCAATACTTCATCCTTTCAGTGTTAATTTTTTTTGGTCATTCTAAACATGACTGACATGAATATTTCCATATACAAAAGAACAGAAAGAGGATTGATTGTATAAGAAACCATGAATCTCTACCTACAGCTTATTTAAAAATATATATGTGTGTATATGTATGTGTGTGTGTGTGTGTGTGTGTGCGCGCGCTCAATTCAGCACTTTAGTTCTAAAGCTTGTCTCTGTTGTCCTCCTGAACCTCCTTCAAATCTTAGCATTTTAAATGCTTTATTGGTGCTTTTTTCTTCCCTAAGTTATCTGTACCCCCTTTCTACAAAATCCCCCCCAAAATTCACTCCCTTCTAACAGATTAGCATAGTCAAGCAAAAGTTTCACACATTAACCTTGTCTGAAAATGTTTGATTCTGCATCTCCTAATTCATTACCTCCCTGTTAAGATGTGGGAAGTATGCTTTATCACTGGTCCCCGGTGTCACTACTGGTTATTGCATTGATCAAATTTCTTAAGTCTTTCCCAGCTATTTTTCTTTACAATACTGAAGTAATAAAATTTCTGTGTCCCACTCACCTTCCTCTGTGATAGTTCATCTTCCTTCAGGTTGCTCTGAATCCCCCACTCCTCTCATCATACTTTGCATATACTATGATTGGTTCAGCAGTTCTCTGATTGTTGGATACTTCCTTTATTTCCAGTTAATTTGCTATGACAGAAAAATTCTACTGTGACTGTTTTGGTGTACATATGGATTCTTTCTCCCCTTTTTTACTCTATGGACTCGGGGATATATAGATATAGATATATAGGGAAGATAGCGGGCTAGAAAAGGAAAAGTAATTTTAAGCACCTATGTGCCAGGCCTGAGTTAAGCTCTTTACAAATACTGCATTTGTTATATAACATCAAGATGGCATAATGGAGTCAGGGAGACTTGAATTTTAATCTTATTTCAGACACTGAAGACATAGACAAATTACTTAACTATGCTCAGCCTCAGTTTTCTCATCTGTAAGATGGAGATAACCACATCTCTTTTTCAGGGTTATTGTTAGGATTGGATGAGATAACATGCAAAATGCTTTGCAAACCTTAAAGAGCTCTATAATTGCCAGCATTTTATAATTGAGTTGTATCATTTGCTTATAGGGTATGTACAATTTAGTGATTTTGGGATGTAGTTCCAATTTGTTTTCCAGAATGGTTGGACCAATTCACAGCTCCCTCAGCAGTGCCCAAATGTGCTTGTTCTACATCCCTTCCAGGAACTATCATTTTCCTTTTTTGTCATCTTTGCCAATTTGATGGTTGTAAAGCGGGTGCTCAGAGTGCCTTTAATTTATTTCTTTTATTAGTGATTTGTAGTATATTTTTATATTGTTATTGCGAACTAGCTTTTGAGGACTGCTTGTACATGTCCTTTGTCCCTTTATCTCTTGGGCATGACATTTGTTTTTATGCAGTGGATTCATTTCTCCAAAATATGTTGGATATCAGAAACATACTGCAAAGATTTTTTCCTAGTTAATGGTTTCTGTACTAAATTTAATTTTATTGATTTAAATTTGTGCAAAAGCTTTTGAATTTTAAGTTGTCAAAATGATCCAGTTGATCTCTTGTGATACTCCTTACTCCTTGCTTAGTCGAGAACTCTTCTACCATTCATATATTGGAAAGATATTTTCTTCTCTCCTCCTCAGATTTGTTTATGATAATGACCTTTTATTATGTAGATCTTTTATCGGTTTGGAGCTTATTGTGGTGTATTGTGTAAGACAGGTGTTACTCACAGAGACGCCTCATAGTACAACACAGATAATGTTAATTTGTGGTTTTTTAAGTCAGTATGCATTTGTTCCTAATGCGTTCCACTGATCTACTTTTCTGTTTTTTTAATCATTAATAAATTGTTTTTGATTAGTCTTTGGTATAGTTATTTGAGATAGTGATCCATGGTGTTCTCTGTTTTGTCTTATCCTGGTCTAGATAGCATGACTATTTTTATATCATACAAGGAATTTAGTAGGATCGCTTTTTTTATTGCTGCCAAGTCTTGTGTGATCCTTACTATGGCTCTTTGCTAATTGAAATCTTTGTGGGTTTTTTTTTTTGGAGGGTGGGGCAAGGCAATTGGTCACACAGCTTGTAAATGTCAAGTGTCTGAGGCATCTTTTGAACTCAGGTCCTCCTGACTCCAGGCCTGGTGCTCTTATTCACTGTACTACCTAGCTGCCCCTACTTGAATCCTTAGTTTGGTTGCTTGAACAAAATTTTTGTGTTTTTTTTTTAACCTGGGATTTTTGAATTTTAGCTGTGTTATTCTTGGGAGTTTTTATTTTTAGGATTCCTTTAGAAAACAGTTTGTTTCTGATTTTATTTTGCCCTGTTTCTGGTAAATCTTGGCAGTTTTCATTTGTTTTCTTGAAGTGTGTGTGTGTGTGTGTGTGTGTGTGTGTGTTTCAGAGAGTTTCATTATTCTTAGATTCTTTTTTTTGACATGTATTCCCTTTTTTGGATAGATACCTTAGATTTGCTTTAGTTTTTCAATCTTTTAATTTTTTACGTTTCTTTTCTCACATATCGTCAAATTCTGTTTTCTTTATTTCAATTTTTAGGTTGTTCACGACTTGGATAAGGTTTTCCACTTTCATTTTTAGCCTATTCTTCAAATTCCTTCCTCCAGAGCTCTTACTTTTCTTCAAAAATTTCATTTAAAGAAACTTATTCCTTCTGGATGGTTTTGTGGTCTTTGTGGACAGACTTAATTTTTTTTCTTGATGCTCTATTTTTTTCCTGGATTTACCCTCTTGGAAGTCTCTTATCCCACAATTTTTTTTTGATGTTTACTTATATTGCCAGATTCTGATCCTTATATGACTTTTTAAGTCAGGACCAATCGCCATACTGTAGGTTAGGGTAGTTAGACCCTCTTTGGTCCTGATCTGGATTTGTTAGGCTCCTCTCAACTAGTTTCCACCATCTCTATGTGTCTGTGCTCAGAGCAGCTTAGAGATCAGTGGTCTACTATCCCTGTTTGAGGTGCTGTCACAGGCTTCTGGCCTGTTCACTCCAAACTTTTGCTGTCTTTCTTGGTGAGACACCTCTTGTAGTGCTTTCAGCTTCTCCTTTATTTTGTTCGGTCTTGGGCCAAATGAGGTAGCCTACTGATTCTTCTCTTTGGATTTGTAAATTATTTGTTTTGGTGTACCTAGCTGCTTGCTGAAGGAGAGCTGAGCCTTTTTATGACTTTTCCCACTGCCATATTTCTCTGAACTCCAAACTTGGAACTCTATGTGCCTTTTCATTTGCTTCCCCACCAACCCCCACATTTAGGATTGAGGAGATTTATGGAATAAAATCTCATCTACCTTTTTTAGGGAATAAAGTGTCTTTCTTTTAAAATATATATTTGAAAGTTAAGCCTTTTCTAAGTTTAAGCCGTGTGTGTGTTTTTTTTTAATGGAAGAAAGCTGCAGATATCAGTGATTTTTTTGGGAATGCCTTTTACCACCCCAAAATTTAGATATGAGGTACACATTTAAAAGTATTTGGGGCTAGTGAATTAAAAACAGACAAAACCTCCAAACCATTTTAAACCCTAACGTCTTCAAAGCACCATGCTAAGTGGAGTAGAAATAGAAAAGCAAGACCATTTCTGTTTTTGACGAACTCACCACATTCTAGTTGGGAGGAACAGTGTGTACGTGTAAGAGATTTCAACTTCAAGTCGGATGTAATTGGCCCTGTTGTCCATAGGCTCTAGTGGCAAGACAAAGACAATGTTAATGTATCTTTAATATTATTTCTATCAGTCAGAGGTGGTGGCAGTGGTTTGGTTTGCCTGGCACATGCTATGTCCTGTATCTCGCTCAAAGTGCCTTCCTGTTTCAGCTAAGTTGGATTAAGTGCTTCATGGGCTGGAACTGTTTGGCATGGAAATGGCTGGCGCTTTTGTTTCATATGGTTGCCAGGCATAGACTTTATTAAGAAGATGCTAGAGTGAATAAATTCAGTGTTAACTCTTTTAAAAAGAAACGTAGGGATTTGAGAGAGAAGTAATCAAATGGAAGCTTGTAGAAGCACAATTTAGTGTGGCAAGAAATGCCTGGGAGTATGAAAATTTTTGAAATGTGTGAATTAGTGCATGACTTTATGGTTAATGAAATACAAACAAACTTTTTTTCTTTTTTTTTAAATTTAATTTATTTAATATATTTAGTTTTCAGCTTTGATTTTCACAATAGTTTGAATTATGAATCTTCTCACCGTTTCTACTCTCCTGCCCACTCCAAGATGGCGTATATTCTGGTTGCCCCATTCCCCAGTCAGCCCTCCCTTCTGTCGCCCCACTTCCCCTCCTATCCCCCTTTCTCTTCTTCTCTTGTAGGGCAAGATAAATTTCTATACCCCATTGCCTGTGTATCTTATTTCCTAGTTGCATTCAAAAACTTTTTTTTTTTTTTTTTTTTGGTTTTTGAACATCTGTTTTTAAAACTTTGAGTTCCAAATTCTCTCCCCTCTTCCCTCCCCACCCACCCTCCCTAAGAAGGCAAGCAATTCAACATAGGCCACATGTGTATCATCCCTTCCACAATACTCATGTTGTGAAAGATTAACTATGTTTTGCTCCTTCCTAACCCATCCCCCTTTATTGAATTTGCTCCCTTGACCCTGTCCCTTTTAGCAAGTATTTGTTTTTGATTGCCTCCTCCTCCTGTCTGCCCTCCCTTCTATTGTCCCTTTTTTTTATCTTCTTCCTTCTTTCCTGTGGGGTAAGATACCCAATTGAGTGTGTATGGTATTCCCTCCTCAGGTCAAATCCAATGCGAGCAAGATTTACTCATTCCTCCTCACCTGCTCCCTCTTCCCTTTCTACAGAACCACTTTTTCTTGCCACTTTTATGCAAGATAATTTACCCCATTCTATCTCTCCCTTTCTCCCTCTCAATATATTCCGCTCTTATTTGATTTTATTTCTTTAGATATCATCCCTTCATATTCAACTCACTGTGTGCCCTCTGTGTATATATGTATACGTATACATGTATACATATGTATACATATACATATACATACATATGTATACATATACATACATATGTATATACACACCTACATAAATACATACATTGACACACATATGTGTATATACGTACACACACATATACACGCACACACATACATATATGCATATTCCTTTCAGTTACTATGATACTGAGGTCTCATGAATCATACACATCATTTTTCCGTATAGGAATGTAAACAAAACAGTTCAACTTTAGTAAGTCCCTTATGATTTCTCTTTCTTGTTTACCTTTTCATGCTTCTCTTGATTCTTGTGTTTGAAAGTCAAATTTTCTATTCAGCTCTGGTCTTTTCACTGAGAAAGCTTGAAAGTCCTCTATTTTCTTGAAAGTCCATATTTTGCCTTGGAGCATGATACTCAATTTTGCTGGGTAGATGATTCTTGGTTTTAATCCTAGCTCCATTGACCTGGAATATCATATTCCAAGCTCTTCGGTCCCTTAATGTGGAAGCTGCCAGATCCTGTGTTATCCTGTTTGTTTTCCCACAATATTCAAATTGTTTCTTTCTGGCTGCTTGCAGTATTTTCTCCTTGACCTGGGAGCTCTGGAATTTGACAATAATATTCCTAGGAGTTTTCTTTTTGGGATCTTTTTGAGGAGGCGATCTGTGGATTCTTTCAATTTCTATTTTGCCCTGTGGCTCTAGAATATCAGGGCAGTTCTCCTTGATAATTTCTTGAAAGATGATATCTAGGCTCTTTTTTTGATCATGGCTTTCAGGTAGTCCAATAATTTTTATCTCTCCTGGATCTATTTTCCAGGTCAGTGGTTTTTCCAATGAGACATTTCACATTGTCTTCCATTTTTTCATTCCTTTGGTTCTGTTTGATAATATCTTGATTTCTCATAAAGTCACTAGCTTCCACTTGCTCCAGTCTAATTTTTAAGGTAGTATTTTCTTCAGTGGTCTTTTGGACCTCTTTTTCCATTTGGCTAATTCTGCCTTTCAAGGTATTCTTCTCCTCATTGGCTTTTTGGAGCTCTTTTGCCATTTGAGTTAGTCTATTTTTTAAGGTGTTGTTTTCTTCAATATTTTCTTCAGTGTTTTTTTGGTCCTCTTTTAGCAAGTCATTGACTTGTTTTTCATGGTTTTCTCGCATCCTTCTCATTTCTCTTCCCAATTTTTCCTCTACTTCTCTAACTTGCTTTTCCAACTCCTTTTTGAGCTCTTCCATGGCCTGAGATCAGTTCCTGTTTTTCTTGGAGGCTTTTGATGTAGGCTCTTTGACTTTGTTGACTTCTTGCTGTATGTTTTGGTCTTCTTTGTTGCCAAAGAAAGATTCCAAAGTCTGAGACTGAATCTGAGTGCGTTTTCGCTGCCTGGCCATATTCACAGCCAACTTAACTTGACTCTTGAGTTTTTTAGCAGGATATGACTGCTTGTAGAGTAAAGAGTACTTTGTTCCAAGTTTGAGGGGATGCGCTGTTAATTTCAGAGCTATTTCTATACAGTCAGCTCTGCCACACCAGCACTCCTCCTTCCTCAAGAACCGCCAACCTTGACCTGATACAAATCTTCAGCAGGCTCTTCACTCCTGCTGTGATCCGCCACTTAATTCCTCCCACCAGGTGGGCCTGGGGCCTGCTCTAGTTCTGTAGCTGCACCTCCCCCTGCTGCCCCCAGGGCCGTGGCCCAACTGCAAACTCTTCCCACTAACCTTCTCTGTTGTCTTTGGTGTTTGTGGGTTGAGAAGTCTGGTAACTGCCACAGCTCACTGATTCAGGGCGCTAGGGCGGGCTCTGCCCGACTCCTGGTCCGGTTGGTCCTGATGCCGCTGGCGCTGGGCTCTGCTCCCCTCCGCACGTGATAGACCTCATCCAGTGACCATCCAGGCTGTCCTGGGCTGGAGCCCTGCTTCCCTCTGCTATTTTGTGGGTTCTGCAGTTCTAGAATTTGTTTAGAGCCATTTTTTATAGGTTTTTGGAGGGACCTCGCAGGGAGCTCACGCAAGTCCCTGCTTTCCAGTTGCCATCTTGGCTCTGCCCCTCAACAGAGTCTGTACAAACAAACTCTTAATGCCTCTTGAACTAACTGTCCAATGGTGTATGAAACCCATAGTTTAAATTTTAATTTTGAATTATGCAGCATTTGGGAAAAAATTAAGATAGCTATCCAAGGTTTCTTTTTATATGTCTTATCTTTTTTTGAATTGACTTAACCAAATGCTATGTCTCTATTCCTTCTCAATTTTTTTCTTACCAGTATCATATAGTATAGAATTTCAGTATTAAACTAGACATTGTTGGAGCATTGGACTCCAGCTGATCAGGAATTGTTTTTCCTATTACTCTTCTTGGAAACTTCCCAGCTCCATTCTAGTCATTTTTGTCTGTGGAATAGGCAGTTTATTACAGTTGCCTGATGAAAATTGGTAGTCTGGTAGGTTAATTTTTTGATCTCTGGCATTGTGCCACTCACATATTGTTTGTTTCAGGTTACTTATCTATGTAATTCTTACGTTATCTATCTTTTTAACTGGAGAGTTGAGGCATTCGTATTGGCATGTACATATAACTTGTTGCTGCAGTCTAATATAATTGCCGTTTCTGGCTCCTGCAGCTATTGTTTATTTTGGATTGAGACACATAGGTGTATCTACAGCTTAGAGATTTTGCTTTTTCCTGTTACCTATAGTGCTTCTTTTTCAGGTGAAAAAATTGGATTTTATTTTAATTATTGTCTTCTGAATTTACTCAATTCTTTGAAAAGAAAAAACCGAATGCTGAATCATTTTGAGAGACAAAGTTACTCGTTTTATCATTTTATTTTTATCTATTACAGAATGCTTTAAGACAGTATTGTGAATTTATACAGATTACATCTTTTAATCTTTACTGCTCTTTCATTTCAGTAGGAATAATCCACTGGAAGAAATGGGTCGTTCCAACTCTAGATCACATTCTTCAAGGTCAAAGTCCAGATCACAATCTAGTTCCAGATCAAGGTCCAGATCACATTCTAGAAAGAAGAGATACAGGTGAATTCATCAATTTGTATCTTTTTAGTTCCCCATTTCTTGTCTTAATTCATTGCTTTTAGATTTTTATCAATTCATGATCATATACTTTGGTAGAAACAACATAGTTTTCACATTGAGTTTTCTTCTTTTCGTTATTTTTTAAAGTCTTACTCATTACACCTTCATTTCTTCTTAAACTTCTTAGTTTCTTTTCTTAACATTGACTGTGTAGAAATTAGACTTTCCTGTTTACCAGTGATAAGTTTTTTATCTAGGTTTAACTTTTTAAAAATAGATTTTTCTTAATATTGTTTTATTGAACAGAGTCAGAAGGAAAATTTTGAAAAAAGTATTAGGCTGATGTTTCCAGTTTTGTTTTTACAAAAGATAATGTTTGTTTTAACTTTAATTCCATCTTTGTTATATTTAATGAGAAACATCCAGAATGCTAAAATGATGTATTTTCCATTCACATTACATTAATTGTTATTTTCAATTTTAGTTCTAGGTCCCGTTCCAGGACATATTCACGGTCTCGCAGTAGAGATCGTGTTTATTCTAGAGATTATCGTCGAGATTACAGAAATAATAGAGGAATGAGAAGGCCTTATGGGTACAGAGGAAGGGGTAGAGGGTATTATCAAGGAGGTGGTGGTAGATATCATCGAGGTGGCTATAGACCTGTCTGGAATAGAAGACACTCACGGAGCCCTAGACGGGGTCGTTCACGTTCCAGGAGTCCTAAACGAAGGTCCGTGTCTTCTCAGAGATCTAGAAGCCGATCTCGCCGGTCTTACAGATCTTCCAGGTCTCCAAGGTCATCTTCATCTCGCTCATCTTCCCCATATAGCAAATCACCTGTCTCTTCAAAAAGACGAGGGTCTCTTGAAAAGCAGACCAAAAAAACTGAAGGGGCTCCCCAAGAAGATAGCCCTTTGAAAAACAAATCACAGGATGAACAGAAAGATACATTTGAACATGACCCCTCTGAACCCATTGATGATTTTAATAAATCATCAGCAGCATCCGGTGACATTTGGCCTGGTCTTTCAGCATATGATAATAGCCCAAGATCACCCCATAGCCCTTCTCCTATTGCTACACCACCTAGTCAGAGTTCATCTTGTTCAGATGCTCCCATGCTGAGCACAGCCCATTCTGCAAAAAATACTCCTTCTCAGCATTCACATTCCATTCAGCATAGTCCTGAGAGGTCTGGATCTGGTTCCCTTGGAAATGGTTCTAGTCGCTACAGCCCCTCTCAGAATAGTCCTATTCATCATATACCTTCACGAAGAAGCCCTGCAAAGACAATCCCACCACCGAATGTTCCAAGGGAAGAAACTAGAATACGTTCTTCATTTTATCCTGATGGTGGAGATCAGGATACTGCAAAGACTGGAAAGTTTTTAAAAAGGTAAGGGAGAATGACATTATGGAAAATTCTTGTTTAAAAAGTGTTACTCATTTCATCTTTTAAATTCTGTTTGGCTATATAAGTTTGAGAATCAGGGTTACATGTATTTTAACTTTAGCCTGGTCATGGTAAAACCTTACTTTGTACTTTTTGTCATAATATACTCCCAAATTTTTTTTTTAAATTTTTGGAGTATTGAAGAGTGAGCTGAATCTGAGGATAAACATATTTGTACTCCTTTTTGACTTCTATTTTCAGACCTTCCTGGCATAGTTATATGTGAAAAACTAAGAAAGGTTAGAAAGTTGAATTGTTGATTAATTTCTGAAGTTTTAATTTTAGGCAACAGAAGTTAATTATGTAAATTTCAGGCATTTTGACCCTAAATAATGTTGAATTATGTAAATGTTGCTCTGGGTAAGCCTCTCTGTTAGTATAATCTGCCTGCCTGCATTATAAGAAGTTTGATTTTTCCAACTGATTTTCATAATCACAATATTTTAACACAGAGCTTAAAATATGAGTTCTATGTATTTTGTTACATAGCTTTTAATTTCAAGTGTTTTACAAACTTGCTGAGGAAACTTACTGAAAATGTACTTTTATTGGAATGCTTTTCATTTTTTTAATGTTAGCAAATCAAATAGGCATATTGTTTACATTGTCACCACAATTTTGTTTGTTCAGTGGTTATGATAAATTCCTATTTATGAATATGCCAGGAGTCTTTTCCTAGAGCAAAGTATATTTGTAAATTTGGAAGCATTTTGTGGTTGGAATGAAGGTTATGATAATTCATATTTTTGCTGTTTATTCACTGAACTTGTATAAAACTATTAGTGTTGAAAGTAATTTGCTAAGGACTAATTAAGTGAAATAGTCTGATTCTTTTGGAAGGTGGTTTTAAACAAAAAGTAAATTAATGCAAACATTTCATTTCTAAGAAATAGTTCTAAGTTAGCAATTGAGAAACTAGCTTTGTGAGTTGTAGAAATTATTTCTGAAGCTCTGTAGAAACTTGAATTTGGCATACAGAATTATGGACTGTGGCGTTAATTAGGAAGAGCTTGTGAGGAGATTTTTACTTTTGTTAAATTTTAGGATCTTATTACTTAATTACATACAGCCTTTAAAAGTAGTTTTATGAAGTGCCACCTATATACACTTAATGCTTTGCAAAAGCAGAATGTCAAATAGAAACTTTTTCAGTGTGAGATTTATTCCTTTTGTTGCTGATCCTGTGATGTTGGGCAACACGTTAATTATAAAAGTGAATGACAGTGAATGCAATCCAGAGTTACCATCCTCTTCTTTGCTATTTACAGGTACACAGATGAAGAGTCTAGAGTATACCTGCTTGATAGGGGTAATACCAGGGAGAAAGAGGCCCCAAAGGAGAAAGGAACAGAAAAAGGGAGGGCAGAGGGAGAATGGGAGGATCAGGAAGCTTTAGATTATTTCAGTGATAAAGAGGCTGGAAAACGAAAGTTTAATGATTCAGAAGGGGATGACACAGAGGAGACAGAGGATTATAGACAGTTCAGGAAGTCTGTCCTGGCAGATCAGGGTAAAAATTTTGCTACTGCATCTCACCGGAATGCTGAGGAGGAAGGAACCAAGTACAAATCTAAAGTTTCACTCAAGGGCAATAGAGAAAGTGACGGATTTAGAGAAGAAAAAAATTATAAACTTAAAGAGACTGGATATGTAGTGGAAAGGCCTAGCACTACAAAAGATAAGCACAAGGAAGACGACAAAAGTTCTGAGAAAATAATGGTGAAGAAAGAAACTCAGTCACCTGAGCAGGTAAAGTCTGAAAAGCTCAAAGAACTCTTTGATTACAGTCCCCCTCTACACAAGAATCTGGAGGCGAGAGAAAAGTCTACCTTCAGAGAGGAGAGCCCACTTAGGATCAAAATGATAGCCAGTGATTCCCATCGCCCTGAAGTCAAACTCAAAATGGCACCTGTACCTCTTGATGATTCCAACAGGTAAATGATGTGACAGAGGTGTTCAGTAAACCTTGTGGATATGTGAATAACGATTGTTAATCTTGTGTTTTTTTCCCTGATAATGTTTCTCTCCGTGATATTCAAACCAATGGTATTTTTTCTTTTGTGTGTGTGTTTTTGTTATTGACATTCTCTAGACCTGCTTCCTTGACTAAAGACAGGCTGCTTGCTAGTACACTTGTCCATTCTGTCAAGAAGGAACAAGAATTCCGGTCCATCTTTGACCACATTAAGTTGCCACAGGCCAGCAAAAGCACTTCAGAGTCATTTATTCAGCACATTGTGTCCTTGGTTCATCATGTTAAAGGTAAGTTTAGGTTGTATAATTGTTACCTGAAAATAAAAAATTACTTTAGGAGAAATGAACAGAAACATAATCTGAACTAACTGAAACTAAACATTAAAGTCTTGGGGGAATTTTTTTTGTAATCTTAGAGTGCTTTGTAGGTCAAACCCCTGAAGTAGTTAATAAAAATGGGACTTAAGTTTTAGGTAAGTTAACAAAGAAAACCTATCCCTAGAAATAAACTTTATGATAAAATGACAAAATTTGTTTATTAAAATGAAACTTTATAAAATATTTGAGCCCTGCCTAATTAGGCATTTTGAAATTTAAAACTTTCGTATTGTAAACTTAGTTTTATCCATTGAGTAGACAACATAGATCATTTTTGTCTCATTTGTTTCAGTGGTATTGTTGGTAGATATGAGAGCTAATTAGGATAAAGTTTCATTCTTCACCTGCATTACTTGCCTATAATATATGCATGCATTACTGCATATCTTTACTTTGTTTGATTATGTGGTACTCAAGGTTTTATGATATAAATTTGGCAGCATTTTTTGTTCATATATCTAAAATAAATATTTTGAAAGTTCTAGGTAAACGTAGATTATTGTACAATATTGTACAACTACTACATTGTTGTGCTGTTGTATTGTATAGTACTCCTGTACTAGGGAGACAGTACTGTAATTAAATAATTTTAATAAATTCAATTTCCCAGTTTTGAATAGTTCATTTGAAGCCAAGTGAAAAGCTAGATTTTAACTACCTTGTTTTTATGCTGCTTAATTTTTATGGTTATAGCTTTTATGAAATAGTGAATAAACCAAAAAGTACTCATATATGTATTGTCATGATACTTAAGAAGGGGAAAATCTAATCCATTTAAAAGGATATAAACTAAAAGGAGATTAGGCAATTGTCAGTTTTTATATGTAAGAAACATAAGATTCTAAATATTTTGGAGTTCCTATGTTTTCATCAATATGTAATGTTACTTTCAAAGGTTTTAAAGCTGTTCAGAAGTTTTGGGGCATTACTTTTTAGGTAGCTGCATCAGTTGTTGGCAGCTTAACTGAAATTTTTTTTCCCCAGAATACTTCCTGGCTGGTTAGTATTGAAACCAACTCCCTTTTTTCTTTTTTTGAAGAATCTTTCGACTTCTGCTAACTCTACTAGCCTAAATTTGCCATCCGTAATTTATTACGTGCCAATATTCAAATTTCATCTGGTGGATAGACTACTGAATTTCTCTTGAAATGTAGTTATATCACTGTAATAACTAACCAAAGGCAAACATTTTAGCCTTTGGCAGTGTAAACTAGGTTTGAGAACCAGTTTGTGGCCAAATTATTGATGTACGTGAAACATTAGAATTATTGGTTTCTTTTTTTCCCCTTCCTTTTTTCTCCTTTTTTGGCCTTTCTCGATATTTCAGGATTAAATACTGAATTCTGAGATCAGATTTTAGTAAATTTTCTCCTTTTTCATTTTATTTTTCTTTTTTTTAAACTGTAGTTATGTTTCATTATTGGTATTGTGCAACCGATCTGAACAGCTCTTTCTTCATATAGAGCTGAAAATGCCCAGTGATGTTTTCTTTTTCATTGTAACTAGGTCCTGGAATATGTTTTGAAATGGCAAAATCCATGTTTCAAAGTAAAATAGCTGTTGAAAGATACAGATGCAAAAACAGGCAAAGTTGAATCTTCTGTCTTCCTGGCAAAAATGGCATAAAAACTGAGTTGCTAGCTCAAATTCCTGGGTTTCATGGAATTATGATTGAGGCACTACCCTTGTAGTGGCCGTTTCAAGTTTTAATGATTGGTTATGAGACATGTGCTGGATATTGGGCGGTAAGTTGACACAGATGTATGTTGACCTGTTAAGCAGATAGCTTGCTTCATATGTAACATTTCATAGTTCATGACTTTTTGCGTCTTTCTAGTTTACATTTAAAACACATTTGTTGAGCTGGACTTTAAAAACAAGAAAGTTACTGTTACTGATTTTTAAAAATTGTTTAAAGAAAAGCAAGGAAAAAATCAGTTATCAAATATGCTGTCAGGTTTGCCAAGATGCCAGATGTTTTTAAAAAAAATATATCAGTAAAAGGGTGTTTTTTTTCCCCCTCCGGTTAGAACTGGCAGTGTAAAGACATTTTCTACACATAATAATTTGTCATAATTCTTAATGCAGAAATTATAGCTTGTTTTAGTAAAACATTTGTAGTCATTTCAATATTGCACTAATTCAGAATATTCTCTTTGTTTCCTCCAATTAATGACTTGAAACTATATATGGGCCAAGGTATAGAATTGCCCATAGACTACTGTTCTTTTATTTCTTCTATTTAAGAAAGAGTACACCAGTGAAATGGGAAAAGAAATTCTTGACTTAATCCTACAATTACTGTGTTTGGCTTATAGGAAGTATTGATAGGGCATATTTTTGAGGTAACTTGCAGTGGTTGTGCTCTGTTACCGTCACTACAAATTGAGGTACAAGAATTAAGGGAACAGGGAGGGAATTCTTTGTAATACTTGTATTTCTCCTGCTAGGTTTCTTGAGTATTTTATTTACTTTTTCACCTGCTACATCCCCTTCTGTCAGGAATGGAAATGCTTGTGAATGTAGAAATAACTAACCAAGTAGTATTTCTCCTAACCAACAGAGCAATACTTCAAATCAGCTACAATGACCCTAAATGAAAGGTTCACCTCATATCAGAAGGCTACCGAAGAACATTGCACCCGCCAAAAAAGCCCAGAAATACACAGGTATGTGGCATTGTTTAAGCATTACATAAAGATAACTTCATTTGGAAAGTATGAGTTTTGAAAATTATGACACTTGTGCATTGGTTTTTGGGATCATTCCTATACTTTCAAGTTCTACAGTTTTGTTTTAAGATATGTAAAACACAAATTTTTTTTCCATTTTATTCTATAAAGACTCAGCTTTGTATGTGAAATTTGCCAGAATTTCTCATTGAACATTCTAAGAAAGGCAAATTTCTAACAGTCTGGTTTTGATTGAGATTAGGACATTTCAGTGCTAAGTATTATTCTTTTCCTTACTAGTAGCTCATTTTGGAGGAACTGCTGAGTGATTTATTTTGGGAGGTAAATTTGATGAAAACTCTTCCTCACTTAAAAAAATTTTTTTTAAACAATCTTAGTAGTATTTTTTTCCAATTACATGTAAATATAGTTTTTAACATTCATTTTTGTAAGATTGAGTTCCATCTTCCTCAATTTTTGCATAGCAATTCAAATTATAATGTGTTGTTAAAAGACATTATGAAACAAGATATAAAAATCTCAGTTGCATATAGGAACTATATCATTAGACCTCATCCTATAAAATAGATAGCTTTTGTAGAATTCTATATATATTTTTCTGTAGATAAGGCTGAAAACACCCATGAATTCTTAAAGAAAGTTCTTTACTTAGAATTATTTGTGAATAATATCTTTTAAGAAATTGTCATTTTAATTTTCCATTAACACTTGATTGAAGAACAGCTGATTATAAATGAGAAGGGTAGAGATTTATTACTTAAGAGGCAGTGAAAATGGCAATTGATAGCTTTATGGCAAGGGAATAGACACAGAAATATTTTTAAAAAGATAAGGAATGGTAAAAGTCACAGTATTTTTAGGGCAAAGAGGTAGATGGCTGGACATTCCCCTAGTTTCCAAATAACTATTATAAAAGCAGTTGATGTTTATAATGATAACACCAAATATTAAGGTCTTAAGCTGTACTGAGATTATCCTGTTTATGGAGGCAAGGCCATGTGAAATTTTCTTTTTAAAATAAGCTTTCCATTGAAATTTTTTAAGGTTTTGTGCTTAAAGGAACAGGATTCAATTGTCTAGAAAGTTTCCTCTTATGAAATGCTTCATTCCCCAGTGGTGGCAGATAGGAATGTATTATAATAGGGAAGATGAATTTATTACAACTGTGCTAATTTAGCAAAGTAATGAAGTCATTTTACTGGTTGCAAAAAATCCTACATTTTCTCTTTTACCAGAATAGGCAATATGTAGCCACAATGATAACAAATACACTTAATTTTAATTTATATTAAGGAGAATTGACATCTCTCCGAGTGCTCTGAGGAAGCATACCCGCTTATCAGGAGAAGAGAGAGTTTTTAAAGAAGAAAATCAAAAGGTATGGTCTTGATGACTATTTCATATTAAGTTTAATCTCTTGATAATCTTGCGTTTAAATTTCATCTAAATGGCAAGCAAAATATGTTAGTCATAGATATTTCTTCCTATTTATAATTTTGAGGAATGTCTGGTAAATGTGTAGATATTTATGAAACATGTAAAAAGATACAGCTTTAGCCTTAAAATAACATAGTCTGACTTAGACATAATGAATACACTCAACAGGTGTACTTTTTTCTAAGGAGTTAGTTTTGAGGAGGAAGATATATATGTTTATGATAAGGTATGTTTCTAAGTTTACAAAGGCAGTTAAAACTTAGAATATAAAGGGAGGAAAAGGTAAAGATTAATAATTAGATTGTGATGATAATCAGAACTTTGATCTTTTTTGGTCTGGATTTGTGTTTTAATTGGTGTAGATTTAGTGCTCAGTGAGGAAACTCTTTATCAAAATAGATTGGCAACTGTGCTGCAATTTATAATTTGAGGGTTGCAAGGACACTGAGACCTTAAGGGACTTGTTGAGGAAGCCATAAGCCAGTCTATGTGAAATGTAAGACTTAGCCCAGGTATTCCTTATTATGGCTATTTATCACTGTGCCACACTGACTCATGAAACAGAGGCAATAGAATTGTGCCTTAATTTTCAAGCAGCTGACTTGGTATTGTCCTATACGTAAAAGTGTCCAGCCCAGGAAAACAAAGAGCATGTTCCCTTCTTATTGGGTGGCTAGTAATGGCCTTTTGTGAATTGTCTGAGAACCTAACCACCATTCTTAATGCTGTTGTCATATGAGAGTTTGTTTTGAGTTCCAAGCATCTGAATTACAAATGAACCCTTGGAATATAAGCCTTTTTGAAGTAAGCAACAGAAAATCTACATGTTGGAAAAATAAGGGCTAACCTGTAAATTTGTGAGAAGTCGGTGCAACAAAGTAAGCATGAAACCAAGTGGCAAAATGAAAGATAATTTTACCTTCTCTGCTTATTTAAACCCATTTTCATGTTACTTCAGAGCCAGATGTGGTTTTGAAGACTAGAGTGGTAGAAATGTGGCAAAGGGTTGAGCTAACCTGAAATGCATTTCTTCCTTTTCAGGTTATAAATTTTCATGCTGTAAATTGCTTAATAGGGCATGACATTAATAATATCCACTAAAGACTTACATTTGGCCTCCTCGTGCTCTATAAGATACCCTGGATTCTTGGAAGTCTTTCCCATCAGTGACATTTCTGACAGGCACTACTAAGCTGAAAAAGACATTGTTAGTTTGGGCCTAATGATGCTGTGATTTGAGGACCAGCCTCATAAGTTTGGCCACAAGGTGACCCTGTTTTGGCTAAAAAACTTTTCTAAAATCATCAGTAGTTTATGTGGAGGTTTGTGTTGCTGGCAGGGAAGAAACCATATTGATGAAATCACAAATCCTTGAAGGATGGAAGACAGTAACCTCTGTTAACAGATTTCAAGTGCCTACAGTAGACTTTTATTGGGTTGAGAAGTTACTAAATTTGACCACTTTTGTGTGTGGGTTGGGAACATGTGGTACAATATTTTAATGGGTCTTTGCTGTATTTTGACATTTTGGGGTAACTAATTTTCCTTTAGTGGTTTTTGTTACAGATGTTGGAAGTTAGTGGTAACCATGATGAGTTTTGTACATATATGTTTGCAGATGCGTGACTGACTAATGACATGTGTGTACTGATTTATTTATACATATGTGGGGAGGGTAAGGATGTAAAAATCCATTTGACCAGAAAGGTAGAGGTATTCCCCTCATTCTGTTCGTTGTGTTTTGAAGTTCCTAGGGATAATGAGAACTGAAAAAGTTTGGGGGAAACATTAGTATTGTGAGGTGAAGGACTATGTCTAATTCTTTTTTGTATCTTCCACAGCACCTAGCACAGTGTCTTGAACGTAGTAGGCAGTCAATAAATATTTGTTGACTGAATGAATGAATGGATCATTTAAGATCCTGTGCTGGAAACTTAAAAGCAGTGATATTCAGACTGTGATACTCAAGCTTCATTTAGCTCTTTCAGTCAGGTACAACCTATCTTTTCTGTAGTTAGAACATTATTTTATACACACTCTAATTGGATATACAGTAGCTTTGTGACTTTTTTGTTTAATGGCAAAGGCAAAAGTGGTTCCAGAGTCATCTAACTGTGAGTACCACTGCTTTAAAGATTAAAAAACCATGATGTTGCAGGTCATAAGAAGCATCTGGAAGACATTGCATCATCACCTCTCTCTTTACCTCTCTCTCTTTTCTTTCTTTTGTGGTGGGATTTTAATTTTAGTTTTGGTTCTTTGTATGGGGATGAAAAGATTAAAAGTAAGAGGCTTACTGTTCTTTTTTCCTCTATTATTCTAGGAGTAAATATATACATCTTAGTGGTTTGGAGTATTTTATATTTTTAGTAAATAGTTTTTATTTCTGTCATTGATTACTTTCAAGGATAACCATATTGATTTGCATCTTAGTGATTATATAATTCAACCAATCCCACTGCCCACCCACCATGCATCCTTTCATCTTCCCAAATGTCTATCAGTTAAAAAAAAATCAATGGAATTGATCGCAATGAATGAAACTTCTTTAAATTAATACCTTTTGCAACATTTGAATTGAAAGGTAGATGGTAGAATATGGTCTAGGTTACTGAGTTCAGGATTGGGATTAACATTTCTGGTTTTGCCTCTCCTTTATTGCAGTCAATTTAATTATTCACTTGTAATTATGGAGTGTCTCTTCTGTTATTGTTACTCATGAGGGTTGATCAAATTAGTGTTTAGTGTTAGCAATCCTAAGCCTCTGAGAACTTTTCTGGTATTTATATGGCTATTAAGTTCACAAAAGAAGCAGCTGTTCTATGGCCACAGATTGTACTAGCTACTCTAAAATATATTGGTGGAACAAGGGACACTCAATGATATAGTGTATACAAATCTTTGTTGTTACAATGAAAAACAATTCTACACAGTATGCAACTGACAGCAAGGAATGTTTAAGGGACAACACATTTTATTTTTTAAAACCTTATAACATTGACTGGCAAATTAACTTTTAGATTATGCCTCTCCTCTCCATCCATGTTGATATTTTCCCTTAAATTTTCAGGGAAATCATCTTCCTAAGTACATACTTACAAAAAATTAACTAGCATAGAGTATATAGTATGTAAATTCCAGGTTAGATACAGGTAGATAGGTTGGCTATATTTTTCACCTTTGTATATATACATATATATGTAGTAAATGCTTTATTTTACATTTGTTCCTTTCATAGGGAGATAAAAAATTAAGGTGTGATTCTGCCGATCTTCGACATGACATTGATCGTCGTAGAAAAGAAAGAAGTAAAGAACGGGGGGATTCCAAGGGCTCCAGGGAATCCAGTGGATCCAGAAAGCAAGAAAAAACTTCTAAAGATTACAAAGAATACAAATCTTACAAAGATGACAGGTAATGGTTAAAATGACCTAAGTAGGTTTTAGCTTCTAATTAGCCTTTTGTAATTGTCAGCTTAATTGCTTTCAATTTTCACTGTGTAATCGAATGTTTAAATTTAAACAATTAAAATTATTTGTTTTACAGCAAAAATGTATTTGTCTTTTACACGGCTTATGGTGGATGAGGACAAAAACTTTGGAATAGCAAGCTAACACTGAAAAAAAAAATGACAAATTAATGTGTCCTATTATCCAGGCTACATCAGGAGGTTGGACTTCAATGCAGTGCATTTCTAGAAACAGTTTGTGTAAGAACTTTGGTTCGTTATGCTTGATTCCGCACTTTTTCAACTCATAACACCCAGAGTACAAGAATTTTAAAATGATGGCCAGAGGTTTTTTTAACATGGGTGAGATGGGGGGAGGAAGTACTAATTTTAAGAAGTATCAATATGTACTAGTCTTTCTTAGTAATATTTCCATGGATACTGTGTAGCAGTGGTAAGAGTTACTGCAGGTATGAACCTTTTGGGTGTTTTATTAGGATCATGTAAATCTGATCTCCATTATTGCCAAATGTTATTACATATACACACAGAAATACATATGCATATGTATGTAACATATGTAACATATGTACATATGTTAACTAGCTAGTGAAATTAAAGTATTGTTTAGATTTTTTTTATTGCTATTCATTGGATCAATGTGGATTTTATTTGTGCCTCCTTTGACTGGTCTCTGTAGTATTATACATTTTGTACTTCTACATGGTGCTACATAGGGACCATACCTTACCAACTGTTGGTCATGAGTATGTAGACATTTCAGTTACTTTGAATTAGGTAGCTACTTTGAAACTTTGCCTATGAGGCATTCTTTCCTTACCCTGCTCTTGATTTCCTTTCCAAAAGAAAAGTAAATTAAAGGAAACAAGCTAATATTTGAAATTTTAAAGTACAGAAACTTGTTCTTATCGTTGGCTGCCTTCTGACTGGCTGGCTACAGTATGGTTTTTTTTTTTTTCCACTAACAAAATAAAATCAAAATATGGAAGGAGAATGGAAACTGAAAATGTATCCAAGTTTAACATGCAATCATTTCACTTTTGCATTATTTTTAATAGGCCAGAACTTTAAAAAAATACAAAACCCCAAAGATCTCCTATAGTTTTAAGATTCTACAGATTGTTCATCATTTTAAAAATAGCACACAGTATTTTTTCTATTTTTACAGTAAACATAAAAGCAGAGAGCAAGACCGTTCTCGATCTTCATCCTCTTCGTCATCATCTTCCTCAGCAAGCTCTCGAGAAGAAAAAGAAAGTAAGAAGGAAAGAGAAGAAGAGTTTAAAACCCACCATGAACCAAAAGAATATTCAGGCTTTACAGGAGTCAGCCGACCCAGAGGAACTTTTGTAAGTTTTGAAACACTTTGATGCTCTCACAGAATTGTATTACACATAGAGTGCTATCCTTCAGGAAAGTAATGGATCTGATCTATGATAGTAGATGTAATTGTTTATTATTCTTAAAGTTAATTCCATTGACAGTAGAAAATCTGGCACTGGAAATTCTGCTGTCAGTAGTATATCTTCAATAAGTGACCAGTAATTGTAACATATTTAGTGGCAGAATGTAGAGACGGTGGACTTGGAGTCGGGGAGACCTGGGTCAAAGCCTACCTCTGATACACAACTGTGACCATAGGCAAGTCGCCTTACTCCTTTGAGCCTTAGGCAGTTCTTAAGATTATAAGTTAGACTGTTTGCTATCTGGGTCCATTGAGGGAGTTCCCACATTGATGAAATCAGGTCCTTGGTTTAATGATGTAAAGTGCGCAGTTTCCCTGGCTCTGGAAGTGATTGTGACTATTATATACATCTCCAAAGAAAGAGAGCTTATATTTTGAAGAAGCAGGGCCTGTTATTTTCCTTTGTGTGAAATTGATATTCCTGCCACTTCTGATTCTGATTCCTACTCTGTGTCAGAAGTTCCCTGGTAAATGAGGGTGAATGAAGACCAGAGGTTGTAGAAGTACAAAGTCTTTGGCTTGTAGTAGGTCAGAGGATTCATTCATTTGGTGGCTCTACAGCAATCTGTAAAGGAAGAAGAGTATTTTGTTTGTGACAAAACAGAAACAACTGAACATTTTTATACTTTGAGTATAGTTCTTGAAGTCTCCCTTTTTTTAAGTAGTTTTTTCCTTTATCTTGTGTATTTCCAACTTCCAGTGGACAGTTTTTTCTGATCATATAAATTTTATATTTTTACTCCTCATGGGCTTGAAAGAGGCAGGACAAATAATGCAGTGAAATGATGGTTTGCATGTAACTAAACAAGCTTTTGACTGCCTAACTAAACAACTTTGTTAATGTTAATCAGTTTCGAATTAGAGGCAGAGGAAGAGCCAGAGGAGTTTTTGCTGGGACAAATACTGGTCCAAACAACTCAAATACTACTTTTCAAAAGAGACCGAAGGAAGAGGAATGGGATCCAGAATATACCCCAAAGAGCAAGAAGTACTTCTTGGTGGGTGTTAGAAATCTGTGTGTTTGGTTTGCATTATTTTTTAAAGCATACTGGGTGAATAAATTTTAGTATAGGTATCCTTCATGCTAATAAAATTCCTAAATAAAATTTCGCTGTAATATTTATAACACAAAGAAAAAATGTATCGCACATTTTTCACTGATTTGCAGCGTAGATAGTGTTTAAGGGCTTTTAATCCCCTTACTAATTGCCTGGTTCCACATTTTGTGTGTTCCAGTGTAGGGCAATGTAGTAGATGGGCAGCCATAATTAAGATGGACTATTATACCTTCTCTGTCGTTTATGTGTTTATTTGAATACTGCCGTCTTGGTGCAACGTTGATTCTAAGACCGGCTTTACAATTTATGATAGCATTTTTTCTTAAGTAAAATAAACCCAAATAAAACATATACAGTATATTTTAAAATAGTTCATGGAGAGACCATTATTTTAGTACACGTGAATAGTTTAGTGGAGAGTTTTTATGGGGGCAAGAGATGATCCTAGTAGACTCCTTGGCAAATTGACCTAGGCATTTCACTGGTATTGGTGATGAGAATTATTTGCTGAGGAAACACCTTTCCACAAAATGAATAGGGCAGGAGGGGAAAGGTTTGATTTGAAACAGAAGTAATGGCCTGGTTTAAGTTGAAATACCTTTAGTGTGACAAATATGATTAAGGAGGGAAAAAAAGTGCCATATTTTCAAGAAAACCAATCAAACTTTGGGAAGTAGCATATTGTATAACTTGGACCATTTTAGCCCACTTTTCCTTTCTTTTCCGAGACTCAAAAAAGAAACTTTTAGGAAACATTTCTCTGAATATGTGAAAGTTAATGGATCACAGTGGGGAAAATAGTATTCTACTTCTACCATTTTGCTTTATAGACAGCTTTTTAAGGACTGCTCTTAGTCCTTAAAGGATATATGTATTACCCAGTTTCCCTGACATTAGCTAATTTAGCTAGTGGGTGCTACAACAATGTTCCTTTTAAATAAGTCACTTCTATTTTGGGGGTGGTAGTAATGGTAAAACATTTCACAAAATGTTCATATTTATTTCTCTAGTTTAAGCATCACCAACAAACCTGAACTAAGTTAAACATAACAAACATTATGTTTGTGAGTTTGGAATCAGTCACTCTCCTACCTAGTATCTAAATAAAAATTAAGGTACTCAATATATTATGTGTTACAAAGTCTAAAAAAGATAATAATACCACCTCAGATTTAGAAAGAACTTGCTTCAATAGTTTGGCACTGGTGGTGTTTAAAATATTCAAATTAAGTCAGGTAACTTTTCCTTCCGTATCACTTCCAGGTAGCATTGATACAGGCTATAGCTGTTCCTACCTCCAGAAGGAGGCAGGTTGGTATGAGCACAATTACATTGGTTTCTTGTCTACTTTTAGGTATAATTTTATCAATAAATAGTTTCATGAATAAATTGCACCTTCCAGATTTTTGAGAGTTACAATTCGATGGAACAGCTTTTTTTTATGTCTTTCTGACAATCCAATTTTCAAGATTAAGATTAAGACTTTCATATCCTTAGAGTTTCCAATTTGGTAGTCCTCTATTAAGTACAGTAACTTTTAATGTATATTTTAGTACATATTCGTTAGTTTAGCTTGTTATTAAAGAACTTTACAAATCACAAAGGACAAAAAAGGACTATTTCAACAATTAAGCTACCTGTAAATAGCAGGAATGGTTTAAAAAAAATTGCCATTGTATTGGTATTAATTTATATAAGAAGCAGCTAAATGTCTATTATAGCCTGACTTTATTTAGCCCAAACAAAAAATTTCAAGTCCACTGTTTTTCTGTTTACTGATCAGATTCCAAAGTTGACCAAACTTGTGCTTTGATTTGCTGCAATTTATTAATAGTTTTGATTTTATATATATAAATTTGAATTTCGTATAATGAAACTAAACTCAGCTAACTGCTTTGAACAGGATACAATGATTCAGACAATTAGCTTTCTGAGTAGAACCTTAACTGGAAGGACTATTGGGATGGGGCAGGGGACTTAGAGCCTAGTAAATTATTTAATGGAAAAGATCTATAGTGTGACAGATTGTAAAAACGTTTCCTATCCCATTGGGTGGTTCTTAGGGCACTTAGAAAGTTAAATGTTTAAAACTAGAAATTGGATCTGTAGTGTATAGTTTTTTGGTTATTGGCACCACTGAGGCAATAGTAGATAAACAACAGGCCTCAGAGCCAGGAGAGCCTTGGTGTGTGACCCAGGACAAGTCACTGAGTCTCTCCATCCTCCTGCAGGCAAATTCTCACACCACAGGTCTAATCTATATTCTGGTGATGTCATAATATTTTTTCTGAAATTTCCCATAATACTCCATGGATGAAGGCAACTGTGATACTTTGGATTATAGATCGTTTAGAAGTAAAATTTTTATAACATCAGCTATATGAAAGTGGAAAAAGTTCACAACTGTTAAGGAGCATAGAATACTGAAGGGAAGCTACTGCAGTCATCCTAGTGCTAGTTCTGTGGTGACAGCTTAGTCAAATAGCCCAATGGTGCTTTATAAATTATGGAGATTCCTGAAGAGGGTAGAGGGAATTTTGAGTTTTATGTGTTTTACCCTTTTAAAAGGGATTCATTCACAATGTGGTTAGGAGTGCTTTGTGCAAGAAAAGAGGGCTGGATAGAGTTGGCATGCCTGGGTTCTAATCTTCGTTATGGTCTTAATTAGGTTTTTGCCCCTGAAAACATCATTTTAACCAGTTTGTCCAGGTCGGGTGGTGTTAGCATTTTTTTGTCATGGACCCCTTTGGTAGTTCAGTGAAACTTGTGGACCTCACAATATTTTTAAATTCATCAAATGCATAAGATTATAAACGAAAACAGTTAATGGTGAAGTTGAATTGTCAAAATGTTTAAAAACAAAAACAACTCGTGGACCCTAGGTTGAGAGTCCCATGGTCTAGATGATCCTTAAGCTCTAGTTTAGTTCAAGGTTTAGTTCTTGGTCATGTATAGCCAGTATGAGAATTTGAGGGTCAAAAGTTTGTTTGGCTTCTCTTATCTGAAGGAGGAGAGAGATTGTCAGGTTTCACATCCCCCTAAAGTTTTTGCTGCCTCTTTTCTCCTTGAAAACATGCTTTCAATCTACTTTGAGGAGAGGATATTTCCTTTTAATCCCCCATTTGGGGTCCTGAATATTAACTCCATTTCCATTGCTTACAGAATCAAAGAGAGGAGTATACCTTGCCCTGTAGGCCTCAAGGAAATATCTTTCAAAGCTGGAAGCTTTGAGGAGAAGCTGAGGTTTAGGGGAGCATGCCCAGAAGTCTCCTGCCTTCCTCCTTCCAGGCACTTCCTTTCAAGTGTTCACTAGTTAATCTCTCTTCACCAACAATCTAGCAGTAACTATTTTCTCAACTATCTCTCAGATTTGGTTGTCATTCTTCTTTGTTTTAATCTGCCCTCTCCCCCAGTATCTCCTGCCAGAAAACATTAATAGAAAGCCATGGAATAGAATTTAAAGACTTTAAATTGGGCTTGGGATTAGATTAAACTTGCATTGTATTTAGTGGTCCAGTTTCAATTTGGCAAACTGCCTCAAAATTTTTTGTACCATAAACCCTGGAACGAATTCCTGGAATTAGTCAAACTAAATAATCTTAATATCCTGGAGTATATTCTTTTATAATTACTACATTTTACTACATTCTTACCTCTGCAAATAAAATTTCTTATGAAGATACATTTTATTACATTTTTACCTCTGTAAGTAAAATTTATGAAGATATATTTCTTACGAAGATTATATTTGATCTGTAACTGGCAAAATATGATTAGGACATATTGGAATCTGGCGGTGCTAATTAGATAACATGCTCAGATATCTTCAGCTTAATGTACATAAAGATATATCTTGAAATTTTCAAATGAAAGAAAGTATTAGTACTTAATAATCATTGAATGTTTAGAAGAACCCTTCAGTTTTATGAAGAAATACAGGTGGGCTAAAAGTGGCCATAATTGTGTAGATGTTACAAGAAGCCATGATTCTCCTTGTTCCCGGATTTCATTCATTTGGAATTGTTTTCTTTCTCCTCCCCTTCATCTTTTAGCAGTGGGCAACAGCTCATTTAGTATTTGCACCTGTAATTTATAAAGAGAGAGCTGTATATAACCTCATTTATAGAATGCTTCAAAGTGGAGATGGTTTGACATAGAGCCATGATTCATATGATCTTGGTTGAGTATTGGAAGTGTAGGAAATGTATGAAAAAATGGTAATCCTTGATAGAAAATTCTGTATGTTGAAAGACTTGTTGGTTTAAGAAGGAATCCTTATAAGTTGGAAAATATAACATTTAGTTATGGGCCTGAAGTCTCCTCGATTTCAGCAGGTCTACCTCACAAATTTATATGCTTAAAAAAAAATACTGGAGACCTACTAACAAATCATACTTTCTAAACACCTACCTGATACATGTAAAAAGTTTTGAAATTAACACTTAGCTGATTATCAACATGCTTTAAGTGGGGCTAAAATGCTCAAAAGCATCTCATTGATTATTTTTAACATTTCTTTAGCATGACGACAGGGATGATGGTGTGGATTATTGGGCCAAAAGAGGAAGAGGCCGCGGTACTTTTCAACGTGGCAGAGGGCGGTTTAACTTCAAAAAATCAGGTAGCAGTCCAAAATGGACACATGACAAATACCAAGGGGATGGGATTGTTGAAGATGAAGAAGAGACCATGGAAAATAATGAAGAAAAGAAGGACAGACGCAAAGAAGAAAAGGTAGAAAATTCCAACTTGTCAGTGAATTGAAGAGCAGATTTCCGCCAGTGTGGGCTAAGAGGGTGACAATTTGCTAAAACTTACTAAATCTAATTTTGTAAACAGAGCTTGCTATGGTTTATATATGGTATGTAGTTTCCCCCCACCGGCTCTGTTAATCTTCACTTTCTGTGTTTTTTTTTATTATAGGAATAGTAAATCTGAAGTAAGATTGCAACTGAGAGCAGAACTTGCACCTACCATTTTTTTACGTGATTTTTTTGTTTTCAAAAAAGAATGTAAGCATTTTACTTAAATTTTACTGTTTGCAAGTAGTCTGTAGAATTTTTGTTTTAAGTCTTTAAATATCTCAATAATAGTAGAGTGTATGTTGAGGATTGTACTGAAGCAAAGTAGAAAGTGGCTACGTACCATATTTGTAACTATCAACTTCAAAAAAACCTTTTACTGTTTTTGTTATATGCATTGTAATTCTGCTTTGTCTATAAGATATGGTCAAGTACAACTCTGTGAAAGTTCTGATTTTTCCTTCCCCCGTTTGTCAGTGTTTTATTCCAAAGTAAACTTTAGCGCTATAATACAAATCCCTGAACAGAAATTGTTTATACAAATTGTTAATTATTTTAACAATACACAGCTGTTAGCATCTTCCTTAAGTAGAACACGTTACACTGTAGGGTGATCAGTTTTTGAAATGTACTACAGAACAAATTGTGTTGCTTTGGTGAACTAATAATAAGCAAGTTTAACACTACAGTGAATATTCTAAAAGGGGGAAATAGCATTTTTGCTCAGCCTAACAATTGAGAAGTAGAAAAGGTAAGCACTTCTTGTTATATACAGGATATTAGATAGTTTGATGAAATGGTTTTCTACTGAGAGCAAGGACTAAGTACAAATATAGGAAGGCTTTAGAGCCATTCCTCTTTTGCTTCAAAAGTCACTGTTGGCACTCTTTGAGGACTGATTCATGGTCTTGGACAATCAACTACTCTTTGAGGAACAAAATTGGTCTGGAACTAACTAATGTTATAGTTAAAATTCTACCTAATTTGTACTAAGTTTAAAAACTCTTCAGTGCTCATGTGATGTGGCTGATAGCTAGGATAGGGAAGACCCTACAGAAAAATTTTCATGCAGATGCTTGCAAAGCTGAAGTATTTAATGGAAAGAAAATATTCATATTTTACGTGATTTAAAAAAGTGGAATGTCTTAGATTGAAAAAGATCGGCTACATATTCATTAGGCAGTAAGGGCAAACTATTCACTAGAAGTGTTTTGAATTATTTGTTTTTCAAATGTCACCAATAAAAAGTTTTTGTCAGGAAGTTTGTTGCAGCATCGACCCAGCTTGCATTTGTTTTTGTTTTAGTTGCAGTTTGTAAAATGGCTTTATTATTTTCTTTTCTGGATTTTCTTCAGGCAGATAATCTGGCAACCGTAATTGTCTTCTTCATTAGTATTTACAGCTTTAAAAGGAATAAAAATCTGAAATAGTTAAAATGAAATGTTAATTCAAACACTTATAATTGGGAAAAAATAAAGGAAATCCTTTTCACAGTTGAGAAGAAAACCAAAATAGCTATGCACAAGTATAAATACGGGTGCTCGCTATTACGGTTAAGGCTCTGAATATCTTGAAAATGAAATCCTTACTTCTCTTCTGCCCTCATTTGATCAATATATGAGTTTGTGGTACTGTCGTTTGCAGCAATAGCGTTTGCTGAAAAGCTGGTTTAAAAATGAAGTGGGGTTGGGATGAGGGAAGAAAAAGTAAATATATTTGGAAAAGCAAAAGAAAATTTCATTTATGCAAGCTTCCCCTGGACTAATTTGTCACCCTTAAAATGCTTTTTAAAACAAGGAAATACTTGTCAAAGCAAAAATGCACATCATTGCCATTAGTCAGGAAGTAACTCAAGCAGAAGTACCATGTTATAAATGAGTTGATCATCTCAAGCAAACAACACATTTTCTCGGACAATTTAGTGTTCACTAGGTAATTTGTTTGAACATATTTGCTACTCTTAGAAGGGACACTCACTATACACTGCTGTACGTTTTTGTCTTTCACTGAAGAAAATGAGTGCTTTTCTGTGGCAATAAGCAAGATAGGGCCCACAAGACCTTGTAGTTAAAGGCTATCCTGGGAGCGTACATCACATCAGATTTTGAAAGCAGATACATTGCTATGTGTACAACAAATTTTTGTTAAGTTGCTTCCCTAATTAAGAGAGAAGAATCCCAGATGGGATGCAAATGCATGTCTTTTCAGAATCCAGAGTGAAGCACAGTGTGCATTTTTTTTTCAGTCCACAATTTAGCTTCATACTTACTGACATGTACACCAAAGCTAAATTGCTCTTGTTAAGAAATTGTCTAATGTTTACAGTAGCAGGAAATATTAACCCTTTGGTACCTGCATTGACAGACTTCCTTTTGCCCAGAGAAGGGAAACAAAATGAACCAAAGGATGTTTCCAGGAAGGATTAAGAAAGCTGCTTAATCACAAGAAGGCCATGACTCAGTTCTTAGGTGTGTATACCTTCCAGCATCCTAGGAGTTTTACTTTTAAATGCAAAATATATTTTTTACAATATCAAACTGCTTTAAGGAGTCATTATTCCTTTTTGTCACAGTTTAAATCAGTGTTGGGCATTAATTTGAGAAAAGTCTTCCCCAGTAAGGATGGCTATATAAATGGTTAGATGACTCCATTCAGTGTGATGTATATTGCAATAGGGACCCTTGTAAATTGTCATATGCCAATAAAATGTCGTAAGTGGTAATGTGTTATTGTTTGATTACCATAATTAAGAGTAATTTTTTCCTCCTATCAGAGTAGTTTCTATGTCCTCTTTTTTGCATTAATTGCCTTTTAAAAACAATAGTTGTATGTTGAGTTCTGCTCCAAACATATGGAAGTGCTTTACTTTCTCAAATCTCGTGTCTATTAGCTGACCTATGGCATTATCAGTAAAAGAACTCTAACCAGATTTTTAGCCATTTGTGTCACTATTTTGAGAAAGTAACAGTGTTGTGATACAAATGCTTTTGTTTTTATTTAACTTTAAACCAACATTCATTGAAGGCTCTGTGTCTAGGTGCTAGGAAAACAAAACGAAACAAGGCAGGCTCTACTTCTCAAAGAGAGCTAGTCATTAGTGGTTTAAATACTAAAAATCTATTTTGTCTAATTCTTTGCCAAAAAAAGTAGGGTGGGGGAAGGAAGAGAAGGCTACCATTACCTCTGTGGTAAGATCTGATTTAACTTTTACAGTACATCTCCCAAAAACTATTTGAAATGTAAAGCTGGTGACCCCTTTGGTTTTCAACAAAGCTTCTTCACGTAGTTGTCCTATGATCTAAGGAAAGTGGAAAATAAATGGTAATAATACAAATAGTAATTTTATTGGTTCCTTGATCTCATTGATGTGGGTACTTTATCAGTGCAAACTGCCATGTATCCTCCTCACCCTATGTGAGTCCTAGAAAAAAGAAAAGAAAATGGAGACCTTTCTTCCTTAGCAGGAAGTTTTGAAGAAAAATGAGAATTTTGCGTTCTACTATATGCCTTTCATTAGCCTGCACATTGATCTGATGAAGTAGTTATAACAAGTTAATAATGCATTTTATACAGTATTGGCTGCTGGCCTACTTGCCAATTTTAATTGTCTCCCTGAAGGAAAAATATGATTTAACTTAGGCGCCAGCAACTAATGGCCTTTACCTTGTTATAGCCACAGACTACAGCCCATCCTTGGCCATCCAGCTTTGTAAACATATGCTACTGGTTGAAAAGGAGAATATGAGAACAGCACAAATCCATCACCACTCCTGGAAAAACAACTCAGAGTACTCACCTCATTTTCTAGTCCTTGGATTGGAAGGGTAATAGTCTTTGCTGTCTTATTTGAATTAGTAAGGAAAGACTTTGTTTTAAACTTGTTTAGAAATTCTGGACTATTTTTAAAGGAAACACTCATTGCATTTTGTATCTTTTTGGTAAGCTGAGTATTATCACCAATATTACTTCTGCATAAAGAAAAAGGTTATATGCTTTTTGTAGAGTTTTTTTTTTAAACTTTAGAGATAAGTTATGATTATCTAAATGGATTGTCCTGGTAGTCTTTCTATGACAAAAAACAATTCACTTCCCTTATGTGAAGGAAACCAAGTAAGCAAGGAACCAAAGTCGGGTACTATGATTGAGACTGTTCCTTCATCTACCTACATTTCTTGAATTCAGAAATGGAACTAGTGCCTGGTGCTCATTATGAAAACTTGAGTTTCATTCCAGAACTTAATGAAAGAAAATATTATACCCTAGGGTGGTAACTATACCTCAAGGTCAGTAATCTGGATTTTGTATAGATTATTTTCTTCCCAAACAATCTGCTCATCTTATCCCTATGTTAATCCAGAGAGTTTGGGTATTATAGTGGATGGTAGATATGGGATTAGAATTTGGGTCTCTGGATTCCATCTGTGAACATACAAATCTATTATTAAACCAGAAGGAGAGAGGGGAGGGAGGGGAAGACCTGCAGGCTCTGTCTGATAAAGAGGTAGTCTGAGTTCATGGCTAAAGGTTAGAAACTTGTTTCACAGCATTGGGTACCACTGTTCTTTGGTCTTAGACTTACCACATACTCCATTCACCTGTCTGGAAAATAGTTTTCCAGCCATAGGAGAAAAAGACCAGTAAAAATCTTATCAAAACATGAGAAAAAATAACTCCATGCTTAGTTCTTTCTTGCTTTCAGGATAAAGTACAAACTGTGTTTGGCACTAAAATCCCTTCAGTTTGACTGCAGCATACCTTTCCAGAATTATTGCCTGTTATTGTCATGTACTTTCTTCCAGCCAAACTGGCCTATATACTTCCTGTTGCTGTCATCTCATTTCTGTGTCCCTGGCCCTCAATGTTCATGGAAAACTAGCTGCTTCTACCCCCCCCCCCTCCACTTTGTGCATTTCTTTAGAAAAAAATAAAGGAAACTCCTGGTGAGTAAACTTTCCTTACATTTGCAGATCACCTTTGCAAACCTAGAATCTTGGAGTTGCCTGGGGCCATTGAGACATTGAGTGATTTGCCCTGATTTCTCACACAGCCAGCATGTTGGTCAGAATTTGAATCTAGATCTTCCTGGCTCAGAGGTCAGCTCTCACTATCCCTTATGTCATGCTGCTTCTCAGTGTGTAGAAAATGGAACGCAGCACAATGTACATGCAAATCTCCCCCCCACCCCACAAGAATGTAAGCTCATTGAGGGCAGAGACTTAAATTTTTGTCTTTATGTCCCAGTGTTTAGGACTGCCTGGCACAGAGTAGGCATTTAATAAATGCCTGGTGAATGAATAGTGAGTTAGCAACGTCATTTCTGTTTTTGTATTTTTTTTTATAGAAAGTGAAAGGAATCAGTTCAATTCAAGTTTGATAAAATTTTATTGAGATTAAAGTTGGGGCCTTTAGCATTTTTATATTCACTGTCCAAAAAATGGGAATAGTCTTTGCTGAAGAATCACGTTGAAGCACTGAGCAAATGACTTGTTTGTACTGTAAAAGATACCAGAGACTAAAAAACCCCATAAAACTCTTTTGAGTATTCAGCCTCAATTACATATTGTTTTTCTGAAACCTTATGCCTGTACAATATACCATGTTGTACTGCTTCTTGATATATCTGTGTGTGTGTGTGTGTGTGCGCACGCGCGCACAGGCCTGCGTGTGTGTATATGTACACCTCGGCAAGGCTGGTGATGAAACATTAAAGATTTAGGAATGGATGTCTTCATTTGATTTTAAAGTCCTTCAGTGAATGAAGAGGCAGCCATAAAAATCTCAGCAAACTAAGGAATGAGGTGTTTGGGATTAGTAATGGCAACTGATAAAGTCTGATCATCTAAGTTCTACTTATTAGAAATCTTTGATATAAAATAAGATATAAAAGCACATTTAGTTGAACTAGTAGGGAAAAAAATAGGTGCAATTACAAAGGAATTTACACAGCTATACTTCAGTATTTGCTAGAAGAATCAATATATGCTGGAAGGGACTTAAGAAGTAATTTTGAATTTTAAAAACATTTCATGCGAGTTATTTTGATAATTTCCATAAATTTATGGTATTATATAAATTTGGATTTTTATGTTAGATATCCAAATGTAAGAAAATAGCTCTCATGTGGGGTATTTGATTTATAATCAAGTATTGTGTACAAGGTTATCTGGCTTCCTTGTCAACTTTAGAATTTACTGAGTTTAGAATGAGAGAACAAGTTTTATAAGATAGTATGATACAAGTTTTATGAGAGGAAAGATTCAAAAGTTAGCCTCCTACCCAGAGAATATAAAGGAATAATAATAGACGATAATAAAGCTAGTATTTATATTGTAATTTAAGATTTGTAAAGTGCTTAGATTCTCATTTGATATGCACTGCAACTATGGGGTGATAGGTGCTATTCTCACTGTTTTACAGATAAGGAAAGTGAGGCAAACAGAGGTTAAGTGTCTTTGCCGAGGGTCAACACAGCTAGTAAGGGTATGAGATAGGATTCAAATGATGGTATTCCCAAGTCCAAGTCCACTGTGGCACTTTTTGCATGCTGTTTTCTATGTGTTTTTTTTTTTTTACAGTGGACTACATCTTTATAGTAAGACAGCTGACATACACAATATAAGGTCCTTCTTGAGTTCATTGATGTTCTGTTTGACTTAGTATAGCAAAATGTAGTCTTGAATAGTTTACAGATAATTGACAAATGTAGAAAAACTTTAATAAAGGGTCCATAACAGACAAGAATTTTGTTCAAAACGCAGTGGATATTGAAAGTACAACGTGCCAGTTGAACATCAGTTGTTAATGATGTCAAGACGAGTGTAAAACAGGATTTTTAGTAAATATTCATCTGCTCTACCGTTTCATGAAAGCTGTTCCATATAAGGTCAGACCAAAGAATTTCATGTTAATGGTGACAGTTAGCCAAAAATTTCTTTTCACAGATGACATACTAATTGCATCAAGCCCAGAACATTACAAAATTTTTTAGTAAGGGGAAAAGTTGAACCATTGATACTAAGCAAGTGGAAAAAAAAAAGCACCCATAATCCCTCATTCTCATACTTAAATAATATCTCATTTGATCTTCCCAACAAGTTTATTAGAATGATGCAGTAATTGTCCTCATTCTACGAATAAGGAAGCTGAGGAGAGAGTTAAATGAATTTTACCAGGACTGTACAACTAGTGTCTGTTATCCAACCCAGGTCTTGAGTTTTACTGGTCAATTTACTGTCACACCGCTTCTTGATATTTTGTGTGTGTGTGTGTGTGTGTGTGTGTGTGTGTGTGTGTGTGTGTGTGTGTGTGTGTGTGTGTGTGTGTGTGATAATAAGCTGGGTTCAGCAATGAATCAGTGTTGGAGATCATCCTGGAATGCAGTGAGGAAATAGCACAGGGCTTTCAATGATGGCAAAACTGTTTACTGCCATGTAAGTCCATCTCTTAGATTATATTGTGGTGATGCTATATTTTTATGAGTTCTTGTACCTAAAAAATTAAAAGATTCCTAGTGGATATAAGTGAAAATTTGGCATAAAATATATTATTGAGGCTATGTAAATTAATGGCCAGAAATGTGGGTAGGCTGATCAACGGTGTGAGAATAGAGGGTAATTCTTGTGGTACTCCTACTACTTTAAGAGAACAATTAGGAAGGCATCTTGTGGATTATGGAGGATTTGTGGGAAAAGTGACAAGAATGGCACAAATTACAAAATCTCTTCATTGGAAGGGTCTGAGAATAAATCGATGGCAGCCACAATTTTTCATGTTTTACGTATTGCTGGATGACCAGATGTAACAATGATGTTGCTTGCAGCTGCTGTGGGGGTGTAAGACCAATAACACCAACACAGAGGAGGTTCTTTGATCTGCCTTTCCAAAGGAAAGCAACTTTAAAAGGGTCAATAATCTTTAATCAGACACACACATTATATATATAAAAAAAGTCTGGACACATAGGCAAAAATGCATATTTTGAAATATTTGGAATATTAACAGACCTTAGCCCCTTTGACTTCTTTTTCTGGGGTATGCTAAAGGAGAATGTGTACTCAATGAAAATCACAGATGCAACCTAATTGATTGAATGCATAAAGGGTGAATGTGCTAAAATTGATGGCATTGTGGAGTTACTGCATCGAGTTCACATGAATCTTGTAAAGTGCATCAACCTTTGTATCACAAGTGATGGAAATCATATTGAAAGTATTATTTAATAGAAAAATTAACAAATGTTGAACATTTAATTTCTTGAAAATATGCATTTTTGCCTATGTGTCCAGACTTTAGCAATGGGGGGTGTGTGTGTGTGTTTGTTTGTGTGTACTTGTACACTTAGTTCAGGGGAAAAGTCAACACACTGAACTTAACAGCTAATAAAAACAGAAATCAGGAGCAGAAATTATATAGACAGATCAAATAACACAAATCAGGAGACAGGACTTCTGTCTGTCCATAGTAATATATACATAGTTACCAGAGAGACAGAGAAGCACCAACATCTGGGTTTTCAAAGATGGGGGTGGGGCAGTGGCGGCGCATGAGTACAGGCTACCCAGAGTCTCTAATGGCTGCATCACAGGAAAACTCTTCCCATGAGTGAGCCCCAAAACAAAATGCTAAACTCCCGTGTGTGTGTGTGTGTACACACTTCAGAATCAGAGGGGATCACAACCCTCTTGACCCAGGCTCATATGACTTAAGCAGCTCACATAGGCCTGTTAATGGATGGGAAAGATCTTCCAATCAAGCAAAAAATACATTAACAATGCACCATTTAGGATGTAAAGCGTATCTTTTACTTCATCTCTGCAGAGTGTTTATTGTCACACTTCACAAGAGTCTGATACTTTCAAAAACTGCTTTTTATAGTTGAACACCCCATTATATATGGCATGATGAAGTAAACAAAAGCATCCCTACCCCTGAAATGTTTAAAAATTATAGTCAATGTCTTTGCACTAATATATGAGAAGTGTCCTGCCTTTCTGTATTTAACCCATTCTGGAAGGATTCCTCTGAAGTAATTCAGATGTCATAGGACAAGGATCCAAGATCTTAAGAACAGCAGACTGTGAAGCTACTGGTTACCTCATTTATTTGCAATATCTCAAGGTTTTTTTTTGGAGGGGGGAAGGCAAGGGAATTGGGGTTAAGTGACTTGCCCAAGGTCACACAGCTAGTAAATGTGTCAAGTGTCTGAGGCCGGATTTGAACCCAGGTCCCCCTGACTCCAGGGCCAGTGCTCTATTCACTGTATCTACTTGCCCCCAGGTTCACTTCTGATATTTGGGATAGGAGAACTCCTCAAGGGGATGATTAAAGGGAGAATGAATGGTTATTAGGAAAATGAAAAAAATGTGCTGATTTAAATTGAGTAACTTTTATTTCAAGAAGCTTAACTGTTGCCTAAACTCTTCATCCTTGTTCAAATTTGACTGAAATAATTAAGAATCTTATACACTGACACTTTGAAGTGACATGTTAGATATCTGAGCACATCAGGAGACTGTGCTAATTTGAATATTTTTCTAAGCTGAAAAAAATGTTAGATTTAGGATAATTAAAAATTATTTCTGCAGGCTTGTGCTTACAACAGAGTACACTTCAGAATTATCTACAGCATGTTGCGTGTTCCTGAGACTGTCCTATGAAATCAGGGTTTTTTTCAAAGTAATCCAAGTGGAGACAAGCAAGAATATCTAATTTTCCCATAGGCATTACAAAATTAAGGGAGTATGAAAAAACTGAGGGATCACAGTGGAGCAGATAGTTTAGAAGACTTGGATCCTTGCTCTGCCACTGACAGTAGCTTTGTATCTTTTGGTGACTTGCTCACTTACCTCATTGTCCCCAGGCAATCTGCATTAGTGAAAGGAGTTTCTCCGTAATGAGTTCTCTTGAGGAATGAAATCATTGGTCCAACTGATTCTCAGTCTCTCCCTCTCACCCCCAAGATAATTCTTAACTATTGATCATTTAAAACAGCATGATCTTTATAAAATCACACAAATTCAACAAAGATGTGTACCTTGTAGGAAGTACAGGATCAGAATTTCCTATGATCTAAATAATCCAATATTGCATGTGACAGAAAGAGGTTACCTGATCAGGTCTGCACAGCTAACATCTAAAGCCAGATTTGAACCTCTGTCTTTCTCACGCCAATGCTAATACTTCATCCACTATGCCGTGCCGTCCATATTCCTCATATTTCAAAGACCTTTTCCTTATATTCTCCAAGTTTGCTGTCATGCCAAACTATGTCATTATGTCAGAATGGCATTCTGAAGGATAACTGAGTGTCTACACATTGGAAAAGATTGGAAAATTAGTATCAATACATAGGAAAAGGTGACTTTTTAGGTGATTAGTTTTTTTTGTTTTTGAAGAATACATCTGATTCCAGTCTAAGTTACATTTTAATATAATGTGTTAATGCCTTAGAACTATTTTACATACATTGTTAATTCAATTTAAAACCCAGATTTCCTAGCTCCTTTGGGCGTTTCCCTTTTGTGGGGAGAAGGTAGAGAACCTGTGATTTCATTTTTCATCTCTGGATGAAATACTGCCAGATGCTGAAAAATTCATGTTGAAAACAGTATGAAGAGTACTTTATACTAAGGCAAATAAAATGCTGTAACACAAATATTCCTACTCCAATGCTAAGAAATAAAATTATTCCTAAATGAGTGGCTTCCAAAAAGAAGATAAACTGAAACATTTAAACGATATTCTCTGAAATAAATAACAAAGTTTTCTGATATTAAAATGAACTGTAGTAAAATCTTTGAATTCTCTGGGATGAAATGTAAATAGTACAAATATTTAAGCTGAGGAGAGATTAAAAAATGTAGCTGGCACTTAACTAGTACTTTGTTTGCAAACTGCTTTTACACTCATGATCTCATTTGATTCTCACAGAAATCCTATGAAGAAGGCAGGTGGTATTCCATGTTTACATATGAGGAAACTGAGGCTGATGGAGATTAAGTGACTTTTTATACAATCACACTAAGTTACACAATAAATATATATGAGGTACTTGACTCTTTAGCATTCTATCCATTGTGTCCTAGATGTGATGTTTCTCATTAATTAACTAGGTTATCATTTGTTCTTTAATAGGAACAATAAGCATATTACAAGAATGAATTATACTTTTGGCATTTTTTTAAAAAGCCGCACAACTCTGCTTGTCTGGTCCACTAGAAATTTAATGCTGACCTGGACCTTTCCTATTGCATCACAGTCCTTTTTGCTGTACTTTACTACACTTGGAACCATGGCTTCTCTACATGAGTCAACTACCATAAAAATTGATGATGCTCCTGTTATTTACAAGGTACTATACCAAGTGTTGTGAGATAGAGACAAAAAATAAAGTAGTTCCTTCTCTGAGAGTGCTCTTGCTTGGATTTTACTGAAGCCTTTAATTCTACCTCTGCCTTCCTCATACTTGGCAGATGACCTCAGCTGTTTGATACAGTTGCCTCAGCTCCCTTCAGCCAAGCCATAAAGTTATCCACTCTTTATCTTCCCTTTGGGTTTTTAATCTATTCCTCTAATAGTGTTAACTTCCGCCATGTTCAAAAAAACCTCTCAAACTTGAGGGCCATCTGAAGGGACCATTTCACATCCCCACTACCAAAAGATACTGTCATCACTTGATTTCTCATTCTTATAATTTGGCATCATCCTGACTTGCATTGAAACTGCTGTCAAGGGTAACTTAATTGCTGAATCCTTTTGAGCTTGACAATATGACACTTGACCACTCCCTCAGATAACATCACTGCATTTGTAGTTTTCCTTTTGACTCTGAGAATCATCCACTGTCTTTCCTGGCTTCTCTTTCTCCTGTGTTCCAAAGCGAGGCATCCCCCAAAAGTTTGTATTAGGTTACCTTCTCTACACTTGCCTTCAGTGATTAATTAGTTCCCATGGTTTCAATTATCAACTCTGTGATTGACTCCCTAATGTAGAACTCAAACTTCAGACTCACATTCACAACTGCCATATATGTGCACATACAGACTTCTGACCAGCTCTCAAACTTGGTGTATGTTAAATTGAATTCATCATCATCTTTTAGTTTCCTTATTTCTGTTA